>NW_027182493.1:642619-1285238 GCF_040938575.1 Ambystoma mexicanum | reverse complement strand
TTCCTATAGCAAGAGATGTGATATCCACATCCTTCCCATTCAAATCCTGAGACCCTTCCTATAACATGAGATGTGATATCCAACTCCTTCCCATTCCAACCTGAGACCCTTCCTATAGCATGAGAAGGGATATCCAACTCCTTCCCATTGCAATCCTGAGGTCCTTCCTATAACATGAGATGTGATATCCAATTATTTCCCATTCCAAACCTGAGACCCTTCCTATTGGATGAGATGTGATATCCAACTCCTTCCCATTCCAATCCTGAGACCCTTCCTATACCATGAGATGTGAACCGCAATGTTTCAAATACCAAACCTGGGACCCGTTCTATAACATGAGATATGATATCCAAATCCTTCCCCTTCCAAACCTGAGACCCTTCCTTTAGCATGAGATGTGATATCCAAATCCTTCCCATTCCTATCCTGAGACGCTACCTAAAACATGAGATGTGATATCCAACTCCTTCCCATTCCAACCTGAGACCCTTCCTATGGCATGAGAAGTGATATCCAAATCGTTCCCATTCCAATCCTGAGATCCTTCCTATAGCATGAGATGTAATATCACAATGCTTGTAATACCAAACCTGAGACCCTTCCTATAGCATAAGATGTGATATCTCAATGCTTCTAATTCCAAACCTGGGACCCGTCCTATAACATGAGATATGATATTCAAATCCTTCCCCTTCCAAACCTGAGACCCTTCCTTTAGCATGAGATGTGATATCCAAATCCTTCCAATTCCAATCCTGAAATCCTTCCTATAGCATGAGATGTGATATCTCAATGTTTCTAATAAAAAACTGAGACCCTTCCTATAGCAAGAGATGTGATATCCAAATCCTTCCCATTCCAATCCTGAGACCCTTCCTATAACATGAGATGTGATATCCAACTCCTTCCCATTCCAATCCTGAAACCCTTCCTATAGCTTCAGGTGTGATATCAAACTCCTTCCCATTCCAATCCTGAGATAGATTGAGATGTGCTATCCAACTCCTTCCCATTCCAATCCTGAGACCCTTCCTATACCATGAGATGTGATATCTCAATGCTTCTAATACCAAACCTGAGACCGTCCTAAAACATATGTGAGATCCAAATCCTTCCCCTTCCAAACCTGAGACCTTTCCTTTAGCATGAGATGTGATATCCAACTCCTTCCCATTCCAATCTTGAGACCTTTCCTATAGCATGATATGTGATATCTCAATGCTTCTAATACCAAACCTGAGATCCTTCCTATAACATGAGATGTGTATCCAACTCCTTCCCATTCCAAACCTGAGACCCTTCCTATAGCATGAGATGTGATATCTTAATGCTTCTAAAACCAAACCTGAGAACCATCCTATAACATATGTGAAATCCAAATCCTTCCCTTTCCAAACCTGAGACCCTTCCGATAGCATGGGATGTGATATCTCAATGCTTCTAAAACCAAACATGAGAACCATCCTACAACATGAGATGTGAAATCCAAATCCTTCCGTTTCCAAACCTGAGACCCTTCCTATAGCTTGAGATGTGATATCAAACTCCTTCCCATTCCAATCCTGAGATAGCTTGAGATGTGATATCCAACTCCTTCCCATTCCAATCCTGGGACCCTTCCTATACCATGAGATGTGCTATCTCAATGCTTCCAATACCAAACCTGAGACCCGTCCTAATACATGAGATGTGAGATCCAAATCCTTCCCCTTCCAAACCTGAGACCCTTCCTATGGCTTGAGATGTGATATGAAACTCCTTCCCATTCCAACCTGAGACCCTTCCTATGGCATGAGATGTGATATCCAAATCCTTCCCATTCCAATCCTGAGACCCTTCCTATAGCATGAGATGTAATATCACAATGCTTGTAATACCAAACCTGAGACCCTTCCTATAGCATAAGATGTGATATCCAACTCCTTCCCATTCCAATCCTTAGACCCTTCCTATAGCATGAGATGTGCTATCTCAATGCTTCTAATACCAAACCTGAGACCCTTCTTAAAGCATGAGATGGGATATCCAACTCCTTCCTATACCAATCCTGAGACCCTTACGAAAGCAGAGATGTGATATCTCAATGCTTATACCAAACCTGAGACCCTTCCTATGGCATGAGATGTGATATCCAACTCCTTCCCATTCCAATCCTGAGACCCTTCCTATAGCATGAGATGTGATAACTCAATGCTTTTACCAAACCTGAGACCCTTCCTATAGCATGAGATGTGATATCCAACTCCTCCCCATTCCAATCCTGAGACCCTTCCTATACCCTGAGATGTGATATCTCAATGTTTCTAATACCAAACCTGAGACCCGTCCTAAAACATGAGATGTGAGATCCAAATCCTTCCCCTTCCAAACCTGAGACCCTTCCTATAGCTTGAGATGTGATATCAAACTCCTTCCCATTCTAATCCTGAGATAGCTTGAGATGTGATATCTCAATGCTTCTAATATCAAAACTGAGACCCTCCCTATAGCATGAGATGTGATATCTAAGTCCTTCCCATTCCTATCCTGAGACCCTTACGATAGCAGAGATGTGATATCTCAATGCTTATAGCAAACCTGAGACCCTTCCTATAGCATAAGATGTGATATCTCAATGCTTCTATCAAAACTGAGACCCTCCCTATAGCATGAGATGTGATATCTAAGTCCTTCCCATTCCTATCCTGAGACCCTTCCGATAGCAGAGATGTGATATCTCAATGCTTATACCAAACCTGAGACCCTTCCTATAGCATGAGATGTGATATCCAACTCCTCCCCATTCCAATCCTGAGACCCTTCCTATACCATGAGATGTGATATCTCAATGTTTCTAATACCAAACCTGAGACCCGTCCTAAAACATGAGATGTGAGATCCAAATCCTTCCCCTTCCAAACCTGAGACCCTTCCTATAGCTTGAGATGTGATATCAAACTCCTTCCCATTCCAATCCTGAGATAGCTTGAGATGTGATATCCAACTCCTTCCCATTCCAATCCTGGGACCCTTCCTATACCATGAGATGTGCTATCTCAATGCTTCCAATACCAAACCTGAGACCCGTCCTAATACATGAGATGTGAGATCCAAATCCTTCCCCTTCCAAACCTGAGACCCTTCCTATGGCTTGAGATGTGATATGAAACTCCTTCCCATTCCAACCTGAGACCCTTCCTATGGCATGAGATGTGATATCCAAATCCTTCCCATTCCAATCCTGAGACCCTTCCTATAGCATGAGATGTAATATCACAATGCTTGTAATACCAAACCTGAGACCCTTCCTATAGCATAAGATGTGATATCCAACTCCTTCCCATTCCAATCCTTAGACCCTTCCTATAGCATGAGATGTGCTATCTCAATGCTTCTAATACCAAACCTGAGACCCTTCTTAAAGCATGAGATGGGATATCCAACTCCTTCCTATACCAATCCTGAGACCCTTACGAAAGCAGAGATGTGATATCTCAATGCTTATACCAAACCTGAGACCCTTCCTATGGCATGAGATGTGATATCCAACTCCTTCCCATTCCAATCCTGAGACCCTTCCTATAGCATGAGATGTGATAACTCAATGCTTTTACCAAACCTGAGACCCTTCCTATAGCATGAGATGTGATATCCAACTCCTCCCCATTCCAATCCTGAGACCCTTCCTATACCCTGAGATGTGATATCTCAATGTTTCTAATACCAAACCTGAGACCCGTCCTAAAACATGAGATGTGAGATCCAAATCCTTCCCCTTCCAAACCTGAGACCCTTCCTATAGCTTGAGATGTGATATCAAACTCCTTCCCATTCTAATCCTGAGATAGCTTGAGATGTGATATCTCAATGCTTCTAATATCAAAACTGAGACCCTCCCTATAGCATGAGATGTGATATCTAAGTCCTTCCCATTCCTATCCTGAGACCCTTACGATAGCAGAGATGTGATATCTCAATGCTTATAGCAAACCTGAGACCCTTCCTATAGCATAAGATGTGATATCTCAATGCTTCTATCAAAACTGAGACCCTCCCTATAGCATGAGATGTGATATCTAAGTCCTTCCCATTCCTATCCTGAGACCCTTCCGATAGCAGAGATGTGATATCTCAATGCTTATACCAAACCTGAGACCCTTCCTATAGCATGAGATGTGATATCCAACTCCTCCCCATTCCAATCCTGAGACCCTTCCTATACCATGAGATGTGATATCTCAATGTTTCTAATACCAAACCTGAGACCCGTCCTAAAACATGAGATGTGAGATCCAAATCCTTCCCCTTCCAAACCTGAGACACTTCCTATAGCTTGAGATGTGATATCAAACTCCTTCCCATTCTAATCCTGAGATAGCTTGAGATGTGATATCTCAATGCTTCTAATATCAAAACTGAGACCCTCCCTATAGCATGAGATGTGATATCTAAGTCCTTCCCATTCCTATCCTGAGACCCTTACGATAGCAGAGATGTGATATCTCAATGCTTATAGCAAACCTGAGACCGTTCCTATAGCATAAGTTGTGATATCTCAATGCTTCTATCAAAACGGAGACCCTCCCTATAGCATGAGATGTGATATCTAAGTCCTTCCCATTCCTATCCTGAGACCCTTCCGATAGCAGAGATGTGATATCTCAATGCTTATACCAACCTGAGACCCTTCCTATAGCATGAGATTTGAAATCTCAATGCTTCTATCAAACCTGAGACCCTTCCTTTAGCATGAGATGTGATATCCAATTCCTTCCCATTCCAATCCTGAGACCCTTCCTATAGCATGAGATGTAATATCACAATGCTTGTAATACCAAACCTGAGACCCTTCCTATAGCATAAGATGTGATATCCAACTCCTTCCCATTCCAATCCTTAGACCCTTCCTATAGCATGAGATGTGCTATCTCAATGCTTCTAATACCAAACCTGAGACCCTTCTTAAAGCATGAGATGGGATATCCAACTCCTTCCTATACCAATCCTGAGACCCTTACGAAAGCAGAGATGTGATATCTCAATGCTTATACCAAACCTGAGACCCTTCCTATGGCATGAGATGTGATATCCAACTCCTTCCCATTCCAATCCTGAGACCCTTCCTATAGCATGAGATGTGATAACTCAATGCTTTTACCAAACCTGAGACCCTTCCTATAGCATGAGATGTGATATCCAACTCCTCCCCTGTCCAATCCTGAGACCCTTCCTATACCATGAGATGTGATATCTCAATGTTTCTAATACCAAACCTGAGACCCGTCCTAAAACATGAGATGTGAGATCCAAATCCTTCCCCTTCCAAACCTGAGACCCTTCCTATAGCTTGAGATGTGATATCAAACTCCTTCTCATTCTAATCCTGAGATAGCTTGAGATGTGATATCTCAATGCTTCTAATATCAAAACTGAGACCCTCCCTATAGCATGAGATGTGATATCTAAGTCCTTCCCATTCCTATCCTGAGACCCTTACGATAGCAGAGATGTGATATCTCAATGCTTATAGCAAACCTGAGACCCTTCCTATAGCATAAGATGTGATATCTCAATGCTTCTATCAAAACTGAGACCCTCCCTATAGCATGAGATGTGATATCTAAGTCCTTCCCATTCCTATCCTGAGACCCTTCCGATAGCAGAGATGTGATATCTCAATGCTTATACCAACCTGAGACCCTTCCTATAGCATGAGATGTGAAATCTCAATGCTTCTATCAAACCTGAGACCCTTCCTTTAGCATGAGATGTGATATCCAATTCCTTCCCATTCCAATCCTGAGACCCTTCCTATAGCATGAGATGTAATATCTCAATGCTTCTATCAAACCTGAGACCCTTCCTTTAGCATGAGATGTGATATCCAACTCCTTCCCCTTCCAAACCTGAGAACCTTCCTTTAGCATGAGATGTGATATCCAAATCCTTCCCATTCCAATCCTGAAACCCTTCCTATAGCATGAGATATGATATCTCTGTTTCTAATAAAAAACATGAGACCCTTCCTATAGCAAGAGATATGATATCCACATCCTTCCCATTCCAATACTGAGACCCTTCCTATAACATGAGATGTGATATCCAACTCCTTCCCATTCCAACCTGAGACCCTTCCTATAGCATGAGAAGGGATATCCAACTCCTTCCCATTCCAATCCTGAGACCCTTCTGATAGCATGAGATGTGATATCTCAATGCTTCTAATACCAAACCTGAGATCCTTCCGATAGCATGAGATGTGATATCTCAATGCTTCTAATACCAAACCTGAGATCCTTCCTATAACATGAGATGTGATATCCAAATCCTTCCCCTTCCAAACCAGAGACCCTCCCTTTAGCGTGAGATGTGATATCCAACTCCTTCCCATTCCAATCCTTAGACCCTTCTGATAGCATGAGATGTGATGTCTCAATGCCTCTAATACCAAACCTGAGATCCTACATCTAACATGAAATGTGATATCCAACTCCTTCCCCTTCCAAACCTGAGAGCCTTCCTATAACATGAGATGTGATATCTAAGTCCTTCCCATTCCAATCCTGAGACCCTTTCTATAACATGAGATGTGATATCCAACTCCTTCCCATTCCAACCTGATACCCTTCCGATAGCATGAGATGTGATATCCCAATGCTTCTACCAAACCTGAGACCCATACTATGGCATGAGATGTGATATCAAACTCCTTCCCATTCCAATCCCGAGACCCTTCCTATAGCTTGAGATGTGATATCCAACTCCTTCCCATTCCAATTCTGAGACCCTTCCTATACCAGGAGACTTGCTATCTCAATGCTTCTAATACCAAACCTTACACCCGTCCTATAACATGAGTTGTGATATCCAAATCCTTCCCCTCCCAAACCTGAGACCCTTCCGTTATCATGAGATGTGATATCCAACTCCTTCCCATTCCAATCCTGAGACCCTTCCCATATCATGAGATTTGTTATCTCAATGCTTCTAATATCAAACTTGAGACCCTCCCTATAGCATGAGATGTGATATCCAAGTCCTTCCCATTCCAATCCTGAGACCCTTCCTATGGCATGAGATGTGATATCCAACTCCTTCCCATTCCAATCCTGAGACACTTCCTATAGCATGAGATGTGATATCTCAATGCTTCTATCAAACCTGAGACCCTTCCTTTAGCATGAGATGTGATATCCAACTCCTTCCCATTCCAATCCTGAGACCCTTCCTATGGTATGAGTTGTGATATCTCAATGCTTCTAATACCAAACCTGGACCCGTCCTATAACATGAGATGTGATATCCAAATCCTTCCCCTTCCAAACGTGAGACCCTTCCTTTAGCATGAGATGTGATATCCAAATCCTTCCCATTCCAATCCTGAAACCCTTCCTATAGCATGAGATGTGATATCTCAATGTTTCTAATAAAAAACCTGAGACCCTTCCTATAGCAAGAGATGTGATATCCACATCCTTCCCATTCATATCCTGAGACCCTTCCTATAACATGAGATCTGATATCCAACTCCTTCCCATTCCAACCTGAGACCCTTCCTATAGCATGAGAAGGGATATCCAACTCCTTCCCATTGCAATCCTGAGATCCTTCCTATAACATGAGATGTGATATCCAATTATTTCCCATTCCAAACCTGAGACCCTTCCTATTGGATGAGATGTGATATCCAACTCCTTCCCATTCCAATCCTGAGACCCTTCCTATACCATGAGATGTGAACCGCAATGTTTCAAATACCAAACCTGGGACCCGTTCTATAACATGAGATATGATATCCAAATCCTTCCCCTTCCAAACCTGAGACCCTTCCTTTAGCATGAGATGTGATATCCAAATCCTTCCCATTCCAATCCTGAGACGCTACCTATAACATGAGATGTGATATCCAACTCCTTCCCATTCCAACCTGAGACCCTTCCTATGGCATGAGATGTGATATCCAAATCCTTCCCATTCCAATCCTGAGACCCTTCCTATAGCATGAGATGTAATATCACAATGCTTGTAATACCAAACCTGAGACCCTTCCTATAGCATAAGATGTGATATCTCAATGCTTCTAATTCCAAACCTGGGACCCGTCCTATGACATGAGATATGATATTCAAATCCTTCCCCTTCCAAACCTGAGACCCTTCCTTTAGCATGAGATGTGATATCCAAATCCTTCCAATTCCAATCCTGAAATCCTTCCTATAGCATGAGATGTGATATCTCAATGTTTCTAATAAAAAACTGAGACCCTTCCTATAGCAAGAGATGTGATATCCAAATCCTTCCCATTCCAATCCTGAGACCCTTCCTATAACATGAGATGTGATATCCAACTCCTTCCCATTCCAATCCTGAAACCCTTCCTATAGCTTCAGATGTGATATCAAACTCCTTCCCATTCCAATCCTGAGATAGCTTGAGATGTGCTATCCAACTCCTTCCCATTCCAATCCTGAGACCCTTCCTATACCATGAGATGTGATATCTCAATGCTTCTAATACCAAACCTGAGACCGTCCTAAAACATATGTGAGATCCAAATCCTTCCCCTTCCAAACCTGAGACCTTTCCTTTAGCATGAGATGTGATATCCAACTCCTTCCCATTCCAATCCTGAGACCTTTCCTATAGCATGAGATGTGATATCTTAATGCTTCTAAAACCAAACCTGAGAACCATCCTATAACATATGTGAAATCCAAATCCTTCCCTTTCCAAACCTGAGACCCTTCCGATAGCATGGGATGTGATATCTCAATGCTCCTAATACCAAACCTGAGATCCTTCCTATAACATGAGATGTGTATCCAACTCCTTTCCATTCCAAACCTGAGACCCTTCCTATAGCATGAGATGTGATATCTTAATGCTTCTAAAACCAAACCTGAGAACCATCCTATAACATATGTGAAATCCAAATCCTTCCCTTTCCAAACCTGAGACCCTTCCGATAGCAGGGGATGTGATATCTCAATGCTTCTAAAACCAAACATGAGAACCATCCTACAACATGAGATGTGAAATCCAAATCCTTCCCTTTCCAAACCTGAGACCCTTCCTATAGCTTGAGATGTGATATCAAACTCCTTCCCATTCCAATCCTGAGATAGCTTGAGATGTGATATCCAACTCCTTCCCATTCCAATCCTGAGACCCTTCCTATGGCTTGAGATGTGATATGAAACTCCTTCCCATTCCAACCTGAGACCCTTCCTATGGCATGAGATGTGATATCCAAATCCTTCCCATTCCAATCCTGAGACCCTTCCTATAGCATGAGATGTAATATCACAATGCTTGTAATACCAAACCTGAGACCCTTCCTATAGCATAAGATGTGATATCCAACTCCTTCCCATTCCAATCCTTAGACCCTTCCTATAGCATGAGATGTGCTATCTCAATGCTTCTAATACCAAACCTGAGACCCTTCTTAAAGCATGAGATGGGATATCCAACTCCTTCCTATACCAATCCTGAGACTCTTACGAAAGCAGAGATGTGATATCTCAATGCTTATACCAAACCTGAGACCCTTCCTATGGCATGAGATGTGATATCCAACTCCTTCCCATTCCAATCCTGAGACCCTTCCTATAGCATGAGATGTGATAACTCAATGCTTTTACCAAACCTGAGACCCTTCCTATAGCATGCAATGTGATATCCAACTCCTCCCCATTCCAATCCTGAGACCCTTCCTATACCCTGAGATGTGATATCTCAATGTTTCTAATACCAAACCTGAGACCCGTCCTAAAACATGAGATGTGAGATCCAAATCCTTCCCCTTCCAAACCTGAGACCCTTCCTATAGCTTGAGATGTGATATCAAACTCCTTCCCATTCTAATCCTGAGATAGCTTGAGATGTGATATCTCAATGCTTCTAATATCAAAACTGAGACCCTCCCTATAGCATGAGATGTGATATCTAAGTCCTTCCCATTCCTATCCTGAGACCCTTACGATAGCAGAGATGTGATATCTCAATGCTTATAGCAAACCTGAGACCCTTCCTATAGCATAAGATGTGATATCTCAATGCTTCTATCAAAACTGAGACCCTCCCTATAGCATGAGATGTGATATCTAAGTCCTTCCCATTCCTATCCTGAGACCCTTCCGATAGCAGAGATGTGATATCTCAATGCTTATACCAACCTGAGACCCTTCCTATAGCATGAGATGTGAAATCTCAATGCTTCTATCAAACCTGAGACCCTTCCTTTAGCATGAGATGTGATATCCAATTCCTTCCCATTCCAATCCTGAGACCCTTCCTATAGCATGAGATGTAATATCTCAATGCTTCTATCAAACCTGAGACCCTTCCTTTAGCATGAGATGTGATATCCAACTCCTTCCCCTTCCAAACCTGAGAACCTTCCTTTAGCATGAGGTGTGATATCCAAATCCTTCCCATTCCAATCCTGAGACCCTTCTGATAGCATGAGATGTGATATCCAACTCCTTCCCATTCCAATACTGAGACCCTTCCTATAACATGAGATGTGATATCCAACTCCTTCCCATTCCAACCTGAGACCCTTCCTATAGCATGAGAAGGGATATCCAACTCCTTCCCATTCCAATCCTGAGACCCTTACTATAGCATGAGATGTGATATCTCAATACTTCTAATACCAAACCTGAGATCCTTCCTATAACATGAGATGTGATATCCAAATCCTTCCCCTTCCAAACCTGAGACCCTCCCTTTAGCATGAGATGTGATATCCAACTCCTTCCCATTCCAATCCTGAGACCCTTCTGATAGCATGAGATGTGATATCTCAATGCTTCTAATACCAAACCTGAGATCCTTCCGATAGCATGAGATGTGATATCTCAATGCTTCTAATACCAAACCTGAGATCCTTCCTATAACATGAGATGTGATATCCAAATCCTTCCCCTTCCAAACCAGAGACCCTCCCTTTAGCGTGAGATGTGATATCCAACTCCTTCCCATTCCAATCCTTAGACCCTTCTGATAGCATGAGATGTGATGTCTCAATGCCTCTAATACCAAACCTGAGATCCTATATCTAACATGAAATGTGATATCCAACTCCTTCCCCTTCCAAACCTGAGAGCCTTCCTATAACATGAGATGTGATATCGAAGTCCTTCCCATTCCAATCCTGAGACCCTTTCTATAACATGAGATGTGATATCCCAATGCTTCTACCAAACCTGAGACCCATACTATGGCATGAGATGTGATATCAAACTCCTTCCCATTCCAATCCCGAGACCCTTCCTATAGCTTGAGATGTGATATCCAACTCCTTCCCATTCCAATTCTGAGACCCTTCCTATACAGGGAGACTTGCTATCTCAATGCTTCTAATACCAAACCTTACACCCGTCCTATAACATGAGTTGTGATATCCAAATCCTTCCCCTCCCAAACCTGAGACCCTTCCTTTATCATGAGATGTGATATCCAACTCCTTCCAATTCCAATCCTGAGACCCTTCCCATATCATGAGATTTGTTATCTCAATGCTTCTAATATCAAACTTGAGACCCTCCCTATAGCATGAGATGTGATATCCAAGTCCTTCCCATTCCAATCCTGAGACCCTTCCTATGGCATGAGATGTGATATCCAACTCCTTCCCATTCCAATCCTGAGACACTTCCTATAGCATGAGATGTGATATCTCAATGCTTCTATCAAACCTGAGACCCTTCCTTTAACATGAGATGTGGTATCCAACTCCTTCCCATTCCAATCCTGAGACCCTTCCGATAGCAGAGATGTGATATCTCAATGCTTATACCAAACCTGAGACCCTTCCTATAGCATGAGATGTGATATCCAACTCCTCCCCATTCCAATCCTGAGACCCTTCCTATACCATGAGATGTGATATCTCAATGCTTCTAATACCAAACCTGGGACCCGTCCTATAACATGAGATGTGATATCCAAATCCTTCCCCTTCCAAACGTGAGACCCTTCCTTTAGCATGAGATGTGATATCCAAATCCTTCCCATTCCAATCCTGAAACCCTTCCTATAGCATGAGATGTGATATCTCAATGTTTCTAATAAAAAACCTGAGACCCTTCCTATAGCAAGAGATGTGATATCCACATCCTTCCCATTCAAATCCTGAGACCCTTCCTATAACATGAGATGTGATATCCAACTCCTTCCCATTCCAACCTGAGACCCTTCCTATAGCATGAGAAGGGATATCCAACTCCTTCCCATTGCAATCCTGAGGTCCTTCCTATAACATGAGATGTGATATCCAATTATTTCCCATTCCAAACCTGAGACCCTTCCTATTGGATGAGATGTGATATCCAACTCCTTCCCATTCCAATCCTGAGACCCTTCCTATACCATGAGATGTGAACCGCAATGTTTCAAATACCAAACCTGGGACCCGTTCTATAACATGAGATATGATATCCAAATCCTTCCCCTTCCAAACCTGAGACCCTTCCTTTAGCATGAGATGTGATATCCAAATCCTTCCCATTCCTATCCTGAGACGCTACCTATAACATGAGATGTGATATCCAACTCCTTCCCATTCCAACCTGAGACCCTTCCTATGGCATGAGAAGTGATATCCAAATCCTTCCCATTCCAATCCTGAGATCCTTCCTATAGCATGAGATGTAATATCACAATGCTTGTAATACCAAACCTGAGACCCTTCCTATAGCATAAGATGTGATATCTCAATGCTTCTAATTCCAAACCTGGGACCCGTCCTATAACATGAGATATGATATTCAAATCCTTCCCCTTCCAAACCTGAGACCCTTCCTTTAGCATGAGATGTGATATCCAAATCCTTCCAATTCCAATCCTGAAATCCTTCCTATAGCATGAGATGTGATATCTCAATGTTTCTAATAAAAAACTGAGACCCTTCCTATAGCAAGAGATGTGATATCCAAATCCTTCCCATTCCAATCCTGAGACCCTTCCTATAACATGAGATGTGATATCCAACTCCTTCCCATTCCAATCCTGAAACCCTTCCTATAGCTTCAGGTGTGATATCAAACTCCTTCCCATTCCAATCCTGAGATAGATTGAGATGTGCTATCCAACTCCTTCCCATTCCAATCCTGAGACCCTTCCTATACCATGAGATGTGATATCTCAATGCTTCTAATACCAAACCTGAGACCGTCCTAAAACATATGTGAGATCCAAATCCTTCCCCTTCCAAACCTGAGACCTTTCCTTTAGCATGAGATGTGATATCCAACTCCTTCCCATTCCAATCTTGAGACCTTTCCTATAGCATGATATGTGATATCTCAATGCTTCTAATACCAAACCTGAGATCCTTCCTATAACATGAGATGTGTATCCAACTCCTTCCCATTCCAAACCTGAGACCCTTCCTATAGCATGAGATGTGATATCTTAATGCTTCTAAAACCAAACCTGAGAACCATCCTATAACATATGTGAAATCCAAATCCTTCCCTTTCCAAACCTGAGACCCTTCCGATAGCATGGGATGTGATATCTCAATGCTTCTAAAACCAAACATGAGAACCATCCTACAACATGAGATGTGAAATCCAAATCCTTCCGTTTCCAAACCTGAGACCCTTCCTATAGCTTGAGATGTGATATCAAACTCCTTCCCATTCCAATCCTGAGATAGCTTGAGATGTGATATCCAACTCCTTCCCATTCCAATCCTGGGACCCTTCCTATACCATGAGATGTGCTATCTCAATGCTTCCAATACCAAACCTGAGACCCGTCCTAATACATGAGATGTGAGATCCAAATCCTTCCCCTTCCAAACCTGAGACCCTTCCTATGGCTTGAGATGTGATATGAAACTCCTTCCCATTCCAACCTGAGACCCTTCCTATGGCATGAGATGTGATATCCAAATCCTTCCCATTCCAATCCTGAGACCCTTCCTATAGCATGAGATGTAATATCACAATGCTTGTAATACCAAACCTGAGACCCTTCTTAAAGCATGAGATGGGATATCCAACTCCTTCCTATACCAATCCTGAGACCCTTACGAAAGCAGAGATGTGATATCTCAATGCTTATACCAAACCTGAGACCCTTCCTATGGCATGAGATGTGATATCCAACTCCTTCCCATTCCAATCCTGAGACCCTTCCTATAGCATGAGATGTGATAACTCAATGCTTTTACCAAACCTGAGACCCTTCCTATAGCATGAGATGTGATATCCAACTCCTCCCCATTCCAATCCTGAGACCCTTCCTATACCCTGAGATGTGATATCTAAGTCCTTCCCATTCCTATCCTGAGACCCTTCCGATAGCAGAGATGTGATATCTCAATGCTTATACCAAACCTGAGACCCTTCCTATAGCATGAGATGTGATATCCAACTCCTCCCCATTCCAATCCTGAGACCCTTCCTATACCATGAGATGTGATATCTCAATGTTTCTAATACCAAACCTGAGACCCGTCCTAAAACATGAGATGTGAGATCCAAATCCTTCCCCTTCCAAACCTGAGACACTTCCTATAGCTTGAGATGTGATATCAAACTCCTTCCCATTCTAATCCTGAGATAGCTTGAGATGTGATATCTCAATGCTTCTAATATCAAAACTGAGACCCTCCCTATAGCATGAGATGTGATATCTAAGTCCTTCCCATTCCTATCCTGAGACCCTTACGATAGCAGAGATGTGATATCTCAATGCTTATAGCAAACCTGAGACCGTTCCTATAGCATAAGATGTGATATCTCAATGCTTCTATCAAAACGGAGACCCTCCCTATAGCATGAGATGTGATATCTAAGTCCTTCCCATTCCTATCCTGAGACCCTTCCGATAGCAGAGATGTGATATCTCAATGCTTATACCAACCTGAGACCCTTCCTATAGCATGAGATTTGAAATCTCAATGCTTCTATCAAACCTGAGACCCTTCCTTTAGCATGAGATGTGATATCCAATTCCTTCCCATTCCAATCCTGAGACCCTTCCTGTAGCATGAGATGTAATATATCAATGCTTCTATCAAACCTGAGACCCTTCCTTTAGCATGAGATGTGATATCCAACTCCGTCCCCTTCCAAACCTGAGAACCTTCCTTTAGCATGAGATGTGATATCCAAATCCTTCCCATTCCAATCCTAAAACCCTTCCTATAGCATGAGATGTGATATCTCTGTTTCTAATAAAAAACATGAGACCCTTCCTATAGCAAGAGATATGATATCCAAATCCTTCCCATTCCAATACTGTGACCCTTCCTATAACATGAGATGTGATATCCAACTCCTTCCCATTCCAACCTGAGACCCTTCCTATAGCATGAGAAGGGATATCCAACTCCTTCCCATTCCAATCCTGAGACCCTTCCTATACCATCAGATGTGATATCTCAATGCTTCTAATACCAAACCTGGGACCCGTCCTATAACATGTGATATGATATCCAAATCCTTCCCCTTCCAAACCTGAGACCCTTCCTTTAGCATGAGATGTGATAGCCAAATCCTTCCCATTCCAATCCTGAAACCCTTCCTTTAGCATGAGATGTGATATCTCAATGTTTCTAATAAAAAACATGAGACCCTTCCTATAGCAAGAGATATGATATCCAAATCCTTCCCATTCCAATACTGTGACCCTTCCTATAACATGAGATGTGATATCCAACTCCTTCCCATTCCAACCTGAGACCCTTCCTATAGCATGAGAAGGGATATCCAACTCCTTCCCATTCCAATCCTGAGACCCTTCCTATACCATCAGATGTGATATCTCAATGCTTCTAATACCAAACCTGGGACCCGTCCTATAACATGTGATATGATATCCAAATCCTTCCCATTCCAATCCTGAGCCCCTTCCTATAACATGAGATGTGATATCCAACTCCTTCCCATTCCAATCCTGAAACCCTTCCTATAGCTTGAGATGTGATATCAAACTCCTTCCCATTCCAATCCTGAGATAGCTTGAGATGTGCTATCCAAATCCTTCCCATTCCAATCCTGAGACCCTTCCTATAGCATGAGATGTAATATCACAATGCTTGTAATACCAAACCTGAGACCCTTCCTATAGCATAAGATGTGATATCCAACTCCTTCCCATTCCAATCCTTAGACCCTTCCTATAGCATGAGATGTGCTATCTCAATGCTTCTAATACCAAACCTGAGACCCTTCTTAAAGCATGAGATGGGATATCCAACTCCTTCCTATACCAATCCTGAGACCCTTACGAAAGCAGAGATGTGATATCTCAATGCTTATACCAAACCTGAGACCCTTCCTATGGCATGAGATGTGATATCCAACTCCTTCCCATTCCAATCCTGAGACCCTTCCTATAGCATGAGATGTGATAACTCAATGCTTTTACCAAACCTGAGACCCTTCCTATAGCATGCGATGTGATATCCAACTCCTCCCCATTCCAATCCTGAGACCCTTCCTATACCCTGAGATGTGATATCTCAATGTTTCTAATACCAAACCTGAGACCCGTCCTAAAACATGAGATGTGAGATCCAAATCCTTCCCCTTCCAAACCTGAGACCCTTCCTATAGCTTGAGATGTGATATCAAACTCCTTCCCATTCTAATCCTGAGATAGCTTGAGATTTGATATCTCAATGCTTCTAATATCAAAACTGAGACCCTTCCTATAGCAAGAGATGTGATATCCACATCCTTCCCATTCATATCCTGAGACCCTTCCTATAACATGAGATCTGATATCCAACTCCTTCCCATTCCAACCTGAGACCCTTCCTATAGCATGAGAAGGGATATCCAACTCCTTCCCATTGCAATCCTGAGATCCTTCCTATAACATGAGATGTGATATCCAATTATTTCCCATTCCAAACCTGAGACCCTTCCTATTGGATGAGATGTGATATCCAACTCCTTCCCATTCCAATCCTGAGACCCTTCCTATACCATGAGATGTGAACCGCAATGTTTCAAATACCAAACCTGGGACCCGTTCTATAACATGAGATATGATATCCAAATCCTTCCCCTTCCAAACCTGAGACCCTTCCTTTAGCATGAGATGTGATATCCAAATCCTTCCCATTCCAATCCTGAGACGCTACCTATAACATGAGATGTGATATCCAACTCCTTCCCATTCCAACCTGAGACCCTTCCTATGGCATGAGATGTGATATCCAAATCCTTCCCATTCCAATCCTGAGACCCTTCCTATAGCATGAGATGTAATATCACAATGCTTGTAATACCAAACCTGAGACCCTTCCTATAGCATAAGATGTGATATCTCAATGCTTCTAATTCCAAACCTGGGACCCGTCCTATGACATGAGATATGATATTCAAATCCTTCCCCTTCCAAACCTGAGACCCTTCCTTTAGCATGAGATGTGATATCCAAATCCTTCCAATTCCAATCCTGAAATCCTTCCTATAGCATGAGATGTGATATCTCAATGTTTCTAATAAAAAACTGAGACCCTTCCTATAGCAAGAGATGTGATATCCAAATCCTTCCCATTCCAATCCTGAGACCCTTCCTATAACATGAGATGTGATATCCAACTCCTTCCCATTCCAATCCTGAAACCCTTCCTATAGCTTCAGATGTGATATCAAACTCCTTCCCATTCCAATCCTGAGATAGCTTGAGATGTGCTATCCAACTCCTTCCCATTCCAATCCTGAGACCCTTCCTATACCATGAGATGTGATATCTCAATGCTTCTAATACCAAACCTGAGACCGTCCTAAAACATATGTGAGATCCAAATCCTTCCCCTTCCAAACCTGAGACCTTTCCTTTAGCATGAGATGTGATATCCAACTCCTTCCCATTCCAATCCTGAGACCTTTCCTATAGCATGAGATGTGATATCTTAATGCTTCTAAAACCAAACCTGAGAACCATCCTATAACATATGTGAAATCCAAATCCTTCCCTTTCCAAACCTGAGACCCTTCCGATAGCATGGGATGTGATATCTCAATGCTCCTAATACCAAACCTGAGATCCTTCCTATAACATGAGATGTGTATCCAACTCCTTCCCATTCCAAACCTGAGACCCTTCCTATAGCATGAGATGTGATATCTTAATGCTTCTAAAACCAAACCTGAGAACCATCCTATAACATATGTGAAATCCAAATCCTTCCCTTTCCAAACCTGAGACCCTTCCGATAGCAGGGGATGTGATATCTCAATGCTTCTAAAACCAAACATGAGAACCATCCTACAACATGAGATGTGAAATCCAAATCCTTCCCTTTCCAAACCTGAGACCCTTCCTATAGCTTGAGATGTGATATCAAACTCCTTCCCATTCCAATCCTGAGATAGCTTGAGATGTGATATCCAACTCCTTCCCATTCCAATCCTGAGACCCTTCCTATGGCTTGAGATGTGATATGAAACTCCTTCCCATTCCAACCTGAGACCCTTCCTATGGCATGAGATGTGATATCCAAATCCTTCCCATTCCAATCCTGAGACCCTTCCTATAGCATGAGATGTAATATCACAATGCTTGTAATACCAAACCTGAGACCCTTCCTATAGCATAAGATGTGATATCCAACTCCTTCCCATTCCAATCCTTAGACCCTTCCTATAGCATGAGATGTGCTATCTCAATGCTTCTAATACCAAACCTGAGACCCTTCTTAAAGCATGAGATGGGATATCCAACTCCTTCCTATACCAATCCTGAGACTCTTACGAAAGCAGAGATGTGATATCTCAATGCTTATACCAAACCTGAGACCCTTCCTATGGCATGAGATGTGATATCCAACTCCTTCCCATTCCAATCCTGAGACCCTTCCTATAGCATGAGATGTGATAACTCAATGCTTTTACCAAACCTGAGACCCTTCCTATAGCATGCAATGTGATATCCAACTCCTCCCCATTCCAATCCTGAGACCCTTCCTATACCCTGAGATGTGATATCTCAATGTTTCTAATACCAAACCTGAGACCCGTCCTAAAACATGAGATGTGAGATCCAAATCCTTCCCCTTCCAAACCTGAGACCCTTCCTATAGCTTGAGATGTGATATCAAACTCCTTCCCATTCTAATCCTGAGATAGCTTGAGATGTGATATCTCAATGCTTCTAATATCAAAACTGAGACCCTCCCTATAGCATGAGATGTGATATCTAAGTCCTTCCCATTCCTATCCTGAGACCCTTACGATAGCAGAGATGTGATATCTCAATGCTTATAGCAAACCTGAGACCCTTCCTATAGCATAAGATGTGATATCTCAATGCTTCTATCAAAACTGAGACCCTCCCTATAGCATGAGATGTGATATCTAAGTCCTTCCCATTCCTATCCTGAGACCCTTCCGATAGCAGAGATGTGATATCTCAATGCTTATACCAACCTGAGACCCTTCCTATAGCATGAGATGTGAAATCTCAATGCTTCTATCAAACCTGAGACCCTTCCTTTAGCATGAGATGTGATATCCAATTCCTTCCCATTCCAATCCTGAGACCCTTCCTATAGCATGAGATGTAATATCTCAATGCTTCTATCAAACCTGAGACCCTTCCTTTAGCATGAGATGTGATATCCAACTCCTTCCCCTTCCAAACCTGAGAACCTTCCTTTAGCATGAGGTGTGATATCCAAATCCTTCCCATTCCAATCCTGAGACCCTTCTGATAGCATGAGATGTGATATCCAACTCCTTCCCATTCCAATACTGAGACCCTTCCTATAACATGAGATGTGATATCCAACTCCTTCCCATTCCAACCTGAGACCCTTCCTATAGCATGAGAAGGGATATCCAACTCCTTCCCATTCCAATCCTGAGACCCTTACTATAGCATGAGATGTGATATCTCAATACTTCTAATACCAAACCTGAGATCCTTCCTATAACATGAGATGTGATATCCAAATCCTTCCCCTTCCAAACCTGAGACCCTCCCTTTAGCATGAGATGTGATATCCAACTCCTTCCCATTCCAATCCTGAGACCCTTCTGATAGCATGAGATGTGATATCTCAATGCTTCTAATACCAAACCTGAGATCCTTCCGATAGCATGAGATGTGATATCTCAATGCTTCTAATACCAAACCTGAGATCCTTCCTATAACATGAGATGTGATATCCAAATCCTTCCCCTTCCAAACCAGAGACCCTCCCTTTAGCGTGAGATGTGATATCCAACTCCTTCCCATTCCAATCCTTAGACCCTTCTGATAGCATGAGATGTGATGTCTCAATGCCTCTAATACCAAACCTGAGATCCTATATCTAACATGAAATGTGATATCCAACTCCTTCCCCTTCCAAACCTGAGAGCCTTCCTATAACATGAGATGTGATATCGAAGTCCTTCCCATTCCAATCCTGAGACCCTTTCTATAACATGAGATGTGATATCCCAATGCTTCTACCAAACCTGAGACCCATACTATGGCATGAGATGTGATATCAAACTCCTTCCCATTCCAATCCCGAGACCCTTCCTATAGCTTGAGATGTGATATCCAACTCCTTCCCATTCCAATTCTGAGACCCTTCCTATACAGGGAGACTTGCTATCTCAATGCTTCTAATACCAAACCTTACACCCGTCCTATAACATGAGTTGTGATATCCAAATCCTTCCCCTCCCAAACCTGAGACCCTTCCTTTATCATGAGATGTGATATCCAACTCCTTCCAATTCCAATCCTGAGACCCTTCCCATATCATGAGATTTGTTATCTCAATGCTTCTAATATCAAACTTGAGACCCTCCCTATAGCATGAGATGTGATATCCAAGTCCTTCCCATTCCAATCCTGAGACCCTTCCTATGGCATGAGATGTGATATCCAACTCCTTCCCATTCCAATCCTGAGACACTTCCTATAGCATGAGATGTGATATCTCAATGCTTCTATCAAACCTGAGACCCTTCCTTTAACATGAGATGTGGTATCCAACTCCTTCCCATTCCAATCCTGAAACCCTTCCTATGGCATGAGTTGTGATATCTCAATGCTTCTAATACCAAACCTGGGACCCGTCCTATAACATGAGATGTGATATCCAAATCCTTCCCCTTCCAAACGTGAGACCCTTCCTTTAGCATGAGATGTGATATCCAAATCCTTCCCATTCCAATCCTGAAACCCTTCCTATAGCATGAGATGTGATATCTCAATGTTTCTAATAAAAAACCTGAGACCCTTCCTATAGCAAGAGATGTGATATCCACATCCTTCCCATTCAAATCCTGAGACCCTTCCTATAACATGAGATGTGATATCCAACTCCTTCCCATTCCAACCTGAGACCCTTCCTATAGCATGAGAAGGGATATCCAACTCCTTCCCATTGCAATCCTGAGGTCCTTCCTATAACATGAGATGTGATATCCAATTATTTCCCATTCCAAACCTGAGACCCTTCCTATTGGATGAGATGTGATATCCAACTCCTTCCCATTCCAATCCTGAGACCCTTCCTATACCATGAGATGTGAACCGCAATGTTTCAAATACCAAACCTGGGACCCGTTCTATAACATGAGATATGATATCCAAATCCTTCCCCTTCCAAACCTGAGACCCTTCCTTTAGCATGAGATGTGATATCCAAATCCTTCCCATTCCTATCCTGAGACGCTACCTATAACATGAGATGTGATATCCAACTCCTTCCCATTCCAACCTGAGACCCTTCCTATGGCATGAGAAGTGATATCCAAATCCTTCCCATTCCAATCCTGAGATCCTTCCTATAGCATGAGATGTAATATCACAATGCTTGTAATACCAAACCTGAGACCCTTCCTATAGCATAAGATGTGATATCTCAATGCTTCTAATTCCAAACCTGGGACCCGTCCTATAACATGAGATATGATATTCAAATCCTTCCCCTTCCAAACCTGAGACCCTTCCTTTAGCATGAGATGTGATATCCAAATCCTTCCAATTCCAATCCTGAAATCCTTCCTATAGCATGAGATGTGATATCTCAATGTTTCTAATAAAAAACTGAGACCCTTCCTATAGCAAGAGATGTG
This sequence comes from Ambystoma mexicanum, assembly GCF_040938575.1. Taxonomy (NCBI): domain Eukaryota; kingdom Metazoa; phylum Chordata; class Amphibia; order Caudata; family Ambystomatidae; genus Ambystoma; species Ambystoma mexicanum. The sequence continues at coordinate 1,263,198 of NW_027182493.1, read as the reverse complement.
ATATCCAAATCCTTCCCATTCCAATCCTGAGACCCTTCCTATAACATGAGATGTGATATCCAACTCCTTCCCATTCCAATCCTGAAACCCTTCCTATAGCTTCAGGTGTGATATCAAACTCCTTCCCATTCCAATCCTGAGATAGATTGAGATGTGCTATCCAACTCCTTCCCATTCCAATCCTGAGACCCTTCCTATACCATGAGATGTGATATCTCAATGCTTCTAATACCAAACCTGAGACCGTCCTAAAACATATGTGAGATCCAAATCCTTCCCCTTCCAAACCTGAGACCTTTCCTTTAGCATGAGATGTGATATCCAACTCCTTCCCATTCCAATCTTGAGACCTTTCCTATAGCATGATATGTGATATCTCAATGCTTCTAATACCAAACCTGAGATCCTTCCTATAACATGAGATGTGTATCCAACTCCTTCCCATTCCAAACCTGAGACCCTTCCTATAGCATGAGATGTGATATCTTAATGCTTCTAAAACCAAACCTGAGAACCATCCTATAACATATGTGAAATCCAAATCCTTCCCTTTCCAAACCTGAGACCCTTCCGATAGCATGGGATGTGATATCTCAATGCTTCTAAAACCAAACATGAGAACCATCCTACAACATGAGATGTGAAATCCAAATCCTTCCGTTTCCAAACCTGAGACCCTTCCTATAGCTTGAGATGTGATATCAAACTCCTTCCCATTCCAATCCTGAGATAGCTTGAGATGTGATATCCAACTCCTTCCCATTCCAATCCTGGGACCCTTCCTATACCATGAGATGTGCTATCTCAATGCTTCCAATACCAAACCTGAGACCCGTCCTAATACATGAGATGTGAGATCCAAATCCTTCCCCTTCCAAACCTGAGACCCTTCCTATGGCTTGAGATGTGATATGAAACTCCTTCCCATTCCAACCTGAGACCCTTCCTATGGCATGAGATGTGATATCCAAATCCTTCCCATTCCAATCCTGAGACCCTTCCTATAGCATGAGATGTAATATCACAATGCTTGTAATACCAAACCTGAGACCCTTCTTAAAGCATGAGATGGGATATCCAACTCCTTCCTATACCAATCCTGAGACCCTTACGAAAGCAGAGATGTGATATCTCAATGCTTATACCAAACCTGAGACCCTTCCTATGGCATGAGATGTGATATCCAACTCCTTCCCATTCCAATCCTGAGACCCTTCCTATAGCATGAGATGTGATAACTCAATGCTTTTACCAAACCTGAGACCCTTCCTATAGCATGAGATGTGATATCCAACTCCTCCCCATTCCAATCCTGAGACCCTTCCTATACCCTGAGATGTGATATCTCAATGTTTCTAATACCAAACCTGAGACCCGTCCTAAAACATGAGATGTGAGATCCAAATCCTTCCCCTTCCAAACCTGAGACCCTTCCTATAGCTTGAGATGTGATATCAAACTCCTTCCCATTCTAATCCTGAGATAGCTTGAGATGTGATATCTCAATGCTTCTAATATCAAAACTGAGACCCTCCCTATAGCATGAGATGTGATATCTAAGTCCTTCCCATTCCTATCCTGAGACCCTTACGATAGCAGAGATGTGATATCTCAATGCTTATAGCAAACCTGAGACCCTTCCTATAGCATAAGATGTGATATCTCAATGCTTCTATCAAAACTGAGACCCTCCCTATAGCATGAGATGTGATATCTAAGTCCTTCCCATTCCTATCCTGAGACCCTTCCGATAGCAGAGATGTGATATCTCAATGCTTATACCAAACCTGAGACCCTTCCTATAGCATGAGATGTGATATCCAACTCCTCCCCATTCCAATCCTGAGACCCTTCCTATACCATGAGATGTGATATCTCAATGTTTCTAATACCAAACCTGAGACCCGTCCTAAAACATGAGATGTGAGATCCAAATCCTTCCCCTTCCAAACCTGAGACACTTCCTATAGCTTGAGATGTGATATCAAACTCCTTCCCATTCTAATCCTGAGATAGCTTGAGATGTGATATCTCAATGCTTCTAATATCAAAACTGAGACCCTCCCTATAGCATGAGATGTGATATCTAAGTCCTTCCCATTCCTATCCTGAGACCCTTACGATAGCAGAGATGTGATATCTCAATGCTTATAGCAAACCTGAGACCGTTCCTATAGCATAAGATGTGATATCTCAATGCTTCTATCAAAACGGAGACCCTCCCTATAGCATGAGATGTGATATCTAAGTCCTTCCCATTCCTATCCTGAGACCCTTCCGATAGCAGAGATGTGATATCTCAATGCTTATACCAACCTGAGACCCTTCCTATAGCATGAGATTTGAAATCTCAATGCTTCTATCAAACCTGAGACCCTTCCTTTAGCATGAGATGTGATATCCAATTCCTTCCCATTCCAATCCTGAGACCCTTCCTGTAGCATGAGATGTAATATATCAATGCTTCTATCAAACCTGAGACCCTTCCTTTAGCATGAGATGTGATATCCAACTCCGTCCCCTTCCAAACCTGAGAACCTTCCTTTAGCATGAGATGTGATATCCAAATCCTTCCCATTCCAATCCTAAAACCCTTCCTATAGCATGAGATGTGATATCTCTGTTTCTAATAAAAAACATGAGACCCTTCCTATAGCAAGAGATATGATATCCAAATCCTTCCCATTCCAATACTGTGACCCTTCCTATAACATGAGATGTGATATCCAACTCCTTCCCATTCCAACCTGAGACCCTTCCTATAGCATGAGAAGGGATATCCAACTCCTTCCCATTCCAATCCTGAGACCCTTCCTATACCATCAGATGTGATATCTCAATGCTTCTAATACCAAACCTGGGACCCGTCCTATAACATGTGATATGATATCCAAATCCTTCCCCTTCCAAACCTGAGACCCTTCCTTTAGCATGAGATGTGATAGCCAAATCCTTCCCATTCCAATCCTGAAACCCTTCCTTTAGCATGAGATGTGATATCTCAATGTTTCTAATAAAAAACATGAGACCCTTCCTATAGCAAGAGATATGATATCCAAATCCTTCCCATTCCAATACTGTGACCCTTCCTATAACATGAGATGTGATATCCAACTCCTTCCCATTCCAACCTGAGACCCTTCCTATAGCATGAGAAGGGATATCCAACTCCTTCCCATTCCAATCCTGAGACCCTTCCTATACCATCAGATGTGATATCTCAATGCTTCTAATACCAAACCTGGGACCCGTCCTATAACATGTGATATGATATCCAAATCCTTCCCATTCCAATCCTGAGCCCCTTCCTATAACATGAGATGTGATATCCAACTCCTTCCCATTCCAATCCTGAAAGCCTTCCTATAGCTTGAGATGTGATATCAAACTCCTTCCCATTCCAATCCTGAGATAGCTTGAGATGTGCTATCCAAATCCTTCCCATTCCAATCCTGAGACCCTTCCTATAGCATGAGATGTAATATCACAATGCTTGTAATACCAAACCTGAGACCCTTCCTATAGCATAAGATGTGATATCCAACTCCTTCCCATTCCAATCCTTAGACCCTTCCTATAGCATGAGATGTGCTATCTCAATGCTTCTAATACCAAACCTGAGACCCTTCTTAAAGCATGAGATGGGATATCCAACTCCTTCCTATACCAATCCTGAGACCCTTACGAAAGCAGAGATGTGATATCTCAATGCTTATACCAAACCTGAGACCCTTCCTATGGCATGAGATGTGATATCCAACTCCTTCCCATTCCAATCCTGAGACCCTTCCTATAGCATGAGATGTGATAACTCAATGCTTTTACCAAACCTGAGACCCTTCCTATAGCATGCGATGTGATATCCAACTCCTCCCCATTCCAATCCTGAGACCCTTCCTATACCCTGAGATGTGATATCTCAATGTTTCTAATACCAAACCTGAGACCCGTCCTAAAACATGAGATGTGAGATCCAAATCCTTCCCCTTCCAAACCTGAGACCCTTCCTATAGCTTGAGATGTGATATCAAACTCCTTCCCATTCTAATCCTGAGATAGCTTGAGATTTGATATCTCAATGCTTCTAATATCAAAACTGAGACCCTTCCTATAGCAAGAGATGTGATATCCACATCCTTCCCATTCATATCCTGAGACCCTTCCTATAACATGAGATCTGATATCCAACTCCTTCCCATTCCAACCTGAGACCCTTCCTATAGCATGAGAAGGGATATCCAACTCCTTCCCATTGCAATCCTGAGATCCTTCCTATAACATGAGATGTGATATCCAATTATTTCCCATTCCAAACCTGAGACCCTTCCTATTGGATGAGATGTGATATCCAACTCCTTCCCATTCCAATCCTGAGACCCTTCCTATACCATGAGATGTGAACCGCAATGTTTCAAATACCAAACCTGGGACCCGTTCTATAACATGAGATATGATATCCAAATCCTTCCCCTTCCAAACCTGAGACCCTTCCTTTAGCATGAGATGTGATATCCAAATCCTTCCCATTCCAATCCTGAGACGCTACCTATAACATGAGATGTGATATCCAACTCCTTCCCATTCCAACCTGAGACCCTTCCTATGGCATGAGATGTGATATCCAAATCCTTCCCATTCCAATCCTGAGACCCTTCCTATAGCATGAGATGTAATATCACAATGCTTGTAATACCAAACCTGAGACCCTTCCTATAGCATAAGATGTGATATCTCAATGCTTCTAATTCCAAACCTGGGACCCGTCCTATGACATGAGATATGATATTCAAATCCTTCCCCTTCCAAACCTGAGACCCTTCCTTTAGCATGAGATGTGATATCCAAATCCTTCCAATTCCAATCCTGAAATCCTTCCTATAGCATGAGATGTGATATCTCAATGTTTCTAATAAAAAACTGAGACCCTTCCTATAGCAAGAGATGTGATATCCAAATCCTTCCCATTCCAATCCTGAGACCCTTCCTATAACATGAGATGTGATATCCAACTCCTTCCCATTCCAATCCTGAAACCCTTCCTATAGCTTCAGATGTGATATCAAACTCCTTCTCATTCCAATCCTGAGATAGCTTGAGATGTGCTATCCAACTCCTTCCCATTCCAATCCTGAGACCCTTCCTATACCATGAGATGTGATATCTCAATGCTTCTAATACCAAACCTGAGACCGTCCTAAAACATATGTGAGATCCAACTCCTTCCCCTTCCAAACCTGAGACCTTTCCTTTAGCATGAGATGTGATATCCAACTCCTTCCCATTCCAATCCTGAGACCTTTCCTATAGCATGAGATGTGATATCTTAATGCTTCTAAAACCAAACCTGAGAACCATCCTATAACATATGTGAAATCCAAATCCTTCCCTTTCCAAACCTGAGACCCTTCCGATAGCATGGGATGTGATATCTCAATGCTCCTAATACCAAACCTGAGATCCTTCCTATAACATGAGATGTGTATCCAACTCCTTCCCATTCCAAACCTGAGACCCTTCCTATAGCATGAGATGTGATATCTTAATGCTTCTAAAACCAAACCTGAGAACCATCCTATAACATATGTGAAATCCAAATCCTTCCCTTTCCAAACCTGAGACCCTTCCGATAGCAGGGGATGTGATATCTCAATGCTTCTAAAACCAAACATGAGAACCATCCTACAACATGAGATGTGAAATCCAAATCCTTCCCTTTCCAAACCTGAGACCCTTCCTATAGCTTGAGATGTGATATCAAACTCCTTCCCATTCCAATCCTGAGATAGCTTGAGATGTGATATCCAACTCCTTCCCATTCCAATCCTGAGACCCTTCCTATGGCTTGAGATGTGATATGAAACTCCTTCCCATTCCAACCTGAGACCCTTCCTATGGCATGAGATGTGATATCCAAATCCTTCCCATTCCAATCCTGAGACCCTTCCTATAGCATGAGATGTAATATCACAATGCTTGTAATACCAAACCTGAGACCCTTCCTATAGCATAAGATGTGATATCCAACTCCTTCCCATTCCAATCCTTAGACCCTTCCTATAGCATGAGATGTGCTATCTCAATGCTTCTAATACCAAACCTGAGACCCTTCTTAAAGCATGAGATGGGATATCCAACTCCTTCCTATACCAATCCTGAGACTCTTACGAAAGCAGAGATGTGATATCTCAATGCTTATACCAAACCTGAGACCCTTCCTATGGCATGAGATGTGATATCCAACTCCTTCCCATTCCAATCCTGAGACCCTTCCTATAGCATGAGATGTGATAACTCAATGCTTTTACCAAACCTGAGACCCTTCCTATAGCATGCAATGTGATATCCAACTCCTCCCCATTCCAATCCTGAGACCCTTCCTATACCCTGAGATGTGATATCTCAATGTTTCTAATACCAAACCTGAGACCCGTCCTAAAACATGAGATGTGAGATCCAAATCCTTCCCCTTCCAAACCTGAGACCCTTCCTATAGCTTGAGATGTGATATCAAACTCCTTCCCATTCTAATCCTGAGATAGCTTGAGATGTGATATCTCAATGCTTCTAATATCAAAACTGAGACCCTCCCTATAGCATGAGATGTGATATCTAAGTCCTTCCCATTCCTATCCTGAGACCCTTACGATAGCAGAGATGTGATATCTCAATGCTTATAGCAAACCTGAGACCCTTCCTATAGCATAAGATGTGATATCTCAATGCTTCTATCAAAACTGAGACCCTCCCTATAGCATGAGATGTGATATCTAAGTCCTTCCCATTCCTATCCTGAGACCCTTCCGATAGCAGAGATGTGATATCTCAATGCTTATACCAACCTGAGACCCTTCCTATAGCATGAGATGTGAAATCTCAATGCTTCTATCAAACCTGAGACCCTTCCTTTAGCATGAGATGTGATATCCAATTCCTTCCCATTCCAATCCTGAGACCCTTCCTATAGCATGAGATGTAATATCTCAATGCTTCTATCAAACCTGAGACCCTTCCTTTAGCATGAGATGTGATATCCAACTCCTTCCCCTTCCAAACCTGAGAACCTTCCTTTAGCATGAGGTGTGATATCCAAATCCTTCCCATTCCAATCCTGAGACCCTTCTGATAGCATGAGATGTGATATCCAACTCCTTCCCATTCCAATACTGAGACCCTTCCTATAACATGAGATGTGATATCCAACTCCTTCCCATTCCAACCTGAGACCCTTCCTATAGCATGAGAAGGGATATCCAACTCCTTCCCATTCCAATCCTGAGACCCTTACTATAGCATGAGATGTGATATCTCAATACTTCTAATACCAAACCTGAGATCCTTCCTATAACATGAGATGTGATATCCAAATCCTTCCCCTTCCAAACCTGAGACCCTCCCTTTAGCATGAGATGTGATATCCAACTCCTTCCCATTCCAATCCTGAGACCCTTCTGATAGCATGAGATGTGATATCTCAATGCTTCTAATACCAAACCTGAGATCCTTCCGATAGCATGAGATGTGATATCTCAATGCTTCTAATACCAAACCTGAGATCCTTCCTATAACATGAGATGTGATATCCAAATCCTTCCCCTTCCAAACCAGAGACCCTCCCTTTAGCGTGAGATGTGATATCCAACTCCTTCCCATTCCAATCCTTAGACCCTTCTGATAGCATGAGATGTGATGTCTCAATGCCTCTAATACCAAACCTGAGATCCTATATCTAACATGAAATGTGATATCCAACTCCTTCCCCTTCCAAACCTGAGAGCCTTCCTATAACATGAGATGTGATATCGAAGTCCTTCCCATTCCAATCCTGAGACCCTTTCTATAACATGAGATGTGATATCCCAATGCTTCTACCAAACCTGAGACCCATACTATGGCATGAGATGTGATATCAAACTCCTTCCCATTCCAATCCCGAGACCCTTCCTATAGCTTGAGATGTGATATCCAACTCCTTCCCATTCCAATTCTGAGACCCTTCCTATACAGGGAGACTTGCTATCTCAATGCTTCTAATACCAAACCTTACACCCGTCCTATAACATGAGTTGTGATATCCAAATCCTTCCCCTCCCAAACCTGAGACCCTTCCTTTATCATGAGATGTGATATCCAACTCCTTCCAATTCCAATCCTGAGACCCTTCCCATATCATGAGATTTGTTATCTCAATGCTTCTAATATCAAACTTGAGACCCTCCCTATAGCATGAGATGTGATATCCAAGTCCTTCCCATTCCAATCCTGAGACCCTTCCTATGGCATGAGATGTGATATCCAACTCCTTCCCATTCCAATCCTGAGACACTTCCTATAGCATGAGATGTGATATCTCAATGCTTCTATCAAACCTGAGACCCTTCCTTTAACATGAGATGTGGTATCCAACTCCTTCCCATTCCAATCCTGAGACCCTTCCTATGGCATGAGTTGTGATATCTCAATGCTTCTAATACCAAACCTGGGACCCGTCCTATAACATGAGATGTGATATCCAAATCCTTCCCCTTCCAAACGTGAGACCCTTCCTTTAGCATGAGATGTGATATCCAAATCCTTCCCATTCCAATCCTGAAACCCTTCCTATAGCATGAGATGTGATATCTCAATGTTTCTAATAAAAAACCTGAGACCCTTCCTATAGCAAGAGATGTGATATCCACATCCTTCCCATTCAAATCCTGAGACCCTTCCTATAACATGAGATGTGATATCCAACTCCTTCCCATTCCAACCTGAGACCCTTCCTATAGCATGAGAAGGGATATCCAACTCCTTCCCATTGCAATCCTGAGGTCCTTCCTATAACATGAGATGTGATATCCAATTATTTCCCATTCCAAACCTGAGACCCTTCCTATTGGATGAGATGTGATATCCAACTCCTTCCCATTCCAATCCTGAGACCCTTCCTATACCATGAGATGTGAACCGCAATGTTTCAAATACCAAACCTGGGACCCGTTCTATAACATGAGATATGATATCCAAATCCTTCCCCTTCCAAACCTGAGACCCTTCCTTTAGCATGAGATGTGATATCCAAATCCTTCCCATTCCTATCCTGAGACGCTACCTATAACATGAGATGTGATATCCAACTCCTTCCCATTCCAACCTGAGACCCTTCCTATGGCATGAGAAGTGATATCCAAATCCTTCCCATTCCAATCCTGAGATCCTTCCTATAGCATGAGATGTAATATCACAATGCTTGTAATACCAAACCTGAGACCCTTCCTATAGCATAAGATGTGATATCTCAATGCTTCTAATTCCAAACCTGGGACCCGTCCTATAACATGAGATATGATATTCAAATCCTTCCCCTTCCAAACCTGAGACCCTTCCTTTAGCATGAGATGTGATATCCAAATCCTTCCAATTCCAATCCTGAAATCCTTCCTATAGCATGAGATGTGATATCTCAATGTTTCTAATAAAAAACTGAGACCCTTCCTATAGCAAGAGATGTGATATCCAAATCCTTCCCATTCCAATCCTGAGACCCTTCCTATAACATGAGATGTGATATCCAACTCCTTCCCATTCCAATCCTGAAACCCTTCCTATAGCTTCAGGTGTGATATCAAACTCCTTCCCATTCCAATCCTGAGATAGATTGAGATGTGCTATCCAACTCCTTCCCATTCCAATCCTGAGACCCTTCCTATACCATGAGATGTGATATCTCAATGCTTCTAATACCAAACCTGAGACCGTCCTAAAACATATGTGAGATCCAAATCCTTCCCCTTCCAAACCTGAGACCTTTCCTTTAGCATGAGATGTGATATCCAACTCCTTCCCATTCCAATCTTGAGACCTTTCCTATAGCATGATATGTGATATCTCAATGCTTCTAATACCAAACCTGAGATCCTTCCTATAACATGAGATGTGTATCCAACTCCTTCCCATTCCAAACCTGAGACCCTTCCTATAGCATGAGATGTGATATCTTAATGCTTCTAAAACCAAACCTGAGAACCATCCTATAACATATGTGAAATCCAAATCCTTCCCTTTCCAAACCTGAGACCCTTCCGATAGCATGGGATGTGATATCTCAATGCTTCTAAAACCAAACATGATAACCATCCTACAACATGAGATGTGAAATCCAAATCCTTCCGTTTCCAAACCTGAGACCCTTCCTATAGCTTGAGATGTGATATCAAACTCCTTCCCATTCCAATCCTGAGATAGCTTGAGATGTGATATCCAACTCCTTCCCATTCCAATCCTGGGACCCTTCCTATACCATGAGATGTGCTATCTCAATGCTTCCAATACCAAACCTGAGACCCGTCCTAATACATGAGATGTGAGATCCAAATCCTTCCCCTTCCAAACCTGAGACCCTTCCTATGGCTTGAGATGTGATATGAAACTCCTTCCCATTCCAACCTGAGACCCTTCCTATGGCATGAGATGTGATATCCAAATCCTTCCCATTCCAATCCTGAGACCCTTCCTATAGCATGAGATGTAATATCACAATGCTTGTAATACCAAACCTGAGACCCTTCTTAAAGCATGAGATGGGATATCCAACTCCTTCCTATACCAATCCTGAGACCCTTACGAAAGCAGAGATGTGATATCTCAATGCTTATACCAAACCTGAGACCCTTCCTATGGCATGAGATGTGATATCCAACTCCTTCCCATTCCAATCCTGAGACCCTTCCTATAGCATGAGATGTGATAACTCAATGCTTTTACCAAACCTGAGACCCTTCCTATAGCATGAGATGTGATATCCAACTCCTCCCCATTCCAATCCTGAGACCCTTCCTATACCCTGAGATGTGATATCTCAATGTTTCTAATACCAAACCTGAGACCCGTCCTAAAACATGAGATGTGAGATCCAAATCCTTCCCCTTCCAAACCTGAGACCCTTCCTATAGCTTGAGATGTGATATCAAACTCCTTCCCATTCTAATCCTGAGATAGCTTGAGATGTGATATCTCAATGCTTCTAATATCAAAACTGAGACCCTCCCTATAGCATGAGATGTGATATCTAAGTCCTTCCCATTCCTATCCTGAGACCCTTACGATAGCAGAGATGTGATATCTCAATGCTTATAGCAAACCTGAGACCCTTCCTATAGCATAAGATGTGATATCTCAATGCTTCTATCAAAACTGAGACCCTCCCTATAGCATGAGATGTGATATCTAAGTCCTTCCCATTCCTATCCTGAGACCCTTCCGATAGCAGAGATGTGATATCTCAATGCTTATACCAAACCTGAGACCCTTCCTATAGCATGAGATGTGATATCCAACTCCTCCCCATTCCAATCCTGAGACCCTTCCTATACCATGAGATGTGATATCTCAATGTTTCTAATACCAAACCTGAGACCCGTCCTAAAACATGAGATGTGAGATCCAAATCCTTCCCCTTCCAAACCTGAGACACTTCCTATAGCTTGAGATGTGATATCAAACTCCTTCCCATTCTAATCCTGAGATAGCTTGAGATGTGATATCTCAATGCTTCTAATATCAAAACTGAGACCCTCCCTATAGCATGAGATGTGATATCTAAGTCCTTCCCATTCCTATCCTGAGACCCTTACGATAGCAGAGATGTGATATCTCAATGCTTATAGCAAACCTGAGACCGTTCCTATAGCATAAGATGTGATATCTCAATGCTTCTATCAAAACGGAGACCCTCCCTATAGCATGAGATGTGATATCTAAGTCCTTCCCATTCCTATCCTGAGACCCTTCCGATAGCAGAGATGTGATATCTCAATGCTTATACCAACCTGAGACCCTTCCTATAGCATGAGATTTGAAATCTCAATGCTTCTATCAAACCTGAGACCCTTCCTTTAGCATGAGATGTGATATCCAATTCCTTCCCATTCCAATCCTGAGACCCTTCCTGTAGCATGAGATGTAATATATCAATGCTTCTATCAAACCTGAGACCCTTCCTTTAGCATGAGATGTGATATCCAACTCCGTCCCCTTCCAAACCTGAGAACCTTCCTTTAGCATGAGATGTGATATCCAAATCCTTCCCATTCCAATCCTAAAACCCTTCCTATAGCATGAGATGTGATATCTCTGTTTCTAATAAAAAACATGAGACCCTTCCTATAGCAAGAGATATGATATCCAAATCCTTCCCATTCCAATACTGTGACCCTTCCTATAACATGAGATGTGATATCCAACTCCTTCCCATTCCAACCTGAGACCCTTCCTATAGCATGAGAAGGGATATCCAACTCCTTCCCATTCCAATCCTGAGACCCTTCCTATACCATCAGATGTGATATCTCAATGCTTCTAATACCAAACCTGGGACCCGTCCTATAACATGTGATATGATATCCAAATCCTTCCCCTTCCAAACCTGAGACCCTTCCTTTAGCATGAGATGTGATAGCCAAATCCTTCCCATTCCAATCCTGAAACCCTTCCTTTAGCATGAGATGTGATATCTCAATGTTTCTAATAAAAAACATGAGACCCTTCCTATAGCAAGAGATATGATATCCAAATCCTTCCCATTCCAATACTGTGACCCTTCCTATAACATGAGATGTGATATCCAACTCCTTCCCATTCCAACCTGAGACCCTTCCTATAGCATGAGAAGGGATATCCAACTCCTTCCCATTCCAATCCTGAGACCCTTCCTATACCATCAGATGTGATATCTCAATGCTTCTAATACCAAACCTGGGACCCGTCCTATAACATGTGATATGATATCCAAATCCTTCCCATTCCAATCCTGAGCCCCTTCCTATAACATGAGATGTGATATCCAACTCCTTCCCATTCCAATCCTGAAACCCTTCCTATAGCTTGAGATGTGATATCAAACTCCTTCCCATTCCAATCCTGAGATAGCTTGAGATGTGCTATCCAAATCCTTCCCATTCCAATCCTGAGACCCTTCCTATAGCATGAGATGTAATATCACAATGCTTGTAATACCAAACCTGAGACCCTTCCTATAGCATAAGATGTGATATCCAACTCCTTCCCATTCCAATCCTTAGACCCTTCCTATAGCATGAGATGTGCTATCTCAATGCTTCTAATACCAAACCTGAGACCCTTCTTAAAGCATGAGATGGGATATCCAACTCCTTCCTATACCAATCCTGAGACCCTTACGAAAGCAGAGATGTGATATCTCAATGCTTATACCAAACCTGAGACCCTTCCTATGGCATGAGATGTGATATCCAACTCCTTCCCATTCCAATCCTGAGACCCTTCCTATAGCATGAGATGTGATAACTCAATGCTTTTACCAAACCTGAGACCCTTCCTATAGCATGCGATGTGATATCCAACTCCTCCCCATTCCAATCCTGAGACCCTTCCTATACCCTGAGATGTGATATCTCAATGTTTCTAATACCAAACCTGAGACCCGTCCTAAAACATGAGATGTGAGATCCAAATCCTTCCCCTTCCAAACCTGAGACCCTTCCTATAGCTTGAGATGTGATATCAAACTCCTTCCCATTCTAATCCTGAGATAGCTTGAGATTTGATATCTCAATGCTTCTAATATCAAAACTGAGACCCTCCCTATAGCATGAGATGTGATATCTAAGTCCTTCCCATTCCTATCCTGAGACCCTTACGATAGCAGAGATGTGATATCTCAATGCTTATAGCAAACCTGAGACACTTCCTATAGCATAAGATGTGATATCTCAATGCTTCTATCAAAACTGAGACCCTCCCTATAGCATGAGATGTGATATCTAAGTCCTTCCCATTCCTATCCTGAGACCCTTCCGATAGCAGAGATGTGATATCTCAATGCTTATACCAACCTGAGACCCTTCCTATAGCATGAGATGTGAAATCTCAATGCTTCTATCAAACCTGAGACCCTTCCTTTAGCATGAGATGTGATATCCAATTCCTTCCCATTCCAATCCTGAGACTCTTCCTATAGCATGAGATGTAATATCTCAATGCTTCTATCAAACCTGAGACCCTTCCTTTAGCATGAGATGTGATATCCAACTCCTTCCCCTTCCAAACCTGAGAACCTTCCTTTAGCATGAGATGTGATATCCAAATCCTTCCCATTCCAATCCTGAAACCCTTCCTATAGCATGAGATGTGATATCTCTGTTTCTAATAAAAAACATGAGACCCTTCCTATAGCAAGACATATGATATCCAAATCCTTCCCATTCCAATACTGAGACCCTTCCTATAACATGAGATGTGATATCCAACTCCTTCCCATTCCAACCTGAGACCCTTCCCATAGCATGAGAAGGGATATCCAACTCCTTCCCATTCCAATCCTGAGACCCTTACTATAGCATGAGATGTGATATCTCAATACTTCTAATACCAAACCTGAGATCCTTCCTATAACATGAGATGTGATATCCAAATCCTTCCCCTTCCAAACCTGAGACCCTCCCTTTAGCATGAGATGTGATATCCAACTCCTTCCCATTCCAATCCTGAGACCCTTCTGATAGCATGAGATGTGATATCTCAATGCTTCTAATACCAAACCTGAGATCCTTCCGATAGCATGAGATGTGATATCTCAATGCTTCTAATACCAAACCTGAGATCTTTCCTATAACATGAGATGTGATATCCAAATCCTTCCCCTTCCAAACCAGAGAGCCTTCCTATAACATGAGATGTGATATCGAAGTCCTTCCCATTCCAATCCTGAGACCCTTTCTATAACATGAGATGTGATATCCAACTCCTTCCCATTCCAATTCTGAGACCCTTCCTATACAAGGAGACTTGCTATCTCAATGCTTCTAATACCAAACCTTACACCCGTCCTATAACATGAGTTGTGATATCCAAATCCTTCCCCTCCCAAACCTGAGACCCTTCCTTTATCATGAGATGTGATATCCAACTCCTTCCCATTCCAATCCTGAGACCCTTCCCATATCATGAGATTTGTTATCTCAATGCTTCTAATATCAAACTTGAGACCCTCCCTATAGCATGAGATGTGATATCCAAGTCCTTCCCATTCCAATCCTGAGACCCTTCCTATGGCATGAGATGTGATATCCAACTCCTTCCCATTCCAATCCTGAGACACTTCCTATAGCATGAGATGTGATATCTCAATGCTTCTATCAAACCTGAGACCCTTTCTTTAGCATGAGATGTGATATCCAACTCCTTCCCATTCCAATCCTGAGACCCTTCCTATGGCATGAGTTGTGATATCTCAATGCTTCTAATACCAAACCTGGGACCCGTCCTATAACATGAGATGTGATATCCAAATCCGTCCCCTTCCAAACGTGAGACCCTTCCTATAGCATGAGATGTGATATCTCAATGTTTCTAATAAAAAACCTGAGACCCTTCCTATAGCAAGAGATGTGATATCCACATCCTTCCCATTCAAATCCTGAGACCCTTCCTATAACATGAGATGTGATATCCAACTCCTTCCCATTCCAACCTGAGACCCTTCCTATAGCATGAGAAGGGATATCCAACTCCTTCCCATTGCAATCCTGAGGTCCTTCCTATAACATGAGATGTGATATCCAATTATTTCCCATTCCAAACCTGAGACCCTTCCTATTGGATGAGATGTGATATCCAACTCCTTCCCATTCCAATCCTGAGACCCTTCCTATACCATGAGATGTGAACCGCAATGATTCAAATACCAAACCTGGGACCCGTTCTATAACATGAGATATGATATCCAAATCCTTCCCCTTCCAAACCTGAGACCCTTCCTTTAGCATGAGATGTGATATCCAAATCCTTCCCATTCCTATCCTGAGACGCTACCTATAACATGAGATGTGATATCCAACTCCTTCCCATTCCAACCTGAGACCCTTCCTATGGCATGAGATGTGATATCCAAATCCTTCCCATTCCAATCCTGAGACCCTTCCTATAGCATGAGATGTAATATCACAATGCTTGTAATACCAAACCTGAGACCCTTCCTATAGCATAAGATGTGATATCTCAATGCTTCTAATTCCAAACCTGGGACCCGTCCTATAACATGAGATATGATATTCAAATCCTTCCCCTTCCAAACCTGAGACCCTTCCTTTAGCATGAGATGTGATATCCAAATCCTTCCAATTCCAATCCTGAAATCCTTCCTATAGCATGAGATGTGATATCTCAATGTTTCTAATAAAAAACTGAGACCCTTCCTATAGCAAGAGATGTGATATCCAAATCCTTCCAATTCCAATCCTGAGACCCTTCCTATAACATGAGATGTGATATCCAACTCCTTCCCATTCCAATCCTGAAACCCTTCCTATAGCTTCAGATGTGATATCAAACTCCTTCCCATTCCAATCCTGAGATAGATTGAGATGTGCTATCCAACTCCTTCCCATTCCAATCCTGAGACCCTTCCTATACCATGAGATGTGATATCTCAATGCTTCTAATACCAAACCTGAGACCGTCCTAAAACATATGTGAGATCCAAATCCTTCCCCTTCCAAACCTGAGACCTTTCCTTTAGCATGAGATGTGATATCCAACTCCTTCCCATTCCAATCTTGAGACCTTTCCTATAGCATGATATGTGATGTCTCAATGCTTCTAATACCAAACCTGAGATCCTTCCTATAACATGAGATGTGTATCCAACTCCTTCCCATTCCAAACCTGAGACCCTTCCTATAGCATGAGATGTGATATCTTAATGCTTGTAAAACCAAACCTGAGAACCATCCTATAACATATGTGAAATCCAAATCCTTCCCTTTCCAAACCTGAGACCCTTCCGATAGCATGGGATGTGATATCTCAATGCTTCTAAAACCAAACATGAGAACCATCCTACAACATGAGATGTGAAATCCAAATCCTTCCGTTTCCAAACCTGAGACCCTTCCTATAGCTTGAGATGTGATATCAAACTCCTTCCCATTCCAATCCTGAGATAGCTTGAGATGTGATATCCAACTCCTTCCCATTCCAATCCTGGGACCCTTCCTATACCATGAGATGTGCTATCTCAATGCTTCCAATACCAAACCTGAGACCCGTCCTAATACATGAGATGTGAGATCCAAATCCTTCCCCTTCCAAACCTGAGACCCTTCCTATGGCTTGAGATGTGATATGAAACTCCTTCCCATTCCAACCTGAGACCCTTCCTATGGCATGAGATGTGATATCCAAATCCTTCCCATTCCAATCCTGAGACCCTTCCTATAGCATGAGATGTATCACAATGCTTGTAATACCAAACCTGAGACCCTTCCTATAGCATAAGATGTGATATCCAACTCCTTCCCATTCCAATCCTTAGACCCTTCCTATAGCATGAGATGTGCTATCTCAATGCTTCTAATACCAAACCTGAGACCCTTCTTAAAGCATGAGATGGGATATCCAACTCCTTCCTATACCAATCCTGAGACCCTTACGAAAGCAGAAATGTGATATCTCAATGCTTATACCAAACCTGAGACCCTTCCTATGGCATGAGATGTGATATCCAACTCCTTCCCATTCCAATCCTGAGACCCTTCCTATAGCATGAGATGTGATAACTCAATGCTTTTACCAAACCTGAGACCCTTCCTATAGCATGAGATGTGATATCCAACTCCTCCCCATTCCAATCCTGAGACCCTTCCTATACCCTGAGATGTGATATCTCAATGTTTCTAATACCAAACCTGAGACCCGTCCTAAAACATGAGATGTGAGATCCAAATCCTTCCCTTTCCAAACCTGAGACCCTTCCTATAGCTTGAGATGTGATATCAAACTCCTTCCCATTCTAATCCTGAGATAGCTTGAGATGTGATATCTCAATGCTTCTAATATCAAAACTGAGACCCTCCCTATAGCATGAGATGTGATATCTAAGTCCTTCCCATTCCTATCCTGAGACCCTTACGATAGCAGAGATGTGATATCTCAATGCTTATAGCAAACCTGAGACCCTTCCTATAGCATAAGATGTGATATCTCAATGCTTCTATCAAAACTGAGACCCTCCCTATAGCATGAGATGTGATATCTAAGTCCTTCCCATTCCTATCCTGAGACCCTTCCGATAGCAGAGATGTGATATCTCAATGCTTATACCAAACCTGAGATCCTTCCTATAGCATGAGATGTGATATCCAACTCCTCCCCATTCCAATCCTGAGACCCTTCCTATACCATGAGATGTGATATCTCAATGTTTCTAATACCAAACCTGAGACCCGTCCTAAAACATGAGATGTGAGATCCAAATCCTTCCCCTTCCAAACCTGAGACACTTCCTATAGCTTGAGATGTGATATCAAACTCCTTCCCATTCTAATCCTGAGATAGCTTGAGATGTGATATCTCAATGCTTCTAATATCAAAACTGAGACCCTCCCTATAGCATGAGATGTGATATCTAAGTCCTTCCCATTCCTATCCTGAGACCCTTACGATAGCAGAGATGTGATATCTCAATGCTTATAGCAAACCTGAGACCGTTCCTATAGCATAAGATGTGATATCTCAATGCTTCTATCAAAACTGAGACCCTCCCTATAGCATGAGATGTGATATGTAAGTCCTTCCCATTCCTATCCTGAGACCCTTCCGATAGCAGAGATGTGATATCTCAATGCTTATACCAACCTGAGACCCTTCCTATAGCATGAGATTTGAAATCTCAATGCTTCTATCAAACCTGAGACCCTTCCTTTAGCATGAGATGTGATATCCAATTCCTTCCCATTCCAATCCTGAGACCCTTCCTATAGCATGAGATGTAATATATCAATGCTTCTATCAAACCTGAGACCCTTCCTTTAGCATGAGATGTGATATCCAACTCCTTCCCCTTCCAAACCTGAGAACCTTCCTTTAGCATGAGATGTGATATCCAAATCCTTCCCATTCCAATCCTGAAACCCTTCCTATAGCATGAGATGTGATATCTCTGTTTCTAATAAAAAAACATGAGACCCTTCCTATAGCAAGAGATATGATATCCAAATCCTTCCCATTCCAATACTGAGACCCTTCCTATAACATGAGATGTGATATCCAACTCCTTCCCATTCCAACCTGAGACCCTTCCTATAGCATGAGAAGGGATATCCAACTCCTTCCCATTCCAATCCTGAGACCCTTCCTATACCATCAGATGTGATATCTCAATGCTTCTAATACCAAACCTGGGACCCGTCCTATAACATGTGATATGATATCCAAATCCTTCCCCTTCCAAACCTGAGACCCTTCCTTTAGCATGAGATGTGATAGCCAAATCCTTCCCATTCCAATCCTGAAACCCTTCCTTTAGCATGAGATGTGATATCTCAATGTTTCTAATAAAAAAACCTGAGACCCTTCCTAAAACATGAGATGTGATATCCAACTCCTTCCCATTCCAATCCTGAAACGCTTCCTATAGCTTGAGATGTGATATCAAACTCCTTCCCATTCCAATCCTGAGATAGCTTGAGATGTGCTATCCAACTCCTTCCCATTCCAATCCTGAGACCCTTCCTATACCATGAGATGTGATATCTCAATGCTTCTAATATCAAACCTGAGACCCGTCCTAAAACATATGTGAGATCCAAATCCTTCCCCTTCCAAACCTGAGACCTTTCCTTTAGCATGAGATTTGATATCCAACTCCTTCCCATTCCAATCCTGAGACCCTTCCTATAGCATGAGATGTGATATCACAATGCTTCTAATACCAAACCTGTGATCCATCCTATAACATGAGATGTGATATCCAACTCCTTCCCATTCCAAACCTGAGACCCTTCCGATAGCATGAGATGTGCTATCTCAATGTTTCTAAAACCAAACATGAGAACCATCCTATAACATGAGATGTGCAATCCAAATCCTTCCCCTTCCAAACCTGAGACCCTTCCTATGGCATGAGATGGGATATCCAGCTCCTTCCCATTCCAATCCTGAGACACTTCCTATAGCATGAGATGTGATATCTGAATGCTTCTAATATCAAACCTAAGGACCTCCCTATAGCATGAGATGTGATATCCAACTCCTTCCCATTCCAATCCTGAGACTCAGACCTTCCCGTCTAACCTTCTCACCACACCTAGCTCCCGGATTGATCATGCTCTCCTTCTGTCTCTTCTCTCCCTTCTTCTGCTTCCTTTCCTCTCTCCTTCCTCATCTGCCCTAGTTCAGGCTCCTTCTACACCTCCGCAGGGATTACTGATTTGTACCCCTCCCCACTCTCAACTCTCACTCAGTTTCAAACACTCATCTGACATCTGCCATTTCCCGGAAGAACCCGACCTTGATGTCCTTGGTCTAACCGAGACATGGTTGACGGCCAGCGCTGTCTCGAGCTTTGACACTCTCCTCCCTGATGACAAGTTCCTCTCCATGCCCAGATCCAATAGTTCTTGAGGGGGAGTATCCTTGATTCCTGTAGTAAATTGCTCTCCTATGCAGGCCGACTCCTCTCACGAATGCCTTGTCTGCATGCATTCTCTCTTTCCTGCCCATTCTCTCACCGTGGCTATTTGCCTGCCCCCTTCCTCTCTCAGTGGATGGACTTCTCCATCCTGGCCTCCTACCACTCAACTCCGCCTACTTGGAGAATTCAACATGAACCTGTATGCTTCCTGACCTGGACTTTTACGAGATCGGCAACTCTTCATGTCGCTGGCCCTACAAACTGCTGGGAATACTCAGGATTTTCTGATCTCAGACCTCCCCCTCTGTAACCCTCTCAACAATCCTCTCCGGTGGTGATCAAGTTCTCATCTCCAAAGAAGGCTAACTACCAGCTGTTCCTCCTCAGAGGAGTTCTTCCTATCTGTCCCTGGTCCCTGCACCGTTTCGCGTTACAAACACTCGCTTCCCCGCTTTCTGGTTTAGACGTTTTTCCTTCTCAGAGGCCTTCTTCCTTTCTGTCCTTGCTCTCTGCATCGTTTCGCGTTGCAAGTACTCGCTTCCCAGCTCTCTGGTTTAGACGCGCGTTCCCTGCCTTCTCTCCGTTTCCCGCGGCCTTGAAATAAACAAATGAGCTTCAAAAGATACACGGTGCTCAGAATGCTTTATAACACCCATTATTCAAGATATAGCTGTAACCCGCTAGACGTATTGAAAAGTGCTAAAAACTAGCAAAAATAGCTAGAAGATGTACTTTCCTCACGTTTTGGTAAATGCGAATTCTGGTGGATTCCCATTTTGTAATCGGTTCGTGCATTTGTTCAGTGGAATCCTGATGTTTTTAACCACTCGTCACCCATGCAAGGGGGGGGGGAATCAAAATCTACTGTTCACAGGCTGAATGTATACTGCTGAAATCTTCAATGCATTATCGGGTAATCCGACTGTTCTGGAAAGTGTATTTGCCATGTTATTCCAGTCACCATATTTTCATCGTCCCTTCTAGTTTCAAGGCTGCACTCCCGTGGTGATCGCGTTCTCTTCTCCAAGGCTAACTAACAGCTGTTCCGCCTCAGAGGCGTTATTCCTTTCTGTCCCTGTCCCCTGCACCGTTTCGTGTTGCAAACACTCGCTTCCCTGCTCTCTGGTTTAGACGCTGTTCCTCCTCAGAGGCGGTCTTCCTTTCTGTCCCTGCTCCCTGCACAGTTTCGCTTTGCAAGTACTCGCTTCCCAACTCTCTGGTTTAGACGCGTATCCTTGCCCTCTCTCCTCTTCCCGCTGCCTTCAAATCAACAAATGAGCTCCAAAAGATACACAGTGCTCAGAATGCTTTATAACACCCATTATTCAACATATAGCCATAACCCGCTAGATGTATTGAAACGTGCTAAAAACTAGCAAAAACAGCTAGAAAATGTACTTTCCTCGCGTTTTTGTAAATGCGAATTCTGGTGGGTTCCGATGTTGTTTGTACTGTGTCCGCGCGTTTGTTGTCGAATCCTGAAGTTTTTAACCACTGTTCTCCCATACAAGGGGGGTCAACATCTACTGCTGTTCACAGGCTGAATGTATACGGCTGAAATCTTCAATGCATTATCAGCTTTCCTGATTGTTTTGGAACGTGTATTTGCCATCTGTTAATGCAGTCGCCCTGTTTTCATCATCCATTCTAGTTTACAGGCTGCACTCCCATGGTGATCACATTCTCCTCTCCAGAGCAGGCTAACTACCAGCTGCTCCTCCTCAGAGGCGTTCATCCTTTCTGTCCCTGCTCCCTTAACCGTTTCGCGTTGCATGTACTCGCTTCCCAGCTCTCTGGTTTAGATGCATGTTCCCTGCCTTCTCTCCTCTTCCTACAGCCTTCCAATGAGCTCCACAAGATAGTGTTCAGAATGCTTTATCACACCCATTATTCAACATATAGCTGTAACCCGCTAGAAGTATTGAAACGTGCTAAACAACTAACAAAACCAGCTAGAAAATGTACTTCCCTCGCGTTTTGGTAAATGCAGGGTACACGCGTCTAAACCGGAGAGCAGGGAAGCGAGCATTTCAGCAGTATAAATTCAGCCTGTGAACAACACATTTTGATCCTCCCTTGTATGGGAGAAGAGTGGTTCAAAAGAACAGGATTCGACTGAACAAACGCACGAACAGAGTACAAAATGGGAACCCACTAGAATTCGCATTTACAAAAAGCGAGGAAAGTACATTTTCTAGCTGTTTTTACTAGTTTTTAGCACGTTTCAATACGTCTAGCGGGATACGGGTATATGTTGAATAATGGCATTCTGAGCACTGTGTATCTCGTGGAGCTCATGTATTCATCTTTATCCCTATCCAGCGGTGGTAAATATGAAGGAAGAAGGCTGTAGAAAGAGGAGAGAAGGCAGGGAACACGCATCTAAACCAGAGAGCTGGGAAGCGAGTCCAAGCAACGCGAAACGGTGCAGGGAGCAGGGATAGAAAGGATAAACGCCTCTGAGGAGGAGCAGCTGGTAGTTAGCCTGCTCTGGAGAGGAGAATGTGATCACCAGGGGAGTGAAGCCTGTAAACTAGAAGGGACGATGAACAATCACATCTCATGCTTTTGGGAGGGTCTCAAGTTTGATATTAGAAGCATTGAGATAACAAATCTCATGATATGGGAAGGGTCTCAGGATTGGAATGGGAAGGAGTTGGATATCACATCTCATGATAAAGGAAAGGTCTAAGGTTTGGAAGGGGAAGGATTTGGATATCACAACTCATGTAAAGGACGGGTGTCAGGTTTGGTATTAGAAGCATTGAGATAGCAAGTGTCCTGGTATAGGAAGGGTCTCAGAATTGGAATGGGAAGGAGTTGGATATCACATCTCAAGCTATAGGAAGGGTCTTGGGATTGGAATGGGAAGGAGTTTGATATCACATCTCATGCCACACTCCTTCCCATCCCAATCCTGAGAAACTTCCGATAGCAGAGATGTTATATCTCAATGCTTATACCAAACCTGAGACCCTTCCTATGGCATGAGATGTGATATCCAACTCCTTCCCATTCCAATCCTGAGACCCTTCCTATAGCATGAGATGCGATATCTCAATGCTTCTAATACCAAACCTGAGACCCTTCCTATAGCATGAGATGTGATATCAAACTCCGTCCCATTCCAATCCTGCGTCCCTTCCTATAGCATGAGATTTGATATCTCAATGTTTCTACTACCAAACCTGAGACCCTTCCTATAACATGAGACGTGTTAGGAAAGATTTCGTAATTGTAGGTAACTTTCCTTCCATGTGGCAACCCCTAAACTTTTTGCTGTTGTTTTTCACCTTGTTCTTGACTTTGCCAGAGAAGTGCAGCCTTCTGCCGCACTCCTCTGGGCTTTTGCTCTTTTCTTATGGGGAAACTGACATGCCCTTAAGATAGTCAGTACCGGGGAACGCTGTTTCCCGTAGTTTCTTTTATCATGTTGCGGCTTTAGTGCAACATGACACAAGAGGGCACTGTAAGCTAAGTTACAGCTCTCTTGGGTCTCTAGCCTTCTACAGGCCCTAGATACTCGTTTAGGATTGTATTTGATCGGTGCAAGTCATTCAGGGACTGGAATGGTGGCAGCGATCGTTTTGTTTATTTTGAGCTCCTTTTGGCGTTCTGAGCACGTTTTTTGCACTGAACCCAAAATGGTGGCCTGGCTCCCAAAATGGCCAGACCACGAGGCTCCTTTGTCCTGTCCACTGACCGTCTTGCTCCCTTCACCTTCCCCAGGTCGAGCGACCCGGGGCCTTCCTTATTTGGGCATGTACTTTCCCGCGAAACGTGGTTGCTTTCGCGGGCTTCTACATGTCGTTTGTGTGCCTCCAGGGTGTGGGCTGGGATGTCTGGTCCCAATACACATCCTGGGTGCCAGAGAGTCTAGGGTGGTGTGAATGCCTGGGACCACCGTGGTCCGTGATTGGTCCACGTATGGTATGTGTGTTGATGAGCGGATCTCCCATTGGCTCCCCTCCGTTTTGGCGCGAAGGGAACCGTGGATAAGAGGGGGCTGGAAACAGCACTACCATGTCGATCTCCTGAGTTCTCACGAACGAAGGAATACAGGAGCCAAGTATCCTGCAACCACGAGGCTGGACCGAGGAATCGCTGGTGACCCACTGAAGGAATCCTCCTTTGCACTGCTGTCGTCCTGTGAAACCCTTTCCTCCTTTGATCGAACCAGAAGGCCTGTACTGGTGCTTCGACCTTTGGAATAGCAGGAACAGCTATTCCCGGCGACTTCATCATCTCCTGCCAAGTAAGCCTTCGGAAGTGTCTCTGGGCCATCCAGTTGACTGACCAGCTTACAAGGGAGTCCTGCTCTGTAACCGCCGCCAGGTTGTGTTGTATTCCGTGTCCTTGTCACTCTCCCACGCTTCGTACACTTGGCGTTCCCAAGTCTGAAGGGAGGAGTGTACATTTGGCTCGAATACACACGGCCGCTCCGTTGCCCTGCGGTGGTGACAAAACTGTGCAGGTTTCTTCGATTGGGACGTCTTTTTGCTCTACACGACGACGAGGCATTTCCCGACTCTTCTGAACCTGCCAGCTGCTGAAACTAACGTGGAGAAGCCTGGGTCTGCTTGCTTCGGGGACCGGTGAGTAGTATAGCTAGGATCTGGTCGCCCTCCTGCAGTAGCCCATTGCTTTTCCCCGCTGTGTAAAAACAGCACCCTTTTGTCCGCCCTCGCGCTCTGCTTCTGCTCGCTGTGGAGGCTGCGCTTGAGTCGCGGAACCTGTTCTCCTTCTGTTGTGCACTAACCCGAACTGCCTGACTTCCTCCGAAGAGCTTCTCCTTTTGCCCGTTGGCACCGGCGTGGCAGGTACTTTGAGCACAAGGCTCCACTCTTCGCAGGGCTCGGACTTCCATCTAGTTAGGTACCTCTGAAGGCGAACTGAGTCTAAAGCGTTATCGCACTGCCTGTTTTCCTTCCCTTTCAGGTGGACTACACATTTCGTGCTTATAACGCTAGCGACTATTGTATTTGTATATATATTGTGTTGATATGGTATGTGTTGGTTTAATATTGTGATATTGTGATTTTCTCGCTACGGTCATTATTTTAAAGGCCTTAAAATAAATGTGTATCTATTTTTGATATAACAACTGTTTGGAGTAGTTTGTAAGCGCTCTTGCTTTGTGTGCTCATTGCGGGCTTTCAGTCACCCTCACCCCTCTTGAGACCTAGTCCTGACCGCCGCGATCGCTACCTTGATTGGTCTGGCTCGTCCAGAGGTTACCCTGTTCCAAGTAATTAGGTTGGCCTTCTGAACTTCTGCGCCACCAGGACAGAGTTCAGAAATCCATCTTAACAAATTGGTGTACAGCGGTGGGATACGACTGAAGGTATCCAGTGTTGCGCACGAACTAAGGCATTTCAGGTTATTCCAACCAGTACACGTAGTGAATTGTTGTAGTATAACTTTAAAAAGGCCATAGTCCTATCAAACAGTATGGAAACAAATACCTTGTTAACTTTAAATGCTTCCAAATCAGAAACATTGAAGAAGATGTGTGCGGAGAGAGGTGTTTCCTCTCAAGGCACGAAATTGGAAATGATCCAAAGAATCGTGGCGTGGCAAGAAGTGCAGCTTGATGCTTTAACTTCTGAGGACAGTGCAGAAGGTGGTGGGGCTGCTCTCACTGGTAGAACCGACGGTTCTGCCGCTGCACTGATCCATCGCGACCACGAGGACAGGGAGGATGTGATGTCTAATGTTTCCTCTGCCAGTGCTGATGGGGAGGCTATGCTTGAATTCAAGAAGCAAGATCTGCGGTTTAGGCAGCAGGAGCTTGAATTCAGCATAGCCAAACTAAAAATCGAACAGGCAGAAAAACAAAAAGACAGGGATCACCAGTTGGAACTGGCCAAGCTTCAGGTTGCAAATGGGTCCAAGGGTCCTGGACATGGGTCTGGGGCTTCCTCTCATCCACGGTTTCCGAAAGATCTGCTCAGTGTGTATGAAGAAAGGAATGACATTATGGACTGGCTGAATGCGTTTGAGTAAGCATGCGAGGTTCAAGAAGTTGACAATGCTGATAAGATTGCGTGGTTGCTCAGTAGACTGCCCCATTCTGGCTGTAGTGCCATTATGGAAATGTCGAAGGCTGAGCGAGCTGATTTCGCAATGTTAAAGCAAACTCTCATTTTAAAGTTTGGGAAGACTCCGGCCCAATATTTAAAGCGTTTTCGAGAGTATAAGAAAAAGGAAGGTGGTACTTGGGTATCTTATGTCGCTGAATCTTTGAAAAACTTAACTGGCTGGGTCGAAGGTTATAAGGTTTCTACCTTCGAAGGCATGATAAATCTTGTCGCTCATCCTGGTAAGCAGGAGGAAGGGAAAAAGTCCAAAGATATGGAGGGTGGGGAATCTGCTAAATCTTCTTCCCATAAGGGCCACAAAAAGAAAAACAAGGGTAAGACACAAGAGAACTCACAGGGCAGTGGAGGTCAGCCTCCGAAACAGAACTCTGGTTACAATAAGCCTCCCTACGTAAACAGACCCACTGGGGCTTGTTTTTCTTGTGGAGCAACTGACCATGTGAAGGGGGATCCCCGGTGTAAGGTTAGACCTTTGGGGGTCCACTCCGCTAATCTGGCCTTCTCCTCCTACGAGGAAGAAGAGATTACAGGAGCATCCTTCTCCTCAGACTCATTTCCCAGCGGAATAGAGGTTGAGGTAGTTTTAGTGTCCCTGGGTTCCTGGGAGCCTAAAGTCGCAGAGGCTTATGCTAGGATTCCGGATAATACCAAGCACTACTTTAAAGACAGTGTGCTGATCAATGGAGTGGATACTCCAGCTCTTAGGGATAGTGGGTGCAGTCGCACTGTAGTGGATTCTACCTTGGTAGACTCAGAGGAAGTTGCCAGAGCTACTCTGATGCCCACTAAGTTGGCTGACGGCCCCCTCTGTATGTTTCCCGTAATACCTGTAAATCTTACTTTAAATGGTACAGCAGTCAGGATTCCAGTGAGCATTCAGAGAAACGTCCCGGGAAAGGTCTTGTTGGGTAATGATCTCAGAGCTTTAGGGCTCGTAGGAGACACTGCCGAAAGACCCTACACACGGTCTCAAGCACGGGCAGCATTGGCCAAGTCCAATACGCCGCCCCAGCCGAAGGGCAAACCCAAGGCGAAAGGAGTCTACAAGTCAAGACGAGGGAAAGAGAATATTCCCCCGAGCTCGCCTACCACTGCGGTGGAGGAAGTTGGTCAATCGCCCGGGCCTGACGAGGAGGTGGCGATGCCTGAAGTATTCGACCCCAACGATCATCCTGAACTAAAAGACTTGTTAGTTGAAGGAGGTCCTGATAGGGACGAATTCAGTAAAGGCCAACGTGAGTGCCCATCTCTGGAAGGCCTAAGGAGACAGGCCTGCTCCCAGCTTGAGGGTGAACCTCCTGGGAAGCATAGGATTTATTGGGAAGGTGGACTCCTGTATAGTGAGCCCACAGAGTCTACAGAAGGAGACCATAGGAGGTTGGTGGTTCCCCTTGCTGTTAGGCCCTTCCTCCTGCAGTTGGCGCATGAAGTTCCCCTTGCTGGTCACCTTGGTATGAAGAGGACCAAGCAAAGGTTATCCATGCACTTCTACTGGCCCAAGATGGGGGTGCAAGTAGAAAGTCACTGCAGGAGTTGTGCCTCCTGCCAGTTGTCTGGTAAGGTTGGCGCGACAATCCAAGCTCCGTTGGTACCGCTCCCAGTTGTGGGGGTACCATTTGAAAGGGTAGGGATCGACATCGTTGGTCCCCTTGACCCGCAAACATCCTCGGGCAATAGGTTTATCCTGGTGCTGGTCGACCATGCAACCAGGTATCCTGAGGCCATCCCATTGAAAACTGTAACTGCCAAGTCAGTTGCAAAAGCTTTACTCGGCATATTTACTAGGCTTGGCTTCCCTAAAGAAGTTGTGTCGGATCGTGGCAGCAACTTTATGTCGAAGTATATGCAGGCTATGTGGAAAGAATGTGGGGTCACCTACAAGTTCTCTTCTGCATACCACCCCCAGACCAATGGTCTGGTGGAACGTTTCAACAGAACGTTAAAGAGCATGATTGGGGCTCTGGAGGAGCCTCAGAGAAGAAAATGGGATCTTCTGTTACCATGCTTACTGTTTGCCTACCGAGAGGTACCACAGGAGGGTGTTGGCTTCAGCCCCTTCGAACTTCTGTTCGGTCATCCCGTACGGGGACCCTTAGCCATCGTCAAAGAGGGATGGGAGATGCCCACTCCCCCTGTTACTACCAACGTAGTTGATTATGTGCTAGGGCTCAGAAAACGGATGGTACTTCTGATGGGCTTGGCTAGTGATAAATTGAAGGCAGGGCAAGCGCTGGTGAAACATTGGTACGACCAGAAAGCTTCCCTCATCAACTTTACACCTGGTCAGCAAGTCCTGATCATGAATCCAATAAGGCCTCGAGCTTTACAGGACAAATGGTCAGGCCCTTACACAGTGGTGGAGCCCATGGGTGAGGTCAACTATTTAGTGGACCTTGGAAGGCCTGGACAGGCTCCAAAAGTGTTTCACGTGAATAGGCTGAAGGCTTTCGTCCCAAGAGTCGAAATCGCAGCACTGCTACTGGCTTCAGACGTTGAGGAAGAGGAGTCTGAACCTCTTCCCGACCTGTTCCAAAGCGGTCCTTCAGATAGCTCCTTTGAGGGTGTCCGAGTGACCCCTCACCTGACTTCTGATCAGCAGGCTGAGGTGAAAAGTGTGCTTAGGCAGTTTTCCCCCCTGTTTTCACAGTCGCCTGGTTTGACACCTTGGTGCAAACATAACATTGACACAGGAGACAGTGTACCTACCAAAAGTAGGGGATACAGGATGTCAGACAAAGTATGGTCTTATATTAAGACCGAGGTCAACAAGATGTTAGACCTTGGGGTGATTGAACCCTCTAGTAGTCCTTGGTCCAGCCCTGTGGTGTTGGTTCCAAAGGCAGGCACTTCTGAATTGAGTTTCTGCATGGATTACAGGGCTCTGAATGCTGTCACCAAGACAGATGCTCACCCCTTGCCTCGAACAGATGAGCTGGTGGATACTTTGGGTGCCTCCAAGTACCTCAGCACGTTTGACCTCACTGCTGGCTATTGGCAAATAGCTTTAGCAGAACATGCCAAGGAGAAGACAGCATTTTCTACTCCAGACGGCCTTTACCAATTCCGGGTAATGCCGTTCGGGTTGAAGAATGCACCTGCCACTTTCCAGAGGCTTGTGAATCATGTGTTGAATGGGTTGGATGAATTCTGTCTTGCATATCTGGACGATATAGCAGTTTTCAGTGCCACCTGGGAAGACCATGTGAAACACCTCGGGATTGTGCTCCAGGCTCTTCAGAAAGCCCACTTGACCATAAAGGCTAGTAAATGCCAGATTGGACAAGGCTCAGTGGTTTACCTTGGACATGAAATAGGTGGAGGGAGGATACAGCCTCTACCCAGTAAAGTACAAGCAGTACGAGACTGGCCTACCCCCACTACGCAAACCCAAGTGAGAGCCTTCTTAGGACTCACGGGGTATTACCGCAATTTTGTGGAAGACTATGGCACCATAGCTGCTCCTCTGACTGCCCTCACAACTCCGAAGAAACCCAAGAAGGTAACTTGGACCGACGAGTGTGAGAAGTCCTTCAATGGCTTAAAAGACTCCTTGTGCCAGGCCCCTGTCCTCAGGGCCCCGGATTATCAAAGACCTTTTATCGTGCAGACGGACGCCTCTGACACTGGGATAGGAGCTGTACTATCACAAGTAGATGAGAAGGGTAAGGAACACCCTATCGGTTTTATTAGGCGCCAGCTTAAGGACAGAGAGCTCAGATGGTCCACGGTAGAGAAAGAATGTTTCTCTGTTGTGTGGGCCCTAAGGAAGCTGAGGCCCTACCTCTATGGGACCCACTTCACTGTGCAAACTGACCATAAGCCGTTAAAGTGGCTAATGAACATGAAGGGGGAGAATCCAAAGTTGCTTAGGTGGTCCATAAGTCTACAAGGCTTCGACTTCACTATTGAGCATAGGCCAGGTGTCCAACATAGCAATGCTGATGGGTTGTCCCGAATGTTTAACCGACCTGAACAAGAGACTCATCCAGGGGTGGATTAGTTCCCCCTGTCCATAGTCTGGGAGGGGCGAGTGTTAGGAAAGATTTCCTAATTGTAGGTAATTTTCCTTCCATGTGGCAACCCCTAAACTTTTTGCTGTTGTTTTTCACCTTGTTCTTGACTTTGCCAGAGAAGTGCAGCCTTCTGCTGCACTCCTCTGGGCTTTCGCTCCTTTTCTTATGGGGAAACTGACATGCCCTTAAGACAGTCAGTACCGGGGAACGCTGTTTCCCGTAATTTATTTTATCATGTTGCGGCTTTAGTGCAACATGACACAAGAGGGCACTGTAAGCGAAGTTACAGCTCTCTTGGGTCTCTAGCCTTCTACAGGCCCTAGATACTCTTTTAGGATGGTATTTTGATCGGTGCAAGTCATTCAGGGACTGGAATGGTGGCAGCGATCGTTTTGTTTATTTTGAGCTCCTTTTGGCATTCTGAGCACGTTTTTCGCACTGAACCCAAAATGGTGGCCTGGCTCCCAAAATGGCCAGACCACGAGGCTCCTTTGTCCTGTCCACTGACCGTCTTGCTCCCTTCACCTTCCCCAGGTCGAGCGACCCGGGGCATTCCTTATTTGGGCATGTACTTTCCCGCGAAACGTGGTTGCTTTCGCAGGCTTCTACATGTCGTTTGTGTGCCTCCAGGGTGTGGGCTGGGATGTCTGGTCCCAATACACATCCTGGGTGCCAGAGAGTCTAGGGTGGTGTGAATGCCTGGGACCACCGTGGTCCGTGATTGGTCCACGTATGGTATGTGTGTTGATGAGCGGATCTCCCATTGGCTCCCCTCCGTTTTGGCGCGAAGGGAACCGTGGATAAGAGGGGGCTGGAAACACCACTACCAGGTCGATCTCCTGAGTTCTCACGAACGAAGGAATACAGGAGCCAAGTATCCTGCAACCAAGAGGCTGGACCGAGGAAACGCTGGTGACCCGCTGAAGGAATCCTCCTTTGCACTGCTGTCGTCCTGTGAAACCCTTTCCTCCTTTGATCGAACCAGAAGGCCTGTACAGGTGCTTCGACCTTTGGAATAGCAGGAACAGCTATTCCCGGCGACTTCATCATCTCTTGCCAAGTAAGCCTTCGGAAGTGTCTCTGGGCCATCCAGTTGACTGACCAGCTTACAAGGGAGTCCTGCTCTGTAACCGCCGCCAGGTCGTGTTGTATTTCGAGTCCTGGTCACTCTCCCACGCTTCATACACTTGGCGTTCCCAAGTCTGAAGGGAGGAGTGTACATTTGGCTCGGATA
Organism: Ambystoma mexicanum; assembly: GCF_040938575.1. Lineage (NCBI taxonomy): Eukaryota > Metazoa > Chordata > Amphibia > Caudata > Ambystomatidae > Ambystoma > Ambystoma mexicanum. The sequence goes on along the minus strand of NW_027182493.1, from coordinate 1,231,422 downwards.
CACACGGCCGCTCCGTTGCCCTGCTGTGGTGACAAAACTGTGCTGGTTTCGTCGATTGGGACGTCTTTTTGCTCTACACGACTACGAGGCGTTCCCTGCTCTTCTGAACCTGCCAGCTGCTGAAACTAACGTGGAGAAGCCTGGGTCTGCTTGCTTCGGGGACCGGTGAGTAGTATAGCTAGGATCTGGTCGCCCTCCTGCAGTAGCCCATTGCTTTTCCCCGCTGTGTAAAAACAGCACCCTTTTGTCCGTACTCGCGCTCTGCTTCTGCTCACTGTGGAGGCTGCGCTTGAGTCGCGGAACCTGTTCTTCTGTTGTGCACTAACCCGAACTGCCTGACTTCCTCCGAAGAGCTTCTCCTTTTGCCCGTTGGCACCGGCATGGCAGGTACTTTGAGCACAAGGCTCCACTCTTCGCAGGGCTCGGACTTCCATCTAGTTAGGTGCCTCTGAAGGCGAACTGAGTCTAAAGCGTTATCGCACTGCCTGTTTTCCTTCCCTTTCAGGTGGACTACACATTTCGTGCTTATAACGCTAGCGACTGTTGTATTTGTATATATATTGTGTTGATATGGTATGTGTTGGTTTAGTATTGTGATATTGTGATTTTCTCGCTACGGTCATTATTTTAAAGGCCTTAAAATAAATGTGTATCTATTTTTGATATAACAACTGTTTGGAGTAGTTTGTAAGCGCTCTTGCTTTGTGTGCTCATTGCGGGCTTTCAGTCACCCTCACCCCTCTTGAGACCTAGTTTTGACCGCCGCGATCGCTACCTTGATTGGTCTGGCTTGTCCAGAGGTTACCCTGTTCCAAGTAATTAGGTTGGCCTTCTGAACCTCTGCGCCACCAGGACAGAGTTCAGAAATCCGTCTTAACAATATCCAATTATTTCCCATTCCAAACCTGAGACCCTTCCTATTGGATGAGATGTGATATCCAACTCCTTCCCATTCCAATCCTGAGACCCTTCCTATACCATGAGATGTGAACCGCAATGTTTCAAATACCAAACCTGGGACCCGTTCTATAACATGAGATGTGATATCCAACTCCTTCCCATTCCAACCTGAGACCCTTCCTATAGCATGAGATGGGATATCCAACTACTTCCAAATCCAATCCTGATACCCTTCCGATAGCATGAGATGTGATATCCCAATGCTTCTACCAAACCTGAGACCCATACTATGGCATGAGATGTGATATCAAACTCCTTCCCATTCCAATCCCGAGACCCTTCCTATAGCTTGAGATGTGATATCCAACTCCTTCCCATTCCAATTCTGAGACCCTTCCTATACCAGGAGACTTGCTATCTCAATGCTTCTAATACCAAACCTTACACCCGTCCTATAACATGAGTTGTGATATCCAAATCCTTCCCCTTCCAAACCTGAGACCCTTCCTTTATCATGAGATGTGATATCCAACTCCTTCCCATTCCAATCCTGAGACCCTTCCCATATCATGAGATTTGTTATCTCAATGCTTCTAATATCAAACTTGAGACCCTCCCTATAGCATGAGATGTGATATCCAAGTCCTTCCCATTCCAATCCTGAGACCCTTCCTATGGCATGAGATGTGATATCCAACTCCTTCCCATTCCAATCCTGAGACACTTCCTATAGCATGAGATGTGATATCTCAATGCTTCTATCAAACCTGAGACCCTTCCTTTAGCATGAGATGTGATATCCAACTCCTTCCCATTCCAATCCTGAGACCCTTCCTATGGTATGAGTTGTGATATCTCAATGCTTCTAATACCAAACCTGGACCCGTCCTATAACATGAGATGTGATATCCAAATCCTTCCCCTTCCAAACGTGAGACCCTTCCTTTAGCATGAGATGTGATATCCAAATCCTTCCCATTCCAATCCTGAAACCCTTCCTATAGCATGAGATGTGATATCTCAATGTTTCTAATAAAAAACCTGAGACCCTTCCTATAGCAAGAGATGTGATATCCACATCCTTCCCATTCAAATCCTGAGACCCTTCCTATAACATGAGATGTGATCTCCAACTCCTTCCCATTCCAACCTGAGACCCTTCCTATAGCATGAGAAGGGATATCCAACTCCTTCCCATTGCAATCCTGAGATCCTTCCTATAACATGAGATGTGATATCCAATTATTTCCCATTCCAAACCTGAGACCCTTCCTATAGCATGAGAAGGGATATCCAACTCCTTCCCATTCCAATCCTGAGACCCTTACTATAGCATGAGATGTGATATCTCAATACTTCTAATACCAAACCTGAGATCCTTCCTATAACATGAGATGTGATATCCAAATCCTTCCCCTTCCAAACCTGAGACCCTCCCTTTAGCATGAGATGTGATATCCAACTCCTTCCCATTCCAATCCTGAGACCCTTCTGATAGCATGAGATGTGATATCTCAATGCTTCTAATACCAAACCTGAGATCCTTCCGATAGCATGAGATGTGATATCTCAATGCTTCTAATACCAAACCTGAGATCTTTCCTATAACATGAGATGTGATATCCAAATCCTTCCCCTTCCAAACCAGAGAGCCTTCCTATAACATGAGATGTGATATCGAAGTCCTTCCCATTCCAATCCTGAGACCCTTTCTATAACATGAGATGTGATATCCAACTCCTTCCCATTCCAACCTGATACCCTTCCGATAGCATGAGATGTGATATCCCAATGCTTCTACCAAACCTGAGACACATACTATGGCATGAGATGTGATATCAAACTCCTTCCCATTCCAATCCCGAGACCCTTCCTATAGCTTGAGATGTGATATCCAACTCCTTCCCATTCCAATTCTGAGACCCTTCCTATACAAGGAGACTTGCTATCTCAATGCTTCTAATACCAAACCTTACACCCGTCCTATAACATGAGTTGTGATATCCAAATCCTTCCCCTCCCAAACCTGAGACCCTTCCTTTATCATGAGATGTGATATCCAACTCCTTCCCATTCCAATCCTGAGACCCTTCCCATATCATGAGATTTGTTATCTCAATGCTTCTAATATCAAACTTGAGACCCTCCCTATAGCATGAGATGTGATATCCAAGTCCTTCCCATTCCAATCCTGAGACCCTTCCTATGGCATGAGATGTGATATCCAACTCCTTCCCATTCCAATCCTGAGACACTTCCTATAGCATGAGATGTGATATCTCAATGCTTCTATCAAACCTGAGACCCTTTCTTTAGCATGAGATGTGATATCCAACTCCTTCCCATTCCAATCCTGAGACCCTTCCTATGGCATGAGTTGTGATATCTCAATGCTTCTAATACCAAACCTGGGACCCGTCCTATAACATGAGATGTGATATCCAAATCCGTCCCCTTCCAAACGTGAGACCCTTCCTATAGCATGAGATGTGATATCTCAATGTTTCTAATAAAAAACCTGAGACCCTTCCTATAGCAAGAGATGTGATATCCACATCCTTCCCATTCAAATCCTGAGACCCTTCCTATAACATGAGATGTGATATCCAACTCCTTCCCATTCCAACCTGAGACCCTTCCTATAGCATGAGAAGGGATATCCAACTCCTTCCCATTGCAATCCTGAGGTCCTTCCTATAACATGAGATGTGATATCCAATTATTTCCCATTCCAAACCTGAGACCCTTCCTATTGGATGAGATGTGATATCCAACTCCTTCCCATTCCAATCCTGAGACCCTTCCTATACCATGAGATGTGAACCGCAATGATTCAAATACCAAACCTGGGACCCGTTCTATAACATGAGATATGATATCCAAATCCTTCCCCTTCCAAACCTGAGACCCTTCCTTTAGCATGAGATGTGATATCCAAATCCTTCCCATTCCTATCCTGAGACGCTACCTATAACATGAGATGTGATATCCAACTCCTTCCCATTCCAACCTGAGACCCTTCCTATGGCATGAGATGTGATATCCAAATCCTTCCCATTCCAATCCTGAGACCCTTCCTATAGCATGAGATGTAATATCACAATGCTTGTAATACCAAACCTGAGACCCTTCCTATAGCATAAGATGTGATATCTCAATGCTTCTAATTCCAAACCTGGGACCCGTCCTATAACATGAGATATGATATTCAAATCCTTCCCCTTCCAAACCTGAGACCCTTCCTTTAGCATGAGATGTGATATCCAAATCCTTCCAATTCCAATCCTGAAATCCTTCCTATAGCATGAGATGTGATATCTCAATGTTTCTAATAAAAAACTGAGACCCTTCCTATAGCAAGAGATGTGATATCCAAATCCTTCCAATTCCAATCCTGAGACCCTTCCTATAACATGAGATGTGATATCCAACTCCTTCCCATTCCAATCCTGAAACCCTTCCTATAGCTTCAGATGTGATATCAAACTCCTTCCCATTCCAATCCTGAGATAGATTGAGATGTGCTATCCAACTCCTTCCCATTCCAATCCTGAGACCCTTCCTATACCATGAGATGTGATATCTCAATGCTTCTAATACCAAACCTGAGACCGTCCTAAAACATATGTGAGATCCAAATCCTTCCCCTTCCAAACCTGAGACCTTTCCTTTAGCATGAGATGTGATATCCAACTCCTTCCCATTCCAATCTTGAGACCTTTCCTATAGCATGATATGTGATGTCTCAATGCTTCTAATACCAAACCTGAGATCCTTCCTATAACATGAGATGTGTATCCAACTCCTTCCCATTCCAAACCTGAGACCCTTCCTATAGCATGAGATGTGATATCTTAATGCTTCTAAAACCAAACCTGAGAACCATCCTATAACATATGTGAAATCCAAATCCTTCCCTTTCCAAACCTGAGACCCTTCCGATAGCATGGGATGTGATATCTCAATGCTTCTAAAACCAAACATGAGAACCATCCTACAACATGAGATGTGAAATCCAAATCCTTCCGTTTCCAAACCTGAGACCCTTCCTATAGCTTGAGATGTGATATCAAACTCCTTCCCATTCCAATCCTGAGATAGCTTGAGATGTGATATCCAACTCCTTCCCATTCCAATCCTGGGACCCTTCCTATACCATGAGATGTGCTATCTCAATGCTTCCAATACCAAACCTGAGACCCGTCCTAATACATGAGATGTGAGATCCAAATCCTTCCCCTTCCAAACCTGAGACCCTTCCTATGGCTTGAGATGTGATATGAAACTCCTTCCCATTCCAACCTGAGACCCTTCCTATGGCATGAGATGTGATATCCAAATCCTTCCCATTCCAATCCTGAGACCCTTCCTATAGCATGAGATGTATCACAATGCTTGTAATACCAAACCTGAGACCCTTCCTATAGCATAAGATGTGATATCCAACTCCTTCCCATTCCAATCCTGAGATAGCTTGAGATGTGATATCCAACTCCTTCCCATTCCAATCCTGGGACCCTTCCTATACCATGAGATGTGCTATCTCAATGCTTCCAATACCAAACCTGAGACCCGTCCTAATACATGAGATGTGAGATCCAAATCCTTCCCCTTCCAAACCTGAGACCCTTCCTATGGCTTGAGATGTGATATGAAACTCCTTCCCATTCCAACCTGAGACCCTTCCTATGGCATGAGATGTGATATCCAAATCCTTCCCATTCCAATCCTGAGACCCTTCCTATAGCATGAGATGTATCACAATGCTTGTAATACCAAACCTGAGACCCTTCCTATAGCATAAGATGTGATATCCAACTCCTTCCCATTCCAATCCTTAGACCCTTCCTATAGCATGAGATGTGCTATCTCAATGCTTCTAATACCAAACCTGAGACCCTTCTTAAAGCATGAGATGGGATATCCAACTCCTTCCTATACCAATCCTGAGACCCTTACGAAAGCAGAAATGTGATATCTCAATGCTTATACCAAACCTGAGACCCTTCCTATGGCATGAGATGTGATATCCAACTCCTTCCCATTCCAATCCTGAGACCCTTCCTATAGCATGAGATGTGATAACTCAATGCTTTTACCAAACCTGAGACCCTTCCTATAGCATGAGATGTGATATCCAACTCCTCCCCATTCCAATCCTGAGACCCTTCCTATACCCTGAGATGTGATATCTCAATGTTTCTAATACCAAACCTGAGACCCGTCCTAAAACATGAGATGTGAGATCCAAATCCTTCCCTTTCCAAACCTGAGACCCTTCCTATAGCTTGAGATGTGATATCAAACTCCTTCCCATTCTAATCCTGAGATAGCTTGAGATGTGATATCTCAATGCTTCTAATATCAAAACTGAGACCCTCCCTATAGCATGAGATGTGATATCTAAGTCCTTCCCATTCCTATCCTGAGACCCTTACGATAGCAGAGATGTGATATCTCAATGCTTATAGCAAACCTGAGACCCTTCCTATAGCATAAGATGTGATATCTCAATGCTTCTATCAAAACTGAGACCCTCCCTATAGCATGAGATGTGATATCTAAGTCCTTCCCATTCCTATCCTGAGACCCTTCCGATAGCAGAGATGTGATATCTCAATGCTTATACCAAACCTGAGATCCTTCCTATAGCATGAGATGTGATATCCAACTCCTCCCCATTCCAATCCTGAGACCCTTCCTATACCATGAGATGTGATATCTCAATGTTTCTAATACCAAACCTGAGACCCGTCCTAAAACATGAGATGTGAGATCCAAATCCTTCCCCTTCCAAACCTGAGACACTTCCTATAGCTTGAGATGTGATATCAAACTCCTTCCCATTCTAATCCTGAGATAGCTTGAGATGTGATATCTCAATGCTTCTAATATCAAAACTGAGACCCTCCCTATAGCATGAGATGTGATATCTAAGTCCTTCCCATTCCTATCCTGAGACCCTTACGATAGCAGAGATGTGATATCTCAATGCTTATAGCAAACCTGAGACCGTTCCTATAGCATAAGATGTGATATCTCAATGCTTCTATCAAAACTGAGACCCTCCCTATAGCATGAGATGTGATATGTAAGTCCTTCCCATTCCTATCCTGAGACCCTTCCGATAGCAGAGATGTGATATCTCAATGCTTATACCAACCTGAGACCCTTCCTATAGCATGAGATTTGAAATCTCAATGCTTCTATCAAACCTGAGACCCTTCCTTTAGCATGAGATGTGATATCCAATTCCTTCCCATTCCAATCCTGAGACCCTTCCTATAGCATGAGATGTAATATATCAATGCTTCTATCAAACCTGAGACCCTTCCTTTAGCATGAGATGTGATATCCAACTCCTTCCCCTTCCAAACCTGAGAACCTTCCTTTAGCATGAGATGTGATATCCAAATCCTTCCCATTCCAATCCTGAAACCCTTCCTATAGCATGAGATGTGATATCTCTGTTTCTAATAAAAAAACATGAGACCCTTCCTATAGCAAGAGATATGATATCCAAATCCTTCCCATTCCAATACTGAGACCCTTCCTATAACATGAGATGTGATATCCAACTCCTTCCCATTCCAACCTGAGACCCTTCCTATAGCATGAGAAGGGATATCCAACTCCTTCCCATTCCAATCCTGAGACCCTTCCTATACCATCAGATGTGATATCTCAATGCTTCTAATACCAAACCTGGGACCCGTCCTATAACATGTGATATGATATCCAAATCCTTCCCCTTCCAAACCTGAGACCCTTCCTTTAGCATGAGATGTGATAGCCAAATCCTTCCCATTCCAATCCTGAAACCCTTCCTTTAGCATGAGATGTGATATCTCAATGTTTCTAATAAAAAAACCTGAGACCCTTCCTAAAACATGAGATGTGATATCCAACTCCTTCCCATTCCAATCATGAAACGCTTCCTATAGCTTGAGATGTGATATCAAACTCCTTCCCATTCCAATCCTGAGATAGCTTGAGATGTGCTATCCAACTCCTTCCCATTCCAATCCTGAGACCCTTCCTATACCATGAGATGTGATATCTCAATGCTTCTAATATCAAACCTGAGACCCGTCCTAAAACATATGTGAGATCCAAATCCTTCCCCTTCCAAACCTGAGACCTTTCCTTTAGCATGAGATTTGATATCCAACTCCTTCCCATTCCAATCCTGAGACCCTTCCTATAGCATGAGATGTGATATCACAATGCTTCTAATACCAAACCTGTGATCCTTCCTATAACATGAGATGTGATATCCAACTCCTTCCCATTCCAAACCTGAGACCCTTCCGATAGCATGAGATGTGCTATCTCAATGTTTCTAAAACCAAACATGAGAACCATCCTATAACATGAGATGTGCAATCCAAATCCTTCCCCTTCCAAACCTGAGACCCTTCCTATGGCATGAGATGGGATATCCAGCTCCTTCCCATTCCAATCCTGAGACACTTCCTATAGCATGAGATGTGATATCTGAATGCTTCTAATATCAAACCTAAGGACCTCCCTATAGCATGAGATGTGATATCCAACTCCTTCCCATTCCAATCCTGAGACTCAGACCTTCCCGTCTAACCTTCTCACCACACCTAGCTCCCGGATTGATCATGCTCTCCTTCTGTCTCTTCTCTCCCTTCTTCTGCTTCCTTTCCTCTCTCCTTCCTCATCTGCCCTAGTTCAGGCTCCTTCTACACCTCCGCAGGGATTACTGATTTGTACCCCTCCCCACTCTCAACTCTCACTCAGTTTCAAACACTCATCTGACATCTGCCATTTCCCGGAAGAACCCGACCTTGATGTCCTTGGTCTAACCGAGACATGGTTGACGGCCAGCGCTGTCTCGAGCTTTGACACTCTCCTCCCTGATGACAAGTTCCTCTCCATGCCCAGATCCAATAGTTCTTGAGGGGGAGTATCCTTGATTCCTGTAGTAAATTGCTCTCCTATGCAGGCCGACTCCTCTCACGAATGCCTTGTCTGCATGCATTCTCTCTTTCCTGCCCATTCTCTCACCGTGGCTATTTGCCTGCCCCCTTCCTCTCTCAGTGGATGGACTTCTCCATCCTGGCCTCCTACCACTCAACTCCGCCTACTTGGAGAATTCAACATGAACCTGTATGCTTCCTGACCTGGACTTTTACGAGATCGGCAACTCTTCATGTCGCTGGCCCTACAAACTGCTGGGAATACTCAGGATTTTCTGATCTCAGACCTCCCCCTCTGTAACCCTCTCAACAATCCTCTCCCGTGGTGATCAAGTTCTCATCTCCAAAGAAGGCTAACTACCAGCTGTTCCTCCTCAGAGGAGTTCTTCCTATCTGTCCCTGGTCCCTGCACCGTTTCGCGTTACAAACACTCGCTTCCCCGCTTTCTGGTTTAGACGTGTTTCCTTCTCAGAGGCCTTCTTCCTTTCTGTCCTTGCTCTCTGCATCGTTTCGCGTTGCAAGTACTCGCTTCCCAGCTCTCTGGTTTAGACGCGCGTTCCCTGCCTTCTCTCCGTTTCCCGCGGCCTTGAAATAAACAAATGAGCTTCAAAAGATACACGGTGCTCAGAATGCTTTATAACACCCATTATTCAAGATATAGCTGTAACCCGCTAGACGTATTGAAAAGTGCTAAAAACTAGCAAAAATAGCTAGAAGATGTACTTTCCTCACGTTTTGGTAAATGCGAATTCTGGTGGATTCCCATTTTGTAATCGGTTCGTGCATTTGTTCAGTGGAATCCTGATGTTTTTAACCACTCGTCACCCATGCAAGGGGGGGGGGGGGGGGGATCAAAATCTACTGTTCACAGGCTGAATGTATACTGCTGAAATCTTCAATGCATTATCGGGTAATCCGACTGTTCTGGAAAGTGTATTTGCCATGTTATTCCAGTCACCATATTTTCATCGTCCCTTCTAGTTTCAAGGCTGCACTCCCGTGGTGATCGCGTTCTCTTCTCCAAGGCTAACTAACAGCTGTTCCGCCTCAGAGGCGTTATTCCTTTCTGTCCCTGTCCCCTGCACCGTTTCGTGTTGCAAACACTCGCTTCCCTGCTCTCTGGTTTAGACGCTGTTCCTCCTCAGAGGCGGTCTTCCTTTCTGTCCCTGCTCCCTGCACAGTTTCGCTTTGCAAGTACTCGCTTCCCAACTCTCTGGTTTAGACGCGTATCCTTGCCCTCTCTCCTCTTCCCGCTGCCTTCAAATCAACAAATGAGCTCCAAAAGATACACAGTGCTCAGAATGCTTTATAACACCCATTATTCAACATATAGCCATAACCCGCTAGATGTATTGAAACGTGCTAAAAACTAGCAAAAACAGCTAGAAAATGTACTTTCCTCGCGTTTTTGTAAATGCGAATTCTGGTGGGTTCCGATGTTGTTTGTACTGTGTCCGCGCGTTTGTTGTCGAATCCTGAAGTTTTTAACCACTGTTCTCCCATACAAGGGGGGTCAACATCTACTGCTGTTCACAGGCTGAATGTATACGGCTGAAATCTTCAATGCATTATCAGCTTTCCTGACTGTTTTGGAACGTGTATTTGCCATCTGTTAATGCAGTCGCCCTGTTTTCATCATCCATTCTAGTTTACAGGCTGCACTCCCATGGTGATCACATTCTCCTCTCCAGAGCAGGCTAACTACCAGCTGCTCCTCCTCAGAGGCGTTCATCCTTTCTGTCCCTGCTCCCTTAACCGTTTCGCGTTGCATGTACTCGCTTCCCAGCTCTCTGGTTTAGATGCATGTTCCCTGCCTTCTCTCCTCTTCCTACAGCCTTCCAATGAGCTCCACAAGATAGTGTTCAGAATGCTTTATCACACCCATTATTCAACATATAGCTGTAACCCGCTAGAAGTATTGAAACGTGCTAAACAACTAACAAAACCAGCTAGAAAATGTACTTCCCTCGCGTTTTGGTAAATGCAGGGTACACGCGTCTAAACCGGAGAGCAGGGAAGGGAGCATTTCAGCAGTATAAATTCAGCCTGTGAACAACACATTTTGATCCTCCCTTGTATGGGAGAAGAGTGGTTCAAAAGAACAGGATTCGACTGAACAAACGCACGAACAGAGTACAAAATGGGAACCCACTAGAATTCGCATTTACAAAAAGCGAGGAAAGTACATTTTCTAGCTGTTTTTACTAGTTTTTAGCACGTTTCAATACGTCTAGCGGGATACGGGTATATGTTGAATAATGGCATTCTGAGCACTGTGTATCTCGTGGAGCTCATGTATTCATCTTTATCCCTATCCAGCGGTGGTAAATATGAAGGAAGAAGGCTGTAGAAAGAGGAGAGAAGGCAGGGAACACGCATCTAAACCAGAGAGCTGGGAAGCGAGTCCAAGCAACGCGAAACGGTGCAGGGAGCAGGGATAGAAAGGATAAACGCCTCTGAGGAGGAGCAGCTGGTAGTTAGCCTGCTCTGGAGAGGAGAATGTGATCACCAGGGGAGTGAAGCCTGTAAACTAGAAGGGACGATGAACAATCACATCTCATGCTATAGGGAGGGTCTCAAGTTTGATATTAGAAGCATTGAGATAACAAATCTCATGATATGGGAAGGGTCTCAGGATTGGAATGGGAAGGAGTTGGATATCACATCTCATGATAAAGGAAAGGTCTAAGGTTTGGAAGGGGAAGGATTTGGATATCACAACTCATGTAAAGGACGGGTGTCAGGTTTGGTATTAGAAGCATTGAGATAGCAAGTGTCCTGGTATAGGAAGGGTCTCAGAATTGGAATGGGAAGGAGTTGGATATCACATCTCAAGCTATAGGAAGGGTCTTGGGATTGGAATGGGAAGGAGTTTGATATCACATCTCATGCCACACTCCTTCCCATCCCAATCCTGAGACACTTCCGATAGCAGAGATGTTATATCTCAATGCTTATACCAAACCTGAGACCCTTCCTATGGCATGAGATGTGATATCCAACTCCTTCCCATTCCAATCCTGAGACCCTTCCTATAGCATGAGATGCGATATCTCAATGCTTCTAATACCAAACCTGAGACCCTTCCTATAGCATGAGATGTGATATCAAACTCCGTCCCATTCCAATCCTGCGTCCCTTCCTATAGCATGAGATTTGATATCTCAATGTTTCTACTACCAAACCTGAGACCCTTCCTATAACATGAGACGTGTTAGGAAAGATTTCGTAATTGTAGGTAACTTTCCTTCCATTTGGCAACCCCTAAACTTTTTGCTGTTGTTTTTCACCTTGTTCTTGACTTTGCCAGAGAAGTGCAGCCTTCTGCCGCACTCCTCTGGGCTTTTGCTCTTTTCTTATGGGGAAACTGACATGCCCTTAAGATAGTCAGTACCGGGGAACGCTGTTTCCCGTAGTTTCTTTTATCATGTTGCGGCTTTAGTGCAACATGACACAAGAGGGCACTGTAAGCTAAGTTACAGCTCTCTTGGGTCTCTAGCCTTCTACAGGCCCTAGATACTCGTTTAGGATTGTATTTGATCGGTGCAAGTCATTCAGGGACTGGAATGGTGGCAGCGATCGTTTTGTTTATTTTGAGCTCCTTTTGGCGTTCTGAGCACGTTTTTTGCACTGAACCCAAAATGGTGGCCTGGCTCCCAAAATGGCCAGACCACGAGGCTCCTTTGTCCTGTCCACTGACCGTCTTGCTCCCTTCACCTTCCCCAGGTCGAGCGACCCGGGGCCTTCCTTATTTGGGCATGTACTTTCTCGCGAAACGTGGTTGCTTTCGCGGGCTTCTACATGTCGTTTGTGTGCCTCCAGGGTGTGGGCTGGGATGTCTGGTCCCAATACACATCCTGGGTGCCAGAGAGTCTAGGGTGGTGTGAATGCCTGGGACCACCGTGGTCCGTGATTGGTCCACGTATGGTATGTGTGTTGATGAGCGGATCTCCCATTGGCTCCCCTCCGTTTTGGCGCGAAGGGAACCGTGGATAAGAGGGGGCTGGAAACACCACTACCATGTCGATCTCCTGAGTTCTCACGAACGAAGGAATACAGGAGCCAAGTATCCTGCAACCACGAGGCTGGACCGAGGAATCGCTGGTGACCCACTGAAGGAATCCTCCTTTGCACTGCTGTCGTCCTGTGAAACCCTTTCCTCCTTTGATCGAACCAGAAGGCCTGTACTGGTGCTTCGACCTTTGGAATAGCAGGAACAGCTATTCCCGGCGACTTCATCATCTCCTGCCAAGTAAGCCTTCGGAAGTGTCTCTGGGCCATCCAGTTGACTGACCAGCTTACAAGGGAGTCCTGCTCTGTAACCGCCGCCAGGTTGTGTTGTATTCTGTGTCCTTGTCACTCTCCCACGCTTCGTACACTTGGCGTTCCCAAGTCTGAAGGGAGGAGTGTACATTTGGCTCGAATACACACGGCTGCTCCGTTGCCCTGCGGTGGTGACAAAACTGTGCAGGTTTCTTCGATTGGGACGTCTTTTTGCTCTACACGACGACGAGGCATTTCCCGACTCTTCTGAACCTGCCAGCTGCTGAAACTAACGTGGAGAAGCCTGGGTCTGCTTGCTTCGGGGACCGGTGAGTAGTATAGCTAGGATCTGGTCGCCCTCCTGCAGTAGCCCATTGCTTTTCCCCGCTGTGTAAAAACAGCACCCTTTTGTCCGCCCTCGCGCTCTGCTTCTGCTCGCTGTGGAGGCTGCGCTTGAGTCGCGGAACCTGTTCTCCTTCTGTTGTGCACTAACCCGAACTGCCTGACTTCCTCCGAAGAGCTTCTCCTTTTGCCCGTTGGCACCGGCGTGGCAGGTACTTTGAGCACAAGGCTCCACTCTTCGCAGGGCTCGGACTTCCATCTAGTTAGGTACCTCTGAAGGCGAACTGAGTCTAAAGCGTTATCGCACTGCCTGTTTTCCTTCCCTTTCAGGTGGACTACACATTTCGTGCTTATAACGCTAGCGACTATTGTATTTGTATATATATTGTGTTGATATGGTATGTGTTGGTTTAATATTGTGATATTGTGATTTTCTCGCTACGGTCATTATTTTAAAGGCCTTAAAATAAATGTGTATCTATTTTTGATATAACAACTGTTTGGAGTAGTTTGTAAGCGCTCTTGCTTTGTGTGCTCATTGCGGGCTTTCAGTCACCCTCACCCCTCTTGAGACCTAGTCCTGACCGCCGCGATCGCTACCTTGATTGGTCTGGCTCGTCCAGAGGTTACCCTGTTCCAAGTAATTAGGTTGGCCTTCTGAACTTCTGCGCCACCAGGACAGAGTTCAGAAATCCATCTTAACAAATTGGTGTACAGCGGTGGGATACGACTGAAGGTATCCAGTGTTGCGCACGAACTAAGGCATTTCAGGTTATTCCAACCAGTACACGTAGTGAATTGTTGTAGTATAACTTTAAAAAGGCCATAGTCCTATCAAACAGTATGGAAACAAATACCTTGTTAACTTTAAATGCTTCCAAATCAGAAACATTGAAGAAGATGTGTGCGGAGAGAGGTGTTTCCTCTCAAGGCACGAAATTGGAAATGATCCAAAGAATCGTGGCGTGGCAAGAAGTGCAGCTTGATGCTATAACTTCTGAGGACAGTGCAGAAGGTGGTGGGGCTGCTCTCACTGGTAGAACCGACGGTTCTGCCGCTGCACTGATCCATCGCGACCACGAGGACAGGGAGGATGTGATGTCTAATGTTTCCTCTGCCAGTGCTGATGGGGAGGCTATGCTTGAATTCAAGAAGCAAGATCTGCGGTTTAGGCAGCAGGAGCTTGAATTCAGCATAGCCAAACTAAAAATCGAACAGGCAGAAAAACAAAAAGACAGGGATCACCAGTTGGAACTGGCCAAGCTTCAGGTTGCAAATGGGTCCAAGGGTCCTGGACATGGGTCTGGGGCTTCCTCTCATCCACGGTTTCCGAAAGATCTGCTCAGTGTGTATGAAGAAAGGAATGACATTATGGACTGGCTGAATGCGTTTGAGTAAGCATGCGAGGTTCAAGAAGTTGACAATGCTGATAAGATTGCGTGGTTGCTCAGTAGACTGCCCCATTCTGGCTGTAGTGCCATTATGGAAATGTCGAAGGCTGAGCGAGCTGATTTCGCAATGTTAAAGCAAACTCTCATTTTAAAGTTTGGGAAGACTCCGGCCCAATATTTAAAGCGTTTTCGAGAGTATAAGAAAAAGGAAGGTGGTACTTGGGTATCTTATGTCGCTGAATCTTTGAAAAACTTAACTGGCTGGGTCGAAGGTTATAAGGTTTCTACCTTCGAAGGCATGATAAATCTTGTCGCTCATCCTGGTAAGCAGGAGGAAGGGAAAAAGTCCAAAGATATGGAGGGTGGGGAATCTGCTAAATCTTCTTCCCATAAGGGCCACAAAAAGAAAAACAAGGGTAAGACACAAGAGAACTCACAGGGCAGTGGAGGTCAGCCTCCGAAACAGAACTCTGGTTACAATAAGCCTCCCTACGTAAACAGACCCACTGGGGCTTGTTTTTCTTGTGGAGCAACTGACCATGTGAAGGGGGATCCCCGGTGTAAGGTTAGACCTTTGGGGGTCCACTCCGCTAATCTGGCCTTCTCCTCCTACGAGGAAGAAGAGATTACAGGAGCATCCTTCTCCTCAGACTCATTTCCCAGCGGAATAGAGGTTGAGGTAGTTTTAGTGTCCCTGGGTTCCTGGGAGCCTAAAGTCGCAGAGGCTTATGCTAGGATTCCGGATAATACCAAGCACTACTTTAAAGACAGTGTGCTGATCAATGGAGTGGATACTCCAGCTCTTAGGGATAGTGGGTGCAGTCGCACTGTAGTGGATTCTACCTTGGTAGACTCAGAGGAAGTTGCCAGAGCTACTCTGATGCCCACTAAGTTGGCTGACGGCCCCCTCTGTATGTTTCCCGTAATACCTGTAAATCTTACTTTAAATGGTACAGCAGTCAGGATTCCAGTGAGCATTCAGAGAAACGTCCCGGGAAAGGTCTTGTTGGGTAATGATCTCAGAGCTTTAGGGCTCGTAGGAGACACTGCCGAAAGACCCTACACACGGTCTCAAGCACGGGCAGCATTGGCCAAGTCCAATACGCCGCCCCAGCCGAAGGGCAAACCCAAGGCGAAAGGAGTCTACAAGTCAAGACGAGGGAAAGAGAATATTCCCCCGAGCTCGCCTACCACTGCGGTGGAGGAAGTTGGTCAATCGCCCGGGCCTGACGAGGAGGTGGCGATGCCTGAAGTATTCGACCCCAACGATCATCCTGAACTAAAAGACTTGTTAGTTGAAGGAGGTCCTGATAGGGACGAATTCAGTAAAGGCCAACGTGAGTGCCCATCTCTGGAAGGCCTAAGGAGACAGGCCTGCTCCCAGCTTGAGGGTGAACCTCCTGGGAAGCATAGGATTTATTGGGAAGGTGGACTCCTGTATAGTGAGCCCACAGAGTCTACAGAAGGAGACCATAGGAGGTTGGTGGTTCCCCTTGCTGTTAGGCCCTTCCTCCTGCAGTTGGCGCATGAAGTTCCCCTTGCTGGTCACCTTGGTATGAAGAGGACCAAGCAAAGGTTATCCATGCACTTCTACTGGCCCAAGATGGGGGTGCAAGTAGAAAGTCACTGCAGGAGTTGTGCCTCCTGCCAGTTGTCTGGTAAGGTTGGCGCGACAATCCAAGCTCCGTTGGTACCGCTCCCAGTTGTGGGGGTACCATTTGAAAGGGTAGGGATCGACATCGTTGGTCCCCTTGACCCGCAAACATCCTCGGGCAATAGGTTTATCCTGGTGCTGGTCGACCATGCAACCAGGTATCCTGAGGCCATCCCATTGAAAACTGTAACTGCCAAGTCAGTTGCAAAAGCTTTACTCGGCATATTTACTAGGCTTGGCTTCCCTAAAGAAGTTGTGTCGGATCGTGGCAGCAACTTTATGTCGAAGTATATGCAGGCTATGTGGAAAGAATGTGGGGTCACCTACAAGTTCTCTTCTGCATACCACCCCCAGACCAATGGTCTGGTGGAACGTTTCAACAGAACGTTAAAGAGCATGATTGGGGCTCTGGAGGAGCCTCAGAGAAGAAAATGGGATCTTCTGTTACCATGCTTACTGTTTGCCTACCGAGAGGTACCACAGGAGGGTGTTGGCTTCAGCCCCTTCGAACTTCTGTTCGGTCATCCCGTACGGGGACCCTTAGCCATCGTCAAAGAGGGATGGGAGATGCCCACTCCCCCTGTTACTACCAACGTAGTTGATTATGTGCTAGGGCTCAGAAAACGGATGGTACTTCTGATGGGCTTGGCTAGTGATAAATTGAAGGCAGGGCAAGCGCTGGTGAAACATTGGTACGACCAGAAAGCTTCCCTCATCAACTTTACACCTGGTCAGCAAGTCCTGATCATGAATCCAATAAGGCCTCGAGCTTTACAGGACAAATGGTCAGGCCCTTACACAGTGGTGGAGCCCATGGGTGAGGTCAACTATTTAGTGGACCTTGGAAGGCCTGGACAGGCTCCAAAAGTGTTTCACGTGAATAGGCTGAAGGCTTTCGTCCCAAGAGTCGAAATCGCAGCACTGCTACTGGCTTCAGACGTTGAGGAAGAGGAGTCTGAACCTCTTCCCGACCTGTTCCAAAGCGGTCCTTCAGATAGCTCCTTTGAGGGTGTCCGAGTGACCCCTCACCTGACTTCTGATCAGCAGGCTGAGGTGAAAAGTGTGCTTAGGCAGTTTTCCCCCCTGTTTTCACAGTCGCCTGGTTTGACACCTTGGTGCAAACATAACATTGACACAGGAGACAGTGTACCTACCAAAAGTAGGGGATACAGGATGTCAGACAAAGTATGGTCTTATATTAAGACCGAGGTCAACAAGATGTTAGACCTTGGGGTGATTGAACCCTCTAGTAGTCCTTGGTCCAGCCCTGTGGTGTTGGTTCCAAAGGCAGGCACTTCTGAATTGAGGTTCTGCATGGATTACAGGGCTCTGAATGCTGTCACCAAGACAGATGCTCACCCCTTGCCTCGAACAGATGAGCTGGTGGATACTTTGGGTGCCTCCAAGTACCTCAGCACGTTTGACCTCACTGCTGGCTATTGGCAAATAGCTTTAGCAGAACATGCCAAGGAGAAGACAGCATTTTCTACTCCAGACGGCCTTTACCAATTCCGGGTAATGCCGTTCGGGTTGAAGAATGCACCTGCCACTTTCCAGAGGCTTGTGAATCATGTGTTGAATGGGTTGGATGAATTCTGTCTTGCATATCTGGACGATATAGCAGTTTTCAGTGCCACCTGGGAAGACCATGTGAAACACCTCGGGATTGTGCTCCAGGCTCTTCAGAAAGCCCACTTGACCATAAAGGCTAGTAAATGCCAGATTGGACAAGGCTCAGTGGTTTACCTTGGACATGAAATAGGTGGAGGGAGGATACAGCCTCTACCCAGTAAAGTACAAGCAGTACGAGACTGGCCTACCCCCACTACGCAAACCCAAGTGAGAGCCTTCTTAGGACTCACGGGGTATTACCGCAATTTTGTGGAAGACTATGGCACCATAGCTGCTCCTCTGACTGCCCTCACAACTCCGAAGAAACCCAAGAAGGTAACTTGGACCGACGAGTGTGAGAAGTCCTTCAATGGCTTAAAAGACTCCTTGTGCCAGGCCCCTGTCCTCAGGGCCCCGGATTATCAAAGACCTTTTATCGTGCAGACGGACGCCTCTGACACTGGGATAGGAGCTGTACTATCACAAGTAGATGAGAAGGGTAAGGAACACCCTATCGGTTTTATTAGGCGCCAGCTTAAGGACAGAGAGCTCAGATGGTCCACGGTAGAGAAAGAATGTTTCTCTGTTGTGTGGGCCCTAAGGAAGCTGAGGCCCTACCTCTATGGGACCCACTTCACTGTGCAAACTGACCATAAGCCGTTAAAGTGGCTAATGAACATGAAGGGGGAGAATCCAAAGTTGCTTAGGTGGTCCATAAGTCTACAAGGCTTCGACTTCACTATTGAGCATAGGCCAGGTGTCCAACATAGCAATGCTGATGGGTTGTCCCGAATGTTTAACCGACCTGAACAAGAGACTCATCCAGGGGTGGATTAGTTCCCCCTGTCCATAGTCTGGGAGGGGCGAGTGTTAGGAAAGATTTCCTAATTGTAGGTAATTTTCCTTCCATGTGGCAACCCCTAAACTTTTTGCTGTTGTTTTTCACCTTGTTCTTGACTTTGCCAGAGAAGTGCAGCCTTCTGCTGCACTCCTCTGGGCTTTCGCTCCTTTTCTTATGGGGAAACTGACATGCCCTTAAGACAGTCAGTACCGGGGAACGCTGTTTCCCGTAATTTATTTTATCATGTTGCGGCTTTAGTGCAACATGACACAAGAGGGCACTGTAAGCGAAGTTACAGCTCTCTTGGGTCTCTAGCCTTCTACAGGCCCTAGATACTCTTTTAGGATGGTATTTTGATCGGTGCAAGTCATTCAGGGACTGGAATGGTGGCAGCGATCGTTTTGTTTATTTTGAGCTCCTTTTGGCATTCTGAGCACGTTTTTCGCACTGAACCCAAAATGGTGGCCTGGCTCCCAAAATGGCCAGACCACGAGGCTCCTTTGTCCTGTCCACTGACCGTCTTGCTCCCTTCACCTTCCCCAGGTCGAGCGACCCGGGGCATTCCTTATTTGGGCATGTACTTTCCCGCGAAACGTGGTTGCTTTCGCAGGCTTCTACATGTCGTTTGTGTGCCTCCAGGGTGTGGGCTGGGATGTCTGGTCCCAATACACATCCTGGGTGCCAGAGAGTCTAGGGTGGTGTGAATGCCTGGGACCACCGTGGTCCGTGATTGGTCCACGTATGGTATGTGTGTTGATGAGCGGATCTCCCATTGGCTCCCCTCCGTTTTGGCGCGAAGGGAACCGTGGATAAGAGGGGGCTGGAAACACCACTACCAGGTCGATCTCCTGAGTTCTCACGAACGAAGGAATACAGGAGCCAAGTATCCTGCAACCAAGAGGCTGGACCGAGGAAACGCTGGTGACCCGCTGAAGGAATCCTCCTTTGCACTGCTGTCGTCCTGTGAAACCCTTTCCTCCTTTGATCGAACCAGAAGGCCTGTACTGGTGCTTCGACCTTTGGAATAGCAGGAACAGCTATTCCCGGCGACTTCATCATCTCTTGCCAAGTAAGCCTTCGGAAGTGTCTCTGGGCCATCCAGTTGACTGACCAGCTTACAAGGGAGTCCTGCTCTGTAACCGCCGCCAGGTCGTGTTGTATTTCGAGTCCTGGTCACTCTCCCACGCTTCATACACTTGGCGTTCCCAAGTCTGAAGGGAGGAGTGTACATTTGGCTCGGATACACACGGCCGCTCCGTTGCCCTGCTGTGGTGACAAAACTGTGCTGGTTTCGTCGATTGGGACGTCTTTTTGCTCTACACGACTACGAGGCGTTCCCTGCTCTTCTGAACCTGCCAGCTGCTGAAACTAACGTGGAGAAGCCTGGGTCTGCTTGCTTCGGGGACCGGTGAGTAGTATAGCTAGGATCTGGTCGCCCTCCTGCAGTAGCCCATTGCTTTTCCCCGCTGTGTAAAAACAGCACCCTTTTGTCCGTACTCGCGCTCTGCTTCTGCTCACTGTGGAGGCTGCGCTTGAGTCGCGGAACCTGTTCTTCTGTTGTGCACTAACCCGAACTGCCTGACTTCCTCCGAAGAGCTTCTCCTTTTGCCCGTTGGCACCGGCATGGCAGGTACTTTGAGCACAAGGCTCCACTCTTCGCAGGGCTCGGACTTCCATCTAGTTAGGTGCCTCTGAAGGCGAACTGAGTCTAAAGCGTTATCGCACTGCCTGTTTTCCTTCCCTTTCAGGTGGACTACACATTTCGTGCTTATAACGCTAGCGACTGTTGTATTTGTATATATATTGTGTTGATATGGTATGTGTTGGTTTAGTATTGTGATATTGTGATTTTCTCGCTACGGTCATTATTTTAAAGGCCTTAAAATAAATGTGTATCTATTTTTGATATAACAACTGTTTGGAGTAGTTTGTAAGCGCTCTTGCTTTGTGTGCTCATTGCGGGCTTTCAGTCACCCTCACCCCTCTTGAGACCTAGTTTTGACCGCCGCGATCGCTACCTTGATTGGTCTGGCTTGTCCAGAGGTTACCCTGTTCCAAGTAATTAGGTTGGCCTTCTGAACCTCTGCGCCACCAGGACAGAGTTCAGAAATCCGTCTTAACAATATCCAATTATTTCCCATTCCAAACCTGAGACCCTTCCTATTGGATGAGATGTGATATCCAACTCCTTCCCATTCCAATCCTGAGACCCTTCCTATACCATGAGATGTGAACCGCAATGTTTCAAATACCAAACCTGGGACCCGTTCTATAACATGAGATGTGATATCCAACTCCTTCCCATTCCAACCTGAGACCCTTCCTATAGCATGAGATGGGATATCCAACTACTTCCAAATCCAATCCTGATACCCTTCCGATAGCATGAGATGTGATATCCCAATGCTTCTACCAAACCTGAGACCCATACTATGGCATGAGATGTGATATCAAACTCCTTCCCATTCCAATCCCGAGACCCTTCCTATAGCTTGAGATGTGATATCCAACTCCTTCCCATTCCAATTCGGAGACCCTTCCTATACCAGGAGACTTGCTATCTCAATGCTTCTAATACCAAACCTTACACCCGTCCTATAACATGAGTTGTGATATCCAAATCCTTCCCCTTCCAAACCTGAGACCCTTCCTTTATCATGAGATGTGATATCCAACTCCTTCCCATTCCAATCCTGAGACCCTTCCCATATCATGAGATTTGTTATCTCAATGCTTCTAATATCAAACTTGAGACCCTCCCTATAGCATGAGATGTGATATCCAAGTCCTTCCCATTCCAATCCTGAGACCCTTCCTATGGCATGAGATGTGATATCCAACTCCTTCCCATTCCAATCCTGAGACACTTCCTATAGCATGAGATGTGATATCTCAATGCTTCTATCAAACCTGAGACCCTTCCTTTAGCATGAGATGTGATATCCAACTCCTTCCCATTCCAATCCTGAGACCCTTCCTATGGTATGAGTTGTGATATCTCAATGCTTCTAATACCAAACCTGGACCCGTCCTATAACATGAGATGTGATATCCAAATCCTTCCCCTTCCAAACGTGAGACCCTTCCTTTAGCATGAGATGTGATATCCAAATCCTTCCCATTCCAATCCTGAAACCCTTCCTATAGCATGAGATGTGATATCTCAATGTTTCTAATAAAAAACCTGAGACCCTTCCTATAGCAAGAGATGTGATATCCACATCCTTCCCATTCAAATCCTGAGACCCTTCCTATAACATGAGATGTGATCTCCAACTCCTTCCCATTCCAACCTGAGACCCTTCCTATAGCATGAGAAGGGATATCCAACTCCTTCCCATTGCAATCCTGAGATCCTTCCTATAACATGAGATGTGATATCCAATTATTTCCCATTCCAAACCTGAGACCCTTCCTATAGCATGAGAAGGGATATCCAACTCCTTCCCATTCCAATCCTGAGACCCTTACTATAGCATGAGATGTGATATCTCAATACTTCTAATACCAAACCTGAGATCCTTCCTATAACATGAGATGTGATATCCAAATCCTTCCCCTTCCAAACCTGAGACCCTCCCTTTAGCATGAGATGTGATATCCAACTCCTTCCCATTCCAATCCTGAGACCCTTCTGATAGCATGAGATGTGATATCTCAATGCTTCTAATACCAAACCTGAGATCCTTCCGATAGCATGAGATGTGATATCTCAATGCTTCTAATACCAAACCTGAGATCTTTCCTATAACATGAGATGTGATATCCAAATCCTTCCCCTTCCAAACCAGAGAGCCTTCCTATAACATGAGATGTGATATCGAAGTCCTTCCCATTCCAATCCTGAGACCCTTTCTATAACATGAGATGTGATATCCAACTCCTTCCCATTCCAACCTGATACCCTTCCGATAGCATGAGATGTGATATCCCAATGCTTCTACCAAACCTGAGACACATACTATGGCATGAGATGTGATATCAAACTCCTTCCCATTCCAATCCCGAGACCCTTCCTATAGCTTGAGATGTGATATCCAACTCCTTCCCATTCCAATTCTGAGACCCTTCCTATACAAGGAGACTTGCTATCTCAATGCTTCTAATACCAAACCTTACACCCGTCCTATAACATGAGTTGTGATATCCAAATCCTTCCCCTCCCAAACCTGAGACCCTTCCTTTATCATGAGATGTGATATCCAACTCCTTCCCATTCCAATCCTGAGACCCTTCCCATATCATGAGATTTGTTATCTCAATGCTTCTAATATCAAACTTGAGACCCTCCCTATAGCATGAGATGTGATATCCAAGTCCTTCCCATTCCAATCCTGAGACCCTTCCTATGGCATGAGATGTGATATCCAACTCCTTCCCATTCCAATCCTGAGACACTTCCTATAGCATGAGATGTGATATCTCAATGCTTCTATCAAACCTGAGACCCTTTCTTTAGCATGAGATGTGATATCCAACTCCTTCCCATTCCAATCCTGAGACCCTTCCTATGGCTTGAGTTGTGATATCTCAATGCTTCTAATACCAAACCTGGGACCCGTCCTATAACATGAGATGTGATATCCAAATCCGTCCCCTTCCAAACGTGAGACCCTTCCTATAGCATGAGATGTGATATCTCAATGTTTCTAATAAAAAACCTGAGACCCTTCCTATAGCAAGAGATGTGATATCCACATCCTTCCCATTCAAATCCTGAGACCCTTCCTATAACATGAGATGTGATATCCAACTCCTTCCCATTCCAACCTGAGACCCTTCCTATAGCATGAGAAGGGATATCCAACTCCTTCCCATTGCAATCCTGAGGTCCTTCCTATAACATGAGATGTGATATCCAATTATTTCCCATTCCAAACCTGAGACCCTTCCTATTGGATGAGATGTGATATCCAACTCCTTCCCATTCCAATCCTGAGACCCTTCCTATACCATGAGATGTGAACCGCAATGATTCAAATACCAAACCTGGGACCCGTTCTATAACATGAGATATGATATCCAAATCCTTCCCCTTCCAAACCTGAGACCCTTCCTTTAGCATGAGATGTGATATCCAAATCCTTCCCATTCCTATCCTGAGACGCTACCTATAACATGAGATGTGATATCCAACTCCTTCCCATTCCAACCTGAGACCCTTCCTATGGCATGAGATGTGATATCCAAATCCTTCCCATTCCAATCCTGAGACCCTTCCTATAGCATGAGATGTAATATCACAATGCTTGTAATACCAAACCTGAGACCCTTCCTATAGCATAAGATGTGATATCTCAATGCTTCTAATTCCAAACCTGGGACCCGTCCTATAACATGAGATATGATATTCAAATCCTTCCCCTTCCAAACCTGAGACCCTTCCTTTAGCATGAGATGTGATATCCAAATCCTTCCAATTCCAATCCTGAAATCCTTCCTATAGCATGAGATGTGATATCTCAATGTTTCTAATAAAAAACTGAGACCCTTCCTATAGCAAGAGATGTGATATCCAAATCCTTCCAATTCCAATCCTGAGACCCTTCCTATAACATGAGATGTGATATCCAACTCCTTCCCATTCCAATCCTGAAACCCTTCCTATAGCTTCAGATGTGATATCAAACTCCTTCCCATTCCAATCCTGAGATAGATTGAGATGTGCTATCCAACTCCTTCCCATTCCAATCCTGAGACCCTTCCTATACCATGAGATGTGATATCTCAATGCTTCTAATACCAAACCTGAGACCGTCCTAAAACATATGTGAGATCCAAATCCTTCCCCTTCCAAACCTGAGACCTTTCCTTTAGCATGAGATGTGATATCCAACTCCTTCCCATTCCAATCTTGAGACCTTTCCTATAGCATGATATGTGATGTCTCAATGCTTCTAATACCAAACCTGAGATCCTTCCTATAACATGAGATGTGTATCCAACTCCTTCCCATTCCAAACCTGAGACCCTTCCTATAGCATGAGATGTGATATCTTAATGCTTCTAAAACCAAACCTGAGAACCATCCTATAACATATGTGAAATCCAAATCCTTCCCTTTCCAAACCTGAGACCCTTCCGATAGCATGGGATGTGATATCTCAATGCTTCTAAAACCAAACATGAGAACCATCCTACAACATGAGATGTGAAATCCAAATCCTTCCGTTTCCAAACCTGAGACCCTTCCTATAGCTTGAGATGTGATATCAAACTCCTTCCCATTCCAATCCTGAGATAGCTTGAGATGTGATATCCAACTCCTTCCCATTCCAATCCTGGGACCCTTCCTATACCATGAGATGTGCTATCTCAATGCTTCCAATACCAAACCTGAGACCCGTCCTAATACATGAGATGTGAGATCCAAATCCTTCCCCTTCCAAACCTGAGACCCTTCCTATGGCTTGAGATGTGATATGAAACTCCTTCCCATTCCAACCTGAGACCCTTCCTATGGCATGAGATGTGATATCCAAATCCTTCCCATTCCAATCCTGAGACCCTTCCTATAGCATGAGATGTATCACAATGCTTGTAATACCAAACCTGAGACCCTTCCTATAGCATAAGATGTGATATCCAACTCCTTCCCATTCCAATCCTTAGACCCTTCCTATAGCATGAGATGTGCTATCTCAATGCTTCTAATACCAAACCTGAGACCCTTCTTAAAGCATGAGATGGGATATCCAACTCCTTCCTATACCAATCCTGAGACCCTTACGAAAGCAGAAATGTGATATCTCAATGCTTATACCAAACCTGAGACCCTTCCTATGGCATGAGATGTGATATCCAACTCCTTCCCATTCCAATCCTGAGACCCTTCCTATAGCATGAGATGTGATAACTCAATGCTTTTACCAAACCTGAGACCCTTCCTATAGCATGAGATGTGATATCCAACTCCTCCCCATTCCAATCCTGAGACCCTTCCTATACCCTGAGATGTGATATCTCAATGTTTCTAATACCAAACCTGAGACCCGTCCTAAAACATGAGATGTGAGATCCAAATCCTTCCCTTTCCAAACCTGAGACCCTTCCTATAGCTTGAGATGTGATATCAAACTCCTTCCCATTCTAATCCTGAGATAGCTTGAGATGTGATATCTCAATGCTTCTAATATCAAAACTGAGACCCTCCCTATAGCATGAGATGTGATATCTAAGTCCTTCCCATTCCTATCCTGAGACCCTTACGATAGCAGAGATGTGATATCTCAATGCTTATAGCAAACCTGAGACCCTTCCTATAGCATAAGATGTGATATCTCAATGCTTCTATCAAAACTGAGACCCTCCCTATAGCATGAGATGTGATATCTAAGTCCTTCCCATTCCTATCCTGAGACCCTTCCGATAGCAGAGATGTGATATCTCAATGCTTATACCAAACCTGAGATCCTTCCTATAGCATGAGATGTGATATCCAACTCCTCCCCATTCCAATCCTGAGACCCTTCCTATACCATGAGATGTGATATCTCAATGTTTCTAATACCAAACCTGAGACCCGTCCTAAAACATGAGATGTGAGATCCAAATCCTTCCCCTTCCAAACCTGAGACACTTCCTATAGCTTGAGATGTGATATCAAACTCCTTCCCATTCTAATCCTGAGATAGCTTGAGATGTGATATCTCAATGCTTCTAATATCAAAACTGAGACCCTCCCTATAGCATGAGATGTGATATCTAAGTCCTTCCCATTCCTATCTTGAGACCCTTACGATAGCAGAGATGTGATATCTCAATGCTTATAGCAAACCTGAGACCGTTCCTATAGCATAAGATGTGATATCTCAATGCTTCTATCAAAACTGAGACCCTCCCTATAGCATGAGATGTGATATGTAAGTCCTTCCCATTCCTATCCTGAGACCCTTCCGATAGCAGAGATGTGATATCTCAATGCTTATACCAACCTGAGACCCTTCCTATAGCATGAGATTTGAAATCTCAATGCTTCTATCAAACCTGAGACCCTTCCTTTAGCATGAGATGTGATATCCAATTCCTTCCCATTCCAATCCTGAGACCCTTCCTATAGCATGAGATGTAATATATCAATGCTTCTATCAAACCTGAGACCCTTCCTTTAGCATGAGATGTGATATCCAACTCCTTCCCCTTCCAAACCTGAGAACCTTCCTTTAGCATGAGATGTGATATCCAAATCCTTCCCATTCCAATCCTGAAACCCTTCCTATAGCATGAGATGTGATATCTCTGTTTCTAATAAAAAAAATGAGACCCTTCCTATAGCAAGAGATATGATATCCAAATCCTTCCCATTCCAATACTGAGACCCTTCCTATAACATGAGATGTGATATCCAACTCCTTCCCATTCCAACCTGAGACCCTTCCTATAGCATGAGAAGGGATATCCAACTCCTTCCCATTCCAATCCTGCGACCCTTCCTATACCATCAGATGTGATATCTCAATGCTTCTAATACCAAACCTGGGACCCGTCCTATAACATGTGATATGATATCCAAATCCTTCCCCTTCCAAACCTGAGACCCTTCCTTTAGCATGAGATGTGATAGCCAAATCCTTCCCATTCCAATCCTGAAACCCTTCCTTTAGCATGAGATGTGATATCTCAATGTTTCTAATAAAAAAACCTGAGACCCTTCCTAAAACATGAGATGTGATATCCAACTCCTTCCCATTCCAATCCTGAAACGCTTCCTATAGCTTGAGATGTGATATCAAACTCCTTCCCATTCCAATCCTGAGATAGCTTGAGATGTGCTATCCAACTCCTTCCCATTCCAATCCTGAGACCCTTCCTATACCATGAGATGTGATATCTCAATGCTTCTAATATCAAACCTGAGACCCGTCCTAAAACATATGTGAGATCCAAATCCTTCCCCTTCCAAACCTGAGACCTTTCCTTTAGCATGAGATTTGATATCCAACTCCTTCCCATTCCAATCCTGAGACCCTTCCTATAGCATGAGATGTGATATCACAATGCTTCTAATACCAAACCTGTGATCCTTCCTATAACATGAGATGTGATATCCAACTCCTTCCCATTCCAAACCTGAGACCCTTCCGATAGCATGAGATGTGCTATCTCAATGTTTCTAAAACCAAACATGAGAACCATCCTATAACATGAGATGTGCAATCCAAATCCTTCCCCTTCCAAACCTGAGACCCTTCCTATGGCATGAGATGGGATATCCAGCTCCTTCCCATTCCAATCCTGAGACACTTCCTATAGCATGAGATGTGATATCTGAATGCTTCTAATATCAAACCTAAGGACCTCCCTATAGCATGAGATGTGATATCCAACTCCTTCCCATTCCAATCCTGAGACTCAGACCTTCCCGTCTAACCTTCTCACCACACCTAGCTCCCGGATTGATCATGCTCTCCTTCTGTCTCTTCTCTCCCTTCTTCTGCTTCCTTTCCTCTCTCCTTCCTCATCTGCCCTAGTTCAGGCTCCTTCTACACCTCCGCAGGGATTACTGATTTGTACCCCTCCCCACTCTCAACTCTCACTCAGTTTCGAACACTCATCTGACATCTGCCATTTCCCGGAAGAACCCGACCTTGATGTCCTTGGTCTAACCGAGACATGGTTGACGGCCAGCGCTGTCTCGAGCTTTGACACTCTCCTCCCTGATGACAAGTTCCTCTCCATGCCCAGATCCAATAGTTCTTGAGGGGGAGTATCCTTGATTCCTGTAGTAAATTGCTCTCCTATGCAGGCCGACTCCTCTCACGAATGCCTTGTCTGCATGCATTCTCTCTTTCCTGCCCATTCTCTCACCGTGGCTATTTGCCTGCCCCCTTCCTCTCTCAGTGGATGGACTTCTCCATCCTGGCCTCCTACCACTCAACTCCGCCTACTTGGAGAATTCAACATGAACCTGTATGCTTCCTGACCTGGACTTTTACGAGATCGGCAACTCTTCATGTCGCTGGCCCTACAAACTGCTGGGAATACTCAGGATTTTCTGATCTCAGACCTCCCCCTCTGTAACCCTCTCAACAATCCTCTCCCGTGGTGATCAAGTTCTCATCTCCAAAGAAGGCTAACTACCAGCTGTTCCTCCTCAGAGGAGTTCTTCCTATCTGTCCCTGGTCCCTGCACCGTTTCGCGTTACAAACACTCGCTTCCCCGCTTTCTGGTTTAGACGTTTTTCCTTCTCAGAGGCCTTCTTCCTTTCTGTCCTTGCTCTCTGCATCGTTTCGCGTTGCAAGTACTCGCTTCCCAGCTCTCTGGTTTAGACGCGCGTTCCCTGCCTTCTCTCCGTTTCCCGCGGCCTTGAAATAAACAAATGAGCTTCAAAAGATACACGGTGCTCAGAATGCTTTATAACACCCATTATTCAAGATATAGCTGTAACCCGCTAGACGTATTGAAAAGTGCTAAAAACTAGCAAAAATAGCTAGAAGATGTACTTTCCTCACGTTTTGGTAAATGCGAATTCTGGTGGATTCCCATTTTGTAATCGGTTCGTGCATTTGTTCAGTGGAATCCTGATGTTTTTAACCACTCGTCACCCATGCAAGGGGGGGGGGGGATCAAAATCTACTGTTCACAGGCTGAATGTATACTGCTGAAATCTTCAATGCATTATCGGGTAATCCGACTGTTCTGGAAAGTGTATTTGCCATGTTATTCCAGTCACCATATTTTCATCGTCCCTTCTAGTTTCAAGGCTGCACTCCCGTGGTGATCGCGTTCTCTTCTCCAAGGCTAACTAACAGCTGTTCCGCCTCAGAGGCGTTATTCCTTTCTGTCCCTGTCCCCTGCACCGTTTCGTGTTGCAAACACTCGCTTCCCTGCTCTCTGGTTTAGACGCTGTTCCTCCTCAGAGGCGGTCTTCCTTTCTGTCCCTGCTCCCTGCACAGTTTCGCTTTGCAAGTACTCGCTTCCCAACTCTCTGGTTTAGACGCGTATCCTTGCCCTCTCTCCTCTTCCCGCTGCCTTCAAATCAACAAATGAGCTCCAAAAGATACACAGTGCTCAGAATGCTTTATAACACCCATTATTCAACATATAGCCATAACCCGCTAGATGTATTGAAACGTGCTAAAAACTAGCAAAAACAGCTAGAAAATGTACTTTCCTCGCGTTTTTGTAAATGCGAATTCTGGTGGGTTCCGATGTTGTTTGTACTGTGTCCGCGCGTTTGTTGTCGAATCCTGAAGTTTTTAACCACTGTTCTCCCATACAAGGGGGGTCAACATCTACTGCTGTTCACAGGCTGAATGTATACGGCTGAAATCTTCAATGCATTATCAGCTTTCCTGACTGTTTTGGAACGTGTATTTGCCATCTGTTAATGCAGTCGCCCTGTTTTCATCATCCATTCTAGTTTACAGGCTGCACTCCCATGGTGATCACATTCTCCTCTCCAGAGCAGGCTAACTACCAGCTGCTCCTCCTCAGAGGCGTTCATCCTTTCTGTCCCTGCTCCCTTAACCGTTTCGCGTTGCATGTACTCGCTTCCCAGCTCTCTGGTTTAGATGCATGTTCCCTGCCTTCTCTCCTCTTCCTACAGCCTTCCAATGAGCTCCACAAGATAGTGTTCAGAATGCTTTATCACACCCATTATTCAACATATAGCTGTAACCCGCTAGAAGTATTGAAACGTGCTAAACAACTAACAAAACCAGCTAGAAAATGTACTTCCCTCGCGTTTTGGTAAATGCAGGGTACACGCGTCTAAACCGGAGAGCAGGGAAGCGAGCATTTCAGCAGTATAAATTCAGCCTGTGAACAACACATTTTGATCCTCCCTTGTATGGGAGAAGAGTGGTTCAAAAGAACAGGATTCGACTGAACAAACGCACGAACAGAGTACAAAATGGGAACCCACTAGAATTCGCATTTACAAAAAGCGAGGAAAGTACATTTTCTAGCTGTTTTTACTAGTTTTTAGCACGTTTCAATACGTCTAGCGGGATACGGGTATATGTTGAATAATGGCATTCTGAGCACTGTGTATCTCGTGGAGCTCATGTATTCATCTTTATCCCTATCCAGCGGTGGTAAATATGAAGGAAGAAGGCTGTAGAAAGAGGAGAGAAGGCAGGGAACACGCATCTAAACCAGAGAGCTGGGAAGCGAGTCCAAGCAACGCGAAACGGTGCAGGGAGCAGGGATAGAAAGGATAAACGCCTCTGAGGAGGAGCAGCTGGTAGTTAGCCTGCTCTGGAGAGGAGAATGTGATCACCAGGGGAGTGAAGCCTGTAAACTAGAAGGGACGATGAACAATCACATCTCAGGATTGGGATTAGAAGCATTGAGATATCGCATCTCATGCTATAGGAAGGGTCTCAGGATTGGTATTAGAAGCATTGAGATATCGCATCTCATGCTATAGGAAGGGTCTCAGGATTGGAATGGGAAGGAGTTGGATATCACATCTCATGATAAAGGAAAGGTCTAAGGTTTGGAAGGGGAAGGATTTGGATATCACAACTCATGTAAAGGACGGGTGTCAGGTTTGGTATTAGAAGCATTGAGATAGCAAGTGTCCTGGTATAGGAAGGGTCTCAAAATTGGAATGGGAAGGAGTTGGATATCACATCTCAAGCTATAGGAAGGGTCTTGGGATTGGAATGGGAAGGAGTTTGATATCACATCTCATGCCACACTCCTTCCCATCCCAATCCTGAGACACTTCCGATAGCAGAGATGTTATATCTCAATGCTTATACCAAACCTGAGACCCTTCCTATGGCATGAGATGTGATATCCAACTCCTTCCCATTCCAATCCTGAGACCCTTCCTATAGCATGAGATGCGATATCTCAATACTTCTAATACCAAACCTGAGACCCTTCCTATAGCATGAGATGTGATATCAAACTCCGTCCCATTCCAATCCTGCGTCCCTTCCTATAGCATGAGATTTGATATCTCAATGTTTCTACTACCAAACCTGAGACCCTTCCTATAACATGAGACGTGTTAGGAAAGATTTCGTAATTGTAGGTAACTTTCCTTCCATGTGGCAACCCCTAAACTTTTTGCTGTTGTTTTTCACCTTGTTCTTGACTTTGCCAGAGAAGTGCAGCCTTCTGCCGCACTCCTCTGGGCTTTTGCTCTTTTCTTATGGGGAAACTGACATGCCCTTAAGATAGTCAGTACCGGGGAACGCTGTTTCCCGTAGTTTCTTTTATCATGTTGCGGCTTTAGTGCAACATGACACAAGAGGGCACTGTAAGCTAAGTTACATCTCTCTTGGGTCTCTAGCCTTCTACAGGCCCTAGATACTCGTTTAGCATTGTATTTGATCGGTGCAAGTCATTCAGGGACTGGAATGGTGGCAGCGATCGTTTTGTTTATTTTGAGCTCCTTTTGGCGTTCTGAGCACGTTTTTTGCACTGAACCCAAAATGGTGGCCTGGCTCCCAAAATGGCCAGACCACGAGGCTCCTTTGTCCTGTCCACTGACCGTCTTGCTCCCTTCACCTTCCCCAGGTCGAGCGACCCGGGGCCTTCCTTATTTGGGCATGTACTTTCCCGCGAAACGTGGTTGCTTTCGCGGGCTTCTACATGTCGTTTGTGTGCCTCCAGGGTGTGGGCTGGGATGTCTGGTCCCAATACACATCCTGGGTGCCAGAGAGTCTAGTGTGGTGTGAATGCCTGGGACCACCGTGGTCCGTGATTGGTCCACGTATGGTATGTGTGTTGATGAGCGGATCTCCCATTGGCTCCCCTCCGTTTTGGCGCGAAGGGAACCGTGGATAAGAGGGGGCTGGAAACACCACTACCATGTCGATCTCCTGAGTTCTCACGAACGAAGGAATACAGGAGCCAAGTATCCTGCAACCACGAGGCTGGACCGAGGAATCGCTGGTGACCCACTGAAGGAATCCTCCTTTGCACTGCTGTCGTCCTGTGAAACCCTTTCCTCCTTTGATCGAACCAGAAGGCCTGTACTGGTGCTTCGACCTTTGGAATAGCAGGAACAGCTATTCCCGGCGACTTCATCATCTCCTGCCAAGTAAGCCTTCGGAAGTGTCTCTGGGCCATCCAGTTGACTGACCAGCTTACAAGGGAGTCCTGCTCTGTAACCGCCGCCAGGTTGTGTTGTATTCCGTGTCCTTGTCACTCTCCCACGCTTCGTACACTTGGCGTTCCCAAGTCTGAAGGGAGGAGTGTACATTTGGCTCGAATACACACGGCCGCTCCGTTGCCCTGCGGTGGTGACAAAACTGTGCAGGTTTCTTCGATTGGGACGTCTTTTTGCTCTACACGACGACGAGGCATTTCCCGACTCTTCTGAACCTGCCAGCTGCTGAAACTAACGTGGAGAAGCCTGGGTCTGCTTGCTTCGGGGACCGGTGAGTAGTATAGCTAGGATCTGGTCGCCCTCCTGCAGTAGCCCATTGCTTTTCCCCGCTGTGTAAAAACAGCACCCTTTTGTCCGCCCTCGCGCTCTGCTTCTGCTCGCTGTGGAGGCTGCGCTTGAGTCGCGGAACCTGTTCTCCTTCTGTTGTGCACTAACCCGAACTGCCTGACTTCCTCCGAAGAGCTTCTCCTTTTGCCCGTTGGCACCGGCGTGGCAGGTACTTTGAGCACAAGGCTCCACTCTTCGCAGGGCTCGGACTTCCATCTAGTTAGGTACCTCTGAAGGCGAACTGAGTCTAAAGCGTTATCGCACTGCCTGTTTTCCTTCCCTTTCAGGTGGACTACACATTTCGTGCTTATAACGCTAGCGACTATTGTATTTGTATATATATTGTGTTGATATGGTATGTGTTGGTTTAATATTGTGATATTGTGATTTTCTCGCTACGGTCATTATTTTAAAGGCCTTAAAATAAATGTGTATCTATTTTTGATATAACAACTGTTTGGAGTAGTTTGTAAGCGCTCTTGCTTTGTGTGCTCATTGCGGGCTTTCAGTCACCCTCACCCCTCTTGAGACCTAGTCCTGACCGCCGCGATCGCTACCTTGATTGGTCTGGCTCGTCCAGAGGTTACCCTGTTCCAAGTAATTAGGTTGGCCTTCTGAACTTCTGCGCCACCAGGACAGAGTTCAGAAATCCATCTTAACAAATTGGTGTACAGCGGTGGGATACGACTGAAGGTATCCAGTGTTGCGCACGAACTAAGGCATTTCAGGTTATTCCAACCAGTACACGTAGTGAATTGTTGTAGTATAACTTTAAAAAGGCCATAGTCCTATCAAACAGTATGGAAACAAATACCTTGTTAACTTTAAATGCTTCCAAATCAGAAACATTGAAGAAGATGTGTGCGGAGAGAGGTGTTTCCTCTCAAGGCACGAAATTGGAAATGATCCAAAGAATCGTGGCGTGGCAAGAAGTGCAGCTTGATGCTATAACTTCTGAGGACAGTGCAGAAGGTGGTGGGGCTGCTCTCACTGGTAGAACCGACGGTTCTGCCGCTGCACTGATCCATCGCGACCACGAGGACAGGGAGGATGTGATGTCTAATGTTTCCTCTGCCAGTGCTGATGGGGAGGCTATGCTTGAATTCAAGAAGCAAGATCTGCGGTTTAGGCAGCAGGAGCTTGAATTCAGCATAGCCAAACTAAAAATCGAACAGGCAGAAAAACAAAAAGACAGGGATCACCAGTTGGAACTGGCCAAGCTTCAGGTTGCAAATGGGTCCAAGGGTCCTGGACATGGGTCTGGGGCTTCCTCTCATCCACGGTTTCCGAAAGATCTGCTCAGTGTGTATGAAGAAAGGAATGACATTATGGACTGGCTGAATGCGTTTGAGTAAGCATGCGAGGTTCAAGAAGTTGACAATGCTGATAAGATTGCGTGGTTGCTCAGTAGACTGCCCCATTCTGGCTGTAGTGCCATTATGGAAATGTCGAAGGCTGAGCGAGCTGATTTCGCAATGTTAAAGCAAACTCTCATTTTAAAGTTTGGGAAGACTCCGGCCCAATATTTAAAGCGTTTTCGAGAGTATAAGAAAAAGGAAGGTGGTACTTGGGTATCTTATGTCGCTGAATCTTTGAAAAACTTAACTGGCTGGGTCGAAGGTTATAAGGTTTCTACCTTCGAAGGCATGATAAATCTTGTCGCTCATCCTGGTAAGCAGGAGGAAGGGAAAAAGTCCAAAGATATGGAGGGTGGGGAATCTGCTAAATCTTCTTCCCATAAGGGCCACAAAAAGAAAAACAAGGGTAAGACACAAGAGAACTCACAGGGCAGTGGAGGTTAGCCTCCGAAACAGAACTCTGGTTACAATAAGCCTCCCTACGTAAACAGACCCACTGGGGCTTGTTTTTCTTGTGGAGCAACTGACCATGTGAAGGGGGATCCCCGGTGTAAGGTTAGACCTTTGGGGGTCCACTCCGCTAATCTGGCCTTCTCCTCCTACGAGGAAGAAGAGATTACAGGAGCATCCTTCTCCTCAGACTCATTTCCCAGCGGAATAGAGGTTGAGGTAGTTTTAGTGTCCCTGGGTTCCTGGGAGCCTAAAGTCGCAGAGGCTTATGCTAGGATTCCGGATAATACCAAGCACTACTTTAAAGACAGTGTGCTGATCAATGGAGTGGATACTCCAGCTCTTAGGGATAGTGGGTGCAGTCGCACTGTAGTGGATTCTACCTTGGTAGACTCAGAGGAAGTTGCCAGAGCTACTCTGATGCCCACTAAGTTGGCTGACGGCCCCCTCTGTATGTTTCCCGTAATACCTGTAAATCTTACTTTAAATGGTACAGCAGTCAGGATTCCAGTGAGCATTCAGAGAAACGTCCCGGGAAAGGTCTTGTTGGGTAATGATCTCAGAGCTTTAGGGCTCGTAGGAGACACTGCCGAAAGACCCTACACACGGTCTCAAGCACGGGCAGCATTGGCCAAGTCCAATACGCCGCCCCAGCCGAAGGGCAAACCCAAGGCGAAAGGAGTCTACAAGTCAAGACGAGGGAAAGAGAATATTCCCCCGAGCTCGCCTACCACTGCGGTGGAGGAAGTTGGTCAATCGCCCGGGCCTGACGAGGAGGTGGCGATGCCTGAAGTATTCGACCCCAACGATCATCCTGAACTAAAAGACTTGTTAGTTGAAGGAGGTCCTGATAGGGACGAATTCAGTAAAGGCCAACGTGAGTGCCCATCTCTGGAAGGCCTAAGGAGACAGGCCTGCTCCCAGCTTGAGGGTGAACCTCCTGGGAAGCATAGGATTTATTGGGAAGGTGGACTCCTGTATAGTGAGCCCACAGAGTCTACAGAAGGAGACCATAGGAGGTTGGTGGTTCCCCTTGCTGTTAGGCCCTTCCTCCTGCAGTTGGCGCATGAAGTTCCCCTTGCTGGTCACCTTGGTATGAAGAGGACCAAGCAAAGGTTATCCATGCACTTCTACTGGCCCAAGATGGGGGTGCAAGTAGAAAGTCACTGCAGGAGTTGTGCCTCCTGCCAGTTGTCTGGTAAGGTTGGCGCGACAATCCAAGCTCCGTTGGTACCGCTCCCAGTTGTGGGGGTACCATTTGAAAGGGTAGGGATCGACATCGTTGGTCCCCTTGACCCGCAAACATCCTCGGGCAATAGGTTTATCCTGGTGCTGGTCGACCATGCAACCAGGTATCCTGAGGCCATCCCATTGAAAACTGTAACTGCCAAGTCAGTTGCAAAAGCTTTACTCGGCATATTTACTAGGCTTGGCTTCCCTAAAGAAGTTGTGTCGGATCGTGGCAGCAACTTTATGTCGAAGTATATGCAGGCTATGTGGAAAGAATGTGGGGTCACCTACAAGTTCTCTTCTGCATACCACCCCCAGACCAATGGTCTGGTGGAACGTTTCAACAGAACGTTAAAGAGCATGATTGGGGCTCTGGAGGAGCCTCAGAGAAGAAAATGGGATCTTCTGTTACCATGCTTACTGTTTGCCTACCGAGAGGTACCACAGGAGGGTGTTGGCTTCAGCCCCTTCGAACTTCTGTTCGGTCATCCCGTACGGGGACCCTTAGCCATCGTCAAAGAGGGATGGGAGATGCCCACTCCCCCTGTTACTACCAACGTAGTTGATTATGTGCTAGGGCTCAGAAAACGGATGGTACTTCTGATGGGCTTGGCTAGTGATAAATTGAAGGCAGGGCAAGCGCTGGTGAAACATTGGTACGACCAGAAAGCTTCCCTCATCAACTTTACACCTGGTCAGCAAGTCCTGATCATGAATCCAATAAGGCCTCGAGCTTTACAGGACAAATGGTCAGGCCCTTACACAGTGGTGGAGCCCATGGGTGAGGTCAACTATTTAGTGGACCTTGGAAGGCCTGGACAGGCTCCAAAAGTGTTTCATGTGAATAGGCTGAAGGCTTTCGTCCCAAGAGTCGAAATCGCAGCACTGCTACTGGCTTCAGACGTTGAGGAAGAGGAGTCTGAACCTCTTCCCGACCTGTTCCAAAGCGGTCCTTCAGATAGCTCCTTTGAGGGTGTCCGAGTGACCCCTCACCTGACTTCTGATCAGCAGGCTGAGGTGAAAAGTGTGCTTAGGCAGTTTTCCCCCCTGTTTTCACAGTCGCCTGGTTTGACACCTTGGTGCAAACATAACATTGACACAGGAGACAGTGTACCTACCAAAAGTAGGGGATACAGGATGTCAGACAAAGTATGGTCTTATATTAAGACCGAGGTCAACAAGATGTTAGACCTTGGGGTGATTGAACCCTCTAGTAGTCCTTGGTCCAGCCCTGTGGTGTTGGTTCCAAAGGCAGGCACTTCTGAATTGAGGTTCTGCATGGATTACAGGGCTCTGAATGCTGTCACCAAGACAGATGCTCACCCCTTGCCTCGAACAGATGAGCTGGTGGATACTTTGGGTGCCTCCAAGTACCTCAGCACGTTTGACCTCACTGCTGGCTATTGGCAAATAGCTTTAGCAGAACATGCCAAGGAGAAGACAGCATTTTCTACTCCAGACGGCCTTTACCAATTCCGGGTAATGCCGTTCGGGTTGAAGAATGCACCTGCCACTTTCCAGAGGCTTGTGAATCATGTGTTGAATGGGTTGGATGAATTCTGTCTTGCATATCTGGACGATATAGCAGTTTTCAGTGCCACCTGGGAAGACCATGTGAAACACCTCGGGATTGTGCTCCAGGCTCTTCAGAAAGCCCACTTGACCATAAAGGCTAGTAAATGCCAGATTGGACAAGGCTCAGTGGTTTACCTTGGACATGAAATAGGTGGAGGGAGGATACAGCCTCTACCCAGTAAAGTACAAGCAGTACGAGACTGGCCTACCCCCACTACGCAAACCCAAGTGAGAGCCTTCTTAGGACTCACGGGGTATTACCGCAATTTTGTGGAAGACTATGGCACCATAGCTGCTCCTCTGACTGCCCTCACAACTCCGAAGAAACCCAAGAAGGTAACTTGGACCGACGAGTGTGAGAAGTCCTTCAATGGCTTAAAAGACTCCTTGTGCCAGGCCCCTGTCCTCAGGGCCCCGGATTATCAAAGACCTTTTATCGTGCAGACGGACGCCTCTGACACTGGGATAGGAGCTGTACTATCACAAGTAGATGAGAAGGGTAAGGAACACCCTATCGGTTTTATTAGGCGCCAGCTTAAGGACAGAGAGCTCAGATGGTCCACGGTAGAGAAAGAATGTTTCTCTGTTGTGTGGGCCCTAAGGAAGCTGAGGCCCTACCTCTATGGGACCCACTTCACTGTGCAAACTGACCATAAGCCGTTAAAGTGGCTAATGAACATGAAGGGGGAGAATCCAAAGTTGCTTAGGTGGTCCATAAGTCTACAAGGCTTCGACTTCACTATTGAGCATAGGCCAGGTGTCCAACATAGCAATGCTGATGGGTTGTCCCGAATGTTTAACCGACCTGAACAAGAGACTCATCCAGGGGTGGATTAGTTCCCCCTGTCCATAGTCTGGGAGGGGCGAGTGTTAGGAAAGATTTCCTAATTGTAGGTAATTTTCCTTCCATGTGGCAACCCCTAAACTTTTTGCTGTTGTTTTTCACCTTGTTCTTGACTTTGCCAGAGAAGTGCAGCCTTCTGCTGCACTCCTCTGGGCTTTCGCTCCTTTTCTTATGGGGAAACTGACATGCCCTTAAGACAGTCAGTACCGGGGAACGCTGTTTCCCGTAATTTATTTTATCATGTTGCGGCTTTAGTGCAACATGACACAAGAGGGCACTGTAAGCGAAGTTACAGCTCTCTTGGGTCTCTAGCCTTCTACAGGCCCTAGATACTCTTTTAGGATGGTATTTTGATCGGTGCAAGTCATTCAGGGACTGGAATGGTGGCAGCGATCGTTTTGTTTATTTTGAGCTCCTTTTGGCATTCTGAGCACGTTTTTCGCACTGAACCCAAAATGGTGGCCTGGCTCCCAAAATGGCCAGACCACGAGGCTCCTTTGTCCTGTCCACTGACCGTCTTGCTCCCTTCACCTTCCCCAGGTCGAGCGACCCGGGGCATTCCTTATTTGGGCATGTACTTTCCCGCGAAACGTGGTTGCTTTCGCAGGCTTCTACATGTCGTTTGTGTGCCTCCAGGGTGTGGGCTGGGATGTCTGGTCCCAATACACATCCTGGGTGCCAGAGAGTCTAGGGTGGTGTGAATGCCTGGGACCACCGTGGTCCGTGATTGGTCCACGTATGGTATGTGTGTTGATGAGCGGATCTCCCATTGGCTCCCCTCCGTTTTGGCGCGAAGGGAACCGTGGATAAGAGGGGGCTGGAAACACCACTACCAGGTCGATCTCCTGAGTTCTCACGAACGAAGGAATACAGGAGCCAAGTATCCTGCAACCAAGAGGCTGGACCGAGGAAACGCTGGTGACCCGCTGAAGGAATCCTCCTTTGCACTGCTGTCGTCCTGTGAAACCCTTTCCTCCTTTGATCGAACCAGAAGGCCTGTACTGGTGCTTCGACCTTTGGAATAGCAGGAACAGCTATTCCCGGCGACTTCATCATCTCTTGCCAAGTAAGCCTTCGGAAGTGTCTCTGGGCCATCCAGTTGACTGACCAGCTTACAAGGGAGTCCTGCTCTGTAACCGCCGCCAGGTCGTGTTGTATTTCGAGTCCTGGTCACTCTCCCACGCTTCATACACTTGGCGTTCCCAAGTCTGAAGGGAGGAGTGTACATTTGGCTCGGATACACACGGCCGCTCCGTTGCCCTGCTGTGGTGACAAAACTGTGCTGGTTTCGTCGATTGGGACGTCTTTTTGCTCTACACGACTACGAGGCGTTCCCTGCTCTTCTGAACCTGCCAGCTGCTGAAACTAACGTGGAGAAGCCTGGGTCTGCTTGCTTCGGGGACCGGTGAGTAGTATAGCTAGGATCTGGTCGCCCTCCTGCAGTAGCCCATTGCTTTTCCCCGCTGTGTAAAAACAGCACCCTTTTGTCCGTACTCGCGCTCTGCTTCTGCTCACTGTGGAGGCTGCGCTTGAGTCGCGGAACCTGTTCTTCTGTTGTGCACTAACCCGAACTGCCTGACTTCCTCCGAAGAGCTTCTCCTTTTGCCCGTTGGCACCGGCATGGCAGGTACTTTGAGCACAAGGCTCCACTCTTCGCAGGGCTCGGACTTCCATCTAGTTAGGTGCCTCTGAAGGCGAACTGAGTCTAAAGCGTTATCGCACTGCCTGTTTTCCTTCCCTTTCAGGTGGACTACACATTTCGTGCTTATAACGCTAGCGACTGTTGTATTTGTATATATATTGTGTTGATATGGTATGTGTTGGTTTAGTATTGTGATATTGTGATTTTCTCGCTACGGTCATTATTTTAAAGGCCTTAAAATAAATGTGTATCTATTTTTGATATAACAACTGTTTGGAGTAGTTTGTAAGCGCTCTTGCTTTGTGTGC
Organism: Ambystoma mexicanum; assembly: GCF_040938575.1. NCBI lineage: Eukaryota > Metazoa > Chordata > Amphibia > Caudata > Ambystomatidae > Ambystoma > Ambystoma mexicanum. Next base: position 1,190,666 of record NW_027182493.1, on the reverse strand, counting down.
TCATTGCGGGCTTTCAGTCACCCTCACCCCTCTTGAGACCTAGTTTTGACCGCCGCGATCGCTACCTTGATTGGTCTGGCTTGTCCAGAGGTTACCCTGTTCCAAGTAATTAGGTTGGCCTTCTGAACCTCTGCGCCACCAGGACAGAGTTCAGAAATCCGTCTTAACAATATCCAATTATTTCCCATTCCAAACCTGAGACCCTTCCTATTGGATGAGATGTGATATCCAACTCCTTCCCATTCCAATCCTGAGACCCTTCCTATACCATGAGATGTGAACCGCAATGTTTCAAATACCAAACCTGGGACCCGTTCTATAACATGAGATGTGATATCCAACTCCTTCCCATTCCAACCTGAGACCCTTCCTATAGCATGAGATGGGATATCCAACTACTTCCAAATCCAATCCTGATACCCTTCCGATAGCATGAGATGTGATATCCCAATGCTTCTACCAAACCTGAGACCCATACTATGGCATGAGATGTGATATCAAACTCCTTCCCATTCCAATCCCGAGACCCTTCCTATAGCTTGAGATGTGATATCCAACTCCTTCCCATTCCAATTCTGAGACCCTTCCTATACCAGGAGACTTGCTATCTCAATGCTTCTAATACCAAACCTTACACCCGTCCTATAACATGAGTTGTGATATCCAAATCCTTCCCCTTCCAAACCTGAGACCCTTCCTTTATCATGAGATGTGATATCCAACTCCTTCCCATTCCAATCCTGAGACCCTTCCCATATCATGAGATTTGTTATCTCAATGCTTCTAATATCAAACTTGAGACCCTCCCTATAGCATGAGATGTGATATCCAAGTCCTTCCCATTCCAATCCTGAGACCCTTCCTATGGCATGAGATGTGATATCCAACTCCTTCCCATTCCAATCCTGAGACACTTCCTATAGCATGAGATGTGATATCTCAATGCTTCTATCAAACCTGAGACCCTTCCTTTAGCATGAGATGTGATATCCAACTCCTTCCCATTCCAATCCTGAGACCCTTCCTATGGTATGAGTTGTGATATCTCAATGCTTCTAATACCAAACCTGGACCCGTCCTATAACATGAGATGTGATATCCAAATCCTTCCCCTTCCAAACGTGAGACCCTTCCTTTAGCATGAGATGTGATATCCAAATCCTTCCCATTCCAATCCTGAAACCCTTCCTATAGCATGAGATGTGATATCTCAATGTTTCTAATAAAAAACCTGAGACCCTTCCTATAGCAAGAGATGTGATATCCACATCCTTCCCATTCAAATCCTGAGACCCTTCCTATAACATGAGATGTGATCTCCAACTCCTTCCCATTCCAACCTGAGACCCTTCCTATAGCATGAGAAGGGATATCCAACTCCTTCCCATTGCAATCCTGAGATCCTTCCTATAACATGAGATGTGATATCCAATTATTTCCCATTCCAAACCTGAGACCCTTCCTATAGCATGAGAAGGGATATCCAACTCCTTCCCATTCCAATCCTGAGACCCTTACTATAGCATGAGATGTGATATCTCAATACTTCTAATACCAAACCTGAGATCCTTCCTATAACATGAGATGTGATATCCAAATCCTTCCCCTTCCAAACCTGAGACCCTCCCTTTAGCATGAGATGTGATATCCAACTCCTTCCCATTCCAATCCTGAGACCCTTCTGATAGCATGAGATGTGATATCTCAATGCTTCTAATACCAAACCTGAGATCCTTCCGATAGCATGAGATGTGATATCTCAATGCTTCTAATACCAAACCTGAGATCTTTCCTATAACATGAGATGTGATATCCAAATCCTTCCCCTTCCAAACCAGAGAGCCTTCCTATAACATGAGATGTGATATCGAAGTCCTTCCCATTCCAATCCTGAGACCCTTTCTATAACATGAGATGTGATATCCAACTCCTTCCCATTCCAACCTGATACCCTTCCGATAGCATGAGATGTGATATCCCAATGCTTCTACCAAACCTGAGACACATACTATGGCATGAGATGTGATATCAAACTCCTTCCCATTCCAATCCCGAGACCCTTCCTATAGCTTGAGATGTGATATCCAACTCCTTCCCATTCCAATTCTGAGACCCTTCCTATACAAGGAGACTTGCTATCTCAATGCTTCTAATACCAAACCTTACACCCGTCCTATAACATGAGTTGTGATATCCAAATCCTTCCCCTCCCAAACCTGAGACCCTTCCTTTATCATGAGATGTGATATCCAACTCCTTCCCATTCCAATCCTGAGACCCTTCCCATATCATGAGATTTGTTATCTCAATGCTTCTAATATCAAACTTGAGACCCTCCCTATAGCATGAGATGTGATATCCAAGTCCTTCCCATTCCAATCCTGAGACCCTTCCTATGGCATGAGATGTGATATCCAACTCCTTCCCATTCCAATCCTGAGACACTTCCTATAGCATGAGATGTGATATCTCAATGCTTCTATCAAACCTGAGACCCTTTCTTTAGCATGAGATGTGATATCCAACTCCTTCCCATTCCAATCCTGAGACCCTTCCTATGGCATGAGTTGTGATATCTCAATGCTTCTAATACCAAACCTGGGACCCGTCCTATAACATGAGATGTGATATCCAAATCCGTCCCCTTCCAAACGTGAGACCCTTCCTATAGCATGAGATGTGATATCTCAATGTTTCTAATAAAAAACCTGAGACCCTTCCTATAGCAAGAGATGTGATATCCACATCCTTCCCATTCAAATCCTGAGACCCTTCCTATAACATGAGATGTGATATCCAACTCCTTCCCATTCCAACCTGAGACCCTTCCTATAGCATGAGAAGGGATATCCAACTCCTTCCCATTGCAATCCTGAGGTCCTTCCTATAACATGAGATGTGATATCCAATTATTTCCCATTCCAAACCTGAGACCCTTCCTATTGGATGAGATGTGATATCCAACTCCTTCCCATTCCAATCCTGAGACCCTTCCTATACCATGAGATGTGAACCGCAATGATTCAAATACCAAACCTGGGACCCGTTCTATAACATGAGATATGATATCCAAATCCTTCCCCTTCCAAACCTGAGACCCTTCCTTTAGCATGAGATGTGATATCCAAATCCTTCCCATTCCTATCCTGAGACGCTACCTATAACATGAGATGTGATATCCAACTCCTTCCCATTCCAACCTGAGACCCTTCCTATGGCATGAGATGTGATATCCAAATCCTTCCCATTCCAATCCTGAGACCCTTCCTATAGCATGAGATGTAATATCACAATGCTTGTAATACCAAACCTGAGACCCTTCCTATAGCATAAGATGTGATATCTCAATGCTTCTAATTCCAAACCTGGGACCCGTCCTATAACATGAGATATGATATTCAAATCCTTCCCCTTCCAAACCTGAGACCCTTCCTTTAGCATGAGATGTGATATCCAAATCCTTCCAATTCCAATCCTGAAATCCTTCCTATAGCATGAGATGTGATATCTCAATGTTTCTAATAAAAAACTGAGACCCTTCCTATAGCAAGAGATGTGATATCCAAATCCTTCCAATTCCAATCCTGAGACCCTTCCTATAACATGAGATGTGATATCCAACTCCTTCCCATTCCAATCCTGAAACCCTTCCTATAGCTTCAGATGTGATATCAAACTCCTTCCCATTCCAATCCTGAGATAGATTGAGATGTGCTATCCAACTCCTTCCCATTCCAATCCTGAGACCCTTCCTATACCATGAGATGTGATATCTCAATGCTTCTAATACCAAACCTGAGACCGTCCTAAAACATATGTGAGATCCAAATCCTTCCCCTTCCAAACCTGAGACCTTTCCTTTAGCATGAGATGTGATATCCAACTCCTTCCCATTCCAATCTTGAGACCTTTCCTATAGCATGATATGTGATGTCTCAATGCTTCTAATACCAAACCTGAGATCCTTCCTATAACATGAGATGTGTATCCAACTCCTTCCCATTCCAAACCTGAGACCCTTCCTATAGCATGAGATGTGATATCTTAATGCTTCTAAAACCAAACCTGAGAACCATCCTATAACATATGTGAAATCCAAATCCTTCCCTTTCCAAACCTGAGACCCTTCCGATAGCATGGGATGTGATATCTCAATGCTTCTGTTAAGACGGATTTCTGAACTCTGTCCTGGTGGCGCAGAGGTTCAGAAGGCCAACCTAATTACTTGGAACAGGGTAACCTCTGGACAAGCCAGACCAATCAAGGTAGCGATCGCGGCGGTCAAGACTAGGTCTCAAGAGGGGTGAGGGTGACTGAAAGCCCGCAATGAGCACACAAAGCAAGAGCGCTTACAAACTACTCCAAACAGTTGTTTATATCAAAAATAGATACACATTTATTATAAGGCCTTGAAACTAATAACCACAGTAAAAGTAGCGGTATACAACGATATTAAACCAACACATACACTATCCACCCAATATATATACAGAATACACAGTTTCACAGCATTAGCAGCACGAAATATGTTATCCACTTGCAGGGGAAGGAAAACAGGCAGTGCGAACCAATGCGTGTGATATGTCCGCCTTCTGAGGCCCCTAACTAGATGGTAGTCCAATCCCTACGAAGAGTGGAGCCTAGCGCTCAAAAGTACCTGCACACGCCGGTGCCAATGGGCAGAAGGTGAAGCTCTTCGGAGGACGTTGAACAGCTCTGTAGGGAGCTCTAATGAAGGAGAACACGGTCCGCGACTCTAGCGCAGCCTCCACTGTGAGGCAGAAGCAGGGCGCGAGTACGGACAAGGGGTGCTGTATTCACAGCGGGGAAAAGCAAGGGGCACTGCAGGAGGGCGACCAGATCCTAGCTAATCTACTCACCGGTCCCCGAAGCAAGCAGGCCCGAGCTTCTCCTCGATAGATGCAGCTTCTGGCAGGTTCTGAAGAGCAGGGAACGTCTCGTCGTCGTGCAGAGTAAAAAGACGTCCCGATCGAAGAAACAAGCACAGTTTTGTCGCCACCGCAGGGCAACGGAACGGCCGGGTGTATTCAAGCCAAACGAGCACCGCTCACCTCTAGCTTAGGACTGCTAAGCAAACGAAGCGTGTGAGCATGCCCCGGACTCAGAATACCACCCAACCTGTCGGCGATTACAGAGCAGGCCTCCTTAGTAAGCTGGTCAGTCAACTGGATGGCCCAGAGACACTTCCGAAGGCTTACAGCAGGAGTTGATGAAGGTGCCGGGAATAGCTGGTCCTGCTATTCCAATAGGTCGAAGCGCCAGTACAGGCCTTCTTGTTCGATCTTAGGTGGAAAGGGCTTCACCGGACGACAGCAATGAGGAGCAGAAGTTCTTCAGGGGGTCACCAGTGATTCCTCGGTCCAGCCTCGTGTTCGCAGGATACTTGGCTCCTGTATCCCTGGGTTCGTAAGAACTCAGGAGATCGACATGGTAGTGGTGTTTCCAGCTCCCTCTTATCCACGGTTCCCTTCGCGCCAAAACGGAGGGGAGCCAATGGGAGATCCGCTCATCAACACACATACCATACGTGGACCAATCACGGACCACAGTGGTCCCAGGCATTCACACCACCCTAGACTCTCTGGCACCCAGGATGTGTATTGGGACCAGACAGCCCATCCCACATCCTGGGGGCACTCAAACGACATGTAGAAGCCCGCGAAAGCAACCGTGTTTCGCGGGGAACTACATGCCCAAATAAGGAAGGCCCCGGGTCGCCTGACCCGGGGGAAGGTAAAGGGAGCAAGACGGACAGTGGACGAGACAAAGGAGCCTCGTGGTCCGGCCATTTTGGGTAGCCGGGCCACCCTTTTGTGTTCGCGGCAAAAAGGTGCTCAGAACGGCAAAAGGAGCTCAAAATAAACCAAATGATCGCTGCCACCAGCCCAGTCCCTGAATGACTTGCACCGATCCAAAAACCATCCTATAAGAGTGTCTAGGGTCTGTAGAAGGCTAGAGACCCAAGAGAGCTGTAACTTAGCTTACAGTGCCCTCTTGTGTCGTGTTGCACTAAAATGGCGACACGATAAAAGAAACTACGGGAAACAGCGTTCCCCGGTACTGACTGTCTTAAGGGCATGTCAGTTTCCCCGTAAGAAAGGAGCGAAAGCCCAGAGGAGTACAGCAGAAGGCTGCACTTCTCTGGCAAAGTCAAGAAAACAGGTTGAAAACAATAGCAAAAAGTTTAGGGGTTGCCACATGGAAGGAAAGTTCCCTACAATAACGAAATCTTTCCTAACACTCGCCCCTCCCAGACTATGGACAGGGGGAACTAATCCACCCCTGGATGAGTCTCTTGTTCAGGTCGGTAAAACATTCTGGACAACCCATCAGCATTGCTATGTTGGACACCTGGCCTATGCTCAATAGTGAAGTCGAAGCCTTGTAGACTTATGGACCACCTAAGCAACTTTGGATTCTCCCCCTTCATGTTCATTAGCCACTTTAACGGCTTATGGTCAGTCTGCACAGTGAAGTGGGTCCCATAGAGGTAGGGCCGCAGCTTCCTTAGGGCCCACACAACAGAGAAACATTCTTTCTCTACCGTGGACCATCTGAGCTCTCTGTCCTTAAGCTGGCGACTAATAAAACCGATAGGGTGTTCCTTACCCTTCTCATCTACTTGTGATAGTACAGCTCCTATCCCAGTGTCAGAGGCATCCGTCTGCACGATAAAAGGTCTTTGATAATCAGGGGCCCTGAGCACAGGGGCCTGGCACAAGGAGTCTTTCAAGCCATTGAAGGCCTTCTCACACTCGTCAGTCCAAGTTACCTTCTTGGGTTTCTTCGGAGTTGTGAGGGCAGTCAGAGGAGCAGCTATGGTGCCATAGTCTGCCATAAAATTGCGGTAATAACCCGTGAGTCCTAAGAAGGCTCTCACTTGGGTTTGTGTAGTGGGGGTAGGCCAGTCTTGTACTGCTTGTACTTTACTGGGGAGAGGCTGTATCCTTCCTCCACCTACTTCATGTCCAAGGCAAACCACTGAGCCTTGTCCATTTTGGTGAGGGGCCACTCGGACACCCTCAAAAGAGCTTTCTGAAGGACTGCTTTGGAACAGGTCAGGGAGAGGTTCAGACTCCTCTTCCTCAACGTCTGAAGCCAATAGCAGTGCTGCGATTTCGCCGCTTGGGACGAAAGCCTTCAGCCTATTCACGTGAAACACTTTTAGAGCCTGTCCAGGCCTTCCAAGGTCCACTGAATAGCTAACCTCACCCAGGGGCTCCACCACTGGGTAAGGGCCTGACCATTTGTCCTGTAAAGCTCGAGGCCTTATGGGATTCACGATCAGGACTTGCTGGCCATGTGTAAAGTTGATGAGGGAAGCTTTCTGGTCGTACCAATGTTTCACCAGCGCTTGCCCTGCCTTCAATTTAGCACTAGCCAAGCCCATCAGAAGTACCATCCGTTTTCTGAGCCCTAGCACATAATCAACTACATTGGTAGTAACAGGGGGAGTGGGCATCTCCCATCCCTCCTTGACAATGGCTAAGGGTCCCCGTACGGGATGACCGAACAGAAGTTCGAAGGGGCTGAAGCCAACACCCTCCTGTGGTACCTCTCGGTAGGCAAACAGCAAGCATGAAACAAGAAGATCCCATTTTCTTCTCTGAGGCTCCTCCAGAGCCCCAATCATGCTTTTTAACGTCCTGTTAAGACGCCCCCCCAGACCATCGGTCTGGGGGCGGTATGCAGAAGAGAACCTGTAGGTGACCCCACATTCTTTCCACATAGCCTGCCTATACTTCGACATAAAGTTGCTGCCATCATCCGGCACAACTTCTTTAGGGAAGCCAACCCTAGTAAACATGCCGAGTAAAGCTTCTGCAACTGGCTTGGCAGTTACAGTTGTAAATGGGACGGCCTCAGGATACCTGGTGGCATGGTCGACCAGCACCAGGATAAACCTATTGCCTGAGGATGTTTGCGGGTCAAGGGGACCAACCATGTCGATCCCTACCCTTTCAAATGGTACCCCCACAACTGGGAGCGGTACCAACGGAGCTTGGATTGTCGCACCAACCTTACCAGACAACTGGCAGGCGGCACAACTCCTGCAGTGACTTTCTACTTGCTCCCCCATCTTGGGCCAGTAGAAGTGCATGGATAACCTTTGCTTGGTCCTCCTCATACCAAGGTGACCAGCAAGGGGAACGACATGCGCCAACTGCAGGAGGAAGGGCCTAACAGCAAGGGAAACCACCAACCTCCTATGGTCTCCTTCTGTAGACTCTGTGGGCTCACTATAAAGGAGTCCACCTTCCTGGTAAATCCTTTGCAACCCATGAGGTTCACCCTCAAGCTGGGAGCAGGCCTGTCTCCTTAGGCCTTCCAGAGATGGGCACTCACGTTGGCCCTTACTGAAGTCGTCCCTATCAGGACCTCCTTCAACTAACAAGTCTTTTAGTTCAGGATGGTCGTTGGGGTCGAACACTTCAGGCATCGCCACCTCCTCGTCAGGCTCGGGCGATTGACCAACTCCCTCCACCGCAGTGGTAGGCGAGTTCGGGGGAATATTCTCTTTCCCCCGTCGGGACTTGTTGACTCCTTTCGCCTTGGGTTTCCCCTTCGGCTGGGGCGGCGTATTGGACTTGGCCAATGCTGCCCGTGCTTGAGACCGTGTGTAGGGTCTTTCGGCAGTGTCTCCTACGAGCCCTAGAGCTCTGAGATCATTGCCCAACAAGACCTTTCCCGGGACGTTTCTCTGAATGCTCACTGGAATCCTAACTGCTGTACCATTTAAAGTTAGATTAACAGGGATCACGGGAAACATACGGAGGGGGCCGTCAGCCAACTTAGTGGGCATCAGAGTAGCTCTGGCAACTTCCTCTGAGTCTACCAAGGTAGAATCCACTACAGTGCGACTGCACCCACTATCCCTAAGAGCTGGAGTATCCACTCCATTGATCAGCACACTGTCTTTAAAGTAGTGCTTGGTATTATCCGGAATCCTAGCATACGCCTCTGCGACTTTAGGCTCCCAGGAACCCAGGGACACTAAAACTACCTCAGCCTCTATTCCGCTGGGAAATGAGTCTGAGGAGAAGGATGCTCCTGTAATCTCTTCTTCCTCGTAGGAGGAGAAGGCCAGATTAGCGGAGTGGACCCCCAAAGGTCTAACCTTACAACGGGGATCCCCCTTCACATGGTCAGTTGCTCCACAAGAAAAACAAGCCCCATTGGGTCTGTTTACGTAGGGAGGCTTATTATAACCAGAGTTCTGTTTCGGAGGCGAACCTCCACTACCCTGTGAGTTCTCGGATGGCTTACCCTTATTTTTCTTTTTGTGGCCCTTATGGGAAGAAGATTTAGCAGATTCCCCACCCTCCACATCTTTGGACTTTTTCCCTTCCTCCTGCTTACCAGGATGAGTTTTGTCCTTATGGGACACTCGATGTGACACCCATAAATCTGCTGCAATGGCCAGCTTCTTAGGATCTATCTCCCTCGAATCGGCCAAATGCTGCTTAAGCTCCGGGGAAGAAGAAGCAAAAATGTGTTCCAGCATGACCAGATTGATCATGCCTTCGAAGGTAGAAACCTTATAACCTTCAACCCAGCCAGTCAAGTTTTTCAGGGACTCAGCTACATACGACACCCAAGTACCACCTTCCTTTTTCTTATACTCTCTAAACCTTTTCAAATATTGGGTCGGAGTCTTCCCAAACTTTAAAATGAGAGTCTGCTTCAACATTGCAAAATCAGCGCGCTCAGCCTTCGACATTTCCATAATGGCACTGCAACCAGAATGGGGCAGTCTGCTGAGTAACCATGCAATCTTATCCGCATTATCAACCTCTTGAACCTCGCATGCATACTCAAACGCATTTAACCAGTCCATAATGTCATTTCGTTCCTCATACACACTGAGCAGATCTTTTGGAAACCGTGGATGAGAGGAAGCCCCAGAACCATGTCCAGGACCCTTGGACCCATTTGCGAACTGAAGCTTGGCCAGTTCCAACTGGTGATCCCTGTCTTTTTGTTTTTCTGCCTGGTCGATTTTCAGTTTGGCTATGCTGAATTCAAGCTCCTGCTGCCTAAACCGCAGCTCTTGCTTCTTGAATTCAAGCATAGCCTCCCCATCAACACTGGCAGAGGAAACGTTAGACATTACATCCTCCCTGTCCTCGTGGTCGTGATGGATCAGTGCAGCGGCAGAACCGTCGGTTCTGCCAGTGAGAGCAGCCCCACCACCTTCTGCACTGTCCTCGGAAGTTATAGCGTCAAGCTGCGCTTCTTGCCACGCCACGATTCTCTGGATCATTTCCAATTTAGTGCCTTGAGAGGAAACCCCTCTCTCCGCACACATCTTCTTCAATGTTTCAGATTTCGAAGCATTTAAGGTTAATAAAGTATTCGTTTCCATACTGTCGATAGGACTATGGCCTTTTTAACGTTATATTCAATACTTTACTGCGTGTCCTGGTTGGAATAACCTGAAAACGCCTTAGCTCGTGCGCAACACTGGATACCTTCAGTCGTATCCCACCGCTGCCACCAATTTGTTAAGACGGATTTCTGAACTCTGTCCTGGTGGCGCAGAGGTTCAGAAGGCCAACCTAATTACTTGGAACAGGGTAACCTCTGGACAAGCCAGACCAATCAAGGTAGCGATCGCGGCGGTCAAGACTAGGTCTCAAGAGGGGTGAGGGTGACTGAAAGCCCGCAATGAGCACACAAAGCAAGAGCGCTTACAAACTACTCCAAACAGTTGTTTATATCAAAAATAGATACACATTTATTATAAGGCCTTGAAACTAATAACCACAGTAAAAGTAGCGGTATACAACGATATTAAACCAACACATACACTATCCACCCAATATATATACAGAATACACAGTTTCACAGCATTAGCAGCACGAAATATGTTATCCACTTGCAGGGGAAGGAAAACAGGCAGTGCGAACCAATGCGTGTGATATGTCCGCCTTCTGAGGCCCCTAACTAGATGGTAGTCCAATCCCTACGAAGAGTGGAGCCTAGCGCTCAAAAGTACCTGCACACGCCGGTGCCAATGGGCAGAAGGTGAAGCTCTTCGGAGGACGTTGAACAGCTCTGTAGGGAGCTCTAATGAAGGAGAACACGGTCCGCGACTCTAGCGCAGCCTCCACTGTGAGGCAGAAGCAGGGCGCGAGTACGGACAAGGGGTGCTGTATTCACAGCGGGGAAAAGCAAGGGGCACTGCAGGAGGGCGACCAGATCCTAGCTAATCTACTCACCGGTCCCCGAAGCAAGCAGGCCCGAGCTTCTCCTCGATAGATGCAGCTTCTGGCAGGTTCTGAAGAGCAGGGAACGTCTCGTCGTCGTGCAGAGTAAAAAGACGTCCCGATCGAAGAAACAAGCACAGTTTTGTCGCCACCGCAGGGCAACGGAACGGCCGGGTGTATTCAAGCCAAACGAGCACCGCTCACCTCTAGCTTAGGACTGCTAAGCAAACGAAGCGTGTGAGCATGCCCCGGACTCAGAATACCACCCAACCTGTCGGCGATTACAGAGCAGGCCTCCTTAGTAAGCTGGTCAGTCAACTGGATGGCCCAGAGACACTTCCGAAGGCTTACAGCAGGAGTTGATGAAGGTGCCGGGAATAGCTGGTCCTGCTATTCCAATAGGTCGAAGCGCCAGTACAGGCCTTCTTGTTCGATCTTAGGTGGAAAGGGCTTCACCGGACGACAGCAATGAGGAGCAGAAGTTCTTCAGGGGGTCACCAGTGATTCCTCGGTCCAGCCTCGTGTTCGCAGGATACTTGGCTCCTGTATCCCTGGGTTCGTAAGAACTCAGGAGATCGACATGGTAGTGGTGTTTCCAGCTCCCTCTTATCCACGGTTCCCTTCGCGCCAAAACGGAGGGGAGCCAATGGGAGATCCGCTCATCAACACACATACCATACGTGGACCAATCACGGACCACAGTGGTCCCAGGCATTCACACCACCCTAGACTCTCTGGCACCCAGGATGTGTATTGGGACCAGACAGCCCATCCCACATCCTGGGGGCACTCAAACGACATGTAGAAGCCCGCGAAAGCAACCGTGTTTCGCGGGGAACTACATGCCCAAATAAGGAAGGCCCCGGGTCGCCTGACCCGGGGGAAGGTAAAGGGAGCAAGACGGACAGTGGACGAGACAAAGGAGCCTCGTGGTCCGGCCATTTTGGGTAGCCGGGCCACCCTTTTGTGTTCGCGGCAAAAAGGTGCTCAGAACGGCAAAAGGAGCTCAAAATAAACCAAATGATCGCTGCCACCAGCCCAGTCCCTGAATGACTTGCACCGATCCAAAAACCATCCTATAAGAGTGTCTAGGGTCTGTAGAAGGCTAGAGACCCAAGAGAGCTGTAACTTAGCTTACAGTGCCCTCTTGTGTCGTGTTGCACTAAAATGGCGACACGATAAAAGAAACTACGGGAAACAGCGTTCCCCGGTACTGACTGTCTTAAGGGCATGTCAGTTTCCCCGTAAGAAAGGAGCGAAAGCCCAGAGGAGTACAGCAGAAGGCTGCACTTCTCTGGCAAAGTCAAGAAAACAGGTTGAAAACAATAGCAAAAAGTTTAGGGGTTGCCACATGGAAGGAAAGTTCCCTACAATAACGAAATCTTTCCTAACAGCTTCTAAAACCAAACATGAGAACCATCCTACAACATGAGATGTGAAATCCAAATCCTTCCGTTTCCAAACCTGAGACCCTTCCTATAGCTTGAGATGTGATATCAAACTCCTTCCCATTCCAATCCTGAGATAGCTTGAGATGTGATATCCAACTCCTTCCCATTCCAATCCTGGGACCCTTCCTATACCATGAGATGTGCTATCTCAATGCTTCCAATACCAAACCTGAGACCCGTCCTAATACATGAGATGTGAGATCCAAATCCTTCCCCTTCCAAACCTGAGACCCTTCCTATGGCTTGAGATGTGATATGAAACTCCTTCCCATTCCAACCTGAGACCCTTCCTATGGCATGAGATGTGATATCCAAATCCTTCCCATTCCAATCCTGAGACCCTTCCTATAGCATGAGATGTATCACAATGCTTGTAATACCAAACCTGAGACCCTTCCTATAGCATAAGATGTGATATCCAACTCCTTCCCATTCCAATCCTTAGACCCTTCCTATAGCATGAGATGTGCTATCTCAATGCTTCTAATACCAAACCTGAGACCCTTCTTAAAGCATGAGATGGGATATCCAACTCCTTCCTATACCAATCCTGAGACCCTTACGAAAGCAGAAATGTGATATCTCAATGCTTATACCAAACCTGAGACCCTTCCTATGGCATGAGATGTGATATCCAACTCCTTCCCATTCCAATCCTGAGACCCTTCCTATAGCATGAGATGTGATAACTCAATGCTTTTACCAAACCTGAGACCCTTCCTATAGCATGAGATGTGATATCCAACTCCTCCCCATTCCAATCCTGAGACCCTTCCTATACCCTGAGATGTGATATCTCAATGTTTCTAATACCAAACCTGAGACCCGTCCTAAAACATGAGATGTGAGATCCAAATCCTTCCCTTTCCAAACCTGAGACCCTTCCTATAGCTTGAGATGTGATATCAAACTCCTTCCCATTCTAATCCTGAGATAGCTTGAGATGTGATATCTCAATGCTTCTAATATCAAAACTGAGACCCTCCCTATAGCATGAGATGTGATATCTAAGTCCTTCCCATTCCTATCCTGAGACCCTTACGATAGCAGAGATGTGATATCTCAATGCTTATAGCAAACCTGAGACCCTTCCTATAGCATAAGATGTGATATCTCAATGCTTCTATCAAAACTGAGACCCTCCCTATAGCATGAGATGTGATATCTAAGTCCTTCCCATTCCTATCCTGAGACCCTTCCGATAGCAGAGATGTGATATCTCAATGCTTATACCAAACCTGAGATCCTTCCTATAGCATGAGATGTGATATCCAACTCCTCCCCATTCCAATCCTGAGACCCTTCCTATACCATGAGATGTGATATCTCAATGTTTCTAATACCAAACCTGAGACCCGTCCTAAAACATGAGATGTGAGATCCAAATCCTTCCCCTTCCAAACCTGAGACACTTCCTATAGCTTGAGATGTGATATCAAACTCCTTCCCATTCTAATCCTGAGATAGCTTGAGATGTGATATCTCAATGCTTCTAATATCAAAACTGAGACCCTCCCTATAGCATGAGATGTGATATCTAAGTCCTTCCCATTCCTATCCTGAGACCCTTACGATAGCAGAGATGTGATATCTCAATGCTTATAGCAAACCTGAGACCGTTCCTATAGCATAAGATGTGATATCTCAATGCTTCTATCAAAACTGAGACCCTCCCTATAGCATGAGATGTGATATGTAAGTCCTTCCCATTCCTATCCTGAGACCCTTCCGATAGCAGAGATGTGATATCTCAATGCTTATACCAACCTGAGACCCTTCCTATAGCATGAGATTTGAAATCTCAATGCTTCTATCAAACCTGAGACCCTTCCTTTAGCATGAGATGTGATATCCAATTCCTTCCCATTCCAATCCTGAGACCCTTCCTATAGCATGAGATGTAATATATCAATGCTTCTATCAAACCTGAGACCCTTCCTTTAGCATGAGATGTGATATCCAACTCCTTCCCCTTCCAAACCTGAGAACCTTCCTTTAGCATGAGATGTGATATCCAAATCCTTCCCATTCCAATCCTGAAACCCTTCCTATAGCATGAGATGTGATATCTCTGTTTCTAATAAAAAAACATGAGACCCTTCCTATAGCAAGAGATATGATATCCAAATCCTTCCCATTCCAATACTGAGACCCTTCCTATAACATGAGATGTGATATCCAACTCCTTCCCATTCCAACCTGAGACCCTTCCTATAGCATGAGAAGGGATATCCAACTCCTTCCCATTCCAATCCTGAGACCCTTCCTATACCATCAGATGTGATATCTCAATGCTTCTAATACCAAACCTGGGACCCGTCCTATAACATGTGATATGATATCCAAATCCTTCCCCTTCCAAACCTGAGACCCTTCCTTTAGCATGAGATGTGATAGCCAAATCCTTCCCATTCCAATCCTGAAACCCTTCCTTTAGCATGAGATGTGATATCTCAATGTTTCTAATAAAAAAACCTGAGACCCTTCCTAAAACATGAGATGTGATATCCAACTCCTTCCCATTCCAATCCTGAAACGCTTCCTATAGCTTGAGATGTGATATCAAACTCCTTCCCATTCCAATCCTGAGATAGCTTGAGATGTGCTATCCAACTCCTTCCCATTCCAATCCTGAGACCCTTCCTATACCATGAGATGTGATATCTCAATGCTTCTAATATCAAACCTGAGACCCGTCCTAAAACATATGTGAGATCCAAATCCTTCCCCTTCCAAACCTGAGACCTTTCCTTTAGCATGAGATTTGATATCCAACTCCTTCCCATTCCAATCCTGAGACCCTTCCTATAGCATGAGATGTGATATCACAATGCTTCTAATACCAAACCTGTGATCCTTCCTATAACATGAGATGTGATATCCAACTCCTTCCCATTCCAAACCTGAGACCCTTCCGATAGCATGAGATGTGCTATCTCAATGTTTCTAAAACCAAACATGAGAACCATCCTATAACATGAGATGTGCAATCCAAATCCTTCCCCTTCCAAACCTGAGACCCTTCCTATGGCATGAGATGGGATATCCAGCTCCTTCCCATTCCAATCCTGAGACACTTCCTATAGCATGAGATGTGATATCTGAATGCTTCTAATATCAAACCTAAGGACCTCCCTATAGCATGAGATGTGATATCCAACTCCTTCCCATTCCAATCCTGAGACTCAGACCTTCCCGTCTAACCTTCTCACCACACCTAGCTCCCGGATTGATCATGCTCTCCTTCTGTCTCTTCTCTCCCTTCTTCTGCTTCCTTTCCTCTCTCCTTCCTCATCTGCCCTAGTTCAGGCTCCTTCTACACCTCCGCAGGGATTACTGATTTGTACCCCTCCCCACTCTCAACTCTCACTCAGTTTCAAACACTCATCTGACATCTGCCATTTCCCGGAAGAACCCGACCTTGATGTCCTTGGTCTAACCGAGACATGGTTGACGGCCAGCGCTGTCTCGAGCTTTGACACTCTCCTCCCTGATGACAAGTTCCTCTCCATGCCCAGATCCAATAGTTCTTGAGGGGGAGTATCCTTGATTCCTGTAGTAAATTGCTCTCCTATGCAGGCCGACTCCTCTCACGAATGCCTTGTCTGCATGCATTCTCTCTTTCCTGCCCATTCTCTCACAGTGGCTATTTGCCTGCCCCCTTCCTCTCTCAGTGGATGGACTTCTCCATCCTGGCCTCCTACCACTCAACTCCGCCTACTTGGAGAATTCAACATGAACCTGTATGCTTCCTGACCTGGACTTTTACGAGATCGGCAACTCTTCATGTCGCTGGCCCTACAAACTGCTGGGAATACTCAGGATTTTCTGATCTCAGACCTCCCCCTCTGTAACCCTCTCAACAATCCTCTCCCGTGGTGATCAAGTTCTCATCTCCAAAGAAGGCTAACTACCAGCTGTTCCTCCTCAGAGTAGTTCTTCCTATCTGTCCCTGGTCCCTGCACCGTTTCGCGTTACAAACACTCGCTTCCCCGCTTTCTGGTTTAGACGTTTTTCCTTCTCAGAGGCCTTCTTCCTTTCTGTCCTTGCTCTCTGCATCGTTTCGCGTTGCAAGTACTCGCTTCCCAGCTCTCTGGTTTAGACGCGCGTTCCCTGCCTTCTCTCCGTTTCCCGCGGCCTTGAAATAAACAAATGAGCTTCAAAAGATACACGGTGCTCAGAATGCTTTATAACACCCATTAATCAAGATATAGCTGTAACCCGCTAGACATATTGAAAAGTGCTAAAAACTAGCAAAAATAGCTAGAAGATGTACTTTCCTCACGTTTTGGTAAATGCGAATTCTGGTGGATTCCCATTTTGTAATCGGTTCGTGCATTTGTTCAGTGGAATCCTGATGTTTTTAACCACTCGTCACCCATGCAAGGGGGGGGGGGGATCAAAATCTACTGTTCACAGGCTGAATGTATACTGCTGAAATCTTCAATGCATTATCGGGTAATCCGACTGTTCTGGAAAGTGTATTTGCCATGTTATTCCAGTCACCATATTTTCATCGTCCCTTCTAGTTTCAAGGCTGCACTCCCGTGGTGATCGCGTTCTCTTCTCCAAGGCTAACTAACAGCTGTTCCGCCTCAGAGGCGTTATTCCTTTCTGTCCCTGTCCCCTGCACCGTTTCGTGTTGCAAACACTCGCTTCCCTGCTCTCTGGTTTAGACGCTGTTCCTCCTCAGAGGCGGTCTTCCTTTCTGTCCCTGCTCCCTGCACAGTTTCGCTTTGCAAGTACTCGCTTCCCAACTCTCTGGTTTAGACGCGTATCCTTGCCCTCTCTCCTCTTCCCGCTGCCTTCAAATCAACAAATGAGCTCCAAAAGATACACAGTGCTCAGAATGCTTTATAACACCCATTATTCAACATATAGCCATAACCCGCTAGATGTATTGAAACGTGCTAAAAACTAGCAAAAACAGCTAGAAAATGTACTTTCCTCGCGTTTTTGTAAATGCGAATTCTGGTGGGTTCCGATGTTGTTTGTACTGTGTCCGCGCGTTTGTTGTCGAATCCTGAAGTTTTTAACCACTGTTCTCCCATACAAGGGGGTCAACATCTACTGCTGTTCACAGGCTGAATGTATACGGCTGAAATCTTCAATGCATTATCAGCTTTCCTGACTGTTTTGGAACGTGTATTTGCCATCTGTTAATGCAGTCGCCCTGTTTTCATCATCCATTCTTGTTTACAGGCTGCACTCCCATGGTGATCACATTCTCCTCTCCAGAGCAGGCTAACTACCAGCTGCTCCTCCTCAGAGGCGTTCATCCTTTCTGTCCCTGCTCCCTTAACCGTTTCGCGTTGCATGTACTCGCTTCCCAGCTCTCTGGTTTAGATGCATGTTCCCTGCCTTCTCTCCTCTTCCTACAGCCTTCCAATGAGCTCCACAAGATAGTGTTCAGAATGCTTTATCACACCCATTATTCAACATATAGCTGTAACCCGCTAGAAGTATTGAAACGTGCTAAACAACTAACAAAACCAGCTAGAAAATGTACTTCCCTCGCGTTTTGGTAAATGCAGGGTACACGCGTCTAAACCGGAGAGCAGGGAAGCGAGCATTTCAGCAGTATAAATTCAGCCTGTGAACAACACATTTTGATCCTCCCTTGTATGGGAGAAGAGTGGTTCAAAAGAACAGGATTCGACTGAACAAACGCACGAACAGAGTACAAAATGGGAACCCACTAGAATTCGCATTTACAAAAAGCGAGGAAAGTACATTTTCTAGCTGTTTTTACTAGTTTTTAGCACGTTTCAATACGTCTAGCGGGATACGGGTATATGTTGAATAATGGCATTCTGAGCACTGTGTATCTCGTGGAGCTCATGTATTCATCTTTATCCCTATCCAGCGGTGGTAAATATGAAGGAAGAAGGCTGTAGAAAGAGGAGAGAAGGCAGGGAACACGCATCTAAACCAGAGAGCTGGGAAGCGAGTCCAAGCAACGCGAAACGGTGCAGGGAGCAGGGATAGAAAGGATAAACGCCTCTGAGGAGGAGCAGCTGGTAGTTAGCCTGCTCTGGAGAGGAGAATGTGATCACCAGGGGAGTGAAGCCTGTAAACTAGAAGGGACGATGAACAATCACATCTCATGCTATAGGGAGGGTCTCAAGTTTGATATTAGAAGCATTGAGATAACAAATCTCATGATATGGGAAGGGTCTCAGGATTGGAATGGGAAGGAGTTGGATATCACATCTCATGATAAAGGAAAGGTCTAAGGTTTGGAAGGGGAAGGATTTGGATATCACAACTCATGTAAAGGACGGGTGTCAGGTTTGGTATTAGAAGCATTGAGATAGCAAGTGTCCTGGTATAGGAAGGGTCTCAGAATTGGAATGGGAAGGAGTTGGATATCACATCTCAAGCTATAGGAAGGGTCTTGGGATTGGAATGGGAAGGAGTTTGATATCACATCTCATGCCACACTCCTTCCCATCCCAATCCTGAGACACTTCCGATAGCAGAGATGTTATATCTCAATGCTTATACCAAACCTGAGACCCTTCCTATGGCATGAGATGTGATATCCAACTCCTTCCCATTCCAATCCTGAGACCCTTCCTATAGCATGAGATGCGATATCTCAATGCTTCTAATACCAAACCTGAGACCCTTCCTATAGCATGAGATGTGATATCAAACTCCGTCCCATTCCAATCCTGCGTCCCTTCCTATAGCATGAGATTTGATATCTCAATGTTTCTACTACCAAACCTGAGACCCTTCCTATAACATGAGACGTGTTAGGAAAGATTTCGTAATTGTAGGTAACTTTCCTTCCATGTGGCAACCCCTAAACTTTTTGCTGTTGTTTTTCACCTTGTTCTTGACTTTGCCAGAGAAGTGCAGCCTTCTGCCGCACTCCTCTGGGCTTTTGCTCTTTTCTTATGGGGAAACTGACATGCCCTTAAGATAGTCAGTACCGGGGAACGCTGTTTCCCGTAGTTTCTTTTATCATGTTGCGGCTTTAGTGCAACATGACACAAGAGGGCACTGTAAGCTAAGTTACAGCTCTCTTGGGTCTCTAGCCTTCTACAGGCCCTAGATACTCGTTTAGGATTGTATTTGATCGGTGCAAGTCATTCAGGGACTGGAATGGTGGCAGCGATCGTTTTGTTTATTTTGAGCTCCTTTTGGCGTTCTGAGCACGTTTTTTGCACTGAACCCAAAATGGTGGCCTGGCTCCCAAAATGGCCAGACCACGAGGCTCCTTTGTCCTGTCCACTGACCGTCTTGCTCCCTTCACCTTCCCCAGGTCGAGCGACCCGGGGCCTTCCTTATTTGGGCATGTACTTTCCCGCGAAACGTGGTTGCTTTCGCGGGCTTCTACATGTCGTTTGTGTGCCTCCAGGGTGTGGGCTGGGATGTCTGGTCCCAATACACATCCTGGGTGCCAGAGAGTCTAGGGTGGTGTGAATGCCTGGGACCACCGTGGTCCGTGATTGGTCCACGTATGGTATGTGTGTTGATGAGCGGATCTCCCATTGGCTCCCCTCCGTTTTGGCGCGAAGGGAACCGTGGATAAGAGGGGGCTGGAAACAGCACTACCATGTCGATCTCCTGAGTTCTCACGAACGAAGGAATACAGGAGCCAAGTATCCTGCAACCACGAGGCTGGACCGAGGAATCGCTGGTGACCCACTGAAGGAATCCTCCTTTGCACTGCTGTCGTCCTGTGAAACCCTTTCCTCCTTTGATCGAACCAGAAGGCCTGTACTGGTGCTTCGACCTTTGGAATAGCAGGAACAGCTATTCCCGGCGACTTCATCATCTCCTGCCAAGTAAGCCTTCGGAAGTGTCTCTGGGCCATCCAGTTGACTGACCAGCTTACAAGGGAGTCCTGCTCTGTAACCGCCGCCAGGTTGTGTTGTATTCCGTGTCCTTGTCACTCTCCCACGCTTCGTACACTTGGCGTTCCCAAGTCTGAAGGGAGGAGTGTACATTTGGCTCGAATACACACGGCCGCTCCGTTGCCCTGCGGTGGTGACAAAACTGTGCAGGTTTCTTCGATTGGGACGTCTTTTTGCTCTACACGACGACGAGGCATTTCCCGACTCTTCTGAACCTGCCAGCTGCTGAAACTAACGTGGAGAAGCCTGGGTCTGCTTGCTTCGGGGACCGGTGAGTAGTATAGCTAGGATCTGGTCGCCCTCCTGCAGTAGCCCATTGCTTTTCCCCGCTGTGTAAAAACAGCACCCTTTTGTCCGCCCTCGCGCTCTGCTTCTGCTCGCTGTGGAGGCTGCGCTTGAGTCGCGGAACCTGTTCTCCTTCTGTTGTGCACTAACCCGAACTGCCTGACTTCCTCCGAAGAGCTTCTCCTTTTGCCCGTTGGCACCGGCGTGGCAGGTACTTTGAGCACAAGGCTCCACTCTTCGCAGGGCTCGGACTTCCATCTAGTTAGGTACCTCTGAAGGCGAACTGAGTCTAAAGCGTTATCGCACTGCCTGTTTTCCTTCCCTTTCAGGTGGACTACACATTTCGTGCTTATAACGCTAGCGACTATTGTATTTGTATATATATTGTGTTGATATGGTATGTGTTGGTTTAATATTGTGATATTGTGATTTTCTCGCTACGGTCATTATTTTAAAGGCCTTAAAATAAATGTGTATCTATTTTTGATATAACAACTGTTTGGAGTAGTTTGTAAGCGCTCTTGCTTTGTGTGCTCATTGCGGGCTTTCAGTCACCCTCACCCCTCTTGAGACCTAGTCCTGACCGCCGCGATCGCTACCTTGATTGGTCTGGCTCGTCCAGAGGTTACCCTGTTCCAAGTAATTAGGTTGGCCTTCTGAACTTCTGCGCCACAAGGACAGAGTTCAGAAATCCATCTTAACAAATTGGTGTACAGCGGTGGGATACGACTGAAGGTATCCAGTGTTGCGCACGAACTAAGGCATTTCAGGTTATTCCAACCAGTACACGTAGTGAATTGTTGTAGTATAACTTTAAAAAGGCCATAGTCCTATCAAACAGTATGGAAACAAATACCTTGTTAACTTTAAATGCTTCCAAATCAGAAACATTGAAGAAGATGTGTGCGGAGAGAGGTGTTTCCTCTCAAGGCACGAAATTGGAAATGATCCATAGAATCGTGGCGTGGCAAGAAGTGCAGCTTGATGCTATAACTTCTGAGGACAGTGCAGAAGGTGGTGGGGCTGCTCTCACTGGTAGAACCGACGGTTCTGCCGCTGCACTGATCCATCGCGACCACGAGGACAGGGAGGATGTGATGTCTAATGTTTCCTCTGCCAGTGCTGATGGGGAGGCTATGCTTGAATTCAAGAAGCAAGATCTGCGGTTTAGGCAGCAGGAGCTTGAATTCAGCATAGCCAAACTAAAAATCGAACAGGCAGAAAAACAAAAAGACAGGGATCACCAGTTGGAACTGGCCAAGCTTCAGGTTGCAAATGGGTCCAAGGGTCCTGGACATGGGTCTGGGGCTTCCTCTCATCCACGGTTTCCGAAAGATCTGCTCAGTGTGTATGAAGAAAGGAATGACATTATGGACTGGCTGAATGCGTTTGAGTAAGCATGCGAGGTTCAAGAAGTTGACAATGCTGATAAGATTGCGTGGTTGCTCAGTAGACTGCCCCATTCTGGCTGTAGTGCCATTATGGAAATGTCGAAGGCTGAGCGAGCTGATTTCGCAATGTTAAAGCAAACTCTCATTTTAAAGTTTGGGAAGACTCCGGCCCAATATTTAAAGCGTTTTCGAGAGTATAAGAAAAAGGAAGGTGGTACTTGGGTATCTTATGTCGCTGAATCTTTGAAAAACTTAACTGGCTGGGTCGAAGGTTATAAGGTTTCTACCTTCGAAGGCATGATAAATCTTGTCGCTCATCCTGGTAAGCAGGAGGAAGGGAAAAAGTCCAAAGATATGGAGGGTGGGGAATCTGCTAAATCTTCTTCCCATAAGGGCCACAAAAAGAAAAACAAGGGTAAGACACAAGAGAACTCACAGGGCAGTGGAGGTCAGCCTCCGAAACAGAACTCTGGTTACAATAAGCCTCCCTACGTAAACAGACCCACTGGGGCTTGTTTTTCTTGTGGAGCAACTGACCATGTGAAGGGGGATCCCCGGTGTAAGGTTAGACCTTTGGGGGTCCACTCCGCTAATCTGGCCTTCTCCTCCTACGAGGAAGAAGAGATTACAGGAGCATCCTTCTCCTCAGACTCATTTCCCAGCGGAATAGAGGTTGAGGTAGTTTTAGTGTCCCTGGGTTCCTGGGAGCCTAAAGTCGCAGAGGCTTATGCTAGGATTCCGGATAATACCAAGCACTACTTTAAAGACAGTGTGCTGATCAATGGAGTGGATACTCCAGCTCTTAGGGATAGTGGGTGCAGTCGCACTGTAGTGGATTCTACCTTGGTAGACTCAGAGGAAGTTGCCAGAGCTACTCTGATGCCCACTAAGTTGGCTGACGGCCCCCTCTGTATGTTTCCCGTAATACCTGTAAATCTTACTTTAAATGGTACAGCAGTCAGGATTCCAGTGAGCATTCAGAGAAACGTCCCGGGAAAGGTCTTGTTGGGTAATGATCTCAGAGCTTTAGGGCTCGTAGGAGACACTGCCGAAAGACCCTACACACGGTCTCAAGCACGGGCAGCATTGGCCAAGTCCAATACGCCGCCCCAGCCGAAGGGCAAACCCAAGGCGAAAGGAGTCTACAAGTCAAGACGAGGGAAAGAGAATATTCCCCCGAGCTCGCCTACCACTGCGGTGGAGGAAGTTGGTCAATCGCCCGGGCCTGACGAGGAGGTGGCGATGCCTGAAGTATTCGACCCCAACGATCATCCTGAACTAAAAGACTTGTTAGTTGAAGGAGGTCCTGATAGGGACGAATTCAGTAAAGGCCAACGTGAGTGCCCATCTCTGGAAGGCCTAAGGAGACAGGCCTGCTCCCAGCTTGAGGGTGAACCTCCTGGGAAGCATAGGATTTATTGGGAAGGTGGACTCCTGTATAGTGAGCCCACAGAGTCTACAGAAGGAGACCATAGGAGGTTGGTGGTTCCCCTTGCTGTTAGGCCCTTCCTCCTGCAGTTGGCGCATGAAGTTCCCCTTGCTGGTCACCTTGGTATGAAGAGGACCAAGCAAAGGTTATCCATGCACTTCTACTGGCCCAAGATGGGGGTGCAAGTAGAAAGTCACTGCAGGAGTTGTGCCTCCTGCCAGTTGTCTGGTAAGGTTGGCGCGACAATCCAAGCTCCGTTGGTACCGCTCCCAGTTGTGGGGGTACCATTTGAAAGGGTAGGGATCGACATCGTTGGTCCCCTTGACCCGCAAACATCCTCGGGCAATAGGTTTATCCTGGTGCTGGTCGACCATGCAACCAGGTATCCTGAGGCCATCCCATTGAAAACTGTAACTGCCAAGTCAGTTGCAAAAGCTTTACTCGGCATATTTACTAGGCTTGGCTTCCCTAAAGAAGTTGTGTCGGATCGTGGCAGCAACTTTATGTCGAAGTATATGCAGGCTATGTGGAAAGAATGTGGGGTCACCTACAAGTTCTCTTCTGCATACCACCCCCAGACCAATGGTCTGGTGGAACGTTTCAACAGAACGTTAAAGAGCATGATTGGGGCTCTGGAGGAGCCTCAGAGAAGAAAATGGGATCTTCTGTTACCATGCTTACTGTTTGCCTACCGAGAGGTACCACAGGAGGGTGTTGGCTTCAGCCCCTTCGAACTTCTGTTCGGTCATCCCGTACGGGGACCCTTAGCCATCGTCAAAGAGGGATGGGAGATGCCCACTCCCCCTGTTACTACCAACGTAGTTGATTATGTGCTAGGGCTCAGAAAACGGATGGTACTTCTGATGGGCTTGGCTAGTGATAAATTGAAGGCAGGGCAAGCGCTGGTGAAACATTGGTACGACCAGAAAGCTTCCCTCATCAACTTTACACCTGGTCAGCAAGTCCTGATCATGAATCCAATAAGGCCTCGAGCTTTACAGGACAAATGGTCAGGCCCTTACACAGTGGTGGAGCCCATGGGTGAGGTCAACTATTTAGTGGACCTTGGAAGGCCTGGACAGGCTCCAAAAGTGTTTCACGTGAATAGGCTGAAGGCTTTCGTCCCAAGAGTCGAAATCGCAGCACTGCTACTGGCTTCAGACGTTGAGGAAGAGGAGTCTGAACCTCTTCCCGACCTGTTCCAAAGCGGTCCTTCAGATAGCTCCTTTGAGGGTGTCCGAGTGACCCCTCACCTGACTTCTGATCAGCAGGCTGAGGTGAAAAGTGTGCTTAGGCAGTTTTCCCCCCTGTTTTCACAGTCGCCTGGTTTGACACCTTGGTGCAAACATAACATTGACACAGGAGACAGTGTACCTACCAAAAGTAGGGGATACAGGATGTCAGACAAAGTATGGTCTTATATTAAGACCGAGGTCAACAAGATGTTAGACCTTGGGGTGATTGAACCCTCTAGTAGTCCTTGGTCCAGCCCTGTGGTGTTGGTTCCAAAGGCAGGCACTTCTGAATTGAGGTTCTGCATGGATTACAGGGCTCTGAATGCTGTCACCAAGACAGATGCTCACCCCTTGCCTCGAACAGATGAGCTGGTGGATACTTTGGGTGCCTCCAAGTACCTCAGCACGTTTGTCCTCACTGCTGGCTATTGGCAAATAGCTTTAGCAGAACATGCCAAGGAGAAGACAGCATTTTCTACTCCAGACGGCCTTTACCAATTCCGGGTAATGCCGTTCGGGTTGAAGAATGCACCTGCCACTTTCCAGAGGCTTGTGAATCATGTGTTGAATGGGTTGGATGAATTCTGTCTTGCATATCTGGACGATATAGCAGTTTTCAGTGCCACCTGGGAAGACCATGTGAAACACCTCGGGATTGTGCTCCAGGCTCTTCAGAAAGCCCACTTGACCATAAAGGCTAGTAAATGCCAGATTGGACAAGGCTCAGTGGTTTACCTTGGACATGAAATAGGTGGAGGGAGGATACAGCCTCTACCCAGTAAAGTACAAGCAGTACGAGACTGGCCTACCCCCACTACGCAAACCCAAGTGAGAGCCTTCTTAGGACTCACGGGGTATTACCGCAATTTTGTGGAAGACTATGGCACCATAGCTGCTCCTCTGACTGCCCTCACAACTCCGAAGAAACCCAAGAAGGTAACTTGGACCGACGAGTGTGAGAAGTCCTTCAATGGCTTAAAAGACTCCTTGTGCCAGGCCCCTGTCCTCAGGGCCCCGGATTATCAAAGACCTTTTATCGTGCAGACGGACGCCTCTGACACTGGGATAGGAGCTGTACTATCACAAGTAGATGAGAAGGGTAAGGAACACCCTATCGGTTTTATTAGGCGCCAGCTTAAGGACAGAGAGCTCAGATGGTCCACGGTAGAGAAAGAATGTTTCTCTGTTGTGTGGGCCCTAAGGAAGCTGAGGCCCTACCTCTATGGGACCCACTTCACTGTGCAAACTGACCATAAGCCGTTAAAGTGGCTAATGAACATGAAGGGGGAGAATCCAAAGTTGCTTAGGTGGTCCATAAGTCTACAAGGCTTCGACTTCACTATTGAGCATAGGCCAGGTGTCCAACATAGCAATGCTGATGGGTTGTCCCGAATGTTTAACCGACCTGAACAAGAGACTCATCCAGGGGTGGATTAGTTCCCCCTGTCCATAGTCTGGGAGGGGCGAGTGTTAGGAAAGATTTCCTAATTGTAGGTAATTTTCCTTCCATGTGGCAACCCCTAAACTTTTTGCTGTTGTTTTTCACCTTGTTCTTGACTTTGCCAGAGAAGTGCAGCCTTCTGCTGCACTCCTCTGGGCTTTCGCTCCTTTTCTTATGGGGAAACTGACATGCCCTTAAGACAGTCAGTACCGGGGAACGCTGTTTCCCGTAATTTATTTTATCATGTTGCGGCTTTAGTGCAACATGACACAAGAGGGCACTGTAAGCGAAGTTACAGCTCTCTTGGGTCTCTAGCCTTCTACAGGCCCTAGATACTCTTTTAGGATGGTATTTTGATCGGTGCAAGTCATTCAGGGACTGGAATGGTGGCAGCGATCGTTTTGTTTATTTTGAGCTCCTTTTGGCATTCTGAGCACGTTTTTCGCACTGAACCCAAAATGGTGGCCTGGCTCCCAAAATGGCCAGACCACGAGGCTCCTTTGTCCTGTCCACTGACCGTCTTGCTCCCTTCACCTTCCCCAGGTCGAGCGACCCGGGGCATTCCTTATTTGGGCATGTACTTTCCCGCGAAACGTGGTTGCTTTCGCAGGCTTCTACATGTCGTTTGTGTGCCTCCAGGGTGTGGGCTGGGATGTCTGGTCCCAATACACATCCTGGGTGCCAGAGAGTCTAGGGTGGTGTGAATGCCTGGGACCACCGTGGTCCGTGATTGGTCCACGTATGGTATGTGTGTTGATGAGCGGATCTCCCATTGGCTCCCCTCCGTTTTGGCGCGAAGGGAACCGTGGATAAGAGGGGGCTGGAAACACCACTACCAGGTCGATCTCCTGAGTTCTCACGAACGAAGGAATACAGGAGCCAAGTATCCTGCAACCAAGAGGCTGGACCGAGGAAACGCTGGTGACCCGCTGAAGGAATCCTCCTTTGCACTGCTGTCGTCCTGTGAAACCCTTTCCTCCTTTGATCGAACCAGAAGGCCTGTACTGGTGCTTCGACCTTTGGAATAGCAGGAACAGCTATTCCCGGCGACTTCATCATCTCTTGCCAAGTAAGCCTTCGGAAGTGTCTCTGGGCCATCCAGTTGACTGACCAGCTTACAAGGGAGTCCTGCTCTGTAACCGCCGCCAGGTCGTGTTGTATTTCGAGTCCTGGTCACTCTCCCACGCTTCATACACTTGGCGTTCCCAAGTCTGAAGGGAGGAGTGTACATTTGGCTCGGATACACACGGCCGCTCCGTTGCCCTGCTGTGGTGACAAAACTGTGCTGGTTTCGTCGATTGGGACGTCTTTTTGCTCTACACGACTACGAGGCGTTCCCTGCTCTTCTGAACCTGCCAGCTGCTGAAACTAACGTGGAGAAGCCTGGGTCTGCTTGCTTCGGGGACCGGTGAGTAGTATAGCTAGGATCTGGTCGCCCTCCTGCAGTAGCCCATTGCTTTTCCCCGCTGTGTAAAAACAGCACCCTTTTGTCCGTACTCGCGCTCTGCTTCTGCTCACTGTGGAGGCTGCGCTTGAGTCGCGGAACCTGTTCTTCTGTTGTGCACTAACCCGAACTGCCTGACTTCCTCCGAAGAGCTTCTCCTTTTGCCCGTTGGCACCGGCATGGCAGGTACTTTGAGCACAAGGCTCCACTCTTCGCAGGGCTCGGACTTCCATCTAGTTAGGTGCCTCTGAAGGCGAACTGAGTCTAAAGCGTTATCGCACTGCCTGTTTTCCTTCCCTTTCAGGTGGACTACACATTTCGTGCTTATAACGCTAGCGACTGTTGTATTTGTATATATATTGTGTTGATATGGTATGTGTTGGTTTAGTATTGTGATATTGTGATTTTCTCGCTACGGTCATTATTTTAAAGGCCTTAAAATAAATGTGTATCTATTTTTGATATAACAACTGTTTGGAGTAGTTTGTAAGCGCTCTTGCTTTGTGTGCTCATTGCGGGCTTTCAGTCACCCTCACCCCTCTTGAGACCTAGTTTTGACCGCCGCGATCGCTACCTTGATTGGTCTGGCTTGTCCAGAGGTTACCCTGTTCCAAGTAATTAGGTTGGCCTTCTGAACCTCTGCGCCACCAGGACAGAGTTCAGAAATCCGTCTTAACAATATCCAATTATTTCCCATTCCAAACCTGAGACCCTTCCTATTGGATGAGATGTGATATCCAACTCCTTCCCATTCCAATCCTGAGACCCTTCCTATACCATGAGATGTGAACCGCAATGTTTCAAATACCAAACCTGGGACCCGTTCTATAACATGAGATGTGATATCCAACTCCTTCCCATTCCAACCTGAGACCCTTCCTATAGCATGAGATGGGATATCCAACTACTTCCAAATCCAATCCTGATACCCTTCCGATAGCATGAGATGTGATATCCCAATGCTTCTACCAAACCTGAGACCCATACTATGGCATGAGATGTGATATCAAACTCCTTCCCATTCCAATCCCGAGACCCTTCCTATAGCTTGAGATGTGATATCCAACTCCTTCCCATTCCAATTCTGAGACCCTTCCTATACCAGGAGACTTGCTATCTCAATGCTTCTAATACCAAACCTTACACCCGTCCTATAACATGAGTTGTGATATCCAAATCCTTCCCCTTCCAAACCTGAGACCCTTCCTTTATCATGAGATGTGATATCCAACTCCTTCCCATTCCAATCCTGAGACCCTTCCCATATCATGAGATTTGTTATCTCAATGCTTCTAATATCAAACTTGAGACCCTCCCTATAGCATGAGATGTGATATCCAAGTCCTTCCCATTCCAATCCTGAGACCCTTCCTATGGCATGAGATGTGATATCCAACTCCTTCCCATTCCAATCCTGAGACACTTCCTATAGCATGAGATGTGATATCTCAATGCTTCTATCAAACCTGAGACCCTTCCTTTAGCATGAGATGTGATATCCAACTCCTTCCCATTCCAATCCTGAGACCCTTCCTATGGTATGAGTTGTGATATCTCAATGCTTCTAATACCAAACCTGGACCCGTCCTATAACATGAGATGTGATATCCAAATCCTTCCCCTTCCAAACGTGAGACCCTTCCTTTAGCATGAGATGTGATATCCAAATCCTTCCCATTCCAATCCTGAAACCCTTCCTATAGCATGAGATGTGATATCTCAATGTTTCTAATAAAAAACCTGAGACCCTTCCTATAGCAAGAGATGTGATATCCACATCCTTCCCATTCAAATCCTGAGACCCTTCCTATAACATGAGATGTGATCTCCAACTCCTTCCCATTCCAACCTGAGACCCTTCCTATAGCATGAGAAGGGATATCCAACTCCTTCCCATTGCAATCCTGAGATCCTTCCTATAACATGAGATGTGATATCCAATTATTTCCCATTCCAAACCTGAGACCCTTCCTATTGGATGAGATGTGATATCCAACTCCTTCCCATTCCAATCCTGAGACCTTTCCTATACCATGAGATGTGAACCGCAATGTTTCAAATACCAAACCTGGGACCCGTTCTATAACATGAGATATGATATCCAAATCCTTCCCCTTCCAAACCTGAGACCCTTCCTTTAGCATGAGATATGATATCCAAATCCTTCCCATTCCAATCCTGAGACGCTACCTATAACATGAGATGTGATATCCAACTCCTTCCCATTCCAACCTGAGACCCTTCCTATGGCATGAGATGTGATATCCAAATCCTTCCCATTCCAATCCTGAGATCCTTCCTATAGCATGAAATGTAATATCACAATGCTTGTAATACCAAACCTGAGACCCTTCCTATAGCATAAGATGTGATATCTCAATGCTTCTAATTCCAAACCTGGGACCCGTCCTATGACATGAGATATGATATTCAAATCCTTCCCCTTCCAAACCTGAGACCCTTCCTTTAGCATGAGATGGGATATCCAAATCCTTCCAATTCCAATCCTGAAATCCTTCCTATAGCATGAGATGTGATATCTCAATGTTTCTAATAAAAAACTGAGACCCTTCCTATAGCAAGAGATGTGATATCCAAATCCTTCCCATTCCAATCCTGAAACCCTTCCTATAGCTTCAGATGTGATATCAAACTCCTTCCCATTCCAATCCTGAGATAGCTTGAGATGTGCTATCCAACTCCTTCCCATTCCAATCCTGAGACCCTTCCTATACCATGAGATGTGATATCTCAATGCTCCTAATACCAAACCTGAGATCCTTCCTATAACATGAGATGTGTATCCAACTCCTTCCCATTCCAAACCTGAGACCCTTCCTATAGCATGAGATGTGATATCTTAATGCTTCTAAAACCAAACCTGAGAACCATCCTATAACATATGTGAAATCCAAATCCTTCCCTTTCCAAACCTGAGACCGTCCTAAAACATATGTGAGATCCAAATCCTTCCCCTTCCAAACCTGAGACCTTTCCTTTAGCATGAGATGTGATATCCAACTCCTTCCCATTCCAATCCTGAGACCTTTCCTATAGCATGATATGTGATATCTCAATGCTCCTAATACCAAACCTGAGATCCTTCCTATAACATGAGATGTGTATCCAACTCCTTCCCATTCCAAACCTGAGACCCTTCCTATAGCATGAGATGTGATATCTTAATGCTTCTAAAACCAAACCTGAGAACCATCCTATAACATATGTGAAATCCAAATCCTTCCCTTTCCAAACCTGAGACCCTTCCGATAGCATGGGATGTGATATCTCAATGCTTCTAAAACCAAACATGAGAACCATCCTACAACATGAGATGTGAAATCCAAATCCTTCCCTTTCCAAACCTGAGACCCTTCCTATAGCTTGAGATGTGATATCAAACTCCTTCCCATTCCAATCCTGAGATAGCTTGAGATGTGATATCCAACTCCTTCCCATTCCAATCCTGGGACCCTTCCTATACCATGAGATGTGCTATCTCAATGCTTCCAATACCAAACCTGAGACCCGTCCTAATACATGAGATGTGAGATCCAAATCCTTCCCCTTCCAAACCTGAGACCCTTCCTATGGCTTGAGATGTGATATGAAACTCCTTCCCATTCCAACCTGAGACCCTTCCTATGGCATGAGATGTGATATCCAAATCCTTCCCATTCCAATCCTGAGACCCTTCCTATAGCATGAGATGTAATATCACAATGCTTGTAATACCAAACCTGAGACCCTTCCTATAGCATAAGATGTGATATCCAACTCCTTCCCATTCCAATCCTTAGACCCTTCCTATAGCATGAGATGTGCTATCTCAATGCTTCTAATACCAAACCTGAGACCCTTCTTAAAGCATGAGATGGGATATCCAACTCCTTCCTATACCAATCCTGAGACCCTTACGAAAGCAGAGATGTGATATCTCAATGCTTATACCAAACCTGAGACCCTTCCTATGGCATGAGATGTGATATCCAACTCCTTCCCATTCCAATCCTGAGACACTTCCTATAGCATGAGATGTGATATCTCAATGCTTCTATCAAACCTGAGACCCTTCCTTTAGCATGAGATGTGATATCCAACTCCTTCCCATTCCAATCCTGAGACCCTTCCTATGGCATGAGTTGTGATATCTCAATTCTTCTAATACCAAACCTGGGACCCGTCCGATAACATGAGATGTGATATCCAAATCCTTCCCCTTCCAAACGTGAGACCCTTCCTTTAGCATGAGATGTGATATCCAAATCCTTCCCATTCCAATCCTGAAACCCTTCCTATAGCATGAGATGTGATATCTCAATGTTTCTAATAAAAAACCTGAGACCCTTCCTATAGCAAGAGATGTGATATCCACATCCTTCCCATTCAAATCCTGAGACCCTTCCTATAACATGAGATGTGATATCCAACTCCTTCCCATTCCAACCTGAGACCCTTCCTATAGCATGAGAAGGGATATCCAACTCCTTCCCATTGCAATCCTGAGATCCTTCCTATAACATGAGATGTGATATCCAATGATTTCCCATTCCAAACCTGAGACCCTTCCTATTGGATGAGATGTGATATCCAACTCCTTCCCATTCCAATCCTGAGACCCTTCCTATACCATGAGATGTGAACCGCAATGTTTCAAATACCAAACCTGGGACCCGTTCTATAACATGAGATATGATATCCAAATCCTTCCCCTTCCAAACCTGAGACCCTTCCTTTAGCATGAGATGTGATATCCAAATCCTTCCCATTCCAATCCTGAGACCCTACCTATAACATGAGATGTGATATCCAAAGCCTTCCCATTCCAACCTGAGACCCTTCCTGTGGCATGAGATGTGATATCCAAATCCTTCCCATTCCAATCCTGAGACCCTTCCTATAGCATGAGGTGTGATATCTCAATGCTTCTATCAAACCTGAGACCCTTCCTTTAGCATGAGATGTGATATCCAACTCCTTCCCATTCCAATCCTGAGACCCTTCCTATGGCATGAGTTGTGTTAGGAAAGATTTTGTAATTGTAGGTAATTTTCCTTCCATGTGGCAATCCCTAAACTTTTTGCTGTTGTTTTTCACCTTGTTCTTGACTTTGCCAGAGAAGTGCAGCCTTCTGCTGCACTCCTCTGGGCTTTCGCTCCTTTTCTTACGGGGAAACTGACATGCCCTTAAGACAGTCAGTACCGGGGAACGCTGTTTCCCGTAGTTTCTTTTATCATGTTGCGGCTTTAGTGCAACATGACACAAGAGGGCACTGTAAGCTAAGTTACAGCTCTCTTGGGTCTCTAGCCTTCTACAGGCCCTAGATACTCTTTTAGAATGGTATTTTGATCGGTGCAAGTCATTCAGGGACTGGAATGGTGGCAGCGATCGTTTTGTTTATTTTGAGCTCCTTTTGGTGTTCTGAGCACGTTTTTCGCACTGAACCCAAAATGGTGGCCTGGCTCCCAAAATGGCCAGACCACGAGGCTCCTTTGTCCTGTCCACTGACCGTCTTGCGCCCTTCACCTTCCCCAGGTCGAGCGACCCAGGCCTTCCTTATTTGGGCATGTACTTTCCCGCGAAACGTGGTTGCTTTCGCGGGCTTCTACATGTCTTTTGTGTGCCTCCAGGGTGTGGGCTGGGATGTCTGGTCCCAATACACATCCTGGGTGCCAGAGAGTCTAGGGTAGTGTGAATGCCTGGGACCACCGTGGTCCGTGATTGGTCCACGTATGGTATGTGTGTTGATGAGCGGATCTCCCATTGGCTCCCCTCCGTTTTGGCGCGAAGGGAACCGTGGATAAGAGGGGGCTGGAAACACCACTACCATGTCGATCTCCTGAGTTCTCACGAACGAAGGAATACAGGAGCCAAGTATCCTGCAACCAAGAGGCTGGACCGAGGAATCGCTGGTGACCCGCTGAAGGACTCCTCCTTTGCACTGCTGTCGTCCTGTGAAACCCTTTCCTCCTTTGATCGAACCAGAATGCCTGTACTGGTGCTTCGACCTTTGGAATAGCAGGAACAGCTATTCCCGGCGACTTCATCATCTCCTGCCAAGTAAGCCTTCGGAAGTGTCTCTGGGCCATCCAGTTGACTGACCAGCTTACAAGGGAGTCCTGCTCTGTAACCGCCGCCAGGTTGTGTTGTATTTTGAGTCCTTGTCACTCTCCCACGCTTCGTACACTTGGCGTTCCCAAGTCTGAAGGGAGGAGTGTACATTGGGCTCGGATACACACGGCCGCTCCGTTGCCCTGCTGTGGTGACAAAACTGTGCAGGTTTCGTCGATTGGGACGTCTTTTTGCTCTACACGACTACGAGGCGTTCCCTGCTCTTCTGAACCTGCCAGCTGCTGAAACTAACGTGGAGAAGCCTGGGTCTGCTTGCATCGGGGACCGGTGAGTAGTTTAGCTAGGATCTGGTCACCCTCCTGCAGTAGCCCATTGCTTTTCCCCGCTGTGTAAAAACAGCACCCTTTTGTCCGTACTCGCGCTCTGCTTCTGCTCGCTGTGGAGGCTGCGCTTGAGTCGCGGAACCTGTTCTTCTGTTGTGCACTAACCCGAACTGCCTGACTTCCTCCGAAGAGCTTCTCCTTTTGCCCGTTGGCACCGGCGTGGCAGGTGCTTTGAGCACAAGGCTCCACTCTTCGCAGGGCTCGGACTTCCATCTAGTTAGGTGCCTCTGAAGGCGAACTGAGTCTAAAGCATTATCGCACTGCCTGTTTTCCTTCCCTTGCAGGTGGACTACACATTTCGTGCCTCTAATGCTTGCGACTGTCGTATTTGTATATATATTGTGTTGATATGGTATGTGTTGGCTTAATATTGTGATATTGTGATTTTCTCGCTACGGTCATTGTTTTAAAGGCCTTAAAATAAATGTGTATATATTTTTGATATAACAACTGTTTGGAGTAGTTTGTAAGCGCTCTTGCTTTGTGTGCTCATTGCGGGCTTTCAGTCACCCTCACCCCTCTTGAGACCTAGTCTTGACCGCCGCGATCGCTACCTTGATTGGTCTGGCTCGTCCAGAGGTTACCCTGTTCCAAGTAATTAGGTTGGCCTTCTGAACTTCTGCGCCACCAGGACAGAGTTCAGAAATCCGTCTTAACAAATTGGTGTACAGCGGTGGGATACGACTGAAGGTATCCAGTGTTGCGCACGAACTAAGGCATTTCAGGTTATTCCAACCAGTACACGTAGTGAATTGTTGTAGTATAACTTTAAAAAGGCCATAGTCCTATCAAACAGTATGGAAACAAATACCTTGTTAACTTTAAATGCTTCCAAATCAGAAACATTGAAGAAGATGTGTGCGGAGAGAGGTGTTTCCTCTCAAGGCACTAAATTGGAAATGATCCAAAGAATCGTGGCGTGGCAAGAAGCGCAGCTTGACGCTATAACTTCTGAGGACAGTGCAGAAGGTGGTGGGGCTGCTCTCACTGGTAGAACCGACAGTTCTGCCGCTGCACTGATCCATCGCGACCACGAGGACAGGGAGGATGTGATGTCTAATGTTTCCTCTGCCAGTGCTGATGGGGAGGCTATGCTTGAATTCAAGAAGCAAGAGCTGCGGTTTAGGCAGCAGGAGCTTGAATTCAGCATAGCCAAACTAAAAATCGAACAGGCAGAAAAACAAAAAGACAGGGATCACCAGTTGGAACTGGCCAAGCTTCAGGTTGCAAATGGGTCCAAGGGTCCTGGACATGGGTCTGGGGCTTCCTCTCATCCACGGTTTCCGAAAGATCTGCTCAGTGTGTATGAAGAGAGGAATGACATTATGGACTGGCTGAATGCGTTTGAGTATGCATGCGAGGTTCAAGAAGTTGACAATGCTGATAAGATTGCGTGGTTGCTCAGTAGACTGCCCCATTCTGGCTGTAGTGCCATTATGGAAATGTCAAAGGCTGAGCGAGCTGATTTCGCAATGTTAAAGCAAACTCTCATTTTAAAGTTTGGGAAGACTCCGGCCCAATATTTAAAGCGTTTTCGAGAGTATAAGAAAAAGGAAGGTGGTACTTGGGTATCTTATGTCGCTGAATCCTTGAAAAACTTAACTGGCTGGGTCGAAGGTTATAAGGTTTCTACCTTCGAAGGCATGATAAATCTTGTCATGCTGGAACACATTTTTGCTTCTTCTTCCCCGGAGCTTAAGCAGCATTTGGCCGATTCGAAGGAGATAGATCCTAAGAAGCTGGCCATTGCAGCAGACTTATGGGTGTCACATCGAGTGTCCCATAAGGACAAAACTCATCCTGGTAAGCAGGAGGAGGGGAAAAAGTCCAAAAATATGGAGGGTGGGGAATCTGCTAAATCTTCTTCCCATAAGGGCCTTAAAAAGAAAAATAAGGGTAAGACACAAGAGAACTCACAGGGTAGTGGAGGTTCGCCTCCGAAACAGAACTCTGGTTACAATAAGCCTCCCTACGTAAACAGACCCAATGGATCTTGTTTTTCTTGTGGAGCAACTGACCATGTGAAGGGGGATCCCCGTTGTAAGGTTAGACCTTTGGGGGTCCACTCCGCTAATCTGGCCTTCTCCTCCTACGAGGAAGAAGAGATTACATAAGCATCCTTCTCCTCAGACTCATTTCCCAGCGGAATAGAGGCTGAGGTAGTTTTAGTGTCCCTGGGTTCCTGGGAGCCTAAAGTCGCAGAGGCTTATGCTAGGATTCCGGATAATACCAAGCACTACTTTAAAGACAGTGTGCTGATCAATGGAGTAGATACTCCAGCTCTTAGGGATAGTGGGTGCAGTCGCACTGTAGTGGATTCTACCTTGGTAGACTCAGAGGAAGTTGCCAGAGCTACTCTGATGCCCACTAAGTTGGCTGACGGCCCCCTCCGTATGTTTCCAGTAATACCTGTAAATCGTACTTTAAATGGTACAGCAGTCAGGATTCCAGTGAGCATTCAGAGAAACGTCCCGGGAAAGGTCTTGTTGGGTAATGATCTCAGAGTTTTAGGGCTCGCATGAGACACTGCCGAAAGACCCTACACACGGTCTCAAACACGGGCAGCATTGGCCAAGTCCAATACGCCGCCCCAGCCAAAGGGGAAACCCAAGGCGAAAGGAGTCTACAAGTCAAAACGAGGGAAAGAGAATATTCCCCCGAGCTCGCCTACCACTGCGGTGGAGGAAGTTGGTCAATCGCCCGGGCCTGACGAGGAGGTGGCGATGCCCGAAGTATTCGACCCCAACGATCATCCTGAACTAAAAGACTTGTTAGTTGAAGGAGGTCCTGATAGGGACGAATTCAGTAAAGGCCAACGTGAGTGCCCATCTCTGGAACGCCTAAGGAGACAGGCCTGCTCCCAGCTTGAGGGTGAACCTCCTGAGACGCATAGGATTTATTGGGAAGGTGGACTCCTGTATAGCGAGCCCACAGAGTCTACAGAAGGAGACCATAGGAGGTTGGTGGTTCCCCTTGCTGTTAGGCCCTTCCTCCTGCAGTTGGCGCATGAAGTTCCCCTTGCTGGTCACCTTGGTATGAAGAGGACCAAGCAAAGGTTATCCATGCACTTCTACTGGCCCAAGATGGGGGTGCAAGTAGAAAGTCACTGCAGGAGTTGTGCCTCCTGCCAGTTGTCTGGTAAGGTTGGCGCGACAATCCAAGCTCCGTTGGTACCGCTCCCAGTTGTGGGGGTACCATTTGAAAGGGTAGGGATCGAAATCGTTGGTCCCCTTGACCCGCAAACATCCTCGGGCAATAGGTTTATCCTGGTGCTGGTCGACCATGCAACCAGGTATCCTGAGGCCATCCCATTGAAAACTGTAACTGCCAAGTCAGTTGCAAAAGCTTTACTCGGCATATTTACTAGGGTTGGCTTCCCTAAAGAAGTTGTGTCGGATCATGGCAGCAACTTTATGTCGAAGTATAGGCAGGCTATGTGGAAAGAATGTGGGGTAACCTACGGGTTCTCTTCTGCATACCACCCCCAGACCAATGGTCTGGGGGGGCGTTTCAACAGGACGTTAAAGTGCGTGATTGGGGCTCTGGAGGAGCCTCAGAGAAGAAAGTGGGATCTTCTTGTTTCATGCTTACTGTTTGCCTACCGAGAGGTACCACAGGAGGGTGTTGGCTTCAGCCCCTTCGAACTTCTGTTCGGTCATCCCGTACGGGGACCCTTACCCATCGTCAAGAAGGGATGGGAGATGCCCACTCCCTCTGTTACTACCAACGTAGTTGATTATGTGCTAGGGCTCAGAAAACGGATGGTACTTCTGATGGGCTTGGCTAGTGATAAATTGAAGGCAGGGCAAGCGCTGGTGAAACCTTGGTACGACCAGAAAGCTTCCCTCATCAACTTTACACTTGGTCAGCAAGTCCTGATCATGAATCCCATAAGGCCTCGAGCTTTACAGGACAAATGGTCAGGCCCTTACCCAGTGGTGGAGCCCCTGGGTGAGGTTAACTATTCAGTGGACCTTGGAAGGCCTGAACAGGCTCCAAAAGTGTTTCACGTGAATAGGCTGAAGGCTTTCGTCCCAAGCGTCGAAATCGCAGCACTGCTACTGGCTTCAGATGTTGAGGAAGAGGAGTCTGAACCTCTCCCCGACCTGTTCCCAAGCAGTCCTTCAGATAGCTCTTTTGAGGGTGTCCGAGTGGCCCCTCACCAAAATGGACAAGGCTCAGTGGTTTACCTTGGACATGAAGTAGGTGGAGGGAGGAAACAGCCTCTACCCAGTAAGGTACAAGCAGTACAAGACTGGCCTACCCCCACTACGCAAACCCAAGTGAGAGCCTTCTTAGGACTCACGGGGTATTATCGCAATTTTATGGCAGACTATGGCACCATAGCTGCTCCTCTGACTGCCCTCACAACTCCGAAGAAACCCAAGAAGGTAACTTGGACCGACGAGTGTGAGAAGGCCTTCAATGGCTTAAAAGACTCCTTGTGCCAGGCCCCTGTCCTCAGGGCCCCGGATTATCAAAGACCTTTTATCGTGCAGACGGACGCCTCTGACACTGGGATAGGAGCTGTCACAAGTAGATGAGAAGGGTAAGGAATACCCTATCGGTTTTATTAGTCGCCAGCTTAAGGACAGAGAGCTCAGATGGTCCACGGTAGAGAAAGAATGTTTCTCTGTTGTGTGGGCCCTAAGGAAGCTGAGGCCC
Organism: Ambystoma mexicanum; assembly: GCF_040938575.1. Classification (NCBI taxonomy): domain Eukaryota; kingdom Metazoa; phylum Chordata; class Amphibia; order Caudata; family Ambystomatidae; genus Ambystoma; species Ambystoma mexicanum. Next base: position 1,151,771 of record NW_027182493.1, on the reverse strand, counting down.
TACCTCTATGGGACCCACTTCACTGTGCAGACTGACCATAAGCCGTTAAAGTGGCTAATGAACATGAAGGGGGAGAATCCAAAGTTGCTTAGGTGGTCCATAAGTCTACAAGGCTTCGACTTCACTATTGAGCATAGGCCAGGTGTCCAACATAGCAATGCTGATGGGTTGTCCAGAATGTTTAACCGACCTGAACAAGAGACTCATCCAGGGGTGGATTAGTTCCCCCTGTCCATAGTCTGGGAGGGGCGAGTGTTAGGAAAGATTTCGTAATTGTAGGTAATTTTCCTTCCGTCTTGACAAGTTGTGATATCTCAATGCTTCTAATACCAAACCTGGGACCCGTCCTATAACATGAGATGTGATATCCAAATCCTTCCCCTTCCAAATGTTAGACCCTTCCTTTAGCATGAGATGTGATATCCAAATCCTTCCCATTCCAATCCTGAAACCCTTCCTATAGCATGAGATGTGATATCTCAATGTTTCTAATAAAAAACCTGAGACCCTTCCTATAGCAAGAGATGTGATATCCACATCCTTCCCATTCAAATCCTGAGACCCTTCCTATAACATGAGATGTGATATCCAACTCCTTCCCATTCCAATCTGAGACCCTTCCTATAGCATGAGAAGGGATATCCAACTCCTTCCCATTGCAATCCTGAGATCCTTCCTATAACATGAGATGTGATATCCAATTATTTCCCATTCCAAACCTGAGACCCTTCCTATTGGATGAGATGTGATATCCAACTCCTTCCCATTCCAATCCTGAGACCCTTCCTATACCATGAGATGTGAACCGCAATGTTTCAAATACCAAACCTGGGACCTGTTCTATAACATGAGATATGATATCCAAATCCTTCCCCTTCCAAACCTGAGACCCTTCCTTTAGCATGAGATGTGATATCCAAATCCTTCCCATTCCAATCCTGAGACCCTACCTATAACATGAGATGTGATATCCAATGCCTTCCCATTCCAACCTGAGACCCTTCCTATGGCATGAGATGTGATATCCAAATCCTTCCCATTCCAATACTGAGACCCTTCCTATAGCATGAGATGTAATATCACAATGCTTGTAATACCAAACCTGAGACCCTTCCTATAGCATAAGATGTGATATCTCAATGCTTATAATTCCAAACCTGGGACCCCTCCTATAACATGAGATATGATATTCAAATCCTTCCCCTTCCAAACCTGAGACCCTTCATTTAGCATGAGATGTGATATCCAAATCCTTCCAATTCCAATCCTGAAATCCTTCCTATAGCATGAGATGTGATATCTCAATGTTTCTAATAAAAAACTGAGACCCTTCCTTAGCAAGAGATGTGATATCCAAATCCTTCCCATTCCAATCCTGAGACCCTTCCTATAACATGAGATGTGATATCCAACTCCTTCCCATTCCAATCCTGAAACCCTTCCTATAGCTTCCGATGTGATATCAAACTCCTTCTCATTCCAATCCTGAGATAGCTTGAGATGTGCTATCCAACTCCTTCCCATTCCAATCCTGAGACCCTTCCTATACCATGAGATGTGATATCTCAATGCTTCTAATACCAAACCTGAGACCGTAATAAAACATATGTGAGATCCAAATCCTTCACCTTCCAAACCTGAGACCTTTCCTTTAGCATGAGATGTGATATCCAACTCCTTCCCATTCCAATCCTGAGACCTTTCCTATAGCATGATATGTGATATCTCAATGCTTCTAATACCAAACCTGAGATCCTTCCTATAACATGAGATGTGTATCCAACTCCTTCCCATTCCAAACCTGAGACCCTTCCTATAGCATGAGATGTGATATCTTAATGCTTCTAAAAACCAAACCTGAGAACCATCCTATAACATATGTGAAATCCAAATCCTTCCCTTTCCAAACCTGTGACCCTTCCGATAGCATGGGATGTGATATCTCAATGCTTCTAAAACCAAACATGAGAACCATCCTACAACATGAGATGTGAAATCCAAATCCTTCCCTTTCCAAACCTGAGACCCTTCCTATAGCTTGAGATGTGATATCAAACTCCTTCCCATTCCAATCCTGAGATAGCTTGAGATGTGATATCCAACTCCTTCCCATTCCAATCCTGGGACCCTTCCTATACCATGAGATGTGCTATCTCAATGCTTCCAATACCAAACCTGAGACCCGTCCTAATACATGAGATGTGAGATCCAAATCCTTCCCCTTCCAAACCTGAGACCCTTCCTATGGCTTGAGATGTGATATGAAACTCCTTCCCATTCCAACCTGAGACCCTTCCTATGGCATGAGATGTGATATCCAAATCCTTCCCATTCCAATCCTGAGACCCTTCCTATAGCATGAGATGTTATATCACAATGCTTGTAATACCAAACCTGAGACCCTTCCTATAGCATAAGATGTGATATCCAACTCCTTCCCATTCCAATCCTTAGACCCTTCCTATAGCATGAGATGTGATAACTCAATGCTTTTACCAAACCTGAGACCCTTCCTATAGCATGAGATGTGATATCCAACTCCTTCCTATACCAATCCTGTGACCCTTACGAAAGCAGAGATGTGATATCTCAATGCTTATACCAAACCTGAGACCCTTCCTATGGCATGAGATGTGATATCCAACACCTTCCCATTCCAATCCTGAGACCCTTCCTATAGCATGAGATGTGATAACTCAATGCTTTTACCAAACCTGAGACCCTTCCTATAGCATGAGATGTGATATCCAACTCCTCCCCATTCCAATCCTGAGACCCTTCCTATACCATGAGATGTGATATCTCAATGTTTCTAATACCAAACCTGAGACCCGTCCTAAAACATGAGATGTGAGATCCAAATCCTTCCCCTTCCAAACCTGAGACCCTTCCTATAGCTTGAGATGTGATATCAAACTCCTTCCTATACCAATCCTGAGACCCTTACGAAAGCAGAGATGTGATATCTCAATGCTTATACCAAACCTGAGACCCTTCCTATGGCATGAGATGTGATATCCAACACCTTCCCATTCCAATCCTGAGACCCTTCCTATAGCATGAGATGTGATAACTCAATGCTTTTACCAAACCTGAGACCCTTCCTATAGCATGAGATGTGATATCCAACTCCTCCCCATTCCAATCCTGAGACCCTTCCTATACCATGAGATGTGATATCTCAATGTTTCTAATACCAAACCTGAGACCCGTCCTAAAACATGAGATGTGAGATCCAAATCCTTCCCCTTCCAAACCTGAGACCCTTCCTATAGCTTGAGATGTGATATCAAACTCCTTCCCATTCTAATCCTGAGATAGCTTGAGATGTGATATCTCAATGCTTCTAATATCAAAACTGAGACCCTCCCTATAGCATGAGATGTGATATCTAAGTCCTTCCCATTCCTATCCTGAGACCCTTACGATAGCAGAGATGTGATATCTCAATGCTTATAGCAAACCTGAGACCCTTCCTATAGCATAAGATGTGATATCTCAATGCTTCTATCAAAACTGAGACCCTCCCTATAGCATGAGATGTGATATCTAAGTCCTTCCCATTCCTATCCTGAGACCCTTCCGATAGCAGAGATGTGATATCTCAATGCTTATACCAACCTGAGACCCTTCCTATAGCATGAGATGTGAAATCTCAATGCTTCTATCAAACCTGAGACCCTTCCTTTAGCATGAGATGTGATATCCAATTCCTTCCCATTCCAATCCTGAGACCCTTCCTATAGCATGAGATGTAATATCTCAATGCTTCTATCAAACCTGAGAACCTTCCTTTAGCATGAGATGTGATATCCAACTCCTTCACCTTCCAAACCTGAGAACATTCCTTTAGCATGAGATGTGATATCCAAATCCTTCCCATTCCAATCCTGAAACCATTCCTATAGCATGAGATGTGATATCTCTGTTTCTAATAAAAAACATGAGACCCTTCCTATAGCAAGAGATATGATATCCAAATCCTTCCCATTCCAATACTGAGACCCTTCCTATAACATGAGATGTGATATCCAACTCCTTCCCATTCCAACCTGAGACCCTTCCTATAGCATGAGAAGGGATATCCAACTCCTTCCCATTCCAATCCTGAGACCCTTCCTATACCATGAGATGTGATATCTCAATGTTTCTAAAACCAAACATGAGAACCATCCTATAACATGAGATGTGCAATCCAAATCCTTCCCCTTCCAAACCTGAGACCCTTCCTATGGCATGAGATGGGATATCCAACTCCTTCCCATTCCAATCCTGAGACACTTCCTATAGCATGAGATTTGATATCTGAATGCTTCTAATATCAAACGTGAGAACCTCCCTATAGCATGAGATGTGATATCCAACTCCTTCCCATTCCAATCCTGAGACTCAGACCTCCCCGTCTAACCTTCTCACCACACCTAGGGAACAGGCATCTAAACCAGAGAGCTGGGAAGCGAGTCCAAGCAACGCGAAACGGTGCAGGGAGCAGGGATAGAAAGGATAAACGCCTCTGAGGAGGAGCAGCTGGTAGTTAGCCTGCTCTGGAGAGGAGAATGTGATCACCAGGGGAGTGCAGCCTGTAAACTAGAAGGGACGATGAACACAGGGCGACTGCATTAACAGATGGCAAATACACGTTCCAAAACAGGAAAGCTGATAATGCATTGAAGATTTCAGCCGTATACATTCAGCCTGTGAACAGCAGTAGATGTTGAACCCCCCTTGTATAGGAGAACAGTGGTTAAAATCTTCATGATTGGACAACAAACGCACAGACACAGTACATACAACATGGGAACCCACCAGAATTCGCATTTACAAAAACGCGAGGAAAATACATTTTCTAGCTGTTTTTGCTAGTTTTTAGCACGTTTCAATACGTCTAGCGGGTTACGGCTACATGTTGAATAATGGGTGTTATAAAGCATTCTGAGCAACGTGTTTCTTTTGAAGCTCATTTGTTGGTTTGAAGGCAGCGGGAAGAGGAGAGAAGGCAGGAAACGCGTCTTAACCAGAGAGCTGGGAAGCGAGTACTTGCAACGCGAAACGATGCAGAGAACAAGGACAGAAAGGAAGAAGGCCTCTGAGAAGGAACAGCTTCTAAACCAGAGAGCAGGGAAGCGAGTGTTTGCAAGGCGAAACGGTGCAGGGACCAGGGACAGAAAGGAAGAACGCCTCTGAGGAGGAACAGCTGGTAGTTATCCTTCTTTGGAGAGGAGAACGTGATCACCATGGGAGAGGATTGTTGAGAGGGTTACAGAGGGGGAGGTCTGAGATCAGAAAATCCAGAGTATTCCCTGCAGAGTGTGTAGGGCCAGCGGCATGAAGAGTTGCAGATCTCGTAAAAGTCCAGGTCAGGAAGCATACAGGTTCATGTTGAATTCTCAAAGTAGGCGGAGTTGAGTGGTAGGAGGCCAGGATGGAGAAGTCCATCCACTGAGAGATGAAGGGGGCAGGCAAATAGAGAGAGAATGGCCAGGACAGAGAGAATGAATGCAGACAAGGCATTTGTAAGAGGAGTAGGCCTGCATAGGAAAGCAATCTACTACGGGAATCAAGGATACTGCCCCACAAGAACGGTTGGATCTGGGCATGGAGAGGAACTTGTCATCAGGAAGGAGAGTGTCAAAGCTCGAGACAGCGCTAGCCGTCAACCATATCTCGGTTAGACCAAGGACATCATTGTCAGATTCTTCGAGGAATTGTCAGATGTCAGATTTTTTGAAACTGAATGAGAGTTGAGAGTGGGGAGGGGAACAAATCAGGTACTCCCTGCGGAGGTGTAGAAGGAGCCTGAACTAGGGCAGATGAGGAAGGAGAGAGGCAAGGAAGCCGAAGAAGGGAGAAAAGAGACAGCAGGAGAGCAGGATCAATCCGGGAGCTAGGAGTGGTGAGAAGGTTAGACGGGGGATCTGAGTCTCAGGATTGGAATGGGAAGGAGTTTGATATCACATGTCATGCTATAGGAAGGGTCTCAGGTTTGGTATTAGAAGCATTGGGATATCACATCTCATACTATCGGAAGGGTCTCAGGATTGGAATGGGAAGGAGTTGGATATCACTTCTCATGATAAAGAAAGGGTCTAAGGTTTGGAAGGGGAAGGATTTGGATATCTCATCTCATGTTATAGGAAGGTTCTCAGGATTGGAATTGGAAGGAGTTTGATATCACATCTCATGCAATAGTATGGTAGGTAGGTAGAAGCATTGAGATATCAAGTCTCATGGTATAGGAAGGGTCTCAGAATTGGAATGGGAAGGAGTTGGATATCACATCTCAAGCTATAGGAAGGGTCTCAAGATTGGAATGGGAAGCAGTTTGATATCACATCTCATGCTATAGGAAGGCTCTCAGGTTTGGAAAGGGAAGGAGTTGGATATCACATTTCATGTTAGAGGTAGGATCTCAGGTTTGGTATTAGAAGCATTGAGATATCACATCTCATGCTATCGGAAGGATCTCAGGTTTGGTATTAGAGGCATTGAGATATCACATCTCATGCTATCGGAAGGGTCTCAGGTTTGGAACGGGAAGGATTTGGATATCACATCTCATGTTATAGGAAGGATCTCAGGTTTGGTATTAGAAGCATTGAGATATCACATCTCATGCTATCGGAAGGATCTCAGGTTTGGTATTAGAGACATTGAGATATCACATCTCTGCTATCGGAAGGGTCTCAGGTTTGGAATGGGAAGGAGTTGGATATCCCATTTCATGTTATAGGAAGGGTCTCAGGTTGGACTCAGAAGGAGTTGGATATCACATCTCATGTTATAGGAAGGGTCTCCGGATTGGAATGAGAAGGACTTGGATATCACATCTCATGCTATAGGAAGGCTCTCAGGTTTGGAAAGGGAAGGAGTTGGATATCACATTTCATGTTAGAGGTAGGATCTCAGGTTTGGTATTAGAAGCATTGAGATATCACATCTCATGCTATCGGAAGGATCTCAGGTTTGGTATTAGAGGCATTGAGATATCACATCTCATGCTATTGGAAGGGTCTCAGGTTTGGAACGGGAAGGATTTGGATATCACATCTCATGTTATAGGAAGGATCTCAGGTTTGGTATTAGAAGCATTGAGATATCACATCTCATGCTATCGGAAGGATCTCAGGTTTGGTATTAGAGACATTGAGATATCACATCTCTGCTATCGGAAGGGTCTCAGGTTTGGAATGGGAAGGAGTTGGATATCCCATTTCATGTTATAGGAAGGGTCTCAGGTTTGGTATAAGAATTGAGATATCACATCTCTGCTATCGAAAGTGTCTCAGGATTGGGATGGGAAGGAGTTGGATATCACATCTCATGCTATAGGACGGGTCTCGGGTTTGGTATTAGTAGAATCATTGAGATATCACATCACATGCTGTAGGAAGGGTCTCCGGTTTGGCATGGGAAGGAATTGGATATCACATCTCATGTCATAGGAAGGATCACAGGTTTGCTATTAGAAGCATTGAGATATCACATCTCATGCTATAGGAATGGTCTCAGGATTGGAATGGGAAGGAGATGGATATTACATTCTTGCTATAGGAAGGGTCTCATGTTTGGAATGCGAAGGAGTTGGATACCACATCTCATGTTAGAGGAAGGGTCTCAGGGTTGGTATAAGCATTGAGATATCACATCTCTGCTATCGGAAGTGTCTCAGGATTGAAATGGAAGGAGTTGGATATCCCATCTCATGTTATAGGACGGGTCTCAGGTTTGGTATTAGAATCATTGAGATATCACATCTCATGCTGTAGGAAGGGTCTAAGGATTGGAATGGGAAGGACTTGGATATCACATCTCATGCTATAGGTAGGCTCTCAGGTTTGGAAAGGGAAGGAGTTGGATATCACATTTCATGTTAGAAAATGGATCTCATGTTTGGTATTAGAGGCATTGAGATATCACATCTCATGCTATAGGAAGGGTCTCAGGATTGGAATGGGAAGGAGTTGGATATCCCATCTCATGTTATAGGACGGGTCTCGGGTTTGTTATTAGAATCATTGAGATATCACATCTCATGCTGTAGGAAGGGTCTCAGGATTGGAATGGGAAGGAGTTGGATATCACATCTCATGCCAAAGGGAGGGTCTCAGGTTTGGAAGGGGAAGGATTTTGATATCACATCTCGTGTTATAGGAAGGATCTCAGATTTGGTATTAGAAGCATTGAGACATCACATCTCATGCTATAGGAAGGGTCTCATTTTGGAATGGGAAGGAATGGGATATCACATCTCATGCTATAGGAAGGGTCTCAGGTTTGGTATAAGCATTGAGATATCACATCTCATGCTGTTAGGAAAGATTTCGTAATTGTAGGTAATTTTCCTTCCATGTGGCAACCCCTAAACTTTTTGCTGTTGTTTTTCACCTTGTTCTTGACTTTGCCAGAGAAGTGCAGCCTTCTGCTGCACTCCTCTAGGCTTTCGCTCCTTTTCTTATGGGGAAACTGACATGCCCTTAAGACAGTCAGTACCGGGGAACGCTGTTTCCCGTAGTTTCTTTTATCATGTTGCGGCTTTAGTGCAACATGACACAAGAGGGCACTGTAAGCTAAATTACAGCTCTCTTGGGTCTCTAGCCTTCTACAGGCCCTAGATACTCTTTTAGGATGGTATTTTGATCGGTGCAAGTCATTCAGGGACTGGAATGGTGGCAGCGATCGTTTTGTTTATTTTGAGCTCCTTTTGGCGTTCTGAGCACGTTTTTCGCACTGAACCCAAAATGGTGGCCTGGCTCCCAAAATGGCCAGACCACTAGGCTCCTTTGTCCTGTCCACTGACCGTCTTGCTCCCTTCACCTTCCCCAGGTCGAGCGACCCGGGGCCTTCCTTATTTGGGCATGTACTTTCCCGCGAAACGTGGTTGCTTTCGCAGGCTTCTACATGTCTTTTGTGTGCCTCCAGGGTGTGGGCTGGGATGTCTGGTCCCAATACACATCCTGGGTGCCAGAGAGTCTAGGGTGGTGTGAATGCCTGGGACCACCGTGGTCCGTGATTGGTCCACGTATGGTATGTGTGTTGATGAGCGGATCTCCCATTGGCTCCCCTCCGTTTTGGCGCGAAGGGAACCGTGGATAAGAGGGAGCTGGAAACACTACTACCATGTCGATCTCCTGAGTTCTCACGAACGAAGGAATACAGGAGCCAAGTATCCTGCAACCAAGAGGCTGGACCGAGGAATCGCTGGTGACCCGCTGAAGGAATCCTCCTTTGCACTGCTGTCGTCCTGTGAAACCCTTTCCTCCTTTGATCGAACCAGAAGGCCTGTACTGGTGCTTCGACCTTTGGAATAGCAGGAACAGCTATTCCCGGCGACTTCATCATCTCCTGCCAAGTAAGCCTTCGGAAGCGTCTCTGGGCCATCCAGTTGACTGACCAGCTTACAAGGGAGTCCTGCTCTGTAACCGCAGCCAGGTTGTGTTGTATTTCGAGTCCTGGTCACTCTCACACGCTTCGTACACTTGGCGTTCCCAAGTCTGAAGTGAGTAGTGTACATTTGACTCGGATACACACGGCCGCTCCGTTGCCCTGCGGTGGTGACAAAACTGTGCAGGTTTCTTCGATTGGGACGTCTTTTTTCTCTACACGACGACGAGGCATTCCCGGCTGTTCTGAACCTGCCAGCTGCTGAAACTAACGTGGAGAAGCCTGGGTCTGCTTGCATCGGGGACCGGTGAGTAGTATAGCTAGGATCTGGTCGCCCTCCTGCAGTAGCCCATTGCTTTTCCCCGCTGTGTAAAAACAGCACCCTTTTGTCCGTACTCGCGCTCTGCTTCTGCTCACTGTGGAGGCTGCGCTTGAGTCGCGGAACCTGTTCTTCTTCTGTTGTGCACTAACCCGAACTGCCTGACTTCCTCCGAAGAGCTTCTCCTTTTGCCCGTTGGCACCAGCGTGTGCAGGTACTTTGAGCACAAGGCTCCACTCTTCGCAGGGCTCGGACTTCCATCTAGTTAGGTGCCTCTGAAGGCGAACTGAGTCTAAAGCATTATCGCACTGCCTGTTTTCCTTCCCTTGCAGGTGGACTACACATTTCGTGCCTCTAATGCTTGCGACTGTCGTATTTGTATATATATTGTGTTGATATGGTATGTGTTGGCTTAATATTGTGATATTGTGATTTTCTCGCTACGGTCATTGTTTTAAAGGCCTTAAAATAAATGTGTATATATTTTTGATATAACAACTGTTTGGAGTAGTTTGTAAGCGCTCTTGCTTTGTGTGCTCATTGCGGGCTTTCAGTCACCCTCACCCCTCTTGAGACCTAGTCTTGACCGCCGCGATCGCTACCTTGATTGGTCTGGCTCGTCCAGAGGTTACCCTGTTCCAAGTAATTAGGTTGGCCTTCTGAACTTCTGCGCCACCAGGACAGAGTTCAGAAATCCGTCTTAACAAATTGGTGTACAGCGGTGGGATACGACTGAAGGTATCCAGTGTTGCGCACGAACTAAGGCATTTCAGGTTATTCCAACCAGTACACGTAGTGAATTGTTGTAGTATAACTTTAAAAAGGCCATAGTCCTATCTAACAGTATGGAAACAAATACCTTGTTAACTTTAAATGCTTCCAAATCAGAAACATTGAAGAAGATGTGTGCGGAGAGAGGTGTTTCCTCTCAAGGCACTAAATTGGAAATGATCCAAAGAATTGTGGCGTGGCAAGAAGCGCAGCTTGACGCTATAACTTCTGAGGACAGTGCAGAAGGTGGTGGGGCTGCTCTCACTGGTAGAATCGACGGTTCTGCCGCTGCACTGATCCATCGCGACCACGAGGACAGGGAGGATGTGATGTCTAATGTTTCCTCTGCCAGTGCTGATGGGGAGGCTATGCTTGAATTCAAGAAGCAAGAGCTGCGGTTTAGGCAGCAGGAGCTTGAATTCAGCATAGCCAAACTAAAAATCGAACAGGCAGAAAAACAAAAAGACAGGGATCACCAGTTGGAACTGGCCAAGCTTCAGGTTGCAAATGGGTCCAAGGGTCCTGGACATGGGTCTGGGGCTTCCTCTCATCCACGGTTTCCGAAAGATCTGCTCAGTGTGTGTGAAGAAAGGAATGACATTATGGACTGGCTAAATGCGTTTGAGTATGCATGCGAGGTTCAAAAAGTTGACAATGCTGATAAGATTGCGTGGTTGCTCAGTAGACTGCCCCATTCTGGCTGTAGTGCCATTATGGAAATGTCAAAGGCTGAGCGAGCTGATTTCGCAATGTTAAAGCAAACTCTCATTTTAAAGTTTGGGAAGACTCCGGCCCAATATTTAAAGCGTTTTCGAGAGTATAAGAAAAAGGAAGGTGGTACTTGGGTATCTTATGTCGCTGAATCCTTGAAAAACTTAACTGGCTGGGTCGAAGGTTATAAGGTTTCTACCTTCGAAGGCATGATAAATCTTGTCATGCTGGAACACATTTTTGCTTCTTCTTCCCCGGAGCTTAAGCAGCATTTGGCCGATTCGAAGGAGATAGATCCTAAGAAGCTGGCCATTGCAGCAGACTTATGGGTGTCACATCGAGTGTCCCATAAGGACAAAACTCATCCTGGTAAGCAGGAGGAAGGGAAAATTCCAAAGATATGGAGGGTGGGGAATCTGCTAAATCTTCTTCCCATAAGGGCCACAAAAAGAAAAACAAGGGTAAGACACAAGAGAACTCACAGGGTAGTGGAGGTCAGCCTCCGAAACAGAACTCTGGTTACAATAAGCCTCCCTACGTAAACAGATCCACTGGGGCTTGTTTTTCTTGTGGAGCAACTGACCACGTGAAAGGGGATCCCCGTTGTAAGGTTAGACCTTTGGGGGTCCACTCCACTAATCTGGCCTTCTCCTCCTACGAGGAAGAAGAGATTACAGGAGCATCCTTCTCCTCAGACTCATTTCCCAGCGGAATAGAGGCTGAGGTAGTTTTAGTGTCCCTGGGTTCCTGGGAGCCTAAAGTCGCAGAGGCTTATGCTAGGATTCCGGATAATACCAAGCACTACTTTAAAGACAGTGTGCTGATAAATGGAGTGGATACTCCAGCTCTTTGGGATAGTGGGTGCAGTCGCACTGTAGTGGATTCTACCTTGGTAGACTCAGAGGAAGTTGCCAGAGCTACTCTGATGCCCACTAAGTTGGCTGACGGCCCCCTCCGTATGTTTCCAGTAATACCTGTAAATCTTACTTTAAATGGTACAGCAGTCAGGATTCCAGTGAGCATTCAGAGAAACGTCCCGGGAAAGGTCTTGTTGGGTAATGATCTCAGAGCTTTAGGGCTCGTAGGAGACACTGCCGAAAGACCCTACACACGGTCTCAAGCACGGGCAGCATTGGCCAAGTCCAATACGCCGCCCCAGCCGAAGGGGAAACCCAAGGCGAAAGGAGTCAACAAGTCACGACGAGGGAAAGAGAATGTTCCCCCGAGCTCGCCTACCACTGCGGTGGAGGAAGTTGGTCAATCGCCCGGGCCTGACGAGGAGGTTGCGATGCCTGAAGTATTCGACCCCAACGATCATCCTGAACTAAAAGACTTGTTAGTTGGAGGAGGTCCTGATAGGGACGAATTCAGTAAAGGCCAACGTGAGTGCCCATCTCTGGAAAGCCTAAGGAGACAGGCCTGCTCCCAGCTTGAGGGTGAACCTCCTGGGACGCATAGGATTTATTGGGAAGGTGGACTCCTGTATAGTGAGCCCACAGAGTCTACAGAAGGAGACCATAGGAGGTTGGTGGTTCCCCTTGCTGTTAGGCCCTTCCTCCTGCAGTTGGCGCATGAAGTTCCCCTTGCTGGTCACCTTGGTATGAAGAGGACCAAGCAAAGGTTATCCATGCACTTCTACTGGCCCAAGATGGGGGTGCAAGTAGAAAGTCACTGCAGGAGTTGTGCCTCCTGCCAGTTGTCTGGTAAGGTTGGCGCGACAATCCAAGCTCCGTTGGTACCGCTCCCAGTTGTGGGGGTACCATTTGAAAGGGTAGGGATCGACATCGTTGGTCCCCTTGACCCGCAAACATCCTCAGGCAATAGGTTTATCCTGGTGCTGGTCGACCTTGCAACCAGGTATCCTGAGGCCATCCCATTGAAAACTGTAACTGCCAAGTCAGTTGCAAAAGCTTTACTCGGCATATTTACTAGGGTTGGCTTCCCTAAAGAAGTTGTGTCAGATCGTGGCAGCAACTTTATGTCGAAGTATATGCAGGCTATGTGGAAAGAATGTGGGGTCACCTACAAGTTCTCTTCTGCATACCACCCCCAGACCAATGGTCTGGTAGAACGTTTCAACAGAACGTTAAAGAGCATGATTGGGGCTCTGGAGGAGCCTCAGAGAAGAAAATGGGATCTTCTTTTACCATGCTTACTGTTTGCCTACCGAGAGGTACCACAGGAGGGTGTTGGCTTCAGCCCCTTCGAAATTCTGTTCGGTCATCCCGTACGGGGACCCTTAGCCATCGTCAAAGAGGGATGGGAGATGCCCACTCCCCCTGTTACTACCAATGTAGTTGATTATGTGCTAGGGCTCAGAAAACGGATGGTACTTCTGATGGGCTTGGCTAGTGATAAATTGAAGGCAGGGCAAGCGCTGGTGAAACATTGATACGACCAGAAAGCTTCCCTCATCAACTTTACACCTGGTCAGCAAGTCCTGATCATGAATCCCATAAGGCCTCGAGCTTTACAGGACAAATGGTCAGGCCCTTACACAGTGGTGGAGCCCCTGGGTGAGGTTAACTATTTAGTGGACCTTGGAAGGCCTGGACAGGCTCCAAAAGTGTTTCACGTGAATAGGCTGAAGGCTTTCGTCCCAAGAGTCGAAATCGCAGCACTGCTACTGGCTTCAGATGTTGAGGAAGAGGAGTCTGAACCTCTCCCCGACCTGTTCCAGAGCGGTCCTTCAGATAGCTCCTTTGAGGGTGTCCGAGTGGCCCCTCACCTGACTTCTGATCAGCAGGCGGAGGTGAAAAGTTTGCTTAGGCAGTTTTCCCCCCTGTTTTCACAGTCCCCTGGTTTGACACCTTGGTGCAAACATAACATTGACACAGGAGACAGTGTACCTACCAAAAGTAGGGGATACAGGATGTCAGACAAAGTACGGTCTTATATTAAGACCGAGGTCAACAAGATGTTAGATCTTGGGGTGATTGAACCCTCTAGTAGTCCTTGGTCCAGCCCTGTGGTGTTGGTTCCAAAGGCAGGCACTTCTGAATTGAGGTTCTGCGTGGATTACAGGGCTCTGAATGCTGTCACCAAGACAGACGCACACCCCTTGCCTCGAACAGATGAGCTGGTGGATACTTTGGGTGCCTCCAAGTACCTCAGCACGTTTGACCTCACTGCTGGCTATTGGCAAATAGCTTTAGCAGAGCATGCCAAGGAGAAGACAGCATTTTCTACTCCAGACGGCCTTTACCAATTCCGGGTAATGCTGTTCGGGTTGAAGAATGCACCTGCCACTTTCCAGAGGCTTGTGAATCATGTGTTGAATGGGTTGGACGAATTCTGTCTTGCATATCTGGACGATATAGCAGTTTTCAGTGCCACCTGGGAAGACCATGTGAAACACCTCGGGATTGTGCTCCAGGCTCTTCAGAAAGCCCACTTGACCATAAAGGCTAGTAAATGCCAGATTGGACAAGGCTCAGTGGTTTACCTTGGACATGAAGTAGGTGGAGGGAGGATACAGCCTCTACCCAGTAAAGTACAAGCAGTACAAGACTGGCCTACCCCCACTACACAAACCCAAGTGAGAGTCTTCTTAGGACTCACGGGGTATTACCGCAATTTTGTGGCAGACTATGGCACCATAGCTGCTCCTCTGACTGCCCTCACAACTCCGAAGAAACCCAAGAAGGTAACTTGGACCGACGAGTGTGAGAAGGCCTTCAATGGCTTAAAAGACTCCTTGTGCCAGGCCCCTGTCCTCAGGGCCCCTGATTATCAAAGACCTTTTATCGTGCAGACGGACGCCTCTGACACTGGGATAGGAGCTGTACTATCACAAGTAGATGAGAAGGGTAAGGAACACCCTATCGGTTTTATTAGTCGCCAGCTTAAGGACAGAGAGCTCAGATGGTCCACGGTAGAGAAAGAATGTTTCTCTGTTGTGTGGGCCCTAAGGAAGCTGAGGCCCTACCTCTATGGGACCCACTTCACAGTGCAGACTGACCATAAGCCGTTAAAGTGGCTAATGAACATGAAGGGGGAGAATCCAAAGTTGCTTAGGTGGTCCATAAGTCTACAAGGCTTCGACTTCACTATTGAGCATAGGCCAGGTGTCCAACATAGCAATGCTGATGGGTTGTCCAGAATGTTTAACCGACCTGAACAAGAGACTCATCCAGGGGTGGATTAGTTCCCCCTGTCCATAGTCTGGGAGGGGCGAGTGTTAGGAAAGATTTCGTAATTGTAGGTAATTTTCCTTCCATGTGGCAACCCCTAAACTTTTTGCTGTTGTTTTTCACCTTGTTCTTGACTTTGCCAGAGAAGTGCAGCCTTCTGCTGCACTCCTCTGGGCTTTCGCTCCTTTTCTTATGGGGAAACTGACATGCCCTTAAGACAGTCAGTACCGGGGAACGCGGTTTCCCGTAGTTTCATTTGTCATGTTGTGGCTTTAGTGCAACATCACACAAGAGGGCACTGTAAGCTAAGTTACAGCTCTCTTGGGTCTCTAGCCTTCTACAGGCCCTAGATACTCGTTTAGGATGGTATTTGATCGGTGCAATTCATTCAGGGATTGGAATGGTGGCAGCGATCGTTTTGTGTATTTTGAGCTCCTTTTGGCGTTCTGAGCGTGTTTTTTGCACTGAACCCAAAATGGTGGCCTGGCTCCCAAAATGGCCAGACCACGAGGCTCCTTTGTCCTGTCCACTGACCGTCTTGCTCCCTTCACCTTCCCCAGGTCGAGCGACCCGGGGCCTTCCTTATTTGGGCATGTACTTTGCCGCGAAACGTGGTTGCTTTCGCGGGCTTCTACATGTCTTTTGTGTGCCTCCAGGGTGTGGGCTGGGATGTCTGGTCCCAATACACATCCTGGGTGCCAGAGAGTCTAGGGTGGTGTGAATGCCTGGGACCACCGT
Organism: Ambystoma mexicanum; assembly: GCF_040938575.1. Lineage (NCBI taxonomy): Eukaryota > Metazoa > Chordata > Amphibia > Caudata > Ambystomatidae > Ambystoma > Ambystoma mexicanum. Next base: position 1,135,718 of record NW_027182493.1, on the reverse strand, counting down.
GGTCCGTGATTGGTCCACGTATGGTGTGTGTGTTGATGAGCGGATCTCCCATTGGCTCCCCTCCGTTTTGGCGCGAAGGGAACCGTGGATAAGAGGGGGCTGGAAACACCACTACCATGTCGATCTCCTGAGTTCTCACGAACGAAGGAATACAGGAGCCAAGTATCCTGCAACCAAGAGGCTGGACCGAGGAATCGCTGGTGACCCGCTGAAGGACTCCTCCTTTGCACTGCTGTCGTCCTGTGAAACCCTTTCCTCCTTTGATCGAACCAGTAGGCCTGTACTGGTGCTTCGACCTTTGGAATATCAGGAACAGCTATTCCCGGCGACTTCATCATCTCCTGCCAAGTAAGCCTTCAGAAGCGTCTCTGGGCCATCCAGTTGACTGACCAGCTTACAAGGGAGTCCTGCTCTGTAACCGCCGCCAGGTTGTGTTGTATTTCGAGTCCTGGTCACTCTCACACGCTTCGTACACTTGGCGTTCCCAAGTCTGAAGTGAGTAGTGTACATTTGACTCGGATACACACGGCCGCTCCGTTGCCCTGCGGTGGTGACAAAACTGTGCAGGTTTCTTCGATTGGGACGTCTTTTTTCTCTACACGACGACGAGGCATTCCCGGCTGTTCTGAACCTGCCAGCTGCTGAAACTAACGTGGAGAAGCCTGGGTCTGCTTGCATCGGGGACCGGTGAGTAGTATAGCTAGGATCTGGTCGCCCTCCTGCAGTAGCCCATTGCTTTTCCCCGCTGTGTAAAAACAGCACCCTTTAGTCCGTACTCGCGCTCTGCTTCTGCTCACTGTGGAGGCTGCGCTTGAGTCGCGGAACCTGTTCTTCTTCTGTTGTGCACTAACCCGAACTGCCTGACTTCCTCCGAAGAGCTTCTCCTTTTGCCCGTTGGCACCAGCGTGTGCAGGTACTTTGAGCACAAGGCTCCACTCTTCGCAGGGCTCGGACTTCCATCTAGTTAGGTGCCTCTGAATGCGAACTGAGTCTAAAGCATTATCGCACTGCCTGTTTTCCTTCCCTTGCAGGTGGCCTACACATTTCGTGCCTCTAATGCTTGCGACTGTCGTATTTGTATATATATTGTGTTGATATGGTATGTGTTGGCTTAATATTGTGATATTGTGATTTTCTCGCTACGGTCATTGTTTTAAAGGCCTTAAAATAAATGTGTATATATTTTTGATATAACAACTGTTTGGAGTAGTTTGTAAGCGCTCTTGCTTTGTGTGCTCATTGCAGGCTTTTAGTCACCCTCACCCCTCTTGAGACCTAGTCTTGACCGCCGCGATCGCTACCTTGATTGGTCTGGCTCGTCCAGAGGTTACCCTGTTCCAAGTAATTAGGTTGGCCTTCTGAACTTCTGCGCCACCAGGACAGAGTTCAGAAATCCGTCTTAACACATGCTATAGGAAGGGTCTCAGGATTGGAATGGGAAGGAGTTGTATATGACATCTCATGCCATAGGAAGGGTCTCAGGTTTGGTATAAGCATTGAGATATCACATCTCTGCTATCGGAAGGGTTTTAGGATTGGAATGGGAAGGAGTTGGATATCCCATATCATGTTATAGGAAGGGTCTCAGTTTTGGTATTAGAAGCATTGAGATATCACATCTCATGCTATAGGAAGGGTCTCAGGATTGGAATGGGAAGGACTTGGATATCACATCTCATGCTATAGGGAGGGTCTCGAGTTTGATATTAGAAGCATTGAGTTAACAAATCTCATGATATGGGAAGGGTCTCAGGATTGGAATGGGAAGGAGTTGGATATCACATCTCATGATAAAGGAAGGGTCTAAGGTTTGGAAGGGGAAGGATTTGGATATCACAACTCATGTTATAGGACGGGTGTCAGGTTTGGTATTAGAAGCATTGAGATAGCAAGTGTCCTGGTATAGGAAGGGTCTCAGAATTGGAATGGGAAGGAGTTGGATATCACATCTCAAGCTATAGGAAGGGTCTCGGGATTGGAATGGGAAGGAGTTTGATATCACATCTCATGCCATAGTATGGGTCTCAGGTTTGGTAGAAGCATTGGGATATCACATCTCATGCTATCAGAAGGGTATCAGGATTGGATTTGGAAGTAGTTGGATATCCCATCTCATGCTATAGGAAGGGTCTCAGGTTGGAATGGGAAGGAGTTGGATATCACATCTCATGCTATAGGAAGGGTCTCAGGATTGGAATGGGAAGGAGTTGGATATCACATCTCATGCCAAAGGGAGGGTCTCAGGTTTGGAAGGGGAAGGAGTTGGATACCACATCTCATATTATAGGAAGGTTCTCAGGGTTGGTATCAGCATTGAGATATCACATCTCTGCTATCGGAAGTGTCTCAGGATTGAAATGGAAGGAGTTGGATATCCCATCTCATGTTATAGGACGGGTCTCAGGTTTGGTATTAGAATCATTGAGATATCACATCTCATGCTGTAGGAAGGGTCTAAGAATTGGAATGGGAAGGACTTGGATATCACATCTCATGCTATAGGTAGGCTCTCAGGTTTGGAAAGGGAAGGAGTTGGATATCACATTTCATGTTAGAGGATGGATCTCATTTTTGGTATTAGAGCCATTGAGATATCACATCTCATGCTATAGGAAGGGTCTCAGGATTGGAATGGGAAGGATTTGGATATCACATCTCATGCTATAGGAAGGGTCTCAGGTTTGGTATAAGCATTGAGATATCACATCTCATGCTATAGGAAGGGTCACAGGATTGGAATGGGAAGGAGTTGGATATCACATCTCATGTTATAGGACGGGTCTCGGGTTTGTTATTAGAATCATTGAGATATCACATCTCATGCTGTAGGAAGGGTCTCAGGATTGGAATGGGAAGGAGTTGGATATCACATCTCATGCCAAAGGGAGGGTCTCAGGTTTGGAAGGGGAAGGATTTTGATATCACATCTCGTGTTATAGGAAGGATCTCAGATTTGGTATTGGAAGCATTGAGACATCACATCTCATGCTATAGGAAGGGTCTCATTTTGGAATGGGAAGGAATGGGATATCACATCTCATGCTATAGGAAGGGTCTCAGGTTTGGTATAAGCATTGAGATATCACATCTCATGCTATAGGAAGGGTCTCAGGATTGGAATGGGAAGGAGTTGTATATCCCATATCATGTTATAGGAAGGGTCTCAGTTTTGGTATTAGAAGTATTGAGATATCACATCTCATGCTATAGGAAGGGTCTCAGGATTGGAATGGGAAGGACTTGGATATCACATCTCATGCTATAGGGAATGTCTCAAGTTTGATATTAGAAGCATTGAGATAACAAATCTCATGATATGGGAAGGGTCTCAGGATTGGAATGGGAAGGAGTTGGATATCACATCTCATGATAAAGGAAGGGTCTAAGGTTTGGAAGGGGAAGGATTTGGATATCACAACTCATGTTATAGGACGGGTGTCAGGTTTGGTATTAGAAGCATTGAGATAGCAAGTCTCCTGGTATAGGAAGGATCTCAGAATTGGAATGGGAAGGAGTTGGATATCACATCTTAAACTATAGGAAGGGTCTCGGGATTGGAATGGGAAGGAGTTTGATATTACATCTCATGCCATAGTATGGGTCTCAGGTTTGGTAGAAGCATTGGGATATCACATCTCATGCTATCGGAAGGGTATCAGGATTGGATTTGGAAGTAGTTGGATATCCCATCTCATGCTATAGGAAGGGTCTCAGGTTGGAATGGGAAGGAGTTGGATATCACATCTCATGTTATAGGAAGGGTCTCAGGATTGGAATGGGAAGGACTTCGATATCACATCTCATGTTCTAGGAAGGCTCTCAGGTTTGGAAGGGGAAGGAGTTGGATATCACATCTCGTGTTATAGGAAGGATCTCAGGTTTGGTATTAGAGGCATTGAGGTATCACATCTCATGCTATCAGAAGGCTCTAAGGATTGGAATGGGAAGGAGTTGGATATCACATCTCATGCCAAAGGGAGGGTCTCAGGTTTGGAAGGGGAAGTATTTGGATATCACATCTCGTGTTATGGGAAGGATCTCAGGTTTGGTATTAGAAGAATTGAGATATCACATCTCATGTTATCGGAAGGATCTCAGGTTTGGTATTAGAAGCATTGAGATATCACATCTCATGCTATCAGAAGGGTCTCAGGATTGGAATGGGAAGGAGTTGGATATCCCATCTCATGCTATAGGAAGGGTCTCAGGTTGGAAAGGGAAGGAGTTGGAAATCACATCTCATGCCATAGGAAGGATCTCAGGTTTGGTATTAGAAGCATTGAGACATCACATCTCATGTTATAGGAAGGGTCTCAGGATTGGAATGGGAAGGAGTTGGATATCAAATCTCATGCTATAGGAAGGGTCTCAGGTTTGGTATAAGCATTGAGATATCACATCTCATGCTATCGGAAGTGTCTCAGGATTGGAATGGGAAGGATTTGGATATCACATCTCATGTTATAGGAAGGATCTCAGGTTTGGTATTAGAAGCATTGAGATATCACATCTCATGCTATCGGAAGGATCTCAGGTTTGCTATTAGAGACATTGAGATATCACATCTCTGCTATCGGAAGGGTCTCAGGTTTGGAATGGGAAGGAGTTGGATATCACATCTCATGCTATAGGATGGGTCTCGGTTTTGGTATTAGTAGAAGCATTGAGATATCACATCTCATGCTATAGGAAGGGTCTCAGGATTGGAATGGGACGGAGTTGTATATGACATCTCATGCCATAGGAAGGGTCTCAGGTTTGGTATGAGCATTGAGATATCACATCTCTGCTATCAGAAGGGTCTCAGGATTGAAATGGAAGGAGTTGGATATCCCATTTCATGTTATAGGAAGGGTCTCAGGTTTGGTATAAGAATTGAGATATCACATCTCTGCTATCGAAAGTGTCTCAGGATTGGGATGGGAAGGAGTTGGATATCACATCTCATGCTATCGGACGGGTCTCGGGTTTGGTATTAGTAGAAGCATTGAGATATCACATCTCATGCTATAGGAAGGGTCTCAGGATTGGAATGGGAAGGAGTTGTATATGACATCTCATGCCATAGGAAGGGTCTCAGGTTTGGTATGAGCATTGAGATATCACATCTCTGCTATCAGAAGGGTCTCAGGATTGAAATGGAAGGAGTTGGATATCCCATCTCATGTTATAGGACGGGTCTCAGGTTTGTTATTAGAATCATTGAGATATCACATCTCATGCTGTAGGAAGGGTCTAAGGATTGGAATGGGAAGGACTTGGATATCACATCTCATGCTATAGGTAGGCTCTCAGGTTTGGAAAGGGAAGGAGTTGGATATCACATTTCATGTTAGAAAATGGATCTCATGTTTGGTATTAGAGGCATTGAGATATCACATCTCATGCTATAGGAAGGGTCTCAGGATTGGAATGGGAAGGATTTGGATATCACATCTCATGCTATAGGAAGGGTCTCAGGTTTGGTATAAGCATTGAGATATCACATCTCATGCTATAGGAAGGGTCTCAGGATTGGAATGGGAAGGAGTTGGATATCCCATCTCATGTTATAGGACGGGTCTCGGGTTTGTTATTAGAATCATTGAGATATCACATCTCATGCTGTAGGAAGGGTCTCAGGATTGGAATGGGAAGGAGTTGGATATCACATCTCATGCCAAAGGGAGGGTCTCAGGTTTGGAAGGGTAAGGATTTTGATATCACATCTCGTGTTATAGGAAGGGTCTCAGGATTGGAATGGGAAGGAGTTGTATATGACATCTCATGCCATAGGAAGGGTCTCAGGTTTGGTATAAGCATTGAGATATCACATCTCTGCTATCGGAAGGGTTTTAGGATTGGAATGGTAAGGAGTTGGATATCCCATATCATGTTATAGGAAGGGTCTCAGTTTTGGTATTAGAAGCATTGAGATATCACATCTCATGCTATAGGAAGGGTCTCAGGATTGGAATGGGAAGGACTTGGATATCACATCTCATGCTATAGGGACGGTCTCAAGTTTGATATTAGAAGCATTGAGATAACAAATCTCATGATATGGGAAGGGTCTCAGGATTGGAATGGGAAGGAGTTGGATATCAAATCTAATGATAAAGGAAGGGTCTAAGGTTTGGAAGGGGAAGGATTTAGATATCACAACTCATGTTATAGGACGGGTGTCAGGTTTGGTATTAGAAGCATTGAGATAGCAAGTGTCCTGGTATAGGAAGGGTCTCGGGATTGGAATGGGAAGGAGTTTGATATCACATCTCATGCCATAGTATGGGTCTCAGGTTTGGTAGAAGCATTGGGATATCACATCTCTTGCTATCGGAAGGGTATCAGGATTGGATTTGGAAGTAGTTGGATATCCCATCTCATGCTATAGGAAGGGTCTCAGGTTGGAATGGGAAGGAGTTGGATATCACATCTCATGCTATAGGAAGGGTCTCAGGATTGGAATGGGAAGGACTTCAATATCACATCTCATGTTATAGGAAGGCTCTCAGGTTTGGAAGGGGAAGGAGTTGGATATCACATTTCATGTTAGAGGTAGGATCTCAGGTTTGGTATTAGAGGCATTGAGATATCACATCTCATGCTATCAGAAGGGTCTCAAGATTGGAATGGGAAGGAGTTGGATATCAAATCTCATGCCAAAGGGAGGGTCTCAGGTTTGGAAGGGGAAGGAGTTGGATACCACATCTCATGTTATAGGAAGGGTCTCAGGGTTGGTATCAGCATTGAGATATCACATCTCTGCTATCGGAAGTGTCTCAGGATTGAAATGGAAGGAGTTGGATATCCCATCTCATGTTCTAGGACGGGTCTCAGGTTTGGTATTAGAATCATTGAGATATCACATCTCATGCTGTAGGAAGGGTCTAAGGATTGGAATGGGAAGGACTTGGATATCACATCTCATGCTATAGGTAGGCTCTCAGGTTTGGAAAGGGAAGGAGTTGGATATCACATTTCATGTTAGAGGATGGATCTCATTTTTGGTATTAGAGGCATTGAGATATCACATCTCATGCTATAGGAAGGGTCTCAGGATTGGAATGGGAAGGATTTGGATATCACATCTCATGCTATAGGAAGGGTCTCAGGTTTGGTATAAGCATTGAGATATCACATCTCATGCTATAGGAAGGGTCTCAGGATTGGAATGGGAAGGAGTTGGATATCACATCTCATGTTATAGGACGGGTCTCGGGTTTGTTATTAGAATCATTGAGATATCACATCTCATGCTGTAGGAAGGGTCTCAGGATTGGAATGGGAAGGAGTTGGATATCACATCACATGCCAAAGGGAGGGTCTCAGGTTTGGAAGGGGAAGGATTTTGATATCACATCTCGTGTTATAGGAAGGATCTCAGATTTGGTATTAGAAGCATTGAGACATCACATCTCATGCTATAGGAAGGGTCTCATTTTGGAATGGGTAGGAATGGGATATCATATCTCATGCTATAGGAAGGGTCTCAGGTTTGGTATAAGCATTGAGATATCACATCTCATGCTATAGGAAGGGTCTCAGGATTGGAATGGGAAGGAGTTGTATATCCCATATCATGTTATAGGAGGGTCTCGGTTTTGGTATTAGAAGCATTGAGATATCACATCTCATGCTATAGGAAGGGTCTCAGGATTGGAATGGGGAGGACTTGGATATCACATCTCATGCTATAGGGAATGTCTCAAGTTTGATATTAGAAGCATTGAGATAACAAATCTCATGATATGGGAAGGGTGTCAGGATTGGAATGGGAAGGAGTTGGATATCACATCTCATGATAAAGGAAGGGTCTAAGGTTTGGAAGGGGAAGGATTTGGATATCACAACTCATGTTATAGGGCGGGTGTCAGGTTTGGTATTAGAAGCATTGAGATAGCAAGTCTCCTGGTATAGGAAGGGTCTCAGAATTGGAATGGGAAGGAGTTGGATATCACATCTTAAACTATAGGAAGGGTCTCGGGATTGGAATGGGAAGGAGTTTGATATCACATCTCATGCCATAGTATGGGTCTCAGGTTTGGTAGAAGCATTGGGATATCACATCTCATGCTATCGGAAGGGTATCAGGATTGGATTTGGAAGTAGTTGGATATCCCATCTCATGCTATAGGAAGTGTCTCAGGTTGGAATGGGAAGGAGTTGGATATCACATCTCATGTTATAGGAACGGTCTCAGGATTGGAATGGGAAGGACTTCAATATCACATCTCATGTTCTAGGAAGGCTCTCAGGTTTGGAAGGGGAAGGAGTTGGATATCACATTTCATGTTAGAGGTAGGATCTCAGGTTTGGTATTAGAGGCATTGAGATATCACATCTCATGGTATCAGAAGGCTCTAAGGATTGGAATGGGAAGGAGTTGGATATCACATCTCATGCCAAAGGGAGGGTCTCAGGTTTGGAAGGGGAAGTATTTGGATATCACATCTCGTGTTATAGAAAGGATCTCAGGTTTGGTATTAGAAGAATTGAGATATCACATCTCATGTTATCGGAAGGATCTCAGGTTTGGTATTAGAAGCATTGAGATATCACATCTCATGCTATCAGAAGGGTCTCAGGATTGGAATGGGAAGGAGTTGGATATCCCATCTCATGCTAAAGGAAGGGTCTCAGGTTGGAATGGGAAGGAGTTGGATATCACATCTCATGCCATAGGAAGGATCTCAGGTTTGGTATTAGAAGCATTGAGACATCACATCTCATGTTATAGGAAGGGTCTCAGGATTGGAATGGGAAGGATTTGTATACCACATCTCATGCTAAAGGAAGGGTCTCAGGTTTGGTATAAGCATTGAGATATCACATCTCATGCTATCGGAAGTGTCTCAGGATTGGAATGGGAAGCATTTGGATATCACATCTCATGCTATAGGGAGGGTCTCACGTTTGGAAAGGGAAGGAGTAGGATATCACATTTCATGTTAGAGGTAGGATCTCAGGTTTTGTATTAGAGGCATTGAGATATCACATCTCATGCTATCAGAAGGGTCTCAGGATTGGAATGGGAAGGAGTTGGATATCACATCTCATGCTAAAGGGAGGGTCTCAGGTTTGGAAGGGGAAGGATTTTGATATCACATCTCATGTTATAGGAAGGAAATCAGGTTTGGTATTAGAAGCATTGAGATATCACATCTCATGCTAAAGGGAGGGTCTCAGGTTTGGAAGGGGAAGGATTTGGATATCACATCTCATGTTATAGGAAGGATCTCAGGTTTGGTATTAGAAGCTTTGAGATATCACATCTCATGCTATAGGAAGGCTCTCAGGATTGGAATGGGAAGGAGTTGGATATCACATCTCATGCTATAGGAAGGCTCTCAGGATTGGAATGGGAAGGAGTTGGATATCACATCTCATGCCATAGGAAGGATCTCAGGTCTGGTATTAGAAGCATTGAGACATCACATCTCATGTTATAGGAAGGGTCTCAGGATTGGAATGGGAAGGAGTTGGATATCACATCTCATGCCATAGGAAGGGTCTCAGGTTTGGTATAAGCATTGAGATATCACATCTCATGCTATCAGAAGGGTCTCAGGATTGGAATGGGAAGGAGTTGGATATCACATCTCATGCTAAAGGGAGGGTCTCAGGTTTGGAAGGGGAAGGATTTTGATATCACATCTCATGTTATAGGAAGGAAATCAGGTTTGGTATTAGAAGCATTGAGAAGCATTGAGCATCTCATGCTATCGGAAGGATCTCAGGTTTGGTATTAGAGGCATTGAGATATCACATCTCATGCTATCGAAAGGGTATCAGGATTGGATTGGGAAGGAGTCGGATATCACATCTCATGCTATAGGAAGGGTTTCAGGTTTGGAATGGGAAGGATTTGTATACCACATCTCATGCTAAAGGAAGGGTCTCAGGTTTGGCAGAAGCATTGAGATATCACATCTCATGCTATAGGAAGGGTCTCAGGATTGGAATGGGAAGGATTTGGATATCACATCTCATGCCATAGGAAGGGTCTCAGGTTTGGTATAAGCATTGAGATATCACATCTCTGCTATCGGAAGGGTCTCAGGATTGGATTGGGAAGGAGTTGGATATCCCTTCTCATGCTATAGGAAGGATCTCAGGTTGGAATGGGAAGGAGTTGGAAGGGGAATGATTTGGATATCATATCTCATGTTGTAGGACGGGTCCCAGGTTTGGTATTAGAAGCATTGAGATATCACATCTCATGGTATAGGAAGGGTCTCAGGATTGGAATGGGAAGGAGTTGGGTATCACATCTCATCCAATAGGTAGGGTCTCAGGTCTGGTATTAGAAGCATTGAGACATCACATCTCATGTTATAGGAAGGGTCTCAGGATTGGAATGGGAAGGAGTTGGATATCACATCTCATGCCATAGGAAGGGTCTCAGGTTTGGTATAAGCATTGAGATATCACATCTCATGCTATCAGAAGGGTCTCAGGATTGGAATGGGAAGGAGTTGGATATCACATCTCATGCTAAAGGGAGGGTCTCAGGTTTGGAAGGGGAAGGATTTTGATATCACATCTCATGTTATAGGAAGGAAATCAGGTTTGGTATTAGAAGCATTGAGAAGCATTGAGCATCTCATGCTATCGGAAGGATCTCAGGTTTGGTATTAGAGGCATTGAGATATCACATCTCATGCTATCGAAAGGGTATCAGGATTGGATTGGGAAGGAGTCGGATATCACATCTCATGCTATAGGAAGGGTTTCAGGTTTGGAATGGGAAGGATTTGTATACCACATCTCATGCTAAAGGAAGGGTCTCAGGTTTGGCAGAAGCATTGAGATATCACATCTCATGCTATAGGAAGGGTCTCAGGATTGGAATGGGAAGGATTTGGATATCACATCTCATGCCATAGGAAGGGTCTCAGGTTTGGTATAAGCATTGAGATATCACATCTCTGCTATCGGAAGGGTCTCAGGATTGGATTGGGAAGGAGTTGGATATCCCTTCTCATGCTATAGGAAGGATCTCAGGTTGGAATGGGAAGGAGTTGGAAGGGGAATGATTTGGATATCATATCTCATGTTGTAGGACGGGTCCCAGGTTTGGTATTAGAAGCATTGAGATATCACATCTCATGGTATAGGAAGGGTCTCAGGATTGGAATGGGAAGGAGTTGGATATCACATCTCATCCAATAGGAAGGGTCTCAGGTTTGGAATGGGAAGGATTTGTATACCACATCTCATGCTAAAGGAAGGGTCTCAGGTTTGGTATAAGCATTGAGATATCACATCTCATGCTATCGGAAGTGTCTCAGGATTGGAATGGGAAGCATTTGGATATCACATCTCATGCTATAGGGAGGGTCTCACGTTTGGAAAGGGAAGGAGTAGGATATCACATTTCATGTTAGAGGTAGGATCTCAGGTTTTGTATTAGAGGCATTGAGATATCACATCTCATGCTATCAGAAGGGTCTCAGGATTGGAATGGGAAGGAGTTGGATATCACATCTCATGCTAAAGGGAGGGTCTCAGGTTTGGAAGGGGAAGGATTTTGATATCACATCTCATGTTATAGGAAGGAAATCAGGTTTGGTATTAGAAGCATTGAGATATCACATCTCATGCTAAAGGGAGGGTCTCAGGTTTGGAAGGGGAAGGATTTGGATATCACATCTCATGTTATAGGAAGGATCTCAGGTTTGGTATTAGAAGCTTTGAGATATCACATCTCATGCTATAGGAAGGCTCTCAGGATTGGAATGGGAAGGAGTTGGATATCACATCTCATGCTATAGGAAGGCTCTCAGGATTGGAATGGGAAGGAGTTGGATATCACATCTCATGCCATAGGAAGGATCTCAGGTCTGGTATTAGAAGCATTGAGACATCACATCTCATGTTATAGGAAGGGTCTCAGGATTGGAATGGGAAGGAGTTGGATATCACATCTCATGCCATAGGAAGGGTCTCAGGTTTGGTATAAGCATTGAGATATCACATCTCATGCTATCAGAAGGGTCTCAGGATTGGAATGGGAAGGAGTTGGATATCACATCTCATGCTAAAGGGAGGGTCTCAGGTTTGGAAGGGGAAGGATTTTGATATCACATCTCATGTTATAGGAAGGAAATCAGGTTTGGTATTAGAAGCATTGAGAAGCATTGAGCATCTCATGCTATCGGAAGGATCTCAGGTTTGGTATTAGAGGCATTGAGATATCACATCTCATGCTATCGAAAGGGTATCAGGATTGGATTGGGAAGGAGTCGGATATCACATCTCATGCTATAGGAAGGGTTTCAGGTTTGGAATGGGAAGGATTTGTATACCACATCTCATGCTAAAGGAAGGGTCTCAGGTTTGGCAGAAGCATTGAGATATCACATCTCATGCTATAGGAAGGGTCTCAGGATTGGAATGGGAAGGATTTGGATATCACATCTCATGCCATAGGAAGGGTCTCAGGTTTGGTATAAGCATTGAGATATCACATCTCTGCTATCGGAAGGGTCTCAGGATTGGATTGGGAAGGAGTTGGATATCCCTTCTCATGCTATAGGAAGGATCTCAGGTTGGAATGGGAAGGAGTTGGAAGGGGAATGATTTGGATATCATATCTCATGTTGTAGGACGGGTCCCAGGTTTGGTATTAGAAGCATTGAGATATCACATCTCATGGTATAGGAAGGGTCTCAGGATTGGAATGGGAAGGAGTTGGATATCACATCTCATCCAATAGGAAGGATCTCAGGATTGGAATGGGAAGGATTTGGATAACACATCTCTTGCTATAGGAAGGGTCTCAGGATTGGAATGGGAAGGAGTTTGATATCCCTTCTCATGCTATAGGAAGAGTCTCAGGTTGGAATGGGAAGGAGTTGGATATCACATCTCATGTTATAGGAAGGGTCTCAGGATTGGAATGGGAAGGATTTGGATATCACATCTCTTGCTATAGGAAGGGTCTCAGGTTTTTTATTAGAAACATTGAGATATCACATCTCATGCTATAGGAAGGGTTTCAGGATTGGAATGGGAAGGATTTGGATATCACATCTTATGCTAAAGGAAGGGTCTCAGGTTTGGAAGGGGAAGGATTTGGATATCACATCTCATGTTATAGGACGGGTCCCAGGTTTGGTATTAGAAGCATTGAGATATCACAACTCATGCTATAGGAAGGGTCTCAGGATTGGAATGGGAAGGAGTTGGATATCACATCTCATGCTAAAGGAAGGGTCTCAGGTTTGATAGAAGTATTGAGATATCACATCTCATGCTATAGGAAGTGTCTCAGGATTGGAATATGAAGGAGTTGGATATCCCATCTCAGGCCATAGTAAGGGTCTCAGATTTGGTATAAGCATTGAGATATCATATCTCTGCTATCGGAAGGGTCTCAGGATAGGAATGGGAAGGACTTAGATATCACATCTCATGCTATAGGGAGGGTCTCAGTTTTGATATTAGAAGCATTGAGATATCACATCTCATGCTATCGGAAGGGTCTCAGGATTGGAATGCGAAGAAGTTGGATATCACATCTCAAGCTATGTCAGGGTTGGAATGGGAAGGAGTTTCAAATCACATCTCAAGCTATCGGAAGGGTCTCAGGTTTGGAAGGGGAAGGATTTGGATCTCACATCTCATGTATTAGGACGGGTCTCAGGTTTGGTATTGGAAGCATTGAGATATCACATCTCATGTTATAGGAAGGGTCCCAGGATTGGAATGGGAAGGAGTTGGATATCACATCTCAAGCTATCTCAGGATTGGAATGGGAAGGAGTTTGATATCACAATGCTTGTAATACCAAATCTGAGTCCCTTCATATAGCATGAGATGTGATATCCAACTCCTTCCCATTCCAATCTGAGACCCTTCCTATAGCATGAGATGTAACATCTCAATGCTTCTAATACCAAACCTGAGACCCTTCCTATAGCCTGAGATGGGATATCCAACTCCTTCCCATTCCAATCCTGAGACACTTCCGATAGCAGAGATGTGATATCTCAATGCTTATACCAAACCTGAGACCCTTCCTATAACATGAGATGTGATATCCAACTCCTTCCCGTTCCAAACGTGAGACCCTTCCTATAGAATATGTGGTATCCAACTCCTTCCCCTTCCAAACATGAGACCCTTCCTATAGCAAGAATGTAATATCCAACTCCTTCCCATTCCAATCCTGAGACCATGCCTATAGCATGAGATGTGATATCTCAATGCTTCCAATACCAAACCTGAGATCCTTGCTATGACATGAGATGTGATATCCAATTCCTTCCCATTCCAAACCTGAAACCCTTCCTACAGCATGCGATGTGATATCTCAATGCTTCTAATACCAAACCTGAGACACTTCCTATAACATGAGATGGGATATCCAACTCCTTCCCGTTCCAAACCTGAGACCCTTCCTATAGTATGAGATGTGATATCCAACTCCTTCCCATCCCAATCCTGAGACACTTCCGATAGCAGAGATGTTATATCTCAATGCTTATACCAAACCTGAGACCCTTCCTATGGCATGAGATGTGATATCCAACTCCTTCCCATTCCAATCCTGAGACCCTTCCTATAGCATGAGATGTGATATCTCAATGCTTCTAATACCAAACCTGGACCCTTCCTATAGCATGAGATGTGATATCAAACTCCGTCCCATTCCAATCATGCGTCCCTTCCTATAGCATGAGATTTGATATCTCAATGTTTCTACTACCAAACCTGAGACCCTTCCTATAACATGAGACGTGATATCCAACTCCTTCCCATTCCAATCCTGAGACTCTTCCTATAGCATGAGATGTGATATCTCAATGCTTCTACCAAACCTGAGACCCTTCCTATAGCATGAGATGTGATATCCGACTCCTTCCCATTCCAATCCTCAGACACTTGCTATAGCATGAGATGTGATATCTCAATGCTTCTAATAACAAACATGAGACCCTTCCTATGGCATGAGATTTGATATCAAACTCCTTCCCAATCCAATCCTGAGACCCTTCCTATAGCATGAGATATGATATCCAACTCCTTCCCATTCCAATCCTGAAACCCTTCCTACACCATGAGATGTGATATCTTAATGCTTCTAATACCAAACCTGAGACCCGTCCTATAACATGAGATGTGATATCCAAATCCTTCCCCTTCCAAACCTGAGACCCTTCCTTTAGCATGAGATGTGATATCCAGCTCCTTCTCATTCCAATCCTGAGACCCTTCCGATAGCATGAGATGTGATATCTCAATGCTTCTAATATCAAAACTGAGACCCTCCCTATAGCATGAGATGTGATATCTAAGTCCTTCCCATTCCAATCCTGAGACCCTTCGGATAGCAGAGATGTGATATCTCAATGCTTATACCAAACCTGAGACCCTTCCTATGGCATGAGATGTGATATCCAACTCCTTCCCATTCCAATCCTGAGACCCCTCCTATAGCATGAGATGGGATATCTCAATGCTTCTACCAAACCTGACACCCTTCCTTTAGCATGAGATGTGATATCCAACTCCTTCCCATTCCAATCCTGAGACCCTTACTATAGCATGAGATGTGATATCTCAATGCTTCTAATACCAAACCTGAGATCCTTCCTATAACATGAGATGTGATATCCAAATCCTTCCCCTTCCAAACCTGAGACCCTCCCTTTAGCATGAGATGTGATATCCAACTCCTTCCCATTCCAATCCTGAGACCCTTCTGATAGCATGAGATGTGATGTCTCAATGCTTCTAATACCAAACCTGAGATCCTTCCGATAGCATGAGATGTGATATCTCAATGCTTCTAATACCAAACCTGAGATCCTTCCTATAACATGAGATGTGATATCCAAATCCTTCCCCTTCCAAACCTGAGACCCTCCCTTTAGTGTGAGATGTGATATCCAACTCCTTCCCATTCCAATCCTGAGACCCTTCTGATAGCATGAGATGTGATGTCTCAATGCCTCTAATACCAAACCTGAGATCCTACCTCTAACATGAAATGTGATATCCAACTCCTTCCCCTTCCAAACCTGAGAGCCGTCCTATAGCATGAGATGTGATATCCAACTCCTTCCCATTCCAATCCTGAGACTCTTCCTATAGCATGAGATGTGATATCTCAATGCTTCTACCAAACCTGAGACCCTTCCTATAGCATGAGATGTGATATCCGACTCCTTCCCATTCCAATCCTCAGACACTTCCTATACCATGAGATGTGATATCTCAATGCTTCTAATACCAAACCTGAGACCCTTCCTATGGCATGATATTTGATATCAAACTCCTTCCCAATCCAATCCTGAGACCCTTCCTATAGCATGAGATATGATATCCAACTCCTTCCCATTCCAATCCTGAAACCCTTCCTATACCATGAGATGTTATATCTTAATGCTTCTAATACCAAACGTGAGACCCGTCCTATAACATGAGATGTGATATCCAAATCCTTCCCCTTCCAATCCTGAGACCCTTCCTTTAGCATGAGATGTGATATCCAGCTCCTTCTCATTCCAATCCTGAGACCCTTCCGATAGCATGAGATGTGATATCTCAATGCTTCTAATATCAAAACTGAGACCCTCCCTATAGCATGAGATGTGATATCTAAGTCCTTCCCATTCCAATCCTGAGACCCTTCGGATAGCAGAGATGTGATATCTCAATGCTTATACCAAACCTGAGACCCTTCCTATGGCATGAGATGTGATATCCAACTCCTTCCCATTCCAATCCTGAGACCCTTCCTATAGCATGAGATGTGATATCTCAATGCTTCTACCAATCCTGAGACCCTTACTATAGCATGAGATGTGATATCTCAATGCTTCTAATACCAAACCTGAGATCCTTCCTATAACATGAGATGTGATATCCAAATCCTTCCCCTTCCAAACCTGAGACCCTCCCTTTAGCATGAGATGTGATATCCAACTCCTCCCCATTCCACACCTGAGACCCTTCTGATAGCATGAGATGTGATATCTCAATGCTTCTAATACCAAACCTGAGATCCTTCCGATAGCATGAGATGTGATATCTCAATGCTTCTAATACCAAACCTGAGATACTTCCTATAACATGAGATGTAATATCCAAATCCTTCCCCTTCCAAACCAGAGACCCTCCCTTTAGCGTGAGATGTGATATCCAACTCCTTCCCATTCCAATCCTTAGACCCTTCTGATAGCATGAGATGTGATGTCTCAATGCCTCTAATACCAAACCTGAGATCCTACATCTAACATGAAATGTGATATCCAACTCCTTCCCCTTCCAAACCTGAGAGCCTTCCTATAACATGAGATGTGATATTGAAGTCCTTCCCATTCCAATCCTAAGACCCTTCAGATAGCATGAGATGTGATATCCCAATGCTTCTACCAAACCTGAGACCCATACTATGGCATGAGATGTGATATCAAACTCCTTCCCATTCCAATCCCGAGACCCTTCCTATAGCTTGAGATGTGATATCCAACTCCTTCCCATTCCAATTCTGAGACCCTTCCTATACCAGGAGACTTGCTATCTCAATGCTTCTAATACCAAACCTGACACCCGTCCTATAACATGAGTTGTGATATACAAATCCTTCCCCTTCCAAACCTGAGACCCTTCCTTTATCATGAGATGTGATATCCAACTCCTTCCCATTCCAATCCTGAGACCCTTCCCATATCATGAGATTTGTTATCTCAATGCTTCTAATATCAAACTTGAGACCCTCCCTATAGCATGAGATGTGATATCCAAGTCCTTCCCATTCCAATCCTGAGACCCTTCCTATAGCATGAGATGTGATATCTCAATGCTTCTAATACCAAACCTGAAACCCTTCCTTTAACATGAGACGTGATATCCAACTCCTTCCCATTCCAATCCTGAGACTCTTCCTATAGCATGAGATGTGATATCTCAATGCTTCTACCAAACCTGAGACCCTTCCTATAGCATGAGATGTGATATCCAACTCCTTCCCATTCCAATCCTCAGACACTTCCTATAGCATGAGATGTGATATCTCAATGCTTCTAATACCAAACCTGGGACCCTTCCTATGGCATGAGATTTGATATCAAACTCCTTCCCATTCCGATCCTGAGACCCTTCCTACAGCATGAGATATGATATCCAACTTCTTCCCATTCCAATCCTGAAACCCTTCCTATACCATAAGATGTGATATCTTAATGCTTCTAATACCAAACCTGAGACCCGTCCTATAACATGACATGTGATATCCAAATCCTTCCCCTTCCAAACCTGAGACCCTTCCTTTAGCATGAGATGTGATATCCAGCTCCTTCCCATTCCAATCCTGAGACCCTTCCGATAGCAGAGATGCGATATCTCAATGCTTATACCAAACCTGAGACCCTTCCTATGGCATGAGATGTGATATCCAACTCCTTCCCATTTCAATCCTGAGACCCTTCCTATAGCATGAGATGTGATATCTCAATGCTTATACCAAACCTGAGAACCTTCCTATAACATGAGATGTGATACCCAACACCTTCCCATTCCAACCTGAGACCCTTCCTATAGCATGAGATGGGATATCCAACTACTTCCAAATCCAATCCTGATACCCTTCCGTTAGCATGAGATGTATCTCAATGCTTCTAATACCAAACCTGAGATCCTTCCTATAACATGAGATGTGATATCCAAATCCTTCCCCTTCCAAACCTGAGACCCTCCCTTTAGCATGAGATGTGATATCCAACTCCTTCCCATTCCAATCCTGAGACCCTTCTGATAGCATGAGATGTGATATTTCAATGCCTCTAATACCAAACCTGAGATCCTACCTCTAACATGAAATGTGATATCCTACTCCTTCCCTTTCCAAACGTGAGACCCTCCCTATAGCATGAGATGTGATATCCAACTCCTTTACATTCCAATCCTGAGACCCTTCCTATAGCATGAGATGTGATATCTCAATGCTTATACCAAACCTGAGAACCTTCCTATAGCATGAGATGTGATATCCAACTCCTTCCCATTCCAATCCTGAGACCCTTCCTATAACATGAGATGTGATATCCAACTCCTTCCCATTCCAATCCTGAGACCCTTCTGAGAGCATGAGATGTGATATCTCAATGCTTCTAATACCAAACCTGAGATCCTTCCGATAACATGAGATGTGATATCTCAATTCCTCTAATACCAAACCTGAGATCCTTCCTATAACACGAGATGTGATATCCAAATCCTTCCCCTTCGAAACCTGAGACCCTCCCTTTGGCATGAGATGTGATATCCAACTCCTTCCCATTCCAATCCTGAGACCCTTCTGATAGCATGAGATGTGATATCTCAATGCCTCTAACAAACCTGAGATCCTACCTCTAACATGAAATGTGATATCCAACTCCTTCCCCTTCCAAACCTGAGAGCCTTCCTATAGCATGAGACGTGATATCGAAGTATTTCCCATTCCAATCCTGAGACCCTTCCTATAACATGAGATGTGATATCCAACTCCTTCCCATTCCAACCTGAGACCCTTCCTATAGCATGAGATGGGATATCCAACTACTTCCAAATCCAATTCTGATACCCTTTCGATAGCATGAGATGTGATATCTCAATGCCTCTAATACCAAACCTGAGATCCTTCCGATAGCATGAGATGCGATATCTCAATGCTTCTAATACCAAACCTGATTTCCTTCCTATAACATGAGATGTGATATCAAAATCCTTCCCCTTCCAAACCTGAGACCCTCCCTTTAGCATGAGATGTGATATCCAAATCCTTTCCATTCCAATCCTGAGACCCTTCTGATAGCATGAGATGTGATATCTCAATGCCTCTAATACCAAACCTGAGATCCTACCTCTAACATGAAATGTGATATCCTACTCCCTCCCTTTCCAAACGTGAGACCCTCCCTATAGCATGAGATGTGATATCCAACTACTTCCCATTCCAATCCTGAGACCCTTCCCATAGCATGAGATGTGATATCTCAATGCTTATACCAAACCTGAGACCCTTCCTATAGCATGAGATGTGATATCCAACTCCTTCCCATTCCAATCCTGAGACCCTTCCTATAACATGAGATGTGATGTCTCAATGCTTCTAATACCAGACCTGAGATCCTTCCTATGGCATGAGATGTGATATCCAACTCCTTCCCATTCCAATCCTGAGAGCCTTCCTATAGCATGAGATGTGATATCCAACTCCTTCCCATTCCAATCCTGAGAGCCTTCCTATAGCATGAGATGTGATATCTCAAAGCTTCTAATACCAAACCTGAGATCCTTCCTATAACATGAGATGTGATATCCAAATCCTTCCCCTTCTAAACCTGAGACCCTCCCTTTAGCATGAGATGTGATATCTCAATGCTTCTAATACCAAACCTGATTTCCTTCCTATAACATGAGATGTGATATCAAAATCCTTCCCCTTCCAATCCTGAGACCCTCCCTTTAGCATGAGATGTGATATCCAACTCCTTCCCATTCCAATCCTGAGACCCTTCTGATAGCATGAGATGTGATATCTCAATGCCTCTAATACCAAACCTGAGATCCTTCCTATAACATGAGATGTGATATCCAAATCCTTCCCCTTCCAAACCTGAGATCCTTCCGATAGCATGAGATGCGATATCTCAATGCTTCTCATACCAAACCTGATTTCCTTCCTATAACATGAGATGTGATATCAAAATCCTTCCCATTCCAATCCTGAGACCCTCCCTTTAGCATGAGATGTGATATCCAACTCCTTCCCATTCCAATCCTGAGACCCTTCTGATAGCATGAGATGTGATATCTCAATGCCTCTAATACCAAACCTGAGATCCTACCTCTAACATGAAATGTGATATCCTACTCCTTCCCTTTCCAAACGTGAGACCCTCCCTATAGCATGAGATGTGATATCCAAATACTTCCCATTCCAATCCTGAGACCCTTCCTATAGCATGAGATGTGATATCTCAATGCTTATACCAAACCTGAGACCCTTCCTATAGCATGAGATGTGATATCCAACTCCTTCCCATTCCAATCCTGAGACCCTTCCTATAACATGAGATGTGATGTCTCAATGCTTCTAATACCAAACCTGAGATCCTTCCTATGGCATGAGATGTGATATCCAACTCCTTCCCATTCCAACCTGAGACCCTTCCTATAGCATGAGATGGGATATCCAACTCCTTCCCATTCCAATCCTGAGACCCTTCTGATAGCATGAGATGTGATATCTCAATGCTTCTAATACCAAACCTGAGATCCTTCCGATAACATGAGATGTGATATCTCAATTCTTCTAATACCAAACCTGAGATCCTTCCTATAACTCGAGATGTGATATCCAAATACTTCCCCTTCCAAACCTGAGACCCTCCCTTTGGCATGAGATGTGATATCCAACTCCTTCCCATTCCAATCCTTAGAGCCTTCTGATAGCATGAGATGTGATATCTCAATGCCTCTAATACCAAACCTGAGATCCTACCTCTAACATGAAATGTGATATCCAACTCCTTCCCCTTCCAAACCTGAGAGCCTTCCTATAACATGAGATGTGATATCGAAGTCCTTCCCATTCCAATCCTGAGACCCTTCCTATAACATGAGATGTGATACCCAACACCTTCCCATTCCAACCTGAGACCCTTCCTATAGCATGAGATGGGATATCCAACTACTTCCAAATCCAATCCTGATACCCTTCCGATAGCATGAGATGTGATATCTCAATGCTTCTAATACCAAACCTGAAATCCTTCCTATAACATGAGATGTGATATCCAAATCCTTCCCCTTCCAAACCTGAGACCCTCCCTTTAGCATGAGATGTGATATCCAACTCCTTCCCATTCCAATCCTGAGACCCTTCTGATAGCATGAGATGTGATATCTCAATGCCTCTAATACCAAACCTGAGATCCTACCTCTAACATGAAATGTGATATCCTACTCCTTCCCTTTCCAAACGTGAGACCCTCCCTATAGCATGAGATGTGATATCCAACTCCTTCCCATTCCAATCCTGAGACCCTTCCTATAGCATGAGATGTGATATCTCAATGCTTATACCAAACCTGAGACCCTTCCTATAGCATGAGATGTGATATCCAACTCCTTCCCATTCCAATCCTGAGACCCTTCCTATAGCATGAGATGTGATATCTCAATGCTTATACCAAACCTGAGACCCTTCCTATAGCATGAGATGTGATATCCAACTCCTTCCCATTCCAATCCTGAGACCCTTCCTATAACATGAGATGTGATGTCTCAATGCTTCTAATACCAAACCTGAGATCCTTCCTATGGCATGTGATTTCATATAAAACTCCTTCCCATTCCAATCCTGAGACCCTTCCTATAGCATGAGATGTGATATCCAACTCCTTCCCATTCCAATCCTGAGACCCTTCTGAGAGCATGAGATGTGATATCTCAATGCTTCTAATACCAAACCTGAGATCCTTCCTATAGCATGAGATGTGATATCCAACTCCTTCCCATTCCAATCCTGAGACCCTTCTGAGAGCATGAGATGTGATATCTCAATGCTTCTAATACCAAACCTGAGATCCTTCTGATAGCATGAGATGTGATATCTCAATTCTTCTAATACCAAACCTGAGATCCTTCCTATAACACGAGATGTGATATCCAAATCCTTCCCCTTCCAAACCTGAGACCCTCCCTTTGGCATGAGATGTGATATCCAACTCCTTCCCATTCCAACCCTGAGACCCTTCTGATAGCATGAGATGTGATATCTCAATGCCTCTAACAAACCTGAGATCCTACCTCTAACATGAAATGTGATATCCAACTCCTTCCCATTCCAATCCTGAGACCCTTCCTATAGCATGAGACGTGATATCTCAATGCTTCTAATACCAAACCTGAGACCCTTCCTATAGCATGATATGGGATATCCAACTCCTTCCCAATCCAATCCTGAGACCCTTCTGATAGCATGAGATGTGATATCTCAATGCTTCTACCAAACCTGAGACCCTTCCTATGGCATGAGATGTGATATCAAACTCCTTCCCATTCGAATCCTGAGTCCCTTCATATAGCATGAGATGTGATATCCAACTCCTTCCCATTCAAATCTGAGACCCTTCCTTTAGCATGAGATGTGACATCTCAATGCTTCTAATACCAAACCTGAGACCCTTCCTATGGCCTGAGATGGGATATCCAACTCCTTCCCATTCCAATCCTGAGACACTTCCGATAGCAGAGATGTGATATCTCAATGCTTATACCAAACCTGAGACCCTTCCTATAACATGAGATGTGATATCCAACTCCTTCCCGTTCCAAACCTGAGACCCTTCCTATAGCATGTGTGGTATCCAACTCCTTCCCATTCCAAACATGAGACCCTTCCTATAGCAAGAATGTAATATCCAACTCCTTCCCATTCCAATCCTGAGACCATGCCTATAGCATGAGATGTGATATCTCAATGCTTCCAATACCAAACCTCTGATCCTTGCTATGACATGAGATGTGATATCCAATTCCTTCCCATTCCAAACCTGAAACCCTTCCTACAGCATGCGATGTGATATCTCAATGCTTCTAATACCAAACCTGAGACCCGTCCTATAACATGAGATGGGATATCAAACTCCTTCCCGTTCCGAACCTGAGACCCTTCCTATAGAATGAGATGTGATATCCAACTCCTTCCCATCCCAATCCTGAGACACTTCCGATAGCAGAGATGTTATATCTCAATGCTTATACCAAACCTGAGACCCTTCCTATGGCATGAGATGTGATATCCAACTCCTTCCCATTCCAATCCTGAGTCCCTTCCTATAGCATGAGATGCGATATCTCAATGCTTCTAATGCAAACCTGGACCCTTCCTATAGCATGAGATGTGATATCAAACTCCGTCCCATTCCAATCCTGCGTCCCTTCCTATAGCATGAGATTTGATATCTCAATGTTTCTACTACCAAACCTGAGACCCTTCCTATAACATGAGACGTGATATACAACTCCTTCCCATTCCAATCCTGAGACTCTTCCTATAGCATGAGATGTGATATCTCAATGCTTCTACCAAACCTGAGACCCTTCCTATAGCATGAGATGTGATATCCGACTCCTTCCCATTCCAATCCTCAGACACTTCCTATAGCATGAGATGTGATATCTCAATGCTTCTAATACCAAACCTGAGACCCTTCCTATGGCATGAGATTTGATATCAAACTCCTTCCCAATCCAATCCTGAGACCCTTCCTATAGCATGAGATATGATATCCAACTCGTTCCCATTCCAATCCTGAAACCCTTCCTACACCATGAGATGTGATATCTTAATGCTTCTAATACCAAACCTGAGACCCATCCTATAACATGAGATGTGATATCCAAATCCTTCCCCTTCCAAACCTGAGACCCTTCCTTTAGCATGAGATGTGATATCCAACTCCTTCCCATTCCAATCCTGAGACTCTTCCTATAGCATGAGATGTGATATCTCAATGCTTCTACCAAACCTGAGACCCTTCCTATAGCATGAGATGTGATATCCGACTCCTTCCCATTCCAATCCTCAGACACTTCCTATAGCATGAGATGTGATATCTCAATGCTTCTAATACCAAACCTGAGACCCTTCCTATGGCATGAGATTTGATATCAAACTCCTTCCCAATCCAATCCTGAAACCCTTCCTATACCATGAGATGTGATATCTTAATGCTTCTAATACCAAACGTGTGACCCGTCCTATAACATGAGATGTGATATCCAAATCCTTCCCCTTCCAAACCTGAGACCCTTCCTTTAGCATGAGATGTGATATCCAGCTCCTTCTCATTCCAATCCTGAGACCCTTCCGATAGCATGAGATGTGATATCTCAATGCTTCTAATATCAAAACTGAGACCCTCCCTATAGCATGAGATGTGATATCTAAGTCATTCCCATTCCAATCCTGAGACCCTTCGGATAGCAGAGATGTGATATCTCAATGCTTATACCAAACCTGAGACCCTTCCTATGGCATGAGATGTGATATCCAACTCCTTCCCATTCCAATCCTGAGACCCCTCCTATAGCATGAGATGGGATATCTCAATGCTTCTACCAAACCTGACACCCTTCCTTTAGCATGAGATGTGATATCCAACTCCTTCCCATTCCAATCCTGAGACCCTTACTATAGCATGAGATGTGATATCTCAATGCTTCTAATACCAAACCTGAGATCCTTCCTATAACATGAGATGTGATATCCAAATCCTTCCCCTTCCAAACCTGAGATCCTCCCTTTAGCATGAGATGTGATATCCAACTCCTTCCCATTCCAATCCTGAGACCCTTCTGATAGCATGAGATGTGATGTCTCAATGCTTCTAATACCAAACCTGAGATCCTTCCGATAGCATGAGATGTGATATCTCAATGCTTCTAATACCAAACCTGAGATCCTTCCTATAACATGAGATGTGATATCCAAATCCTTCCCCTTCCAAACCTGAGACCCTCCCTTTAGCGTGAGATGTGATATCCAACTCCTTCCCATTCCAATCCTGAGACCCTTCTGATAGCATGAGATGTGATGTCTCAATGCCTCTAATACCAAACCTGAGATCCTACCTCTAACATGAAATGTGATATCCAACTCCTTCCCCTTCCAAACCTGAGAGCCGTCCTATAGCATGAGATGTGATATCCAACTCCTTCCCATTCCAATCCTGAGACTCTTCCTATAGCATGAGATGTGATATCTCAATGCTAATACCAAACCTGAGACCCTTCCTATGGCATGAGATTTGATATCAAACTCCTTCCCAATCCAATCCTGAGACCCTTCCTATAGCATGAGATATGATTTCCAACTCCTTCCCATTCCAATCCTGAAACCCTTCCTATACCATGAGATGTGATATCTTAATGCTTCTAATACCAAACGTGTGACCCGTCCTATAACATGAGATGTGATATCCAAATCCTTCCCCTTCCAAACCTGAGACCCTTCCTTTAGCATGAGATGCGATATACAGCTCCTTCTCATTCCAATCCTGAGACCCTTCCGATAGCATGAGATGTGATATCTCAATGCTTCTAATATCAAAACTGAGACCCTCCCTATAGCATGAGATGTGATATCTAAGTCCTTCCCATTCGAATCCTGAGACACTTCGGATAGCAGAGATGTGATATCTCAATGCTTATACCAAACCTGAGACCCTTCCTATGGCATGAGATGTGATATCCAACTCCTTCCCATTCCAATCCTGAGACCCTTCCTATAGCATGAGATGTGATATCTCAATGCTTCTACCAAACCTGAGACCCTTCCTTTAGCATGAGATGTGATATCCAACTCCTTCCCATTCCAATCCTGAGACCCTTACTATAGCATGAGATGTGATATCTCAATGCTTCCAATACCAAACCTGAGATCCTTCCTATAACATGAGATGTGATATCCAAATCCTTCGCCTTCCAAACCTGAGACCCTCCCTTTAGCATGAGATGTGATATCCAACTCCTTCCCATTCCAATCCTGAGACCCTTCTGATAGCATGAGATGTGATATCTCAATGCTTCTAATACCAAACCTGAAATCCTTCCGATAGCATGAGATGTGATATCTCAATGTTTCTAATACCAAACCTGAGATCCTTCCTATAACATGAGATGTAATATCCAAATCCTTCCCCTTCCAAACCAGAGACCCTCCCTTTAGCGTGAGATGTGATATCCAACTCCTTCCCATTCCAATCCTTAGACCCTTCTGATAGCATGAGATGTGATGTCTCAATGCCTCTAATACCAAACCTGAGATCCTACATCTAACATGAAATGTGATATCCATCTCCTTCCCCTTCCAAACCTGAGAGCCTTCCTATAACATAAAATGTGATATCGAAGTCCTTCCCATTCCTATCCTGAGACCCTTCCTATAACATGAGATTTGATATCCAACTCCTTCCCATTCCAACCTGAGACCCTTCCTATAGCATGAGATGGGATATCCAACTACTTCCAAATCCAATCCTGATACCCTTCCGATAGCATGAGATGTGATATCCCAAAGCTTCTACCAAACCTGAGACCCATACTATGGCATGAGATGTGATATCAAACTCCTTCCCATTCCCATCCCGAGACCCTTCCTATAGCTTGAGATGTGATATCCAAATCCTTCCTATTCCAATTCTGAGAACCTTCCTATACCAGGAGACTTGCTATCTCAATGCTTCTAATACCAAACCTGAAACCCTTCCTTTAACATGAGACGTGATATCCAACTCCTTCCCATTCCAATCCTGAAACTCTTCCTATAGCATGAGATGTGATATCTCAATGCTCCTACCAAACCTGAGACCCTTCCTATAGCATGAGATGTGATATCCAACTCCTTCCCATTCCAATCCTCAGACACTTCCGATAGCATGAGATGTGATATCTCAATGCTTCTAATACCAATCCTGAGACCCTTCCTATGGCATGAGATTTGATATCAAACTCCTTCCCATTCCAATCCTGAGACCCTTCCTATAGCATGAGATATGATATCCAACTCCTTCCCATTCCAATCCTGAAACCCTTCCTATACCATAAGATGTGATATCTTAATGCTTCTAATACCAAACCTGAGACCCGTCCTATAACATGAGATGTGATATCCAAATCCTTCCCCTTCCAAACCTGAGACCCTTCCTTTAGCATGAGATGTGATATCCAGCTCCTTCCCATTCCAATCCTGAGACCCTTCCGATAGAAGAGATGCGATATCTCAATGCTTATACCAAACCTGAGACCCTTCCTATGGCATGAGATGTGATATCCAACTCCTTCCCATTTCAATCCCGAGACCCTTCCTATAGCATGAGATGTGATATCTCAATGCTTCTAATACCAAACCTGAGACCCTTCCTATAGCATGAGACGGGAAATGTGATATCCAACTCCTTCCCCTTCCAAACCTGAGAGCCTTCCTATAGCATGAGATGGGATATCCAACTACTTCCAAATCCAATCCTGATACCCTTCCGTTAGCATGAGATGTATCTCAATGCTTCTAATACCAAACCTGTGATCCCTCCTATAACATGAGATGTGATATCCAAATACTTCCCCTTCCAAACCTGAGACCCTCCCTTTAGCATGAGATATGATATCAACTCCTTCCCATTCCAATCCTGAGACCCTTCTGATAGCATGAGATGTGATATCTCAATGCCTCTAATACCAAACCTGAGATCCTACCTCTAACATGAAATGTGATATCCTACTCCTTCCCTTTCCAAACGTGTGACCCTCCCTATAGCATGAGATGTGATATCCAACTCCTTCCCATTCCAATCCTGAGACCCTTCCTATAGCATGAGATGTGATATCTCAATGCTTATACCAAACCTGAGAACCTTCCTATAGCATGAGATGTGATATCCAACTCCTTCCCATTCCAATCCTGAGACCCTTCCTATAATATGAGATGTGATATCCAACTCCTTCCCATTCCAATCCTGAGACCCTTCTGAGAGCATGAGATGTGATATCTCAATGCTTCTAATACCAAACCTGAGATCCTTCCGATAGCATGAGATGTGATATCTCAATTCTTCTAATACCAAACCTGAGATCCTTCCTATAACACGAGATGTGATATCCAAATCCTTCCCCTTCCAAACCTGAGACCCTCCCTTTGGCATGAGATGTGATATCCAACTCCTTCCCATTCCAATCCTGAGACCCTTCTGATAGCATGAGATGTGATATCTCAATGCCTCTAACAAACCTGAGATCCTACCTCTAACATGAAATGTGATATCCAACTCCTTCCCCTTCCAAACCTGAGAGGCTTCATATAGCATGAGATGTGATATCGAAGTATTTCCCATTCCAATCCTGAGACCCTTCCTATAACATGAGATGTGATATCCAACTCCTTCCCATTCCAACCTGAGACCCTTCCTATAGCATGAGATGGGATGTCCAACTACTTCCAAATCCAATCCTGATACCCTTTCGATAGCATGAGATGTGATATCTCAATGCCTCTAATACCAAACCTGAGATCCTTCCGATAGCATGAGATGCGATATCTCAATGCTTGTAATACCAAACCTGATTTCCTTCCTATAACATGAGATGTGATATCAAAATCCTTCCCCTTCCAAACCTGAGACCCTCCCTTTAGCATGAGATGTGATATCCAACTCCTTCCCATTCCAATCCTGAGACCCTTCTGATAGCATGAGATGTGATATCTCAATGCCTCTAATACCAAACCTGAGATCCTACCTCTAACATGAAATGTGATATCCTACTCCCTCCCTTTCCAAACGTGAGACCCTCCCTATAGCATGAGATGTGATATCCAACTACTTCCCATTCCAATCCTGAGACCCTTCCTATAGCATGAGATGTGATATCTCAATGCTTATACCAAACCTGAGACCCTTCCTATAGCATGAGATGTGATATCCAACTCCTTCCCATTCCAATCCTGAGACCCTTCCTATAACATGAGATGTGATGTCTCAATGCTTCTAATAGCAGACCTGAGATCCCTCCTATGGCATGAGATGTGATATCCAACTCCTTCCCATTCCAATCCTGAGAGCCTTCCTATAGCATGAGATGTGATATCCAACTCCTTCCCATTCCAATCCTGAGAGCCTTCCTATAGCATGAGATGTGATATCTCAAAGCTTCTAATACCAAACCTGAGATTCTTCCTATAACATGAGATGTGATATCCAAATCCTTCCCCTTCCAAACCTGAGACCCTCCCTTTAGCATGAGATGTGATATCTCAATGCTTCTAATACCAAACCTGATTTCCTTCCTATAACATGAGATGTGATATCAAAATCCTTCCCCTTCCAAACCTGAGACCCTCCCTTTAGCATGAGATGTGATATCCAACTCCTTCCCATTCCAATCCTGAGACCCTTCTGATAGCATGAGATGTGATATCGCAATGCTTCTAATACCAAACCTGAGATCCTTCCGATAACATGAGATGTGATATCTCAATTCTTCTAATACCAAACCTGAGATCCTTCCTATAACACGAGATGTGATATCCAAATGCTTCCCCTTTCAAACCTGAGACCCTCCCTTTGGCATGAGATGTGATATCCAACTCCTTCCCATTCCAATCCTTAGAGCCTTCTGATAGCATGAGATGTGATATCTCAATGCCTCTAATACCAAACCTGAGATCCCACCTCTAACATGAAATGTGATATCCAACTCCTTCCCCTTCCAAACCTGAGAGCCTTCCTATAACATGAGATGTGATATCGAAGTCCTTCCCATTCCAATCCTGAGACTGTTAAGACGGATTTCTGAACTCTGTCCTGGTGGCGCAGAAGTTCAGAAGGCCAACCTAATTACTTGGAACAGGGTAACCTCTGGACGAGCCAGACCAATCAAGGTAGCGATCGCGGCGGTCAAGAATAGGTCTCAAGAGGGGTGAGGGTGACTGAAAGCCCGCAATGAGCACTCAAAGCAAGAGCGCTTACAAACTACTCCAAACAGTTGTTATATCAAAAATAGATACACATTTATTTTAAGGCCTTTAAAACAATGACCGTAGCGAGAAAATCACAATATCACAATACTAAACCAACACATACCATATCAACACAATATATATACAAATACACAGTCACAAGCGTTTAAAGCACGAAATATGTAGTCCACCTGAAAGGAAAGGAAAACAGGCAGTGCGATAACGCTTTAGACTCAGTTCGCCTTCAGAGGCACCTAACTAGATGGAAGTCCGAGCCCTGCGAAGAGTGGAGCCTTGTGCTCAAAGTACCTGCCACGCCGGTGCCAACGGGCAAAAGGGGAAGCTCTTCGGAGGAAGTCAGGCAGTTCGGGTTAGTGCACAGCAGAAGGAGAACAGGCTCCGCAACTCAAGCGCAGCCTCCACAGCGGGCAGAAGCAGAGCGCGAGTACGGCCAAAAGGGTGCTGTTTTTACACAGCAGGGAAAAGCACTGGGATACTGCAGGAGGGCGACCAGATCCTAGCTAAACTACTCACCGGTCCCCGATGCAAGCAGACCCAGGCTTCTCCACGTTAGTTTCAGCAGCTGGCAGGTTCAGAAGAGCAGGGAACGCCTCGTAGTCGTGTAGAGCAAAAAGACGTCCCAATCGACGAAACCAGCACAGTTTGTTGCCGCAGCAGGACAACGGAGCGGCCGTGTGTATGCGAGCCAAATGTACACTCCTCCCTTCAGACTTGGGAACGCCAAGTGTACGAAGCGTGGGAGAGTGACAAGGACTCGAAATACAACACAACCTGGCGGCGGATACAGAGCAGGACTCCCTTGTAAGCTGGTCAGTCAACTGGATGGCCCAGAGACACTTCCGAAGGCTTACTTGGCAGGAGATGATGAAGTCGCCGAGAATAGCTGTTCCTGCTATTCCAAAGGTCGAAGCACCAGTACAGGCCTTCTGGTTCGATCAAAGGAGGAAAGGGTTTCACAGGACGACAGCAGTGCAAAGGAGGATTCCTTCAGCGGGTCACCAGCGATTCCTCGGTCCAGCCTCTTGGTTGCAGGATACTTGGCTCCTGTATTCCTTCATTCGTGAGAACTCAGGAGATCGACATGGTAGTGGTGTTTCCAGCCCCCTCTTATCCACGGTTCCCTTCACGCCAAAACGGAGGGGAGCC
The DNA here is from genome assembly GCF_040938575.1 of Ambystoma mexicanum. Lineage (NCBI taxonomy): Eukaryota > Metazoa > Chordata > Amphibia > Caudata > Ambystomatidae > Ambystoma > Ambystoma mexicanum. The sequence continues at coordinate 1,104,052 of NW_027182493.1, read as the reverse complement.
AATGGGAGATCCGCACATCAACACACATACCATACGTGGACCAATCACGGACCACGGTGGTCCCAGGCATTCACACCACCCTAGACTCTCTGGCACCCAGGATGTGTATTGGGACCAGACATCCCAGCCCACACCCTGGAGGCACACAAACGACATGTAGAAGCCCGCGAAAGCAACCACGTTTCGCGGGAAAGTACATGCCCAAATAAGGAAGGCCCCGGGTCGCTCGACCCGGGGAAGGTGAAGGGAGCAAGACGGTCAGTGGACAAGACAAAGGAGCCTCGTGGTCTGGCCATTTTGGGAGCCAGGCCACCATTTTGGGTTCAGTGCGAAAAACGTGCTCAGAACGCCAAAAGGAGCTCAAAATAAACAAAACGATCGCTGCCACCATTCGAGTCCCTGAATGACTTGCACCGATCAAATACCATCCTAAAAGAGTATCTAGGGCCTGTAGAAGGCTAGAGACCCAAGAGAGCTGTAACTTAGTTTACAGTGCCCTCTTGTGTCATGTTGCACTAAAGCCGCAACATGATAGAAGAAACTACGGGAAACAGCGTTCCCCGGTACTGACTGTCTTAAGGGCATGTCAGTTTCCCCGTAAGAAAGGAGCGAAAGCCCAGAGGAAGGCGGCAGAAGGCTGCACTTCTCTGGCAAAGTCAAGAACAAGGTGAAAACAACAGCAAAAAGTTTAGGGGTTGCCACATGGAAGGAAAATTACCTACAATTACGAAATCTTCTAAAGCATTATCGCACTGCCTGTTTTCCTTCCCTTTCAGGTGGACTACACATTTCGTGCATATAACGCTTGCGACTGTCGTATATGTATATATATTGTGTTGATATGGTATGTGTTGGCTTAATATTGTGATATTGTGTTTTTCTCGCTACGGTCGTTGTTTTAAAGGCCTTAAAATAAATGTGTATATATTTTTGATATAACAACTGTTTGGAGTAGTTTGTAAGCGCTCTTGCTTTGTGTGCTCATTGCGGGCTTTCAGTCACCCTCACCCCTCTTGAGACCTAGGCCCTCATTACGACCCTGGCGGAAATCAACCGACCGGACCGCCATAGCGTAAATAGCGTTTCCGCCATTGCACGATGGAGCAAAGTGCGGCTCATTCCGACCCATCGGGCACGAGCACCACGCCATGGCGGAAGTGCAAAGTCCGCGATGGCGGAAATGACCCCAAAACGGCCCACACCGCCGCCGTACGGCGCCCTAGGTGCAATACCGCCACCCATCTCAGCGGACACCGCAGTGAGCGCCAACCGGAAAGTACGGTGACCGTAAATATACGGAAACGGAAGTAAAAGCATGGTCCCGGAACGGGAAACATCCCGCCGTACACCTATAAAACCACAAATTCCACACAACCATTAAAAATACTACCCTGAGACACATCCCAACCCGTCATCCACCCTAGTGAAACCAAGAAAAATGGGAAAAGTAGCGAAGAAAGCGTTGGACCGCAAGCGGCAGGTCCACTTCTCCCGTGAGGAACTCACCGTGCTCACGGAGACCCTCCAGGAGAATGCTGCCGCCGTCTTCTCCACGCAAATGACCAGGACGGCACTTGCAAACAAGAAGGCCATATGGCCCTGGTGGCACAGCGGGTAAGTGCGGTGGGGACCGCACCCCGCAACCCACAGCAATGCAGAAAGCGATGGGACGACCTGCGGATACGCGTCCGTAGCATACTTTCTGCCAACCGCAACATTGCCACAGCTACCGGGGGAGGATCAGAATCACCCATCAAGTTGACCCCCTGGGAAGAAATCTGTGCCTCCACCATTGGAATGGAGAGCATAGAGGGAGTCGGAGGGATGGAGAAAGGAGTGCAGACATCCGAAGATTCAGGTAGGTGTCCCAAATAAAACAATGCCAAAACCACAATGTCCAATCATGTGAAGTACCACGTGCCCACATAGTGCAACAGGAACACATGTCCAGGAGAACGTCCACATACATAGGCCTGATAGCACACTTTAAAACTCACATCAAATACATAAATAATTAAAAATCCTAAAAACACCCTCTACACGTGCAGCAGGCACACCCTAACTGCAGGCTGCCAAACAACTGCACCCTCACTCCACACACAAATGAAACCACCTCCAAGGCCCCGACCCAAATCACCCTCAGGTACCACCCCAATGCATGTGATACATTGCCATTCCAATTCCCACAGACCCATTAATAACGCTCGCCCTCCTTTACTCCACCACAGGGTCCGATCCAAACGACGAGCTCCAGGACACCCCTACCAGCACACCTGCAAAGAGGGCCAAGACCAACGGCCAAAGACCCTCCACCTCAGCTGCACGCATCAAGACACGGCAGCAGCACAAATCAAGTGACAGCACACAGGAGGGAACTCCAACAGGCACCCCAGCAGCCAGCATGCCCACAACAACACCACCACAGGTCCCCCCAATGGATGCCACAGTAGGCACTGCTTCTGGTGGCAGCAGCACCATAGGTGATACTGCATTAATGGCAGCATGCTCCGACACAGAAAACGGGGATGTCGAAGTTAGATCCATCCATGACCTGTCTCAATCCCCCTGTCTGTTCCATCCCGTACACCATGAGGATACCACGCAGGGGCACCCACAAGACGACGACTGGCCATCCCCCACAAGCCCTGTGGCAAGGCAACATGAGGTGATCAGCCACTCTGTGACACCACCGCAAATGGCCATGGCCCAGCAGAGGCAACAGTCCCTCGACCAGGTAATCGTGCAACAGCAGCAACTGGCCACGCTCCTCAAGGACCATGCCGATGAATGTGGGGGCACTAAGGCAGACATAGAAACATCAACTGAGACACTTAGGGCAGAAATGGAGAGAAGTACAGAGACACTAAGGGCACAAATGGAGAGTAGCACCGAGAGCCTGAGAGTAGAAATGGAGAGAAGCACCGAGAGCCTGAGAGTACAAATGGAGAGAAGCACCGAGAGCCTGAGGGGGGAACTGCATGCGACGTCCAAAGACGTATGTGCCGAACTTGCCGCAGTGCGCCGTGTGCTCACTGAGCTCTCACAAACCCTTAGGGACATGCATGGACGTGAGCAGGCAGAGACATCATCCGTTGCAAGTTCCGTCCAGGGCAGCCCCCAACGTAGATCTGTGAGGAACCTACGCTCCACAGGCAGGGGTGCCCCTGATACCCGCAGAGGGGGCTTGCAATAGCGACTGCCCACTGACAATGAGCATCTTTGGACACTGGTGTTCGGGGGGGAGGTAGGAGGGTGGAGGGGGTGTGTTGGGCTCACTTGGGTGGCGGGTCGATAGGGTGTTTAACATGATATCACATATGCCATAAACAATGCACGATCATGCAATGAGATGTGTGGACATTGATCTTTGTGTACGAGGCCATTATAGGCGTACAGTCCATATTGTGCATGTTCCAGACACACACAGTGCCACGAGTCCCGTGTCCATGTATCAGCCACCAGGCGTGAGTGCTAGAAGCATGCATCTATGAGATGCTGACGAATGTCACGGCCCTCCTGTGCCTCGCAGACTCCTTGAGGTGCTGCCACATCCCCACCCTCATCATGACCATCATCAGGTGCTTGCAGTTCTGCGTCAGGGGGCATGGGCACATTTCTACGTACGCACATGTTGTGGAGCATGACACATGCCATGACCATCTTTGCAACCTTCACATGGCGGTACAGGAGTGCCCCGCCAGACCTGCTGAGGCAGCGGAAACGAGTCTTCAGTAGGCCGAATGCCTGTTCTATGACTACACGGGTACGTGAGTGGGCATGGTTGTAGTCCTCCTCATGCTGGTCCCGTGGGTTCCGGACTGGTGTGAGGAGCCATCTCTTCAGTGGATACCCGGCATCACCTGTATGTGGACAATAAAGGAATTTTGAGGAATGCCATTGCTACGTACGCACCCCCCCCCTTCCTGCCAGGTCATTGCCGCATCACATACCCCACATCATCATGCATGAAATGAGACTCACCGTGTAGCCAGGATCTGTTCCCTGCGTGTCGCTCCATGTAGCGTGGTATAGTAGAGTTCCTCAAGACCATAGAATCATGGGTTGATCCAGGGAATCTGGCACAACAATGTGTAATGATCCTGTTGGAGTCACACACCATTTGTACATTCAGAGAATGAAATTGTTTTCGGTTGCGGTACTGGGCCTCCATGGCATGTGGGACGACCAATTCCACATGGGTGCAGTCGATGGCACCAATGCAACCCGGTATGCCGGCAAGTGCATGGAATCCCACTTTTGTGTTGGTAATTTCCTGCTCCGAGCGTGGTAGAGAGATGTAGTCGTCTGCGTGCTTCAGGAGGGCATCGAGCACTTGCAATAGTGTCCGTGAGAACAGTGGCTGTGATATGCCATGCAACTGTCCGACTGTGTGCTGGTAGGTGCCTGTGGCTAGGAAGTGGAGTACAGACACCACCTTCAGTAGGGGTGGGATGGCGGTTGGGCTATCTATCATGCTGACAAGGTCAGCCTGTGTCATGTCCACAATGGCGGTTATGGTGTCCCGGTCCAAACGGTAGAGGGTGTGGATCTGCTCATCAGTGAGGTTGAACGGATGTGCTCGGAGGCGTGGGATTGCGGGCTGCCTGCGTGGTGGTAGTGGCTGTGCTGGCGGCCCTTGCTGGCCCTGCCTTGCCCTCCTCCTCCTCCTGCGTCTCCGCCGTGCGGCAGGTTGTAGTTGGTGTTCGTCTTCTTCTTGAAGTTGGAGTACTTGCAGTGCTATCAGGTCCCCCAGGGCCAACATAGCTAGTCCTGCCGGTAGCATTTCGGAGTGGGTGTGGTTGTGGGAGGAGACTGGGTGTGCAATGTATGTGTTTTCAGGCTGTATGGCCTCCACCTGTGGTGATTCATTCCACCTGTGCAAGCTGCTCTCCCCTTTGGGCGAGCACGTCCCGCACACAACGCTGCAATTCGACGAATGGCATCTTGCTATTGCAATCATGTATTTGTACCCGATGGCAGTGTAACATTGGTTGATATGTTCATTCGGCTATGGTCCCATTGTTTCACATACTATCTTTGCAGTCGCGAACAGACTTGTGAAGGGTCAGTGGAACGTAGTACTCGAGTAACGGTGGACCCTCATGCAACACTGTACCGAGCTTCACCGACGGGCGGGGCGTCCCATTTGTGAGTGAAGGCAGTTGCCATTTTCACACACAGCCGCACTAGATGGATTAATTTGTGAATTCAAGCGGCCACAGATGCCTTTTCGACGTGATGTTGCAAATGAGGAATTCGAAGGGCGGCGCTTTCAGTTTTCAGCTAGCGGCGAGGAGATGCCCACAGGTCTGACTGCAAATATAACGTTCTATTGTTCAATGTCCTTGGGACAGGGGCCATGGCGAGGATGCAATGATTGATATGAATAGTTTGGGATGCGCAATAGCGACGTGGGCGATGAGGCCGGACGTTCCCAAATACATGTTACTTCACAACACTGGAATTACGGGCTGGGGCACAGTGGATTTTGCAGGCTGCATAACGCACAGACTCAATGGAAATTTCACATGTTATGTGAGTATGGAAACAGGCGTTTTCATTACGGGATGAGGGAATGATATATGGATGCATGGACAGATGATTTGATACAGAGTTTGCCATGTACAGGGCTTCTTGGAATCTATCCGCCTCCCCTGCGCTATGTGATGCAGGGCTGCCATAGTGGGACCATCGTCTGTCTGGCCTTGTTGAGCCCTCCCTGTCTCGACGCGCCTTCAGACACTTGTGTCTATGCACGTTACCAATCCCATCAGATGGATTCTGTTTTAACAGACGCATGCACAGGTACACTCGTTTGTGATAGTGTTTTCACCTCGATATAGATAGTTATGATTCACAAGTGGTTTTTGGGTGGTGATGATCCTTTGGAGTGGGCTAGCATGCATATGGCTGTGGATTTGGTGTGATCACTGAAGTGCGTAATTCAAATGTAGTTCTGATGGCCATACTATTCTTTTTCATTTCATTTGGTTGACAGGTATCTCCTCCCCTTTTGCCACTGCCATCTGTATGCCACTCCTGCAGATGGATTTTACTCCCGACACCTGCTGCTTCGTGTTAATCAGTGGAGCAGCATTACGATCTTATGGGACGATCGCCAATGGGCCACATGCCCTTACGCAGTACTAGTGGCTAGGAGCAACATTTCGGCCTTTCAGCTGGACTAGTGCTTCCCTATTGGGACGGCCCTGCGGTTCTAGGCGCTTCCATGTTGCCTTTTCGTACGAGAATGTAGCCCCTGTGTACCATGAAGGAACAGGGTGTCACACAAGAAGTAGCTGGTCATTTATTGCGGATGCAGCCCACAATGGTGAAATGTATTTTGGAGTTCATGGCCTAATGGCTGTATGGGCTTGGAGAATTTGTTGTGCATTAAATTTCTATTCTGATATGAACCGTGTAGCGTTCTTCTTTGCAAGTGATGTGGCATATTACTATTTGGGGAGCGATGTATTGTGAGGAGATCTGCATTGGGTTCCAGCTTCGGGGTATAGTTGCGTGGTACTGTGCTGGGCGCGTTTGCCTACGAAGCCCAGTGAGGTCAGGGATAAGGGCTGCCATTATGACTGTTTTGATGATGTCATGCACAGGGGCGGGGGATTAGCTTTTGTGTAACAGATGCCGGTCAGCCAGTTGGATTGGTGGAATGATGTGATTATCGGAATATTGCTGGTCACAGGTGCCTGTGTTTGCGTGCATTTCTTGGTGGGAGACTGAGGTCATGTCCATTTGTATAGCTTCTGTATTCGTGCCATCTGTGCCCTGCAGCTCCCATTGGGCCCTCTTGAGATTCATTTGTTCGTTGGCAGGCATGGATGACTAGTACATTTCACTGGTTGCATTGTGTGACTTCATTGCACCTACGGGGGGTTGTACAATGTGGCCAGGGAGCGGTGTACAAGCACTCAGTAGGGCCGTTTACGGTTGGTTCGCGATGCCGTACTTCTCACCATGGCGGAATGGTACTTTCCGCCGTGCTTGATGGCGTTAGGTGCATGTCCGCTAGGGTCGGAATTCGCGTACCGTTGCGCCATGGTGGTAATTACGGTTTGGCATGGCGCGCGCGCGCGTACTTGGTGCAGTTAGCGTTGGCGTTCACTACGGTGTCGCTAATGGCATCGTACTTTGCGGTGACGGGTCATGATCGCACCGAGCGCTATTCGATGGCGGTATTGCATTTCCGCCACCGTTTTTCGATTTCCGCCAGGGTCGTAATGAGGGCCCTAGTCTTGACCGCTGCGATCGCTACCTTGATTGGTCTGGCTCGTCCAGAGGTTACCCTGTTCCAAGTAATTAGGTTGGCCTTCTGAACTTCTGCGCCACCAGGACAGAGTTCAGAAATCCGTCTTAACAAATTGGTGTACAGCGGTGGGATACGACTGAAGGTATCCAGTGTTGCGCACGAACTAGGGCATTTCAGGTTATTCCAACCAGGACACGTAGTGAATTGTTGTAGTATAACTTTAAAAAGGCCATAGTCCTATCTAACAGTATGGAAACAAATACCTTGTTAACTTTAAATGCTTCCAAATCAGAAACATTGAAGAAGATGTGTGCGGAGAGAGGTGTTTCCTCTCAAGGCACGAAATTGGAAATGATCCAAAGAATCGTGGCGTGGCAAGAAGCGCAGCTTGACGCTATAACGTCTGAGGACAGTGCAGAAGGTGGTGGGGCTGCTCTCACTGGTAGAACCGACGGTTCTGCCGCTGCACTGATCCATCGCGACCACGAGGACAGGGAGGATGTGATGTCTAATGTTTCCTCTGCAAGTGCTGATGGGGAGGCTATGCTTGAATTCAAGAAGCAAGAGCTGCGGTTTAGGCAGCAGGAGCTTGAATTCAGCATAGCCAAACTAAAAATCGAACAGGCAGAAAAACAAAAAGACAGGGATCACCAGTTGGAACTGGCCAAGCTTCAGTTTGCAAATGGGTCCAAGGGTCCTGGACATGGGTCTGGGGCTTCCTCTCATCCACGGTTTCCGAAAGATCTGCTCAGTGTGTATGAAGAAAGGAATGACATTATGGACTGGCTGAATGCGTTTGAGTATGCATGCGAAGTTCAACAAGTTGACAATGCTGATAAGATTGCCTGGTTACTCAGCAGACTGCCCCATTCTGGCTGTAGTGCCATTATGGAAATATCGAAGGCTGAGCGAGCTGATTTCGCAATGTTAAAGCAAACTCTCATTTTAAAGTTTGGGAAGACTCCGGCCCAATATTTGAAACGTTTCAGAGAGTATAAGAAAAAGGAAGGTGGTACTTGGGTATCTTATGTCACTGAATCCTTGAAAAACTTAACTGGCTGGGTCGAAGGTTATAAAGTTTCTACCTTCGAAGGCATGATAAATCTTGTCATGCTGGAACACATTTTTGCTTCTTCTTCCCCGGAGCTTAAGCAGCATTTGGCCGATTCGAAGGAGATAGATCCTAAGAAGCTGGCCATTGCAGCACACTTATGGGTGTCACATCGAGTGTCCCATAAGGACAAAACTCATCCTGGTAAGCAGGAGGAAGGGAAAAAGTCCAAAGATATGGAGGGTGGAGAATCTGCTAAATATTCTTTCCATAAGGGCCACAAAAAGAAAAATAAGGGTAAGACACAAGAGAACTCACAGGGTAGTGGAGGTCAGCCTCCGAAACAGAACTCTGGTTACAATAAGCCTCCCTATGTAAACAGACCCAATGGATCTTGTTTTGCTTGTGGAGCAACTGACCACGTGAAGGGGGATCCCCGTTGTAAGGTTAGACCATTGGGGGTCCACTCCGCTAATCTGGCCTTCTGCTCCTACGAGGAAGAAGAGATTACAGGAGCATCCTTCTCCTCAGACTCATTTCCCAGCGGAATAGAGGCTGAGGTAGTTTTAGTGTCCCTGGGTTCCTGGGAGCCTAAAGTCGCAGAGGCTTATGCTAGGATTCCGGATAATACCAAGCACTACTTTAAAGACAGTGTGCTGATCAATGGAGTAGATACTCCAGCTCTTAGGGATAGTGGGTGCAGTCGCACTGTAGTGGATTCTACCTTGGTAGACTCAAAGGAAGTTGCCAGAGCTACTCTGATGCCCACTAAGTTGGCTGACAGCCCCCTCCGTATGTTTCCCGTAATACCTGTAAATCTTACTTTAAATGGTACAGCAGTCAGGATTCCAGTGAGCATTCAGAGAAACGTCCCGGGAAAGGTCTTGTTAGGTAATGATCTCAGAGCTTTAGGGCTCGTAGGAGACACTGCCGAAAGACCCTACACACGGTCTCAAGCACGGGCAGCATTGGCCAAGTCCAATACCCCGCCCCAGCCGAAGGGGAAACCCAAGGCGAAAGGAGTCGACAAGTCAAGACGAGGGAAAGAGAATATTCCCCCGAGCTCGCCTATCACTGCGGTGGAGGAAGTTGGTCAATCGCCCGGGCCTGACGAGGAGGTGGCGATGCCTGAAGTATTTGACCCCAACGATCATCCTGAACTAAAAGACTTGTTAGTTGAAGGAGGTCCTGATAGGGACGAATTCAGTAAAGGCCAACGTGAGTGCCTATCTCTGGAAGGCCTAAGGAGACAGGCCTGCTCCCAGCTTGAGGGTGAACCTCCTGGGACGCATAGGATTTATTGGGAAGGTGGACTCCTGTATAGCGAGCCCACAGAGTCTACAGAAGGAGACCATAGGAGGTTGGTGGTTCCCCTTGCTGTTAGGCCCTTCCTCCTGCAGTTGGCGCATGAAGTTCCCCTTGCTGGTCACCTTGGTATGAAGAGGACCAAGCAAAGGTTATCCATGCACTTCTACTGGCCCAAGATGGGGGTGCAAGTAGAAAGTCACTGCAGGAGTTGTACCTCCTGCCAGTTGTCTGGTAAGGTTGGCGCGACAATCCAAGCTCCGTTGGTACCGCTCCCAGTTGTGGGGGTACCATTTGAAAGGGTAGGGATCGACATCGTTGGTCCCCTTGACCCAAAAACATCCTCAGGCAATAGGTTTATCCTGGTGCTGGTCGACCATGCAACCAGGTATCCTGAGGCCATCCCATTGAAAACTGTAACTGCCAAGTCAGTTGCAAAACCTTTACTCGGCATATTTACTAGGGTTGGCTTCCCTAAAGAAGTTGTGTCAGATCGTGGCAGCAACTTTATGTCAAAGTATATGCAGGCTATGTGGAAAGAATATGGGGTCACCTACAAGTTCTCTTCTGCATACCACCCCCAGACCAATGGTCTGGTGGAACGGTTCAACAGAACGTTAAAGAGCATGATTGGGGCTCTGGAGGAGCCTCAGAGAAGAAAATGGGATCTTCTTTTACCATGCTTACTGTTTGCCTACCGAGAGGTACCACAGGAGGGTGTTGGCTTCAGCCCCTTCGAACTTCTGTTCGGTCATCCCGTACGGGGACCCTTAGCCATCGTCAAAGAGGGATGGGAGATGCCCACTCCCCCTGTTACTACCAACGTAGTTGATTATGTGCTAGGGCTCAGAAAACGGATGGTACTTCTGATGGGCTTGGCTAGTGATAAATTGAAGGCAGCACAAGCGCTGGTGAAACATTGGTACGACCAGAAAGCTTCCCTCATCAACTTTACACCGGGTCAGCAAGTCCTGATCATGAATCCCATAAGGCCTCGAGCTGTACAGGACAAATGGTCAGGCCCTTACACAGTGGTGGAGCCCCTGGGTGAGGTTAACTATTTAGTGGACCTTGGAAGGCCTGGACAGGCTCCAAAAGTGTTTCACGTGAATAGGCTGAAGGCTTTCGTCCCAAGAGTCGAAATCGCAGCACTGCTACTGGCTTCAGACGTTGAGGAAGAGGAGTCTGAACCTCTCCCCGACCTGTTCCAAAGCGGTCCTTCAGATAGCTCCTTTGAGGGTGTCCGAGTGGCCCCTCACCTGACTTCTGATCAGTGGGCTGAGGTGAAAAGTTTGCTTAGGCAGTTTTCCCCCCTGTTTTCACAGTCGCCTGGTTTGACACCTTGGTGCAAACATAACATTGACACAGGAGACAGTGTACCTACCAAAAGTAGGGGATACAGGATGTCAGACAAAGTACGGTCTTATATTAAGACCGAGGTCAACAAGATGTTAGACCTTGGGGTGATTGAACCCTCTAATAGTCCTTGGTCCAGCCCAGTGGTTTTTGTTCCAAAGGCAGGCACTTCTGAATTGAGGTTCTGCATGGATTACAGGGCTCTGAATGCTGTCACCAAGACAGATGCACACCCCTTGCCTCGAACAGATGAGCTGGTGGATACTTTGGGTGCCTCCAAGTACCTCAGCACGTTTGACCTCACTGCTGGCTATTGGCAAATAGCTTTAGCAGAGCATGCCAAGGAGAAGACAGCATTTTCTACTCCAGACGGCCTTTACCAATTCCGGGTAATGCCGTTCGGGTTGAAGAATGCACCTGCCACTTTCCAGAGGCTTGTGAATCATGTGTTGAATGGGTTGGACGAATTCTGTCTTGCATATCTGGACGATATAGCAGTTTTCAGTGCCACCTGGGAAGACCATGTGAAACACCTCGGGATTGTGCTCCAGGCTCTTCAGAAAGCCCACTTGACCATAAAGGCTAGTAAATGCCAGATTGGACAAGGCTCAGTGGTTTACCTTGGACATGAAGTAGGTGGAGGGAGGATACAGGCTCTACCCAGTAAAGTACAAGCAGTACAAGACTGGCCTACCCCCACTACGCAAACCCAAGTGAGAGCCTTCTTAGGACTCACGGGGTATAACCGCAATTTTGTGGCAGACTATGGCACCATAGCTGCTCCTCTGACTGCCCTCACAACTCCAAAGAAACCCAAGAAGGTAACTTGGACCGACGAGTGTGAGAAGGCCTTCAATGGCTTAAAAGACTCCTTGTGCCAGGCCCCTGTCCTTAGGGCCCCTGATTATCAAAGACCTTTTATCGTGCAGACGGACGCCTCTGACACTGGGATAGGAGCTGTACTATCACAAGTAGATGAGAAGGGTAAGGAACACCCTATCGGTTTTATTAGTCGCCAGCTGAAGGACAGAGAGCTCAGATGGTCCACGGTAGAGAAAGAATGTTTCTCTGTTGTGTGGGCCCTAAGGAAGCTGAGGCCCTACCTCTATGGGACCCACTTCACTGTGCAGACTGACCTTAAGCCGTTAAAGTGGCTAATGAACATGAAGGGGGAGAATCCAAAGTTGCTTAGGTGGTCCATAAGTCTACAAGGCTTCGACTTCACTATTGAGCATAGGCCAGGTGTCCAACATAGCAATGCTGATGGGTTGTCCAGAATGTTTTACCGACCTGAACAAGAGACTCATCCAGGGGTGGATTAGTTCCCCCTGTCCATAGTCTGGGAGGGGCGAGTGTTAGGAAAGATTTCGTAATTGTAGGTAATTTTCCTTCCATGTGGCAACCCCTAAACTTTTTGCTGTTGTTTTTCACCTTGTTCTTGACTTTGCCAGAGAAGTGCAGCCTTCTGCCGCACTCCTCTGGGCTTTCGCTCCTTTCTTACGGGGAAACTGACATGCCCTTAAGACAGTCAGTACCGGGGAACGCTGTTTCCCGTAGTTTCTTTTCTCATGTTGCGGCTTTAGTGCAACATGACACAAGAGGGCACTGTAAGCTAAGTTACAGCTCTCTTGGGTCTCTAGCCTTATACAGGCCCTAGATACTCGTTTAGGATTGTATTTGATCGGTGCAAGTCATTCAGGGACTGGAATGGTGGCAGTGATCGTTTTGTTTATTTTGAGCTCCTTTTGGCGTTCTGAGCACGTTTTTCGCACTGAACCCAAAATGGTGGCCTGGCTCCCAAAATGGCCAGACCACGAGGCTCCTTTGTCTTGTCCACTGACCGTCTTGCTCCCTTCACCTTCCCCGGGTCGAGCGACCCGGGGCCTTCCTTATTTGGGCATGTACTTTCCCGCGAAACTTGGTTGCTTTCGCGGGCTTCTACATGTCTTTTGTGTGCCTCCAGAGTGTGGGCTGGGATGTCTGGTCCCAATTCACATCCTGGGTGCCAGAGAGTCTAGGGTGGTGTGAATGCCTGGGACCACCGTGGTCCGTGATTGGTCCACGAATGGTGTGTGTGTTGATGAGCGGATCTCCCATTGGCTCCCCTCCGTTTTGGCGCGAAGGGAACCGTGGATAAGAGGGGGCTGGAAACACCACTACCAGGTCGATCTCCTGAGTTCTCACGAACGAAGGAATACAGGAGCCAAGTATCCTGCAACCAAGAGGCTGGACCGAGGAATCGCTGGTGACCCGCTGAAGGACTCCTCCTTTGCACTGCTGTCGTCCTGTGAAACCCTTTCCTCCTTTGATCGAACCAGAAGGCCTGAACTGGTGCTTCGACCTTTGGAATAGCAGGAACAGCTATTCTCGGCGACTTCATCATCTCCTGCCAGTAAGCCTTCAGAAGCGTCTCTGGGCCATCCAGTTGACTGACCAGCTTACACGGGAGTCCTGCTCTGTAACCGCCGCCAGGTTGTGTTGTATTTCGAGTCCTTGTCACTCTCACTCGCTTAGTACACTTGGCGTTCCCAAGTCTGAAGTGAGTAGTGTACATTTGGCTCAGATACACACGGCCGCTCCGTTGCCCTGCTGTGGTGACAAAACTGTGCAGGTTTCTTCGATTGGGACGTCTTTTTTCTCTACACGACGACGAGGCATTCCCGGCTCTTCTGAACCTGCCAGCTGCTGAAACTAACGTGGAGAAGCCTGGGTCTGCTTGCATCGGGGACCGGTGAGTAGTATAGCTAGGATCTGGTCGCCCTCCTGCAGTAGCCCATTGCTTTTCCCCGCTGTGTAAAAACAGCACCCTTTTGTCCGTACTCGCGCTTTGCTTCTGCTCACTGTGGAGGCTGCGCTTGAGTCGCGGAACCTGTTCTTCTTCTGTTGTGCACTAACCCGAACTGCCTGACTTCCTCCGAAGAGCTTCTCCTTTTGCCCGTTGGCACCAGCGTGTGCAGGTACTTTGAGCACAAGGCTCCACTCTTCGCAGGGCTCGGACTTCCATCTAGTTAGGTGCCTCTGAAGGCGAACTGAGTCTAAAGCATTATCGCACTGCCTGTTTTCCTTCCCTTTCAGGTGGACTACACATTTCGTGCATATAACGCTTGCGACTGTCGTATTTGTATATATATTGTGTTGATATGGTATGTGTTGGCTTAATATTGTGATATTGTGATTTTCTCGCTACGGTCGTTGTTTTAAAGGCCTTAAAATAAATGTGTATATATTTTTGATATAACAACTGTTTGGAGTAGTTTGTAAGCGCTCTTGCTTTGTGTGCTCATTGCGGGCTTTCAGTCACCCTCACCCCTCTTGAGACCTAGTCTTGACCGCCGCGATCGCTACCTTGATTGGTCTGGCTCGTCCAGAGGTTACCCTGTTCCAAGTAATTAGGTTGGCCTTCTGAACTTCTGCGCCACCAGGACAGAGTTCAGAAATCCGTCTTAACACCAAACCTGAGACCCTTCCTATAGCATGAGATGTGATATCCAACTCCTTCCCATTCCAATCCTGAGACCCTTCCTATAACATGAGATGTGATGTCTCAATGCTTCTAATACCAAACCTGAGATCCTTCCTATGGCATGTGATGTCATATAAAACTCCTTCCCATTCCAATCCTGAGACCCTTCCTATAGCATGAGATGTGATATCCAACTCCTTCCCATTCCAATCCTGAGACCCTTCTGAGAGCATGAGATGTGATATCTCAATGCTTCTAATACCAAACCTGAGATCCTTCCGATAGCATGAGATGTGATATCTCAATTCTTCTAATACCAAACCTGAGATCCTTCCTATAACACGAGATGTGATATCCAAATCCTTCCCCTTCCAAACCTGAGACCCTCCCTTTGGCATGAGATGTGATATCCAACTCCTTCCCATTCCAACCCTGAGACCCTTCTGATAGCATGAGATGTGATATCTCAATGCCTCTAACAAACCTGAGATCCTACCTCTAACATGAAATGTGATATCCAACTCCTTCCCATTCCAATCCTGAGACCCTTCCTATAGCATGAGACGTGATATCTCAATGCTTCTAATACCAAACCTGAGACCCTTCCTATAGCATGATATGGGATATCCAACTCCTTCCCAATCCAATCCTGAGACCCTTCTGATAGCATGAGATGTGATATCTCAATGCTTCTACCAAACCTGAGACCCTTCCTATGGCATGAGATGTGATATCAAACTCCTTCCCATTCGAATCCTGAGTCCCTTCATATAGCATGATATGTGATATCCAACTCCTTCCCATTCCAATCTGAGACCCTTCCTATAGCATGAGATGTGACATCTCAATGCTTCTAATACCAAACCTGAGACCCTTCCTAAAGCCCGAGATGGGATATCCAACTCCTTCCCATTCCAATCCTGAGACACTTCCGATAGCAGAGATGTGATATCTCAATGCTTATACCAAACCTGAGACCCTTCCTATAACATGAGATGTGATATCCAACTCCTTCCCGTTCCAAACCTGAGACCCTTCCTATAGCATATGTGGTATCCAACTCCTTCCCATTCCAAACATGAGACCATTCCTATAGCAAGAATGTAATATCCAACTCCTTCCCATTCCAATCCTGAGACCATGCCTATAGCATGAGATGTGATATCTCAATGCTTCCAATACCAAACCTGATATCCTTGCTATGACATGAGATGTGATATCCAATTCCTTCCCATTCCAAACCTGAAACCCTTCCTACAGCATGCAATGTGATATCTCAATGCTTCTAATACCAAACCTGAGACCCGTCCTATAACATGAGATGGGATATCCAACTCCTTCCCGTTCCAAACCTGAGACCCTTCCTATAGTATGAGATGTGATATCCAACTCCTTCCCATCCCAATCCTGAGACACTTCCGATAGCAGAGATGTTATATCTCAATGCTTATACCAAACCTGAGACCCTTCCTATGGCATGAGATGTGATATCCAACTCCTTCCCATTCCAATCCTGAGACCCTTCCTATAGCATGAGATGCGATATCTCAATGCTTCTAATACCAAACCTGGACCCTTCCTATAGCATGAGATGTGATATCAAACTCCGTCCCATTCCAATCCTGCGTCCCTTCCTATAGCATGAGATTTGATATCTCAATGTTTCTACTACCAAACCTGAGACCCTTCCTATAACATGAGACGTGATATCCAACTCCTTCCCATTCCAATCCTGAGACTCTTCCTATAGCATGAGATGTGATATCTCAATGCTTCTACCAAACCTGAGACCCTTCCTATAGCATGAGATGTGATATCCGACTCCTTCCCATTCCAATCCTCAGACACTTCCTATAGCATGAGATGTGATAACTCAATGCTTCTAATACCAAACCTGAGACCCTTCCTATGGCATGAGATTTGATATCAAACTCCTTCCCAATCCAATCCTGAGACCCTTCCTATAGCATGAGATATGATATCCAACTCCTTCCCATTCCAATCCTGAAACCCTTCCTACACCATGAGATGTGATATCTTAATGCTTCTAATACCAAACCTGAGACCCGTCATATAACATGAGATGTGATATCCAAATCCTTCCCCTTCCAAACCTGAGACCCTTCCTTTAGCATGAGATGTGATATCCAGCTCCTTCTCATTCCAATCCTGAGACCCTTCCGATAGCATGAGATGTGATATCTCAATGCTTCTAATATCAAAACTGAGACCCTCCCTATATCATGAGATGTGATATCTAAGTCCTTCCCATTCCAATCCTGAGACCCTTCGGATAGCAGAGATGTGATATCTCAATGCTTATACCAAACCTGAGACCCTTCCTATAGCATGAGATGTGATATCCAACTCCTTCCCATTCCAATCCTGAGACCCTTACTATAGCATGAGATGTGATATCTCAATGCCTCTAATACCAAACCTGAGATCCTACCTCTAACATGAAATGTGATATCCAACTCCTTCCCCTTCCAAACCTGAGAGCCTTCCTATAACACGAGATGTGATATCGAAGTCCTTCCCATTCCAATCCTGAGACCCTTCCTATAACGTGAGATGTGATATCCAACTCCTTCCCATTCCAACCTGAGACCCTTCCTATAGCATGAGATGGGATGTCCAACTACTTCCAAATCCAATCCTGATACCTGTTAAGACGGATTTCTGAACTCTGTCCTGGTGGCGCAGAAGTTCAGAAGGCCAACCTAATTACTTTTGAACAGGGTAACCTCTGAACAAGCCAGACCAATCAAGGTAGCGATCGCGGCGGTCAAGACTAGGTCTCAAGAGGGGTGAGGGTGACTGAAAGCCCGCAATGAGCACACAAAGCAAGAGCGCTTACAAACTACTCCAAACAGTTGTTATATCAAAAATAGATACACATTTATTTTAAGGCCTTTAAAACAATGACCGTAGCGAGAAAATCACAATATCACAATATTAAACCAACACATACCATATCAACACAATATATATACAAATACACAGTCGCAAGCGTTTAAAGCACGAAATATGTAGTCCACCTGAAAGGAAAGGAAAACAGGCAGTGCGATAACGCTTTAGACTCAGTTCGCCTTAAGATGCACCTAACTAGATGGAAGTCCGAGCCCTGCGAAGAGTGGAGCCTTGTGCTCAAAGTACCTGCCACGCCGGTGCCAACGGGCAAAAGGGGAAGCTCTTCGGAGGAAGTCAGGCAGTTCAGTATAGTGCACACAGAAGGAGAACAGGTTCCGCAACTCAAGCGCAGCCTCCACAGCGGGCAGAAGCAGAGCGCGAGTACGGCCAAAAGGGTGCTGTTTTTACACAGCAGGGAAAAGCAATGGGATACTGCAGGAGGGCGACCAGATCCTAGCTAAACTACTCACCGGTCCCCGAAGCAAGCAGACCCAGGCTTCTCCACGTTAGTTTCAGCAGCTGGCAGGTTCAGAAGAGCAGGGAACGCCTCGTAGTCGTGTAGAGCAAAAAGACGTCCCAATCGACGAAACCAGCACAGTTTGTTGCCGCAGCAGGACAACGGAGCGGCCGTGTGTATTCGAGCCAAATGTACACTCCTCCCTTCAGACTTGGGAACGCCAAGTGTACGAAGCGTGGGAGAGTGACAAGGACTCGGAATACAACACAACCTGGCGGCAGTTACAGAGCAGGACTCCCTTGTAAGCTGGTCAGTGTTAAGACGGATTTCTGAACTCTGTCCTGGTGGCGCAGAGGTTCAGAAGGCCAACCTAATTACTTGGAACAGGGTAACCTCTGGACAAGCCAGACCAATCAAGGTAGCGATCGCGGCGGTCAAGACTAGGTCTCAAGAGGGGTGAGGGTGACTGAAAGCCCGCAATGAGCACACAAAGCAAGAGCGCTTACAAACTACTCCAAACAGTTGTTTATATCAAAAATAGATACACATTTATTATAAGGCCTTGAAACTAATAACTACAGTAAAAGCAGCAATATACAACGATATTAAACCAACACATACACTATCCACCCAATATATATACAGAATACACAGTTTCACAGCATTAGCAGCACGAAATATGTTATCCACCTGCAGGGGAAGGAAAACAGGCAGTGCGAACCAATGCGTGTGATATGTCCGCCTTCTGAGGCCCCTAACTAGATGGTAGTCCAATCCCTACGAAGAGTGGAGCCTAGCGCTCAAAAGTACCTGCACACGCCGGTGCCAATGGGCAGAAGGTGAAGCTCTTCGGAGGACGTTGAACAGCTCTGTAGGGAGCTCTAATGAAGGAGAACACGGTCCGCGACTCTAGCGCAGCCTCCACTGTGAGGCAGAAGCAGGGCGCGAGTACGGACAAGGGGTGCTGTATTTACAGCGGGGAAAAGCAAGGGGCACTGCAGGAGGGCGACCAGATCCTAGCTAATCTACTCACCGGTCCCCGAAGCAAGCAGGCCCGAGCTTCTCCTCGATAGATACAGCTTCTGGCAGGTTCTGAAGAGCAGGGAACGTCTCGTCGTCGTGCAGAGTAAAAAGACGTCCCGATCGAAGAAACAAGCACAGTTTTGTCGCCACAGCAGGGCAACGGAACGGCCGGGTGTATTCAAGCCAAACGAGCACTGCTCACCTCTAGCTTAGGACTGCTAAGCAAACGAAGCGTGTGAGCATGCCCCGGACTCAGAATACCACCCAACCTGTCGGCGATTACAGAGCAGGCCTCCTTAGTAAGCTGGTCAGTCAACTGGATGGCCCAGAGACACTTCCGAAGGCTTACAGCAGGAGTTGATGAAGGTGCCGGGAATAGCTGGTCCTGCTATTCCAATAGGTCGAAGCGCCAGTACAGGCCTTCTTGTTCGATCTTAGGTGGAAAGGGCTTCACCGGACGACAGCAATGAGGAGCAGAAGTTCTTCAGGGGGTCACCAGCGATTCCTCGGTCCAGCCTCGTGTTCGCAGGATACTTGGCTCCTGTATCCCTGGGTTCGTAAGAACTCAGGAGATCGACATGGTAGTGGTGTTTCCAGCTCCCTCTTATCCACGGTTCCCTTCGCGCCAAAACGGAGGGGAGCCAATGGGAGATCCGCTCATCAACACACATACCATACGTGGACCAATCACGGACCACAGTGGTCCCAGGCATTCACACCACCCTAGACTCTCTGGCACCCAGGATGTGTATTGGGACCAGACAGCCCATCCCACATCCTGGGGGCACTCAAACGACATGTAGAAGCCCGCGAAAGCAACCGTGTTTCGCGGGAAACTACATGCCCAAATAAGGAAGGCCCCGGGTCGCCTGACCCGGGGGAAGGTAAAGGGAGCAAGACGGACAGTGGACTAGACAAAGGAGCCTCGTGGTCCGGCCATTTTGTGTAGCCGGGCCACCCTTTTGTGTTCGCGGCAAAAACGTGCTCAGAACGGCAAAAGGAGCTCAAAATAAACCAAATGATCGCTGCCACCAGCCCAGTCCCTGAATGACTTGCACCGATCCAAAAACCATCCTACAAGAGTGTCTAGGGTCTGTAGAAGGCTAGAGACCCAAGAGAGCTGTAACTTAGGTTACAGTGCCCTCTTGTGTCGTGTTGCTCTAAAATGGCGACACGATAAAAGAAACTACGGGAAACAGCGTTCCCCGGTACTGACTGTCTTAAGGGCATGTCAGTTTCCCCGTAAGAAAGGAGCGAAAGCCCAGAGGAGTACAGCAGAAGGCTGCACTTCTCTGGCAAAGTCAAGAAAACAGGTTGAAAACAGTAGCAAAAAGTTTAGGGGTTGCCACATGGAAGGAAAGTTCCCTACAATAACGAAATCTTTCCTAACACTCGCCCCTCCCAGACTATGGACAGGGGGAACTAATCCACCCCTGGATGAGTCTCTTGTTCAGGTCGGTAAAACATTCTGGACAACCCATCAGCATTGCTATGTTGGACACCTGGCCTATGCTCAATAGTGAAGTCGAAGCCTTGTAGACTTATGGACCACCTAAGCAACTTTGGATTCTCCCCCTTCATGTTCATTAGCCACTTTAACGGCTTATGGTCAGTCTGCACAGTGAAGTGGGTCCCATAGAGGTAGGGCCGCAGCTTCCTTAGGGCCCACACAACAGAGAAACATTCTTTCTCTACCGTGGACCATCTGAGCTCTCTGTCCTTAAGCTGGCGACTAATAAAACCGATAGGGTGTTCCTTACCCTTCTCATCTACTTGTGATAGTACAGCTCCTATCCCAGTGTCAGAGGCATCCGTCTGCACGATAAAAGGTCTTTGATAATCAGGGGCCCTGAGCACAGGGGCCTGGCACAAGGAGTCTTTCAAGCCATTGAAGGCCTTCTCACACTCGTCAGTCCAAGTTACCTTCTTGGGTTTCTTCGGAGTTGTGAGGGCAGTCAGAGGAGCAGCTATGGTGCCATAGTCTGCCATAAAATTGCGGTAATAACCCGTGAGTCCTAAGAAGGCTCTCACTTGGGTTTGTGTAGTGGGGGTAGGCCAGTCTTGTACTGCTTGTACTTTACTGGGGAGAGGCTGTATCCTTCCTCCACCTACTTCATGCCCAAGGTAAACCACTGAGCCTTGTCCAATCTGGCATTTACTCGCCTTTATGGTCAAGTGGGCTTTCTGAAGAGCCTGGAGCACAATCCCGAGGTGTTTCACATGGTCTTCCCAGGTGGCACTGAAAACTGCTATATCGTCCAGATATGCAAGACAGAATTCGTCCAACCCATTCAACACATGATTCACAAGCCTCTGGAAAGTGGCAGGTGCATTCTTCAATCCGAACGGCATTACCCGGAATTGGTAAAGCCCGTCGGGAGTTGAAAATGCTGTCTTCTCCTTGGCATGTTCTGCTAAAGCTATTTGCCAATAGCCCGCAGTCAGGTCAAACGTGCTGAGGTACTTGGAGGCACCCAAGGTATCCACCAGCTCGTCAGTTCGAGGCAAGGGGTGAGCGTCTGTCTTGGTGACAGCATTCAGAGCCCTGTAATCCACGCAGAACCTCAATTCAGAAGTGCCTGCCTTTGGAACCAATACCACAGGACTGGACCAAGGACTACTAGAGGGTTCAATCACCCCAAGGTCTAACATCTTGTTGACCTCGGTCTTAATATAAGACCGTACTTTATCCGACATCCTGTATCCCCTACTTTTGGTAGGTACACTGTCTCCTGTGTCAATGTTATGTTTGCACCAAGGTGTCAAACCAGGCGACTGTGAAAACAGGGGGGAAAACTGCCTAAGCAAACTTTTCACCTCAGCCTGCTGATCAGAAGTCAGGTGAGAGGCCACTCGGACACCCTCAACGGAGCTATCTGAAGGACCGCTTTGGAACAGGTCGGGAAGAGGTTCTGACTCCTCTTCCTCAACGTCTGACGCCAGTAGCAGTGCTGCGATTTCGACTCTTGGGACGAAAGCCTTCAGCCTATTTACGTGGAACACTTTTGGAGCCTGTCCAGGCCTTCCAAGGTCCACTAAATAGTTCACCTCACCCAGGGGCTCCACCACTGTGTAAGGGCCTGACCATTTGTCCTGTAAAGCGCGAGGCCTTATGGGGTTCATGATCAGGACTTGCTGACCAGGTGTAAAGTGAATTAAGGAAGCTTTCTGGTCGTACCAATGTTTCACCAGCGCTTGTCCTGCCTTCAACTTTTCACTAGCCAAGCCCATCAGGAGTACCATCCGTTTTCTGAGCCCTAGCACATAGTCAACTACATTGGTAGTAACAGGGGGAGTGGGCATCTCCCATCCCTCTTTGACGATGGCTAAGGGTCCCCGTACGGGATGACCGAACAGAAGTTTGAAGGGGCTGAAGCCAACACCCTCCTGTGGTACCTCTCTGTAGGCAAACAACAAGCATGGTAAAAGAAGGTCCCATTTCCTCCTCTGGGGCTCCTCCAGAGCCCCAATCATGCTCTTTAGCGTTCTGTTGAAACGCTCCACCAGACCATTGGTCTGGGGGTGGTATGCAGAAGAGAACTTGTAGGTGACCCCACATTCTTTCCACATAGCCTGCATATACTTCGACATAAAGTTGCTGCCACGATCTGACACAACTTCTTTAGGGAAGCCAACCCTAGTAAATATGCCGAGTAACGCTTTTGCAACTGACTTGGCAGTTACAGTCTTTAATGGGATGGCCTCAGGATACCTGGTTGCATGGTCGACCAGCACCAGGATAAACCTATTGCCTGAGGATGTTTGCGGGTCAAGGGGACCAACGATGTCGATCCCTACCCTTTCAAATGGTACCCCCACAACTGGGAGCGGTACCAACGGAGCTTGGATTGTCGCGCCAACCTTACCAGACAACTGGCAGGAGGCACAACTCCTGCAGTGACTTTCTACTTGCACCCCCATCTTGGGCCAGTAGAAGTGCATAGATAACCTTTGCTTGGTCCTCTTCATTCCAAGGTGACCAGCAAGGGGAACTTCATGCGCCAACTGCAGGAGGAAGGGTCTAACAGAAAGGGGAACCACCAACCTCCTATGGTCTCCTTCTGTAGACTCTGTGGGCTCACTGTACAGGAGTCCACCTTCCCAATAAATCCGATGCTTCCCAGGAGGTTCACCCTCAAGCTGGGAGCAGGCCTGTCTCCTTAGGCCTTCCAGAGATGGGCACTCACGTTGGCCCTTACTGAAGTCGTCCCTATCAGGACCTCCTTCAACTAACAAGTCTTTTAGTTCAGGATGGTCGTTGGGGTCGAACACTTCAGGCATCGCCACCTCCTCGTCAGGCTCGGGCGATTGACCAACTCCCTCCACCGCAGTGGTAGGCGAGTTCGGGGGAATATTCTCTTTCCCCCGTCGGGACTTGTTGACTCCTTTCGCCTTGGGTTTCCCCTTCGGCTGGGGCGGCGTATTGGACTTGGCCAATGCTGCCCGTGCTTGAGACCGTGTGTAGGGTCTTTCGGCAGTGTCTCCTACGAGCCCTAGAGCTCTGAGATCATTGCCCAACAAGACCTTTCCCGGGACGTTTCTCTGAATGCTCACTGGAATCCTAACTGCTGTACCATTTAAAGTTAGATTAACAGGGATCACGGGAAACATACGGAGGGGGCCGTCAGCCAACTTAGTGGGCATCAGAGTAGCTCTGGCAACTTCCTCTGAGTCTACCAAGGTAGAATCCACTACAGTTCGACTGCACCCACTATCCCTAAGAGCTGGAGTATCCACTCCATTGATCAGCACACTGTCTTTAAAGTAGTGCTTGGTATTATCCGGAATCCTAGCATACGCCTCTGCGACTTTAGGCTCCCAGGAACCCAGGGACACTAAAACTACCTCAGCCTCTATTCCGCTGGGAAATGAGTCTGAGGAGAAGGATGCTCCTGTAATCTCTTCTTCCTCGTAGGAGGAGAAGGCCAGATTAGCGGAGTGGACCCCCAAAGGTCTAACCTTACAACGGGGATCCCCCTTCACATGGTCAGTTGCTCCACAAGAAAAACAAGCCCCATTGGGTCTGTTTACGTAGGGAGGCTTATTATAACCAGAGTTCTGTTTCGGAGGCGAACCTCCACTACCCTGTGAGTTCTCGGATGGCTTACCCTTATTTTTCTTTTTGTGGCCCTTATGGGAAGATGATTTAGCAGATTCCCCACCCTCCATATCTTTGGTCTTTTTCCCTTCCTCCTGCTTACCAGGATGAGTTTTGTCCTTATGGGACACTCGATGTGACACCCATAAGTCTGCTGCAATGGCCAGCTTCTTAGGATCTTTCTCCTTCGAATCGGCCAAATGCTGCTTAAGCTCCGGGGAAGAAGAAGCAAAAATGTGTTCCAGCATGACCAGATTGATCATGCCTTCGAAGGTAGAAACCTTATAACCTTCAACCCAGCCAGTCAAGTTTTTCAGGGACTCAGCTACATACGACACCCAAGTACCACCTTCCTTTTTCTTATACTCTCTAAACCTTTTCAAATATTGGGTCGGAGTCTTCCCAAACTTTAAAATGAGAGTCTGCTTCAACATTGCAAAATCAGCGCGCTCAGCCTTCGACATTTCCATAATGGCACTGCAACCAGAATGGGGCAGTCTGCTGAGTAACCATGCAATCTTATCCGCATTATCAACCTCTTGAACCTCGCATGCATACTCAAACGCATTTAACCAGTCCATAATGTCATTTCGTTCCTCATACACACTGAGCAGATCTTTTGGAAACCGTGGATGAGAGGAAGCCCCAGAACCATGTCCAGGACCCTTGGACCCATTTGCGAACTGAAGCTTGGCCAGTTCCAACTGGTGATCCCTGTCTTTTTGTTTTTCTGCCTGGTCGATTTTCAGTTTGGCTATGCTGAATTCAAGCTCCTGCTGCCTAAACCGCAGCTCTTGCTTCTTGAATTCAAGCATAGCCTCCCCATCAACACTGGCAGAGGAAACGTTAGACATTACATCCTCCCTGTCCTCGTGGTCGTGATGGATCAGTGCAGCGGCAGAACCGTCGGTTCTGCCAGTGAGAGCAGCCCCACCACCTTCTGCACTGTCCTCGGAAGTTATAGCGTCAAGCTGCGCTTCTTGCCACGCCACGATTCTCTGGATCATTTCCAATTTAGTGCCTTGAGAGGAAACCCCTCTCTCCGCACACATCTTCTTCAATGTTTCAGATTTCGAAGCATTTAAGGTTAATAAAGTATTCGTTTCCATACTGTCGATAGGACTATGGCCTTTTTAACGTTATATTCAATACTTTACTGCGTGTCCTGGTTGGAATAACCTGAAAACGCCTTAGCTCGTGCGCAACACTGGATACCTTCAGTCGTATCCCACCGCTGTACACCAATTTGTTAAGACGGATTTCTGAACTCTGTCCTGGTGGCGCAGAGGTTCAGAAGGCCAACCTAATTACTTGGAACAGGGTAACCTCTGGACAAGCCAGACCAATCAAGGTAGCGATCGCGGCGGTCAAGACTAGGTCTCAAGAGGGGTGAGGGTGACTGAAAGCCCGCAATGAGCACACAAAGCAAGAGCGCTTACAAACTACTCCAAACAGTTGTTTATATCAAAAATAGATACACATTTATTATAAGGCCTTGAAACTAATAACTACAGTAAAAGCAGCAATATACAACGATATTAAACCAACACATACACTATCCACCCAATATATATACAGAATACACAGTTTCACAGCATTAGCAGCACGAAATATGTTATCCACCTGCAGGGGAAGGAAAACAGGCAGTGCGAACCAATGCGTGTGATATGTCCGCCTTCTGAGGCCCCTAACTAGATGGTAGTCCAATCCCTACGAAGAGTGGAGCCTAGCGCTCAAAAGTACCTGCACACGCCGGTGCCAATGGGCAGAAGGTGAAGCTCTTCGGAGGACGTTGAACAGCTCTGTAGGGAGCTCTAATGAAGGAGAACACGGTCCGCGACTCTAGCGCAGCCTCCACTGTGAGGCAGAAGCAGGGCGCGAGTACGGACAAGGGGTGCTGTATTTACAGCGGGGAAAAGCAAGGGGCACTGCAGGAGGGCGACCAGATCCTAGCTAATCTACTCACCGGTCCCCGAAGCAAGCAGGCCCGAGCTTCTCCTCGATAGATACAGCTTCTGGCAGGTTCTGAAGAGCAGGGAACGTCTCGTCGTCGTGCAGAGTAAAAAGACGTCCCGATCGAAGAAACAAGCACAGTTTTGTCGCCACAGCAGGGCAACGGAACGGCCGGGTGTATTCAAGCCAAACGAGCACTGCTCACCTCTAGCTTAGGACTGCTAAGCAAACGAAGCGTGTGAGCATGCCCCGGACTCAGAATACCACCCAACCTGTCGGCGATTACAGAGCAGGCCTCCTTAGTAAGCTGGTCAGTCAACTGGATGGCCCAGAGACACTTCCGAAGGCTTACAGCAGGAGTTGATGAAGGTGCCGGGAATAGCTGGTCCTGCTATTCCAATAGGTCGAAGCGCCAGTACAGGCCTTCTTGTTCGATCTTAGGTGGAAAGGGCTTCACCGGACGACAGCAATGAGGAGCAGAAGTTCTTCAGGGGGTCACCAGCGATTCCTCGGTCCAGCCTCGTGTTCGCAGGATACTTGGCTCCTGTATCCCTGGGTTCGTAAGAACTCAGGAGATCGACATGGTAGTGGTGTTTCCAGCTCCCTCTTATCCACGGTTCCCTTCGCGCCAAAACGGAGGGGAGCCAATGGGAGATCCGCTCATCAACACACATACCATACGTGGACCAATCACGGACCACAGTGGTCCCAGGCATTCACACCACCCTAGACTCTCTGGCACCCAGGATGTGTATTGGGACCAGACAGCCCATCCCACATCCTGGGGGCACTCAAACGACATGTAGAAGCCCGCGAAAGCAACCGTGTTTCGCGGGAAACTACATGCCCAAATAAGGAAGGCCCCGGGTCGCCTGACCCGGGGGAAGGTAAAGGGAGCAAGACGGACAGTGGACTAGACAAAGGAGCCTCGTGGTCCGGCCATTTTGTGTAGCCGGGCCACCCTTTTGTGTTCGCGGCAAAAACGTGCTCAGAACGGCAAAAGGAGCTCAAAATAAACCAAATGATCGCTGCCACCAGCCCAGTCCCTGAATGACTTGCACCGATCCAAAAACCATCCTACAAGAGTGTCTAGGGTCTGTAGAAGGCTAGAGACCCAAGAGAGCTGTAACTTAGGTTACAGTGCCCTCTTGTGTCGTGTTGCTCTAAAATGGCGACACGATAAAAGAAACTACGGGAAACAGCGTCCCCGGTACTGACTGTCTTAAGGGCATGTCAGTTTCCCCGTAAGAAAGGAGCGAAAGCCCAGAGGAGTACAGCAGAAGGCTGCACTTCTC
This sequence comes from Ambystoma mexicanum, assembly GCF_040938575.1. NCBI lineage: Eukaryota > Metazoa > Chordata > Amphibia > Caudata > Ambystomatidae > Ambystoma > Ambystoma mexicanum. The sequence continues at coordinate 1,076,874 of NW_027182493.1, read as the reverse complement.
TGGCAAAGTCAAGAAAACAGGTTGAAAACAGTAGCAAAAAGTTTAGGGGTTGCCACATGGAAGGAAAGTTCCCTACAATAACGAAATCTTTCCTAACAGTCAGTCAACTGGATGGCCCAGAGACACTTCCGAAGGCTTACTTGGCAGGAGATGATGAAGTCGCCGGGAATAGCTGTTCCTGCTATTCCAAAGGTCGAAGCACCAGTACAGGCCTTCTGGTTCGATCAAAGGAGGAAAGGGTTTCACAGGACGACAGCAGTGCAAAGGAGGATTCCTTCAGCGGGTCACCAGCGATTCCTCGGTCCAGCCTCGTGGTTGCAGGATACTTGGCTCCTGTATTCCTTCGTTCGTGAGAACTCAGGAGATCGACCTGGTAGTGGTGTTTCCAGCTCCCTCTTATCCACGGTTCCCTTCGCGCCAAAACGGAGGGGAGCCAATGGGAGATCCGCACATCAACACACATATCATACGTGGACCAATCACGGACCACGGTGGTCCCAGGCATTCACACCACCCTAGACTCTCTGGCACCCAGGATGTGTATTGGGACCAGACATCCCCGCCCACACCCTGGAGGCACACAAACGACATGTAGAAGCCCGTGAAAGCAACCACGTTTCGCGGGAAAGTACATGCCCAAATAAGGAAGGCCCCGGGTCGCTCGACCTGGGGAAGGTGAAGGGAGCAAGACGGTCAGTGGACAAGACAAAGGAGCATCGTGGTCTGGCCATTTTGGGAGCCAGGCGACCATTTTGGGTTCAGTGCGAAAAACGTGCTCAGAACGCCAAAAGGAGCTCAAAATAAACAAAACGATCGCTGCCACCATTCGAGTCCCTGAATGACTTGCACCGATCAAATACCATCCTAAAAGAGTATCTAGGGCCTGTAGAAGGCTAGAGACCCAAGAGAGCTGTAACTTAGCTTACAGTGCCCTCTTGTGTCATGTTGCACTAAAGCCGCAACACGATAAAAGAAACTACGGGAAACAGCGTTCCCCGGTACTGACTGTCTTAAGGGCATGTCAGTTTCCCCGTAAGAAAGGAGCGAAAGCCCAGAGGAGTGCGGCAGAAGGCTGCACTTCTCTGGCAAAGTCAAGAACAAGGTGAAAACAACAGCAAAAAGTTTAGGGGTTGCCACATGGAAGGAAAATTACCTACAATTACGAAATCTTTCCTAACAATACCCTTCCGATAGCATGAGATGTGATATCCCAATGCTTCTACCAAACCTAGGACCCATACTATGGCATGAGATGTGATATCAAGCTCCTTCCCATTCCAATTCTGAGACCCTTCCTATACCAGGAGACTTGCTATCTCAATGCTTCTAATACCAAACCTGCACCCGTCCTATAACATGAGTTGTGATATCCAAATCCTTCCCCTTCCAAACCTGAGACCCTTCCTTTATCATGAGATGTGATATCCAACTCCTTCCCATTCCAATCCTGAGACCCTTCCCATATCATGAGATGTGATATCTCAATGCTTCTAATATCAAACTTGAGACCCTCCCTATAGCATGAGATGTGATATCCAAGTCCTTCCCATTCCAATCCTGAGACTCTTCCTATAGCATGAGATGTGATATCTCAATGCTTCTACCAAACCTGAGACCCTTCCTATAGCATGAGATGTGATATCCAACTCCTTCCCATTCCAATCCTCAGACACTTCCTATAGCATGAGATGTGATATCTCAATGCTACTAATACCAAACCTGAGACCCTTCCTATGGCATGAGATTTGATATCAAACTCCTTCCCAATCCAATCCTGAGACCCTTCCTATAGCATGAGATATGATATCCAACTCCTTCCCATTCCAATCCTGAAACCCTTCCTATACCATGAGATGTGATATCTTAATGCTTCTAATACCAAACGTGAGACCCGTCCTATAACATAAGATGTGATATCCAAATCCTTCCCCTTCCAAGCCTGAGACCCTTCCTTTAGCATGAGATGTGATATCCAGCTCCTTCTCATTCCAATCCTGAGACCCTTCCGATAGCATGAGATGTGATATCTCAATGCTTCTAATATCAAAACTGAGACCCTCCCTATAGCATGAGATGTGATATATAAGTCCTTCCCATTCCAATCCTGAGACCCTTCATATAGCAGAGATGTGATATCTCAATGCTTATACCAAACCTGAGACCCTTCCTATGGCATGAGATGTGATATCCAACTCCTTCCCATTCCAATCCTGAGACCCTTCCTATAGCATGAGATGTGATATCTCAATGCTTCTACCATACCTGAGACTCTTCCTTTAGCATGAGATGTGATATCTAACTCCTTCCCATTCCAATCCTGAGACCCTTACTATAGCATGAGATGTGATATCTCAATGCTTCTAATACCAAACCTGAGATCCTTCCTATAACATGAGATGTGATATCCAAATCCTTCCCCTTCCAAACCTGAGACCCTCCCTTTAGCATGAGATGTGATATCCAACTCCTTCCCATTCCAATCCTGAGACCCTTCTGATAGCATGAGATGTGATATCTCAATGCTTCTAATACCAAACCTGAGATCCTTCCGATAGCATGAGATGTGATATCTCAATGCTTCTAATACCAAACCTGAGATCCTTCCTATAACATGAGATGTAATATCCAAATCCTTCCCCTTCCAAACCAGAGACCCTCCCTTTAGCGTGAGATGTGATATCCAACTCCTTCCCATTCCAATCCTTAGACCCTTCTGATAGCATGAGATGTGATGTCTCAATGCCTCTAATACCAAACCTGAGATCCTACATCTAACATGAAATGTGATATCCAACTCCTTCCCCTTCCAAACCTGAGAGCCTTCCTATAACATGAGATGTGATATCGAAGTCCTTCCCATTCCAATCCTGAGACCCTTCCTATAACATGAGATGTGATATCCAACTCCTTCCCATTCCAACCTGAGACCTTTCCTATAGCATGAGATGGGATATCCAATTACTTCCAAATCCAATCCTGATACCCTTCCGATAGCATGAGATGTGATATCCCAATGCTTCTACCAAACCTGAGACCCATACTATGGCATGAGATGTGATATCAAACTCCTTCCCATTCCAATCCCGAGACCCTTCCTATAGCTTGAGATGTGATATCCAACTCCTTCCCATTCCAATTCTGAGACCCTTCCTATACCAGGAGACTTGCTATCTCAATGCTTCTAATACCAAACCTGACACCCGTCCTATAACATGAGTTGTGATATCCAAATCCTTCCCCTTCCAAACCTGAGACCCTTCCTTTATCATGAGATGTGATATCCAACTCCTTCCCATTCCAATCCTGAGACCCTTCCCATATCATGAGATTTGTTATCTCAATGCTTCTAATATCAAACTTGAGACCCTCCCTATAGCATGAGATGTGATATCCAAGTCCTTCCCATTCCAATCCTGAGACCCTTCCTATAGCATGAGATGTGATATCTCAATGCTTCTAATACCAAACCTGAAACCCTTCCTTTAACATGAGACGTGATATCCAACTCCTTCCCATTCCAATCCTGAGACTCTTCCTATAGCATGAGATGTGATATCTCAATGCTTCTACCAAACCTGAGACCCTTCCTATAGCATGAGATGTGATATCCAACTCCTTCCCATTCCAATCCTCAGACACTTCCTATAGCATGAGATGTGATATCTCAATGCTTCTAATACCAAACCTGAGACCCTTCCTATGGCATGATATTTGATATCAAACTCCTTCCCATTCCAATCCTGAGACCCTTCCTATAGCATGAGATATGATATCCAACTCCTTCCCATTCCAATCCTGAAACCCTTCCTATACCATAAAATGTGATATCTTAATGCTTCTAATACCAAACCTGAGACCCGTCCTATAACATGAGATGTGATATCCAAATCCTTCCCCTTCCAAACCTGAGACCCTTCCTTTAGCATGAGATGTGATATCCAGCTCCTTCCGATTCCAATCCTGAGACCCTTCCGATAGCAGAGATGCGATATCTCAATGCTTATACCAAACCTGAGACCCTTCCTATGGCATGAGATGTGATATCCAACTCCTTCCCATTTCAATCCTGAGACCCTTCCTATAGCATGAGATGTGATATCTCAATGCTTCTAATACCAAACCTGAGACCCTTCCTATAGCATGAGATGGGAAATGTGATATCCAACTCCTTCCCCTTCCAAACCTGAGAGCCTTCCTATAGAATGAGATGTGATATTGAAGTATTTCCCATTTCAATCCTGAGACCCTTCCTATAACATGAGATGTGATACCCAACACCTTCCCATTCCAACCTGAGACCCTTCCTATAGCATGAGATGGGATATCCAACTACTTCCAAATCCAATCCTGATACCCTTCCGTTAGCATGAGATGTATCTCAATGCTTCTAATAACAAACCTGAGATCCCTCCTATAACATGAGATGTGATATCCAAATTCTTCCCCTTCCAAACCTGAGACCCTCCCTTTAGCATGAGATGTGATATCCAACTCCTTCCCATTCCAATCCTGAGACCCTTCTGATAGCATGAGATGTGATATCTCAATGCCTCTAATACCAAACCTGAGATCCTACCTCTAACATGAAATGTGATATCCTACTCCTTCCCTTTCCAAATGTGAGACCCTCCCTATAGCATGAGATGTGATATCCAACTCCTTCCCATTCCAATCCTGAGACCCTTCCTATAGCATGAGATGTCATATCTCAATGCTTATACCAAACCTGAGAACCTTCCTATAGCATGAGATGTGATATCCAACTCCTTCCCATTCCAATCCTGAGACCCTTCCTATAACATGAGATGTGATATCCAACTCCTTCCCATTCCAATCCTGAGACCCTTCTGAGAGCATGAGATGTGATATCTCAATGCTTCTAATACCAAACCTGAGATCCTTCCGATAGCATGAGATGTGATATCTCAATTCTTCTAATTCCAAACCTGAGATCCTTCCTATAACACGAGATGTGATATCCAAATCCTTCCCCTTCCAAACCTGAGACCCTCCCTTTGGCATGAGATGTGATATCCAACTCCTTCCCATTCCAAACCTGAGACCCTTCTGATAGCATGAGATGTGATATCTCAATGCCTTTAACAAACCTGAGATCCTACCTCTAACATAAAATGTGATATCCAACTCCTTCCCCTTCCAAACCTGAGAGGCTTCCTATAGCATGAGATGTGATATCGAAGTATTTCCCATTCCAATCCTGAGACCCTTCCTATAACATGAGATGTTTTATCCAACTCCTTCCCATTCCAACCTGAGACCCTTCCTATAGCATGAGATGGGATATCCAACTACTTCCAAATCCAATCCTGATACCCTTTCGATAGCATGAGATGTGATATCTCAATGCCTCTAATACCAAACCTGAGATCCTTCCGATAGCATGAGATGCGATATCTCAATGCTTGTAATACCAAACCTGATTTCCTTCCTATAACATGAGATGTGATATCAAAATCCTTCCCCTTCCAAACCTGAGACCCTCCCTTTAGCATGAGATGTGATATCCAACTCCTTCCCATTCCAATCCTGAGACCCTTCTGATAGCATGAGATGTGATATCTCAATGCCTCTAATACCAAACCTGAGATCCTACCTCTAACATGAAATGTGATATCCTACTCCCTCCCTTTCCAAACGTGAGACCCTCCCTATAGCATGAGATGTGATATCCAACTACTTCCCATTCCAATCCTGAGACCCTTCCTATAGCATGAGATGTGATGTCTCAATGCTTCTAATACCAGACCTGAGATCCTTCCTATGGCATGAGATGTGATATCCAACTCCTTCCCATTCCAATCGTGAGAGCCTTCCTATAGCATGAGATGTGATATCCAACTCCTTCCCATTCCAATCCTGAGAGCCTTCCTATAGCATGAGATGTGATATCTCAAAGCTTCTAATACCAAACCTGAGATCCTTCCTATAACATGAGATGTGATATCAAAATCCTTCCCCTTCCAAACCTGAGACCCTCCCTTTAGCATGAGATGTGATATCCAACTCCTTCCCATTCCAATCCTGAGACCCTTCTGATAGCATGAGATGTGATGTCTCAATGCTTCTAATACCAAACCTGAGATCCTACCTCTAACATGAAATGTGATATCCTACTCCTTCCCTTTCCAAACGTGAGACCCTCCCTATAGCATGAGATGTGATATCCAAATTCTTCCCATTCCAATCCTGAGACCCTTCCTATAGCATGAGATGTGATATCTCAATGCTTATACCAAACCTGAGACCCTTCCTATAGCATGAGATATGATATCCAACTCCTTCCCATTCCAATCCTGAGACCTTTCCTATAACATGAGATGTGATGTCTCAATGCTTCTAATACCAAACCTGAGATCCTTCCTATGGCATGAGATGTGATATCCAACTCCTTCCCATTCCAACCTGAGACCCTTCCTATAGCATGAGATGTGATATCCAACTCCTTCCCATTCCAATCCTGAGACCCTTCTGATAGCATGAGATGTGATATCTCAATGCTTCTAATACCAAACCTGAGATTCTTCCGATAACATGAGATGTGATATCTCAATTCTTCTAATACCAAACCTGAGATCCTTCCTATAACACGAGATGTGATATCCAGATACTTTCCCTTCCAAACCTGAGATCCTACCTCTCACATGAAATGTGACATCCAACTCCTTCCCCTTCCAAACCTGAGAGCCTTCCTATAACATGAGATGTGATATCGAAGTCCTTCCCATTCCAATCCTGAGACCCTTCCTATAACATGAGATGTGATACCCAACACCTTCCCATTCCAACCTGAGACCCTTCCTATAGCATGAGATGCGATATCTCAATGCTTCTAATACCAAACCTGGACCCTTCCTATAGCATGAGATGTGATATCAAACTCCGTCCCATTCCAATCCTGTGTCCCTTCCTATAGCATGAGATTTGATAGCTCAATGTTTCTACTACCAATCCTGAGACCCTTCCTATAACATGAGATGTGATACCCAACACCTTCCCATTCCAACCTGAGACCCTTCCTATAGCATGAGATGCGATATCTCAATGCTTCTAATACCAAACCTGGACCCTTCCTATAGCATGAGATGTGATATCAAACTCTGTCCCATTCCAATCCTGCGTCCCTTCCTATAGCATGAGATTTGATAGCTCAATGTTTCTACTACCAATCCTGAGACCCTTCCTATAACATGAGATGTGATACCCAACACCTTCCCATTCCAACCTGAGACCCTTCCTATAGCATGAGATGCGATATCTCAATGCTTCTAATACCAAACCTGGACCCTTCCTATAGCATGAGATGTGATATCAAACTCCGTCCCATTCCAATCCTGCGTCCCTTCCTATAGCATGAGATTTGATAGCTCAATGTTTCTACTACCAAACCTGAGACCCTTCCTATAACATGAGACGTGATATCCAACTCCTTCCCATTCCAATCCTGAGACTCTTCCTATAGCATGAGATGTGATATCTCAATGCTTCTACCAAACCTGAGACCCTTCCTATAGCATGAGATGTGATATCCGACTCCTTCCCATTCCAATCCTCAGACACTTCCTATAGCATGAGATGTGATAACTCAATGCTTCTAATACCAAACCTGAGACCCTTCCTATGGCATGAGATTTGATATCAAACTCCTTCCCAATCCAATCCTGAGACCCTTCCTATAGCATGAGATATGATATCCAACTCCTTCCCATTCCAATCCTGAAACCCTTCCTACACCATGAGATGTGATATCTTAATGCTTCTAATACCAAACCTGAGACCCGTCCTATAACATGAGATGTGATATCCAAATCCTTTCCCTTCCAAACCTGAGACCCTTCCTTTAGCATGAGATGTGATATCCAGCTCCTTCTTATTCCAATCCTGAGACCCTTCCGATAGCATGAGATGTGATATCTCAATGCTTCTAATATCAAAACTGAGACCCTCCCTATAGCATGAGATGTGATATCTAAGTCCTTCCCATTCCAATCCTGAGACCCTTCGGATAGCAGAGATGTGATATCTCAATGCTTATACCAAACCTGAGACCCTTCCTATAGCATGAGATGTGATATCCAACTCCTTCCCATTCCAATCCTGAGACCCTTACTATAGCATGAGATGTGATATCTCAATGCTTCTAATACCAAACCTGAGATCCTTCCTATAACATGAGATGTGATATCCAAATCCTTCCCCTTCCAAACCTGAGACCCTCCCTTTAGCATGAGATGTGATATCCAACTCCTTCCCATTCCAATCCTGAGACCCTTCTGATAGCATGAGATGTGATGTCTCAATGCTTCTAATACCAAACCTGAGATCCTTCCGATAGCATGAGATGTGATATCTCAATGCTTCTAATACCAAACCTGAGATCCTTCCTATAACATGAGATGTGATATCCAAATCCTTCCCCTTCCAAACCTGAGACCCTCCCTTTAGCGTGAGATGTGATGTCCAACTCCTTCCCATTCCAATCCTGAGACTCTTCCTGTAGCATGAGATGTGATATCTCAATGCTTCTACCAAACCTGAGACCCTTCCTATAGCATGAGATGTGATATCCGACTCCTTCCCATTCCAATCCTCAGACACTTCCTATAGCATGAGATGTGATATCTCAATGCTTCTAATACCAAACCTGAGACCCTTCCTGTGGCATGAGATTTGATATCAAACTCCTTCCCAATCCAATCCTGAGACCCTTCCTATAGCATGAGATATGATATCCAACTCCTTCCCATTCCAATCCTGAAACCCTTCCTATACCATGAGATGTGATATCTTAATGCTTCTAATATCAAACGTGAGACCCGTCCTATAACATGAGATGTGATATCCAAATCCTTCCCCTTCCAAACCTGAGACCCTTCCTTTAGCATGAGATGTGATATCCAGCTCCTTCTCCTTCCAATCCTGAGACCCTTCCTATAGCATGAGATGGGATATCCAACTACTTCCAAATCCAATCCTGATACCCTTTCGATAGCATGAGATGTGATATCTCAATGCCTCTAATACCAAACCTGAGATCCTTCCGATAGCATGAGATGCGATATCTCAATGCTTGTAATACCAAACCTGATTTCCTTCCTATAACATGAGATGTGATATCAAAATCCTTCCCCTTCCAAACCAGAGACCCTCCCTTTAGCATGAGATGTGATATCCAACTCCTTCCCATTCCAATCCTGAGACCCTTCTGATAGCATGAGATGTGATATCTCAATGCTTATACCAAACCTGAGACCCTTCCTATAGCATGAGATGTGATATCCAACTCCTTCCCATTCCAATCCTGAGACCCTTCCTATAACATGAGATGTGATGTCTCAATGCTTCTAATACCAGACCTGAGATCCTTCCTATGGCATGAGATGTGATATCCAACTCCTTCCCATTCCAATCCTGAGAGCCTTCCTATAGCATGAGATGTGATATCCAACTCCTTCCCATTCCAATCCTGAGAGCCTTCCTATAGCATGAGATGTGATATCTCAAAGCTTCTAATACCAAACCTGAGATCCTTCCTATAACATGAGATGTGATATCCAAATCCTTCCCCTTCCAAACCTGAGACCCTTCCTTTAGCATGAGAAGTGATATCTCAATGCTTCTAATACCAAACCTGATTTCCTTCCTATAACATGAGTTGTGATATCAAAATCCTTCCCCTTCCAAACCTGAGACCCTCCCTTTAGCATGAGATGTGATATCCAACTCCTTCCCATTCCAATCCTGAGACCCTTCTGATAGCATGAGATGTGATATCTCAATGCCTCTAATACCAAACCTGAGATCCTACCTCTAACATGAAATGTGATATCCTACTCCTTCCCTTTCCAAACGTGAGACCCTCACTATAGCATGAGATGTGATATCCAAATACTTCCCATTCCAATCCTGAGACCCTTCCTATAGCATGAGATGTGATATCTCAATGCTTATACCAAACCTGAGACCCTTCCTATAGCATGAGATGTGATATCCAACTCCTTCCCATTCCAATCCTGAGACCTTTCCTATAACATGAGATGTGATGTCTCAATGCTTCTAATACCAAACCTGAGATCCTTCCTATGGCATGAGATGTGATATCCAACTCCTTCCCATTCCAACCTGAGACCCTTCCTATAGCATGAGATGTGATATCCAACTCCTTCCCATTCCAATCCTGAGACCCTTCTGATAGCATGAGATGTGATATCTCAATGCTTCTAATACCAAACCTGAGATCCTTCCGATAACATGAGATGTGATATCTCAATTCTTCTAATACCAAACCTGAGATCCTTCCTATAACACGAGATGTGATATCCAAATACTTCCCCTTCCAAACCTGAGACCCTCCCTTTGGCATGAGATGTGATATCCAACTCCTTCCCATTCCAATCCTTAGAGCCTTCTGATAGCATGAGATGTGATATCTCAATGCCTCTAATACCAAACCTGAGATCCTACCTCTAACATGAAATGTGATATCCAACTCCTTCCCCTTCCAAACCTGAGAGCCTTCCTATAACATGAGATGTGATATCGAAGTCCTTCCCATTCCAATCCTGAGACCCTTCCTATAACATGAGATGTGATACCCAACACCTTCCCATTCCAACCTGAGACCCTTCCTATAGCATGAGATGGGATATCCAACTACTTCCAAATCCAATCCTTATACCCTTCCGATAGCATGAGATGTGATATCTCAATGCTTCTAATACCAAACCAGAGATCCTTCCTATAACATGAGATGTGATATCCAAATCCTTCCCCTTCCAAACCTGAGACCCTCCCTTTAGCATGAGATGTGATATCCAACTCCTTCCCATTCCAATCCTGAGACCCTTCTGAAAGCATGAGATGTGATATCTCAATGCCTCTATTACCAAACCTGAGATCCTACCTCTAACATGAAATGTGATATCCTACTCCTTCCCTTTCCAAACGTGAGACCCTCCCTATAGCATGAGATGTGATATCCAACTCCTTCCCATTCCAATCCTGAGACCCTTCCTATAGCATGAGATGTGATATCTCAATGCTTATACCAAACCTGAGACCCTTCCTATAGCATGAGATGTGATATCCAACTCCTTCCCATTCCAATCCTGAGACCCTTCCTATAACATGAGATGTGATGTCTCAATGCTTCTAATACCAAACCTGAGATCCTTCCTATGGCATGTGATGTCATATAAAACTCCTTCCCATTCCAATCCTGAGACCCTTCCTATAGCATGAGATGTGATATCCAACTCCTTCCCATTCCAATCCTGAGACCCTTCTGAGAGCATGAGATGTGATATCTCAATGCTTCTAATACCAAACCTGAGATCCTTCCGATAGCATGAGATGTGATATCTCAATTCTTCTAATACCAAACCTGAGATCCTTCCTATAACACGAGATGTGATATCCAAATCCTTTCCCTTCCAAACCTGAGACCCTCCCTTTGGCATGAGATGTGATATCCAACTCCTTCCCATTCCAACCCTGAGACCCTTCTGATAGCATGAGATGTGATATCTCAATGCCTCTAACAAACCTGAGATCCTACCTCTAACATGAAATGTGATATCCAACTCCTTCCCATTCCAATCCTGAGACCCTTCCTATAGCATGAGACGTGATATCTCAATGCTTCTAATACCAAACCTGAGACCCTTCCTATAGCATGATATGGGATATCCAACTCCTTCCCAATCCAATCCTGAGACCCTTCTGATAGCATGAGATGTGATATCTCAATGCTTCTACCAAACCTGAGACCCTTCCTATGGCATGAGATGTGATATCAAACTCCTTCCCATTCGAATCCTGAGTCCCTTCATATAGCATGAGATGTGATATCCAACTCCTTCCCATTCCAATCTGAGACCCTTCCTATAGCATGAGATGTGACATCTCAATGCTTCTAATACCAAACCTGAGACCCTTCCTATAGCCCGAGATGGGATATCCAACTCCTTCCCATTCCAATCCTGAGACACTTCCGATAGCAGAGATGTGATATCTCAATGCTTATACCAAACCTGAGACCCTTCCTATAACATGAGATGTGATATCCAACTCCTTCCCGTTCCAAACCTGAGACCCTTCCTATAGCATATGTGGTATCCAACTCCTTCCCATTCCAAACATGAGACCCTTCCAATAGCAAGAATGTAATATCCAACTCCTTCCCATTCCAATCCTGAGACCATGCCTATAGCATGAGATGTGATATCTCAATGCTTCCAATACCAAACCTGAGATCCTTGCTATGACATGAGATGTGATATCCAATTCCTTCCCATTCCAAACCTGAAACCCTTCCTACACCATGCGATGTGATATCTCAATGCTTCTAATACCAAACCTGAGACCCGTCCTATAACATGACATGGGATATCCAACTCCTTCCCGTTCCAAACCTGAGACCCTTCGTATAGTATGAGATGTGATATCCAACTCCTTCCCATCCCAATCCTGAGACACTTCTGATAGCAGAGATGTTATATCTCAATGCTTATACCAAACCTGAGACCCTTCCTATGGCATGAGATGTGATATCCAACTCCTTCCCATTCCAATCCTGAGACCCTTCCTATAGCATGAGATGCGATATCTCAATGCTTCTAATACCAAACCAGGACCCTTCCTATAGCATGAGATGTGATATCAAACTCCGTCCCATTCCAATCTTGCGTCCCTTCCTATAGCATGAGATTTGATATCTCAATGATTCTAATACCAAACCAGAGACCCGTCCTATAACATGAGATGGGATATCCAACTCCTTCCCATTCCAATCCTGAGACTCTTCCTATAGCATGAGATGTGATATCTCAATGCTTCTACCAAACCTGAGACCCTTCCTATAACATGAGATGTGATATCCAACTCCTTCCCATTCCAAACCTGAGACCCTCCCTGTTAGGAACGATTTCGTAATTGTAGGTAATTTTCCTTCCATGTGGCACCCCTAAACTTTTTGCTGTTGTTTTTCACCTTGTTCTTGACTTTGCCAGAGAAGTACAGCCTTCTGCCGCACTTCTCTGGGCTTTCGCTCCTTTCTTACAGGGAAACTGACATGCCCTTAAGACAGTCAGTACCGGGGAACGCTGTTTCCCGTAGTTTCCTTTATCATGTTGCGGCTTTAGTGCAACATGACACAAGAGGGCACTGTAAGCTAAGTTACAGCTCTCTTGGGTCTCTAGCCTTCTACGGGCCCTAGATACTCTTTTAGGATGGTATTTGATCGGTGCAAGTCATTCAGGGACTCGAATGGTGGCAGCGATCGTTTTGTTTATTTTGAGCTCCTTTTGACATTCTGAGCACGTTTTTCGCACTGAACCCAAAATGGTGGCCTGGCTCCCAAAATGGCCAGACCACGAGGCTCCTTTGTCTTGTCCACTGACCGTCTTGCTCCCTTCACCTTCCCCAGGTCGAGCGTCCCGGGGCCTTCCTTATTTGGGCATGTACTTTCCCGCGAAACGTGGTTGCTTTCGCGGGCTTCTACATGTCGTTTGTGTGCCTCCAGGGTGTGGGCTGGGATGTCTAGTCCCAATACACATCCTGGGTGCCAGAGAGTCTAGGGTAGTGTGAATGCCTGGGACCACCGTGGTCCGTGATTGGTCCGCGTATGGTATGTGTGTTGATGAGCGGATCTCCCATTGGCTCCCCTCCGTTTTGGCGCGAAGGGAACCGGGGATAAGAGGGAGCTGGAAACACCACTACCATGTCGATCTTCTGAGTTCTCACGAACGAAGGAATACAGGAGCCAAGTATCCTGCAACCAAGAGGCTGGACCGAGGAATCGCTGGTGATCCGCTGAAGGAATCCTCCTTTGCACTGCTGTCGTCCTGTGAAACCCTTTCCTCCTTTGATCGAACCAGAAGGCCTGTACTGGTGCTTCGACCTTTGGAATAGCAGGAACAGCTATTCCCGGCGACTTCATCATCTCCTGCCAAGTAAGCCTTCGGAAGTGTCTCTGGGCCATCCAGTTGACTGACCAGCTTACAAGGAGTCCTGCTCTGTAACTGCCGCCAGGTTGTGTTGTATTCCGAGTCCTTGTCACTCTCCCACGCTTCGTACACTTGGCGTTCCCAAGTCTGAAGGGAGGAGTGTACATTTGACTTGAATACACACGGCCGCTCCGTTGTCCTGCTGCGGCAACAAACTGTGCTGGTTTCGTCGATTGGGACGTCTTTTTGCTCTACACGACTACGAGGCTTTCCCTGCTCTTCTGAACCTGCCAGCTGCTGAAACTAACGTGGAGAAGCCTGGGTCTGCTTGCTTCGGGGACCGGTGAGTAGTTTAGCTAGGATCTGGTCGCCCTCCTGCAGTATCCCATTGCTTTTCCCTGCTGTGTAAAAACAGCACCCTTTTGGCCGTACTCGCGCTCTGCTTCTGCCCGTTGTAGAGGCTGCGCTTGAGTTGCGGAACCTGTTCTCCTTCTGCTGTGCACTAACCCGAACTGCCTGACGTCCTCCGAAGAGCTTCCCCTTTTGCCCGTTGGCACCGGCGTGGCAGGTACTTTGAGCACAAGGCTCCACTCTTCGCAGGGCTCGGACTTCCATCTAGTTAGGTGCCTCTGAAGGCGAACTGAGTCTAAAGCGTTATCGCACTGCCTGTTTTCCTTTCCTTTCAGGTGGACTACATATTTCGTGCTTTAAACGCTTGCGACTGTGTATTTGTATATATATTGTGTTGATATGGTATGTGTTGGTTTAATATTGTGATATTGTGATTTTCTCGCTACGGTCATTGTTTTAAAGGCCTTAAAATAAATGTGTATCTATTTTTGATATAACAACTGTTTGGAGTAGTTTGTAAGCGCTCTTGCTTTTTGTGCTCATTGCGGGCTTTCAGTCACCCTCACCCCTCTTGAGACCTAGTCTTGACCGCCGCGATCGCTACCTTGATTGGTCTGGCTTGTCCAGAGGTTACCCTGTTCCAAGTAATTAGGTTGGCCTTCTGAACTTCTGCGCCACCAGGACAGAGTTCAGAAATCCGTCTTAACAAATTGGTGTACAGCGGTGGGATACGACTGAAGGTATCCAGTGTTGCGCTCGAACTAAGGCATTTCAGGTTATTCCAACCAGTACACGTAGTGAATTGTTGTAGTATAACTTTAAAAAGGCCATAGTCCTATCAAACAGTATGGAAACAAATACCTTGTTAACTTTAAATGCTTCCAAATCAGAAACATTGAAGAAGATGTGTGCGGAGAGAGGTGTTTTCTCTCAAGGCACTAAATTGGAAATGATCCAAAGAATCGTGGCGTGGCAAGAAGCGCAGCTTGACGCTATAACTTCTGAGGACAGTGCAGAAGGTGGTGGGGCTGCTCTCACTGGTAGAACCGACGGTTCTGCCGCTGCACTGATCCTTCGCGACCACGAGGACAGGGAGGATGTGATGTCTAATGTTTCCTCTGCCAGTGCTGATGGGGAGGCTATGCTTGAATTCAAGAAGCAAGAGCTGCGGTTTAGGCAGCAGGAGCTTGAATTCAGCATAGCCAAACTAAAAATCGAACAGGCAGAAAAACAGAAAGACAGGGATCACCAGTTGGAACTGGCCAAGCTTCAGGTTACAAATGGGTCCAAGGGTCCTGGACATGGGTCTGGGGCTTCCTCTCATCCACGGTTTCCGAAAGATCTGCTCAGTGTGTATGAAGAAAGGAATGACATTATGGACTGGCTGAATGCGTTTGAGTATGCATGCGAAGTTCAAGAAGTTGACAATGCTGATAAGATTGCGTGGTTGCTCAGTAGACTGCCCCATTCTGGCTGTAGTGCCATCATGGAAATGTCGAAGGCTGAGCGAGCTGATTTCGCAATGTTAAAGCAAACTCTCATTTTAAAGTTTGGGAAGACTCCGGCCCAATATTTAAAGCGTTTTCGAGAGTATAAGAAAAAGGAAGGTGGTACTTGGGTATCTTATGTCGCTGAATCTTTGAAAAACTTAACTGGCTGGGTCGAAGGTTATATGGTTTCTACCTTCGAAGGCATGATAAATCTTGTCATGCTAGAACATATTTTTGCTTCTTCTTCCCCGGAGCTTAAGCAGCATTTGGCCGATTCGAAGGAGATAGATCCTAAGAAGCTGGCCATTGCAGCAGACTTATGGGTGTCACATCGAGTGTCCCATAAGGACAAAACTCATCCTGGTAAGCAGGAGGAAGGGAAAAAGTCCAAAGATATGGAGGGTGGGGAATCTGCTAAATCTTCTTCCCATAAGGGCCACAAAAAGAAAAACAAGGGTAAGACACAAGAGAACTCACAGGGTAGTGGAGGTCAGCCTCCGAAACAGAACTCTGGTTACAATAAGCCTCCCTACGTAAACAGACCCACTGGGGCTTGTTTTTCTTGTGGAGCAACTGACCACGTGAAGGGGGGTTAGACCTTTGGGGGTCCACTCCGCTAATCTGGCCTTCTCCTCCTACGAGGAAGAAGAGATTACAGGAGCATCCTTCTCCTCAGACTCATTTCCCAGCGGAATAGAGGCTGAGGTAGTTTTAGTGTCCCTGGGTTCCTGGGAGCCTAAAGTCGCAGAGGCTTATGCTAGGATTCCGGATAATACCAAGCACTACTTTAAAGACAGTGTGCTGATCAATGGAGTGGATACTCCAGTGTGGATTCTACCTTGGTAGACTCAGAGGAAGTTGCCAGAGCTACTCTGATGCCCACTAAGTTGGCTGACGGCCCCCTCCGTATGTTTCCAGTAATACCTGTAAATCTTACTTTAAATGGTACAGCAGTCAGGATTCCAGTGAGCATTCAGAGAAACGTCCCGGGAAATGTCTTGTTAGGTAATGATCTCAGAGCTTCAGTGCTCGTAGGAGACACTGCCGAAAGACCCTACACACGGTCTCAAGCACGGGCAGCATTGGCCAAGTCCAATACGCCGCCCCAGCCAAAGGGGAAACCCAAGGCGAAAGGAGTCTACAAGTCAAAACGAGGGAAAGAGAATATTCCCCCGAGCTCGCCTACCACTGCGGTGGAGGAAGTTGGTCAATCGCCCGGGCCTGACGAGGAGGTGGCGATGCCTGAAGTATTCGACCCCAACGATCATCCTGAACTAAAAGACTTGTTAGTTGAAGGAGGTCCTGATAGGGACGAATTCAGTAAAGGCCAACGTGAGTGCCCATCTCTGGAAGGCCTAAGGAGACAGGCCTGCTCCCAGCTTGAGGGTGAACCTCCTGGGAAGCATAGGATTTATTGGGAAGGTGGACTCCTGTATAGTGAGCCCACAGAGTCTACAGAAGGAGACCATAGGAGGTTGGTGGTTCCCCTTGCTGTTAGGCCCTTCCTCCTGCAGTTGGCACATGAAGTTCCCCTTGCTGGTCACCTTGGTATGAAGAGGACCAAGCAAAGGTTATCCATGCACTTCTACTGGCCCAAGATGGGGGTGCAAGTAGAAAGTCACTGCAGGAGTTGTGCCTCCTGCCAGTTGTCTGGTAAGGTTGGCGCGACAATCCAAGCTCCGTTGGTACCGCTCCCAGTTGTGGGGGTACCATTTGAAAGGGTAGGGATCGACATGGTTGGTCCCCTTGACCCGCAAACATCCTCGGGCAATAGGTTTATCCTGGTGCTGGTCGACCATGCAACCAGGTATCCTGAGGCCATCCCATTGACAACTGTAACTGCCAAGTCAGTTGCAGAAGCTTTACTCGGCATGTTTACTAGGGTTGGCTTCCCTAAAGAAGTTGTGCCGGATGATGGCAGCAACTTTATGTCAAAGTATAGGCAGGCTATGTGGATAGAATGTAGGGTCACCTACAGGTTCTCTTCTGCATACCACCCCCAGACCAATGGTCAGGGGGGGCGTTTTAACAGGACGTTAAAGAGCATGATTGGGGCTCTGGAGGAGCCTCAGAGAAGAAAATGGGATCTTTTTGATTCATGCTTACTGTTTGCCTACCGAGAGGTACCACAGGAGGGTGTTGGCTACAGCCCCTTCGAACTTCTGTTCGGTCATCCCGTACGGGGACCCTTAGCCATCGTCAAGGAGGGATGGGAGATGCCCACTCCCCCTGTTACTACCAACGTAGTTGATTATGTGCTAGGGCTCAGAAAACGGATTGTACTTCTGATGGGCTTGGCTAGTGATAAATTGAAGGCAGGGCAAGCGCTGGTGAAACATTGGTACGACCAGAAAGCTTCCCTCATCAACTTTACACTTGGTCAGCAAATCCTGATCATGAATCCCATAAGGCCTCGAGCTTTACAGGACAAATGGTCAGGCCCTTACCCAGTGGTGGAGCCCCTGGGTGAGGTTAACTATTCAGTGGACCTTGGAAGGCCTGGACAGGCTCCAAAAGTGCTTCACGTGAATAGGCTGAAGGCTTTCGGCCCAAGCGTCGAAATCGCAGCACTGCTACTGGCTTCAGACGTTGCGGGAGAGGAGTCTGAACCTCTCCCCGACCTGTTCCCAAGCAGTCCTTCAGATAGCTCTTTTGAGGGTGTCCGAGTGGCCCCTCACCAAAATGGACAAGGCTCAGTGGTTTACCATGGACATGAAGTAGGTGGAGGGAGGAGACAGCCTCTACTCAGTCAGGTACAAGCAGTACAAGACTGGCCTACCCCCACTACGCAAACCCAAGTGAGAGCCTTCTTAGGACTCACGGGGTATTACCGCAATTTTGTGGCAGACTATGGCACCATAGCTGCTCCTCTGACTGCCCTCACAACTCCGAAGAAAGCCAAGAAGGTAACTTGGACCGACGAGTGTGAGAAGGCCTTCAATGGCTTAAAAGACTCCTTGTGCCAGGGCCCCTGTCCTTAGGGCCCCTGATTATCAAAGACCTTTTATCGTGCAGACGGATGCCTCTGACACTGGGATAGGAGCTGTACTATCACAAGTAGATGAGAAGGGTAAGGAACACCCTATCGGTTTTATTAGTCGCCAGCTTAAGGACAGAGAGCTCAGATGGTCCACGGTAGAGAAAGAATGTTTCTCTGTTGTGTGGGCCCTAAGGAAGCTGAGGCCCTAGCTCTATGGGACCCACTTCACTGTGCAGACTGACCATAAGCTGTTAAAGTGGCTAATGAACATGAAGGGGGAGAATCCAAAGTTGCTTAGGTGGTCCATAAGTCTACAAGTCTTCGACTTCACTATTGAGCATAGGCCAGGTGTCCAACATAGCAATGCTGATGGGTTGTCCAGAATGTTTTACCGACCTGAACAAGAGACTCATCCAGGGGTGGATTAGTTCCCCCTGTCCATAGTCTGGGAGGGGCGAGTGTTAGGAAAGATTTCGTAATTGTAGGTAATTTTCCTTCCATGTGGCAACCCCTAAACTTTTTGCTGTTGTTTTTCACCTTGTTCTTGACTTTGCCAGAGAAGTACAGCCTTCTGCCGCACTTCTCTGTGCTTTCGCTCCTTTCTTACAGGGAAACTGACATGCCCTTAAGACAGTCAGTACCGGGGAACGCTGTTTCCCGTAGTTTCCTTTATCATGTTGCGGCTTTAGTGCAACATAACACAAGAGGGCACTGTAAGCTAAGTTACAGCTCTCTTGGGTCTCTAGCCTTCTACGGGCCCTAGATACTCTTTTAGGATGGTATTTGATCGGTGCAAGTCATTCAGGGACTCGAATGGTGGCAGCGATCGTTTTGTTTATTTTGAGCTCCTTTTGGCGTTCTGAGCACGTTTTTCGCACTGAACCCAAAATGGTGGCCTGGCTACCAAAATGGCCAGACCACGAGGCTCCTTTGTCTTGTCCACTGACCGTCTTGCTCCCTTCACCTTCCCCAGGTCGAGCGACCCGGGGCCTTCCTTATTTGGGCATGTACTTTCCCGCGAAACGTGGTTGCTTTCGCGGGCTTCTACATGTCGTTTGTGTGCCTCCAGGGTGTGGGCTGGGATGTCTAGTCCCAATACACATCCTGGGTGCCAGAGAGTCTAGGGTAGTGTGAATGCCTGGGACCACCGTGGTCCGTGATTGGTCCGCGTATGGTATGTGTGTTGATGAGCGGATCTCCCATTGGCTCCCCTCCGTTTTGGCGCGAAGGGAACCGGGGATAAGAGGGAGCTGGAAACACCACTACCATGTCGATCTCCTGAGTTCTCACGAACGAAGGAATACAGGAGCCAAGTATCCTGCAACCAAGAGGCTGGACCGAGGAATCGCTGGTGACCCGCTGAAGGAATCCTCCTTTGCACTGCTGTCGTCCTGTGAAGCCCTTTCCTCCTTTGATCGAACCAGAAGGCCTGTACTGGTGCTTTGACCTTTGGAATAGCAGGAACAGCTATTCCCGGCGACTTCATCATCTCCTGCCAAGTAAGCCTTCGGAAGTGTCTCTGGGCCATCCAGTTGACTGACCAGCTTACAAGGGAGTCCTGCTCTGTAACTGCCGCCAGGTTGTGTTGTATTCCGAGTCCTTGTCACTCTCCCACGCTTCGTACACTTGGCGTTCCCAAGTCTGAAGGGAGGAGTGTACATTTGGCTTGAATACACACGGCCGCTCCGTTGTCCTGCTGCGGCAACAAACTGTGCTGGTTTCGTCGATTGGGACGTCTTTTTGCTCTACACGACTACGAGGCGTTCCCTGCTCTTCTGAACCTGCCAGCTGCTGAAACTAACATGGAGAAGCCTGGGTCTGCTTGCTTCGGGGACCGGTGAGTAGTTTAGCTAGGATCTGGTCGCCCTCCTGCAGTATCCCATTGCTTTTCCCTGCTGTGTAAAAACAGCACCCTTTTGGCCGTACTCGCGCTCTGCTTCTGCCCGCTGTAGAGGCTGCGCTTGAGTTGCGGAACCTGTTCTCCTTCTGCTGTGCACTAACCCGAACTGCCTGACGTCCTCCGAAGAGCTTCCCCTTTTGCCCATTGGCACCGGCGTGGCAGGTACTTTGAGCACAAGGCTCCACTCTTCGCAGGGCTCGGACTTCCATCTAGTTAGGTGCCTCTGAAGGCGAACTGAGTCTAAAGCGTTATCGCACTGCCTGTTTTCCTTTTCTTTCAGGTGGACTACATATTTCGTGCTTTAAACGCTTGCGACTGTGTATTTGTATATATATTGTGTTGATATGGTATGTGTTGGTTTAATATTGTGATATTGTGATTTTCTCGCTGCGGTCATTGTTTTAAAGGCCTTAAAATAAATGTGTATCTATTTTTGATATAACAACTGTTTGGAGTAGTTTGTAAGCGCTCTTGCTTTTTGTGCTCATTGCGGGCTTTCAGTCACCCTCACCCCTCTTGAGACCTAGTCTTGACCGCTGCGATCGCTACCTTGATTGGTCTGGCTTGTCCAGAGGTTACCCTGTTCCAAGTAATTAGGTTGGCCTTCTGAACTTCTGCGCCACCAGGACAGAGTTCAGAAATCCGTCTTAACACTCCCTTTAGCATGAGATGTGATATCTCAATGCTTCTAATACCAAACCTGAGACCCTTGAGATGGGATATCCAACTCCTTCCCGTTCCAAACCTGATACCCTTCCTATAGCATGAGATGTGATATCCAAATCATTCCCATTCCAATCCTGAGACCCTTCCTATAGCATGAGATGTGATATCTCAATGCTTATACCAAACCTGAGAGCCTACCTATAGCATGAGTAGTGATATCCAAGTCCATCCCATTCCAATCCTTAGACCCTTCCTACAGCATGCGATGTGATATCTCAATGATTCTAATACCAAACCAGAGACCCATCCTATAACATAAGATGGGATATCCAACTCCTTCCCATTCCAATCCTGAGACCCTTCCGATAGCAGAGATGTGATATCTCAATGCTTATACCAAACCTGAGACCCTTCCTATGGCATGAGATGTCATATACAACTCCTTCCCATTCCAATCCTGAGACCCTTCCTATAGCATTAGATGTGATATCTCAATGCTTATACCAAACCTGAGACCCTTCCTATAGCATGAGATGTGATATCCAACTCCTTCCCATTCCAATCCTGAGACCCTTCCTATAACATGAGATGTGATGTCTCAATGCTTCTAATACCAAACCTGAGATCCTTCCTATGGGATGAGATGTCATATAAAACTCCTTCCCATTCCATTCCTGAGACCCTTCCTATAGCATGAGATGCGATATCCAACTCCTTCCCATTCCAATCCTGAGACCCTTCCTATAACATGAGATGTGATATCCAACTCCTTCCCATTCCAAACCTGAGACCCTCCCTTTAGCATGAGATGTGATATCTCAATGCTTCTAATACCAAACCTGAGACCCGTGCTATAACATGAGATGGGATATCCAACTCCTTCCCGTTCCAAACCTGATACCCTTCCTATAGCATGAGATGTGATATCCAAATCCTTCCCATTCCAATCCTGAGACCCTTCCTATAGCATGAGATGTGATATCTCAATGCTTATACCAAACCTGAGAGCCTACCTATAGCATGAGTAGTGATATCCAAGTCCATCCCATTCCAATCCTTAGACCCTTCCTACAGCATGCGATGTGATATCTCAATGATTCTAATACCAAACCAGAGACCCATCCTATAACATAAGATGGGATATCCAACTCCTTCCCATTCCAATCCTGAGACCCTTCCGATAGCAGAGATGTGATATCTCAATGCTTATACCAAACCTGAGACTCTTCCTATAACATGAGATGTGATATCCAACTCCTTCCTATCCCAATCCTGAGACACCTCTGATAGCAGAGATGTGATATCTCAATGCTTATACCAAACCTGAGACTCTTCCTATAACATGAGATGTGATATCCAACTCCTTCCCGTTCCAAACCTGAGACCCTTCCTATAGCATGAGATGTGATATCCAACTCCGTCTCATTCCAATCCTGAGACCCTTCCGATAGCATGAGATGTGATATCTCAATGCTTCTAATACCAAACCAGTGATCCTTCCTATAACAAGAGATGTGATATCGAAATCCTTCCCCTTCCAAACCTGAGACCCTCCCTTTAGCATGAGATGTGATATCTCAATGCCTCTAATACCAAACCTGAGATCCTTCCGATAGCATGAGATGCGATATCTCAATGCTTCTAATACCAAACCTGAGACCCTTCCTATGGCATGAGATGTCATATACAACTCCTTCCCATTCCAATCCTGAGACCCTTCCTATAGCATTAGATGTGATATCTCAATGCTTATACCAAACCTGAGACCCTTCCTATAGCATGAGATGTGATATCCAACTCCTTCCCATTCCAATCCTGAGACCCTTCCTATAACATGAGATGTGATGTCTCAATGCTTCTAATACCAAACCTGAGATCCTTCCTATGGCATGAGATGTCATATAAAACTCCTTCCCATTCCATTCCTGAGACCCTTCCTATAGCATGAGATGCGATATCCAACTCCTTCCCATTCCAATCCTGAGACCCTTCCTATAGCATGAGATGTGATATCTCAATGCTTCTAATACCAAACCTGAGATCCTTCGTATAACATGAGATGTGATATCCAAATCCTTCCCATTCCAACCCGAGACCCTTCCTATAGAATGAGATGGGATATCCAACTCCTTCCAAATCCAATCCTGATACCCTTCCGATAGCATGAGATGTGATATCCCAATGCTTCTACCAAACCTGAGACCCATACTATGGCATGAGATGTGATATCAAACTCCTTCCCATTCCAATCCTGAGATCCTCCCTATAGCTTGAGATGTGATATCCAACTCCTTCCCATTCCAATTCTGAGACCCTTCCTATACCATGAGACTTGATATCTCAATGCTTCTAATACCAAACCTGAGAGCCGTCCTATAACATGAGATGTGATATCTAAATCCTTCCCCTTCCAAACCTTAGACCCTTCCTTTATCATGAGATGTGATATCCAACTCCTTCCCATTCCAATCCTGAGACCCTTCCTATAGCATGAGATGTGATATCTCAATGCTTCTAATACCAAACCTGAGACCCTTCCTATAACATGAGATGGGATATCCAACTCCTTCCCATTCCAATCCTGAGACCCTTCCGATAGCAGAGATGTGATATCTCAATGCTTATACCAAACCTGAGACCCTTCCTATGGCCTGAGATGTCATATACAACTCCTTCCCATTCCAATCCTGAGACCCTTCCCATAGCATGAGATGTGATATCCAACTCCTTCCCATTCCAATCCTGAGACCCTTCCTATAGCATGAGATGTGATGTCTCAATGCTTCTAATACCAAACCTGAGATTCTTCCTATAACATGAGATGTGATATCCAACTCCTTCCCATTCCAATCCTGAGACCCTTCCTATAGCATGAGAAGTGATATCTCCATGCTTATACCAAACCTGAGACCCTTCCTATAGCATGAGATGTGATATCCACATCCTTCCCATTCCAATCCTGAACCCTTCCTATAGCATGAGATGTGATATCTCAATGCTTATACCAAACCTGAGAGCCTACCTATAGCATGAGATGTGATATACAAGTACATCCCATTCCAATCCTTAGACCCTTCCTACAGCATGCGATGTGATATCTCAATGATTCTAATACCAAACCAGAGACCCGTCCTATAACATGAGATGGGATATCCAACTCCTTCCCATTCCAATCCTGAGCCACTTCCGATAGCAGAGATGTGATATCTCAATGCTTATACCAAACCTGAGACCCTTCCTATAACATGAGATGTGATATCCAACTCCTTCCCATTCCAAACCTGAGACCCTCCCTTTAGCATGAGATGTGATATCTCAATGCTTCTAATACCAAACCTGAGACCCGTGCTATAACATGAGATGGGATATCCAACTCCTTCCCGTTCCAAACCTGATACCCTTCCTATAGCATGAGATGTGATATCCAACTCCTTCCTATCCCAATCCTGAGACACCTCTGATAGCAGAGATGTGATATCTCAATGCTTATACCAAACCTGAGACTCTTCCTATAACATGAGATGTGATATCCAACTCCTTCCCGTTCCAAACCTGAGACCCTTCCTATAGCATGAGATGTGATATCCAACTCCGTCCCATTCCAATCCTGAGACCCTTCCGATAGCATGAGATGTGATATCTCAATGCTTCTAATACCAAACCAGTGATCCTTCCTATAACAAGAGATGTGATATCGAAATCCTTCCCCTTCCAAACCTGAGACCCTCCCTTTAGCATGAGATGTGATATCTCAATGCCTCTAATACCAAACCTGAGATCCTTCCGATAGCATTAGATGTGATATCTCAATGCTTCTAATACCAAACCTGAGACCCTTCCTATGGCATGAGATGTCATATACAACTCCTTCCCATTCCAATCCTGAGACCTTTCCTATAGCATGAGATGTGATATCTCAATGCTTATACCAAACCTGAGACCCTTCCTATAGCATGAGATGTGATATCCAAGTCCTTCCCATTCCAATCCTGAGACCCTTCCTATAACATGAGATGTGATGTCTCAATGCTTCTAATACCAAACCTGAGATCCTTCCTATGGCATGAGATGTCATAGAAAACTCCTTCCCATTCCATTCCTGAGACCCTTCCTATAGCATGAGATGTGATATCTCAATGCTTCTAATACCAAAACTGAGATCCTTCCTATAACATGAGATGTGATATCCAAATCCTTCCCATTCCAACCCGAGACCCTTCCTATAGAATGAGATGGGATATCCAACTCCTTCCAAATCCAATCCTGAGATCCTTCCTATAGCTTGAGATGTGATATCCAACTCCTTCCCATTCCAATTCTTCTATCCTTCCGATAGCATGAGATGTGATATCCCAATGCTTCTACCAAACCTGAGACCCATACTATGGCATGAGATGTGATATCAAACTCCTTCCCATTCCAATCCTGAGATCCTTCCTATAGCTTGAGATGTGATATCCAACTCCTTCCCATTCCAATTCTGAGACCCTTCCTATACCATGAGACTTGATATCTCAAATGCTTCTAATACCAAACCTGAGACCCGTCCTATAACATGAGATGTGATATCTAAATCCTTCCCCTTCCAAACCTTAGACCCTTCCTTTATCATGAGATGTGATATCCAACTCCTTCCCATTCCAATCCTGAGACCCTTCCTATAGCATGAGATGTGATATCTCAATGCTTCTAATACCAAACCTGAGACCCTTCCTATAACATGAGATGGGATATCCAACTCCTTCCCATTCCAATCCTGAGACCCTTCCGATAGCAGAGATGTGATATCTCAATGCTTATACCAAACCTGAGACCCTTCCTATGGCCTGAGATGTCATATACAACTCCTTCCCATTCCAATCCTGAGACCCTTCCCATAGCATGAGATGTGATATCCAACTCCTTCCCATTCCAATCCTGAGACCCTTCCTACAGCATGAGATGTGATGTCTCAATGCTTCTAATACCAAACCTGAGATCCTTCCTATAACATGAGATGTGATATCCAACTCCTTCCCATTCCAATCCTGAGACCCTTCCTATAGCATGAGAAGTGATATCTCCATGCTTATACCAAACCTGAGACCCTTCCTATAGCATGAGATGTGATATCCAAATCCTTCCCATTCCAATCCTGAGACCCTTCCTATAGCATGAGATGTGATATCTCAATGCTTATACCAAACCTGAGAGCCTACCTATAGCATGAGATGTGATATCCAAGTCCATCCCATTCCAATCCTTAGACCCTTCCTACAGCATGCGATGTGATATCTTAATGATTCTAATACCAAACCAGAGACCCGTCCTATAACATGAGATGGGATATCCAACTCCTTCCCATTCCAATCCTGAGCCACTTCCGATAGCAGAGATGTGATATCTCAATGCTTATACCAAACCTGAGACCCTTCCTATAACATGAGATGTGATATCCAACTCCTTCCCATTCCAAACCTGAGACCCTCCCTTTAGCATGAGATGTGATATCTCAATGCTTCTAATACCAAACCTGAGACCCGTGCTATAAAATGAGATGGGATATCCAACTCCTTCCCGTTCCAAACCTGATACCCTTCCTATAGCATGAGATGTGATATCCAACTCCTTCCTATCCCAATCCTGAGACACCTCTGATAGCAGAGATGTGATATCTCAATGCTTATACCAAACCTGAGACTCTTCCTATAACATGAGATGTGATATCCAACTCCTTCCCGTTCCAAACCTGAGACCCTTCCTATAGCATGAGATGTGATATCCAACTCCGTCCCATTCCAATCCTGAGACCCTTCTGATAGCATGAGATGTGATATCTCAATGCTTCTAATACCAAACCAGTGATCCTTCCTATAACAAGAGATGTGATATCGAAATCCTTCCCCTTCCAAACCTGAGACCCTCCCTTTAGCATGAGATGTGATATCTCAATGCCTCTAATACCAAACCTGAGATCCTTCCGATAGCATGAGATGTGATATCTCAATGCTTCTAATACCAAACCTGAGACCCTTCCTATGGGATGAGATGTCATATACAACTCCTTCCCATTCCAATCCTGAGACCTTTCCTATAGCATGAGATGTGATATCTCAATGCTTATACCAAACCTGAGACCCTTCCTATAGCATGAGATGTGATATCCAACTCCTTCCCATTCCAATCCTGAGACCCTTCCTATAACATGAGATGTGATGTCTCAATGCTTCTAATACCAAACCTGAGATCCTTCCTATGGCATGAGATGTCATAGAAAACTCCTTCCCATTCCATTCCTGAGACCCTTCCTATAGCATGAGATGTGATATCTCAATGCTTCTAATACCAAAACTGAGATCCTTCCTATAACATGAGATGTGATATCCAAATCCTTCCCATTCCAACCCGAGACCCTTCCTATAGAATGAGATGGGATATCCAACTCCTTCCAAATCCAATCCTGAGATGCTTCCTATAGCTTGAGATGTGATATCCAACTTCTTCCCATTCCAATTCTTCTATCCTTCCGATAGCATGAGATGTGATATCCCAATGCTTCTACCAAACCTGAGACCCATACTATGGCATGAGATGTGATATCAAACTCCTTCCCATTCCAATCCTGAGATCCTTCCTATAGCTTGAGATGTGATATCCAACTCCTTCCCATTCCAATTCTGAGACCCTTCCTATACCATGAGACTTGATATCTCAATGCTTCTAATACCAAACCTGAGACCCGTCCTATAACATGAGATGTGATATCTAAATCCTCCCCCTTCCAAACCTTAGACCCTTCCTTTATCATGAGATGTGATATCCAACTCCTTCCCATTCCAATCCTGAGACCCTTCCTATAGCATGAGATGTGATATCTCAATGCTTCTAATACCAAACCTGAGACCCTTCCTATAACATGAGATGGGATATCCAACTCCTTCCCATTCCAATCCTGAGACCCTTCCGATAGCAGAGATGTGATATCTCAATGCTTATACCAAACCTGAGACCCTTCCTATGGCCTGAGATGTCATATACAACTCCTTCCCATTCCAATCCTGAGACCCTTCCCATAGCATGAGATGTGATATCCAACTCCTTCCCATTCCAATCCTGAGACCCTTCCTATAGCATGAGATGTGATGTCTCAATGCTTCTAATACCAAACCTGAGATCCTTCCTATAACATGAGATGTGATATCCAACTCCTTCCCATTCCAATCCTGAGACCCTTCCTATAGCATGAGAAGTGATATCTCCATGCTTATACCAAACCTGAGACCCTTCCTATAGCATGAGATGTGATATCTCAATGCTTATACCAAACCTGAGAGCCTACCTATAGCATGAGATGTGATATCCAAGTCCATCCCATTCCAATCCTTAGACCCTTCCTACAGCATGCGATGTGATATCTCAATGATTCTAATACCAAACCAGAGACCCGTCCTATAACATGAGATGGGATATCCAACTCCTTCCCATTCCAATCCTGAGCCACTTCTGATAGCAGAGATGTGATATCTCAATGCTTATACCAAACCTGAGACCCTTCCTATAACATGAGATGTGATATCCAACTCCTTCCCATTCCAAACCTGAGACCCTCCCTTTAGCATGAGATGTGATATCTCAATGCTTCTAATACCAAACCTGAGACCCGTGCTATAACATGAGATGGGATATCCAACTCCTTCCCGTTCCAAACCTGATACCCTTCCTATAGCATATGTGATATCCAACTCCTTCCCATTCCAATCCTGAGACCCTTCCTATAGCATGAGATGTGATATCTCAATGCTTATACCAAACCTGAGAGCCTACCTATAGCATGAGTAGTGATATCCAAGTCCATCCCATTCCAATCCTTAGACCCTTCCTACAGCATGCGATGTGATATCTCAATGATTCTAATACCAAACCAGAGACCCATCCTATAACATAAGATGGGATATCCAACTCCTTCCCATTCCAATCCTGAGACCCTTCCGATAGCAGAGATGTGATATCTCAATGCTTATACCAAACCTGAGACCCTTCCTATGGCATGAGATGTCATATACAACTCCTTCCCATTCCAATCCTGAGACCTTTCCTATAGCATTAGATGTGATATCTCAATGCTTATACCAAACCTGAGACCCTTCCTATAGCATGAGATGTGATATCCAACTCCTTCCCATTCCAATCCTGAGACCCTTCCTATAACATGAGATGTGATGTCTCAATGCTTCTAATACCAAACCTGAGATCCTTCCTATGGCATGAGATGTCATATAAAACTCCTTCCCATTCCATTCCTGAGACCCTTCCTATAGCATGAGATGCGATATCCAACTCCTTCCCATTCCAATCCTGAGACCCTTCCTATAACATGAGATGTGATATCCAACTCCTTCCCATTCCAAACCTGAGACCCTCCCTTTAGCATGAGATGTGATATCTCAATGCTTCTAATACCAAACCTGAGACCCGTGCTATAACATGAGATGGGATATCCAACTCCTTCCCGTTCCAAACCTGATACCCTTCCTATAGCATGAGATGTGATATCCAAATCCTTCCCATTCCAATCCTGAGACCCTTCCTATAGCATGAGATGTGATATCTCAATGCTTATACCAAACCTGAGAGCCTACCTATAGCATGAGTAGTGATATCCAAGTCCATCCCATTCCAATCCTTAGACCCTTCCTACAGCATGCGATGTGATATCTCAATGATTCTAATACCAAACCAGAGACCCATCCTATAACATAAGATGGGATATCCAACTCCTTCCCATTCCAATCCTGAGACCCTTCCGATAGCAGAGATGTGATATCTCAATGCTTATACCAAACCTGAGACCCTTCCTATGGCTTGAGATGTCATATACAACTCCTTCCCATTCCAATCCTGAGACCCTTCCTATAGCATTAGATGTGATATCTCAATGCTTATACCAAACCTGAGACCCTTCCTATAGCATGAGATGTGATATCCAACTCCTTCCCATTCCAATCCTGAGACCCTTCCTATAACATGAGATGTGATGTCTCAATGCTTCTAATACCAAACCTGAGATACTTCCTATGGCATGAGATGTCATATAAAACTCCTTCCCATTCCATTCCTGAGACCCTTCCTATAGCATGAGATGCGATATCCAACTCCTTCCCATTCCAATCCTGAGACCCTTCCTATAGCATGAGATGTGATATCTCAATGCTTCTAATACCAAACCTGAGATCCTTCGTATAACATGAGATGTGATATCCAAATCCTTCCCATTCCAACCCGAGACCCTTCCTATAGAATGAGATGGGATATCCAACTCCTTCCAAATCCAATCCTGATACCCTTCCGATAGCATGAGATGTGATATCCCAATGCTTCTACCAAACCTGAGACCCATACTATGGCATGAGATGTGATATCAAACTCCTTCCCATTCCAATCCTGAGATCCTCCCTATAGCTTGAGATGTGATATCCAACTCCTTCCCATTCCAATTCTGAGACCCTTCCTATACCATGAGACTTGATATCTCAATGCTTCTAATACCAAACCTGAGACCCGTCCTATAACATGAGATGTGATATCTAAATCCTTCCCCTTCCAAACCTTAGACCCTTCCTTTATCATGAGATGTGATATCCAACTCCTTCCCATTCCAATCCTGAGACCCTTCCTATAGCATGAGATGTGATATCTCAATGCTTCTAATACCAAACCTGAGACCCTTCCTATAACATGAGATGGGATATCCAACTCCTTCCCATTCCAATCCTGAGACCCTTCCGATAGCAGAGATGTGATATCTCAATGCTTATACCAAACCTTAGACCCTTCCTATGGCCTGAGATGTCATATACAACTCCTTCCCATTCCAATCCTGAGACCCTTCCCATAGCATGAGATGTGATATCCAACTCCTTCCCATTCCAATCCTGAGACCCTTCCTATAGCATGAGATGTGATGTCTCAATGCTTCTAATACCAAACCTGAGATCCTTCCTATAACATGAGATGTGATATCCAACTCCTTCCCATTCCAATCCTGAGACCCTTCCTATAGCATGAGAAGTGATATCTCGATGCTTATACCAAACCTGAGATCCTTCCTATAGCATGAGATGTGATATCCACATCCTTCCCATTCCAATCCTGAACCCTTCCTATAGCATGAGATGTGATATCTCAATGCTTATACCAAACCTGAGAGCCTACCTATAGCATGAGATGTGATATCCAAGTACATCCCATTCCAATCCTTAGACCCTTCCTACAGCATGCGATGTGATATCTCAATGATTCTAATACCAAACCAGAGACCCGTCCTATAACATGAGATGGGATATCCAACTCCTTCCCATTCCAATCCTGAGCCACTTCCGATAGCAGAGATGTGATATCTCAATGCTTATACCAAACCTGAGACCCTTCCTATAACATGAGATGTGATATCCAACTCCTTCCCATTCCAAACCTGAGACCCTCCCTTTAGCATGAGATGTGATATCTCAATGCTTCTAATACCAAACCTGAGACCCGTGCTATAACATGAGATGGGATATCCAACTCCTTCCCGTTCCAAACCTGATACCCTTCCTATAGCATGAGATGTGATATCCAACTCCTTCCTATCCCAATCCTGAGACACCTCTGATAGCAGAGATGTGATATCTCAATGCTTATACCAAACCTGAGACTATTCCTATAACATGAGATGTGATATCCAACTCCTTCCCGTTCCAAACCTGAGACCCTTCCTATAGCATGAGATGTGATATCCAACTCCGTCCCATTCCAATCCTGAGACCCTTCCGATAGCATGAGATGTGATATCTCAATGCTTCTAATACCAAACCAGTGATCCTTCCTATAACAAGAGATGTGATATCGAAATCCTTCCCCTTCCAAACCTGAGACCCTCCCTTTAGCATGAGATGTGATATCTCAATGCCTCTAATACCAAACCTGAGATCCTTCCGATAGCATGAGATGTGATATCTCAATGCTTCTAATACCAAACCTGAGACCCTTCCTATGGCATGAGATGTCATATACAACTCCTTCCCATTCCAATCCTGAGACCTTTCCTATAGCATGAGATGTGATATCTCAATGCTTCTAATACCAAAACTGAGATCCTTCCTATAACATGAGATGTGATATCCAAATCCTTCCCATTCCAACCCGAGACCCTTCCTATAGAATGAGATGGGATATCCAACTCCTTCCAAATCCAATCCTGAGATCCTTCCTATAGCTTGAGATGTGATATCCAACTCCTTCCCATTCCAATTCTTCTATCCTTCCGATAGCATGAGATGTGATATCCCAATGCTTCTACCAAACCTGAGACCCATACTATGGCATGAGATGTGATATCAAACTCCTTCCCATTCCAATCCTGATATCCTTCCTATAGCTTGAGATGTGATATCCAACTATTTCCCATTCCAATTCTGAGACCCTTCCTATACCATGAGACTTGATATCTCAAATGCTTCTAATACCAAACCTGAGACCCGTCCTATAACATGAGATGTGATATCTAAATCCTTCCCCTTCCAAACCTTAGACCCTTCCTTTATCATGAGATGTGATATCCAACTCCTTCCCATTCCAATCCTGAGACCCTTCCTATAGCATGAGATGTGATATCTCAATGCTTCTAATACCAAACCTGAGACCCTTCCTATAACATGAGATGGGATATCCAACTCCTTCCCATTCCAATCCTGAGACCCTTCCGATAGCAGAGATGTGATATCTCAATGCTTATACCAAACCTGAGACCCTTCCTATGGCCTGAGATGTCATATACAACTCCTTCCCATTCCAATCCTGAGACCCTTCCCATAGCATGAGATGTGATATCCAACTCCTTCCCATTCCAATCCTGAGACCCTTCCTACAGCATGAGATGTGATGTCTCAATGCTTCTAATACCAAACCTGAGATCCTTCCTATAACATGAGATGTGATATCCAACTCCTTCCCATTCCAATCCTGAGACCCTTCCTATAGCATGAGAAGTGATATCTCCATGCTTATACCAAACCTGAGACCCTTCCTATAGCATGAGATGTGATATCCAAATCCTTCCCATTCCAATCCTGAGACCCTTCCTATAGCATGAGATGTGATATCTCAATGCTTATACCAAACCTGAGAGCCTACCTATAGCATGAGATGTGATATCCAAGTCCATCCCATTCCAATCCTTAGACCCTTCCTACAGCATGCGATGTGATATCTCAATGATTCTAATACCAAACCAGAGACCCGTCCTATAACATGAGATGGGATATCCAACTCCTTCCCATTCCAATCCTGAGCCACTTCTGATAGCAGAGATGTGATATCTCAATGCTTATACCAAACCTGAGACCCTTCCTATAACATGAGATGTGATATCCAACTCCTTCCCATTCCAAACCTGAGACCCTCCCTGTTAGGAAAGATTTCGTAATTGTAGGTAATTTTCCTTCCATGTGGCAACCCCTAAACTTTTTGCTGTTGTTTTTCACCTTGTTCTTGACTTTGCCAGAGAAGTACAGCCTTCTGCCGCACTTCTCTGGGCTTTCGCTCCTTTCTTACAGGGAAACTGACATGCCCTTAAGACAGTCAGTACCGGGGAACGCTGTTTCCCGTAGTTTCCTTTATCATGTTGCGGCTTTAGTGCAACATGACACAAGAGGGCACTGTAAGCTAAGTTACAGCTCTCTTGGGTCTCTAGCCTTCTACGGGCCCTAGATACTCTTTTAGGATGGTATTTGATCGGTGCAAGTCATTCAGGGACTCGAATGGTGGCAGCGATCGTTTTGTTTATTTTGAGCTCCTTTTGGCGTTCTGAGCACGTTTTTCGCACTGAACCCAAAATGGTGGCCTGGCTCCCAAAATGGCCAGACCACAAGGCTCCTTTGTCTTGTCCACTGACCGTCTTGCTCCCTTCACCTTCCCCAGGTCGAGCGACCCGGGGCCTTCCTTATTTGGGCATGTACTTTCCCGCGAAACGTGGTTGCTTTCGCGGGCTTCTACATGTCGTTTGTGTGCC
Organism: Ambystoma mexicanum; assembly: GCF_040938575.1. Classification (NCBI taxonomy): domain Eukaryota; kingdom Metazoa; phylum Chordata; class Amphibia; order Caudata; family Ambystomatidae; genus Ambystoma; species Ambystoma mexicanum. The sequence continues at coordinate 1,042,496 of NW_027182493.1, read as the reverse complement.
TCCAGGGTGTGGGCTGGGATGTCTAGTCCCAATACACATCCTGGGTGCCAGAGAGTCTAGGGTAGTGTGAATGCCTGGGACCACCGTGGTCCGTGATTGGTCCGCGTATGGTATGTGTGTTGATGAGCGGATCTCCCATTGGCTCCCCTCCGTTTTGGCGCGAAGGGAACCGGGGATAAGAGGGAGCTGGAAACACCACTACCATGTCGATCTCCTGAGTTCTCACGAACGAAGGAATACAGGAGCCAAGTATCCTGCAACCAAGAGGCTGGACCGAGGAATCGCTGGTGACCCGCTGAAGGAATCCTCCTTTGCACTGCTGTCGTCCTGTGAAACCCTTTCCTCCTTTGATCGAACCAGAAGGCCTGTACTGGTGCTTCGACCTTTGGAATAGCAGGAACAGCTATTCCCGGCGACTTCATCATCTCCTGCCAAGTAAGCCTTCGGAAGTGTCTCTGGGCCATCCAGTTGACTGACCAGCTTACAAGGGAGTCCTGCTCTGTAACTGCCGCCAGGTTGTGTTGTATTCCGAGTCCTTGTCACTCTCCCACGCTTCGTACACTTGGCGTTCCCAAGTCTGAAGGGAGGAGTGTACATTTGGCTTGAATACACACGGCCGCTCCGTTGTCCTGCTGCGGCAACAAACTGTGCTGGTTTCGTCGATTGGGACGTCTTTTTGCTCTACATGACTACGAGGCGTTCCCTGCTCTTCTGAACCTGCCAGCTGCTGAAACTAACGTGGAGAAGCCTGGGTCTGCATGCTTCGGGGACCGGCGAGTAGTTTAGCTAGGATCTGGTCTCCCTCCTGCAGTATCCCATTGCTTTTCCCTGCTGTGTAAAAACAGCACCATTTTGGCCGTACTCGCGCTCTGCTTCTGCCCGCTGTAGAGGCTGCGCTTGAGTTGCGGAACCTGTTCTCCTTCTGCTGTGCACTAACCCGAACTGCCTGACGTCCTCCGAAGAGCTTCCCCTTTTGCCCGTTGGCACCGGCGTGGCAGGTACTTTGAGCACAAGGCTCCACTCTTCGCAGGGCTCGGACTTCCATCTAGTTAGGTGCCTCTGAAGGCGAACTGAGTCTAAAGCGTTATCGCACTGCCTGTTTTCCTTTCCTTTCAGGTGGACTACATATTTCGTGCTTTAAACGCTTGCGACTTTGTATTTGTATATATATTGTGTTGATATGGTATGTGTTGGTTTAATATTGTGATATTGTGATTTTCTCGCTACGGTCATTGTTTTAAAGGCCTTAAAATAAATGTGTATCTATTTTTGATATAACAACTGTTTGGAGTAGTTTGTAAGCGCTCTTGCTTTTTGTGCTCATTGCGGGCTTTCAGTCACCCTCACCCCTCTTGAGACCTAGTCTTGACCGCCGCGATCGCTACCTTGATTGGTCTGGCTTGTCCAGAGGTTACCCTGTTCCAAGTAATTAGGTTGGCCTTCTGAACTTCTGCGCCACCAGGACAGAGTTCAGAAATCTGTCTTAACAAATTGGTGTACAGCGGTGGGATACGACTGAAGGTATCCAGTGTTGCGCTCGAACTAAGGCATTTCAGGTTATTCCAACCAGTACACGTAGTGAATTGTTGTAGTATAACTTTAAAAAGGCCATAGTCCTATCAAACAGTATGGAAACAAATACCTTGTTAACTTTAAATGCTTCCAAATCAGAAACATTGAAGAAGATGTGTGCGGAGAGAGGTGTTTCCTCTCAAGGCACTAAATTGGAAATGATCCAAAGAATCGTGGCGTGGCAAGAAGCGCAGCTTGACGCTATAACTTCTGAGGACAGTGCAGAAGGTGGTGGGGCTGCTCTCACTGGTAGAACCGACGGTTCTGCTGCTGCACTGATCCTTCGCGACCACGAGGACAGGGAGGATGTGATGTCTAATGTTTCCTCTGCCAGTGCTGATGGGGAGGCTATGCTTGAATTCAAGAAGCAAGAGCTGCGGTTTAGGCAGCAGGAGCTTGAATTCAGCATAGCCAAACTAAAAATCGAACAGGCAGAAAAACAGAAAGACAGGGATCACCAGTTGGAACTGGCCAAGCTTCAGGTTACAAATGGGTCCAAGGGTCCTGGACATGGGTCTGGGGCTTCCTCTCATCCACGGTTTCCGAAAGATCTGCTCAGTGTGTATGAAGAAAGGAATGACATTATGGACTGGCTGAATGCGTTTGAGTATGCATGCGAAGTTCAAGAAGTTGACAATGCTGATAAGATTGCGTGGTTGCTCAGTAGACTGCCCCATTCTGGCTGTAGTGCCATCATGGAAATGTCGAAGGCTGAGCGAGCTGATTTCGCAATGTTAAAGCAAACTCTCATTTTAAAGTTTGGGAAGACTCCGGCCCAATATTTAAAGCGTTTTCGAGAGTATAAGAAAAAGGAAGGTGGTACTTGGGTATCTTATGTCGCTGAATCTTTGAAAAACTTAACTGGCTGGGTCGAAGGTTATAAGGTTTCTACCTTCGAAGGCATGATAAATCTTGTCATGCTAGAACATATTTTTGCTTCTTCTTCCCCGGAGCTTAAGCAGCATTTGGCCGATTCGAAGGAGATAGATCCTAAGAAGCTGGCCATTGCAGCAGACTTATGGGTGTCACATCGAGTGTCCCATAAGGACAAAACTCATCCTGGTAAGCAGGAGGAAGGGAAAAAGTCCAAAGATATGGAGGGTGGGGAATCTGCTAAATCTTCTTCCCATAAGGGCCACAAAAAGAAAAACAAGGGTAAGACACAAGAGAACTCACAGGGTAGTGGAGGTCAGCCTCCGAAACAGAACTCTGGTTACAATAAGCCTCCCTACGTAAACAGACCCACTGGGGCTTGTTTTTCTTGTGGACCAACTGACCACGTGAAGGGGGATCCCCGCTGTAAGGTTAGACCTTTGGGGGTCCACTCCGCTAATCTGGCCTTCTCCTCCTACAAGGAAGAAGAGATTACAGGAGCATCCTTCTCCTCAGACTCATTTCCCAGCGGAATAGAGGCTGAGGTAGTTTTAGTGTCCCTGGGTTCCTGGGAGCCTAAAGTCGCAGAGGCTTATGCTAGGATTCCGGATAATACCAAGCACTACTTTAAAGACAGTGTGCTGATCAATGGAGTGGATACTCCAGCTCTTAGGGATAGTGGGTGCAGTCGCACTGTAGTGGATTCTACCTTGGTAGACTCAGAGGAAGTTGCCAGAGCTACTCTGATGCCCACTAAGTTGGCTGACGGCCCCCTCCGTATGTTTCCAGTAATACCTGTAAATCTTACTTTAAATGGTACAGCAGTAAGGATTCCAGTGAGCATTCAGAGAAATGTCCCGGGAAAGGTCTTGTTAGGTAATGATCTCAGAGCTTCAGTGCTCGTAGGAGACACTGCCGAAAGACCCTACACACGGTCTCAAGCACGGGCAGCATTGGCCAAGTCCAATACGCCGCCCCAGCCAAAGGGGAAACCCAAGGCGAAAGGAGTCTACAAGTCAAAACGAGGGAAAGAGAATATTCCCCCGAGCTCGCCTACCACTGCGGTGGAGGAAGTTGGTCAATCGCCCGGGCCTGACGAGGAGGTGGCGATGCCTGAAGTATTCGACCCCAACGATCATCCTGAACTAAAAGACTTGTTAGTTGAAGGAGGTCCTGATAGGGACGAATTCAGTAAAGGCCAACGTGAGTGCCCATCTCTGGAAGGCCTAAGGAGACAGGCCTGCTCCCAGCTTGAGGGTGAACCTCCTGGGAAGCATAGGATTTATTGGGAAGGTGGACTCCTGTATAGTGAGCCCACAGAGTCTACAGAAGGAGACCATAGGAGGTTGGTGGTTCCCCTTGCTGTTAGGCCCTTCCTCCTGCAGTTGGCGCATGAAGTTCCCCTTGCTGGTCACCTTGGTATGAAGAGGACCAAGCAAAGGTTATCCATGCACTTCTACTGGCCCAAGATGGGGGTGCAAGTAGAAAGTCACTGCAGGAGTTGTGCCTCCTGCCAGTTGTCTGGTAAGGTTGGCGCGACAATCCAAGCTCCGTTGGTACCGCTCCCAGTTGTGGGGGTACCATTTGAAAGGGTAGGGATCGACATGGTTGGTCCCCTTGACCCGCAAACATCCTCGGGCAATAGGTTTATCCTGGTGCTGGTCGACCATGCAACCAGGTATCCTGAGGCCATCCCATTGACAACTGTAACTGCCAAGTCAGTTGCAGAAGCTTTACTCGGCATGTTTACTAGGGTTGGCTTCCCTAAAGAAGTTGTGCCGGATGATGGCAGCAACTTTATGTCAAAGTATAGGCAGGCTATGTGGATAGAATGTAGGGTCACCTACAGGTTCTCTTCTGCATACCACCCCCAGACCAATGGTCTGGGGGGGGCGTTTTAACAGGACGTTAAAGAGCATGATTGGGGCTCTGGAGGAGCCTCAGAGAAGAAAATGGGATCTTCTTGATTCATGCTGTTTGCCTACCGAGAGGTACCACAGGAGGGTGTTGGCTACAGCCCCTTCGAACTTCTGTTCGGTCATCCCGTACGGGGACCCTTAGCCATCGTCAAGGAGGGATGGGAGATGCCCACTCCCCCTGTTACTACCAACGTAGTTGATTATGTGCTAGGGCTCAGAAAACGGATTGTACTTCTGATGGGCTTGGCTAGTGATAAATTGAAGGCAGGGCAAGCGCTGGTGAAACATTGGTACGACCAGAAAGCTTCCCTCATCAACTTTACACTTGGTCAGCAAGTCCTGATCATGAATCCCATAAGGCCTCGAGCTTTACAGGACAAATGGTCAGGCCCTTACCCAGTGGTGGAGCCCCTGGGTGAGGTTAACTATTCAGTGGACCTTGGAAGGCCTGGACAGGCTCCAAAAGTGCTTCACGTGAATAGGCTGAAGGCTTTCGGCCCAAGAGTCGAAATCGCAGCACTGCTACTGGCTTCAGACGTTGCGGGAGAGGAGTCTGAACCTCTCCCCGACCTGTTCCCAAGCAGTCCTTCAGATAGCTCTTTTGAGGGTGTCCGAGTGGCCCCTCACCAAAATGGACAAGGCTCAGTGGTTTACCTTGGACATAAAGTAGGTGGAGGGAGGAGACAGCCTCTACTCAGTCAGGTACAAGCAGTACAAGACTGGCCTACCCCCACTACGCAAACCCAAGTGAGAGCCTTCTTAGGACTCACGGGGTATTACCGCAATTTTGTGGCAGACTATGGCACCATAGCTGCTCCTCTGACTGCCCTCACAACTCCGAAGAAACCCAAGAAGGTAACTTGGACCGACGAGTGTGAGAAGGCCTTCAATGGCTTAAAAGACTCCTTGTGCCAGGCCCCTGTCCTTAGGGCCCCTGACTATCAAAGACCTTTTATCGTGCAGACGGATGCCTCTGACACTGGGATAGGAGCTGTACTATCACAAGTAGATGAGAAGGGTAAGGAACACCCTATCGGTTTTATTAGTCGCCAGCTTAAGGACAGAGAGCTCAGATGGTCCACGGTAGAGAAAGAATGTTTCTCTGTTGTGTGGGCCCTAAGGAAGCTGAGGCCCTACCTCTATGGGACCCACTTCACTGTGCAGACTGACCATAAGCCGTTAAAGTGGCTAATGAACATGAAGGGGGAGAATCCAAAGTTGCTTAGGTGGTCCATAAGTCTACAAGTCTTCGACTTCACTATTGAGCATAGGCCAGGTGTCCAACATAGCAATGCTGATGGGTTGTCCAGAATGTTTTACCGACCTGAACAAGAGACTCATCCAGGGGTGGATTAGTTCCCCCTGTCCATAGTCTGGGAGGGGCGAGTGTTAGGAAAGATTTCGTAATTGTAGGTAATTTTCCTTCCATGTGGCAACCCCTAAACTTTTTGCTGTTGTTTTTCACCTTGTTCTTGACTTTGCCAGAGAGGTACAGCCTTCTGCCGCACTTCTCTGTGCTTTCGCTCCTTTCTTACAGGGAAACTGACATGCCCTTAAGACAGTCAGTACCGGGGAACGCTGTTTCCCGTAGTTTCCTTTATCATGTTGCGGCTTTAGTGCAACATGACACAAGAGGGCACTGTAAACTAAGTTACAGCTCGCTTGGGTCTCTAGCCTTCTACGGGCCCTAGATATTCTTTTAGGATGGTATTTGATCGGTGCAAGTCATTCAGGGACTCGAATGGTGGCAGCGATCGTTTTGTTTATTTTGAGCTCCTTTTGGCGTTCTGAGCACGTTTTTCGCACTGAACCCAAAATGGTGGCCTGGCTCCCAAAATGGCCAGACCACGAGGCTCCTTTGTCTTGTCCACTGACCGTCTTGCTCCCTTCACCTTCCCCAGGTCGAGCGACCCGGGGCCTTCCTTATTTGGGCATGTACTTTCCCGCGAAACGTGGTTGCTTTCGCGGGCTTCTACATGTCGTTTGTGTGCCTCCAGGGTGTGGGCTGGGATGTCTAGTCCCAATACACATCCTGGGTGCCAGAGAGTCTAGGGTAGTGTGAATGCCTGGGACCACCGTGGTCCGTGATTGGTCCGCGTATGGTATGTGTGTTGATGAGCGGATCTCCCATTGGCTCCCCTCCATTTTGGCGCGAAGGGAACCGGGGATAAGAGGGAGCTGGAAACACCACTACCATGTCGATCTCCTGAGTTCTCACGAACGAAGGAATACAGGAGCCAAGTATCCTGCAACCAAGAGGCTGGACCGAGGAATCGCTGGTGACCCGCTGAAGGAATCCTCCTTTGCACTGCTGTCGTCCTGTGAAACCCTTTCCTCCTTTGATCGAACCAGAAGGCCTGTACTGGTGCTTCGACCTTTGGAATAGCAGGAACAGCTATTCCCGGCGACTTCATCATCTCCTGCCAAGTAAGCCTTCGGAAGTGTCTCTGGGCCATCCAGTTGACTGACCAGCTTACAAGGGAGTCCTGCTCTGTAACTGCCGCCAAGTTGTGTTGTATTCCGAGTCCTTGTCACTCTCCCACGCTTCGTACACTTGGCGTTCCCAAGTCTGAAGGGAGGAGTGTACATTTGGCTTGAATACACACGGCCGCTCCGTTGTCCTGCTGCAGCAACAAACTGTGCTGGTTTCGTCGATTGGGACGTCTTTTTGCTCTACACGACTACGAGGCGTTCCCTGCTCTTCTGAACCTGCCAGCTGCTGAAACTAACGTGGAGAAGCCTGGGTCTGCTTGCTTCGGGGACCGGTGAGTAGTTTAGCTAGGATCTGGTCGCCCTCCTGCAGTATCCCATTGCTTTTCCCTGCTGTGTAAAAACAGCACCCTTTTGGCCGTACTCGCGCTCTGCTTCTGCCCGCTGTAGAGGCTGCGCTTGAGTTGCGGAACCTGTTCTCCTTCTGCTGTGCACTAACCCGAACTGCCTGACGTCCTCCGAAGAGCTTCCCCTTTTGCCCGTTGGCACCGGCGTGGCAGGTACTTTGAGCACAAGGCTCCACTCTTCGCAGGGCTCGGACTTCCATCTAGTTAGGTGCCTCTGAAGGCGAACTGAGTCTAAAGCGTTATCGCACTGCCTGTTTTCCTTTCCTTTCAGGTGGACTACATATTTCGTGCTTTAAACGCTTGCGACTGTGTATTTGTATATATATTGTGTTGATATTGTATGTGTTGGTTTAATATTGTGATATTGTGATTTTCTCGCTACGGTCATTGTTTTAAAGGCCTTAAAATAAATGTGTATCTATTTTTGATATAACAACTGTTTGGAGTAGTTTGTAAGCGCTCTTGCTTTTTGTGCTCATTGCGGGCTTTCAGTCACCCTCACCCCTCTTGAGACCTAGTCTTGACCGCCGCGATCGCTACCTTGATTGGTCTGGCTTGTCCAGAGGTTACCCTGTTCCAAGTAATTAGGTTGGCCTTCTGAACTTCTGCGCCACCAGGACAGAGTTCAGAAATCCGTCTTAACACTCCCTTTAGCATGAGATGTGATATCTCAATGCTTCTAATACCAAACCTGAGACCCGTGCTATAACATGAGATGGGATATCCAACTCCTTCCCGTTCCAAACCTGATACCCTTCCTATAGCATGAGATGTGATATCCAAATCCTTCCCATTCCAATCCTGAGACCCTTCCTATAGCATGAGATGTGATATCTCAATGCTTATACCAAACCTGAGAGCCTACCTACAGCATGAGTAGTGATATCCAAGTCCATCCCATTCCAATCCTTAGACCCTTCCTACAGCATGCGATGTGATATCTCAATGATTCTAATACCAAACCAGAGACCCATCCTATAACATAAGATGGGATATCCAACTCCTTCCCATTCCAATCCTGAGACCCTTCCGATAGCAGAGATGTGATATCTCAATGCTTATACCAAACCTGAGACCCTTCCTATGGCATGAGATGTCATATACAACTCCTTCCCATTCCAATCCTGAGACCCTTCCTATAGCATTAGATGTGATATCTCAATGCTTATACCAAACCTGAGACCCTTCCTATAACATGAGATGTGATATCCAACTCCTTCCCATTCCAAACCTGAGACCCTCCCTTTAGCATGAGATGTGATATCTCAATGCTTCTAATACCAACCCTGAGACCCGTGCTATAACATGAGATGGGATATCCAACTCCTTCCCGTTCCAAACCTGATACCCTTCCTATAGCATGAGATGTGATATCCAAATCCTTCCCATTCCAATCCTGAGACCCTTCCTATAGCATGAGATGTGATATCTCAATGCTTATACCAAACCTGAGAGCCTACCTATAGCATGAGTAGTGATATCCAAGTCCATCCCATTCCAATCCTTAGACCCTTCCTACAGCATGCGATGTGATATCTCAATGATTCTAATACCAAACCAGAGACCCATCCTATAACATAAGATGGGATATCCAACTCCTTCCCATTCCAATCCTGAGACCCTTCCGATAGCAGAGATGTGATATCTCAATGCTTATACCAAACCTGAGACCCTTCCTATGGCATGAGATGTCATATACAACTCCTTCCCATTCCAATCCTGAGACCCTTCCTATAGCATTAGATGTGATATCTCAATGCTTATACCAAACCTGAGACCCTTCCTATAGCATGAGATGTGATATCCAACTCCTTCCCATTCCAATCCTGAGACCCTTCCTATAACATGAGATGTGATGTCTCAATGCTTCTAATACCAAACCTGAGATCCTTCCTATGGCATGAGATGTCATATGAAACTCCTTCCCATTCCATTCCTGAGACCCTTCCTATAGCATGAGATGCGATATCCAACTCCTTCCCATTCCAATCCTGAGACCCTTCCTATAGCATGAGATGTGATATCTCAATGCTTCTAATACCAAACCTGAGATCCTTCGTATAACATGAGATGTGATATCCAAATCCTTCCCATTCCAACCCGAGACCCTTCCTATAGAATGAGATGGGATATCCAACTCCTTCCAAATCCAATCCTGATACCCTTCCCATAGCATGAGATGTGATATCCCAATGCTTCTACCAAACCTGAGACCCATACTATGGCATGAGATGTGATATCAAACTCCTTCCCATTCCAATCCTGAGATCCTCCCTATAGCTTGAGATGTGATATCCAACTCCTTCCCATTCCAATTCTGAGACCCTTCCTATACCATGAGACTTGATATCTCAATGCTTCTAAAACCAACCCTGAGACCCGTCCTGTAACATGAGATGTGATATCTAAATCCTTCCCCTTCCAAACCTTAGACCCTTCCTTTATCATGAGATGTGATATCCAACTCCTTCCCATTCCAATCCTGAGACCCTTCCTATAGCATGAGATGTGATATCTCAATGCTTCTAATACCAAACCTGAGACCCTTCCTATAACATGAGATGGGATATCCAACTCCTTCCCATTCCAATCCTGAGACCCTTCCGATAGCAGAGATGTGATATCTCAATGCTTATACCAAACCTGAGACCCTTCCTATGGCCTGAGATGTCATATACAACTCCTTCCCATTCCAATCCTGAGACCCTTCCCATAGCATGAGATGTGATATCCAACTCCTTCCCATTCCAATCCTGAGACCCTTCCTATAGCATGAGATGTGATGTCTCAATGCTTCTAATACCAAACCTGAGATCCTTCCTATAACATGAGATGTGATATCCAACTCCTTCCCATTCCAATCCTGAGACCCTTCCTATAGCATGAGAAGTGATATCTCCATGCTTATACCAAACCTGAGACCCTTCCTATAGCATGAGATGTGATATCCACATCCTTCCCATTCCAATCCTGAACCCTTCCTATAGCATGAGATGTGATATCTCAATGCTTATACCAAACCTGAGAGCCTACCTATAGCATGAGATGTGATATCCAAGTACATCCCATTCCAATCCTTAGGCCCTTCCTACAGCATGCGATGTGATATCTCAATGATTCTAATACCAAACCAGAGACCCGTCCTATAACATGAGATGGGATATCCAACTCCTTCCCATTCCAATCCTGAGCCACTTCCGATAGCAGAGATGTGATATCTCAATGCTTATACCAAACCTGAGACCCTTCCTATAACATGAGATGTGATATCCAACTCCTTACCATTCCAAACCTGAGACCCTCCCTTTAGCATGAGATGTGATATCTCAATGCTTCTAATACCAAACCTGAGACCCGTGCTATAAAATGAGATGGGATATCCAACTCCTTCCCGTTCCAAACCTGATACCCTTCCTATAGCATGAGATGTGATATCCAACTCCTTCCTATCCCAATCCTGAGACACCTCTGATAGCAGAGATGTGATATCTCAATGCTTATACCAAACCTGAGACTCTTCCTATAACATGAGATGTGATATCCAACTCCTTCCCGTTCCAAACCTGAGACCCTTCCTATAGCATGAGATGTGATATCCAACTCCGTCCCATTCCAATCCTGAGACCCTTCTGATAGCATGAGATGTGATATCTCAATGCTTCTAATACCAAACCAGTGATCCTTCCTATAACAAGAGATGTGATATCGAAATCCTTCCCCTTCCAAACCTGAGACCCTCCCTTTAGCATGAGATGTGATACCTCAATGCCTCTAATACCAAACCTGAGATCCTTCCGATAGCATGAGATGTGATATCTCAATGCTTCTAATACCAAACCTGAGACCCTTCCTATGGCATGAGATGTCATATACAACTCCTTCCCATTCCAATCCTGAGACCTTTCCTATAGCATGAGATGTGATATCTCAATGCTTATACCAAACCTGAGACCCTTCCTATAGCATGAGATGTGATATCCAACTCCTTCCCATTCCAATCCTGAGACCCTTCCTATAACATGAGATGTGATGTCTCAATGCTTCTAATACCAAACCTGAGATCCTTCCTATGGCATGAGATGTCATAGAAAACTCCTTCCCATTCCATTCCTGAGACCCTTCCTATAGCATGAGATGTGATATCTCAATGCTTCTAATACCAAAACTGAGATCCTTCCTATAACATGAGATGTGATATCCAAATCCTTCAGATTCCAACCCGAGACCCTTCCTATAGAATGAGATGGGATATCCAACTCCTTCCAAATCCAATCCTGAGATCCTTCCTATAGCTTGAGATGTGATATCCAACTCCTTCCCATTCCAATTCTTCTATCCTTCCGATAGCATGAGATGTGATATCCCAATGCTTCTACCAAACCTGAGACCCATACTATGGCATGAGATGTGATATCAAACTCCTTCCCATTCCAATCCTGAGATCCTTCCTATAGCTTGAGATGTGATATCCAACTCCTTCCCATTCCAATTCTGAGACCCTTCCTATACCATGAGACTTGATATCTCAATGCTTCTAATACCAAACCTGAGACCCGTCCTATAACATGAGATGTGATATCTAAATCCTTCCCCTTCCAAACCTTAGACCCTTCCTTTATCATGAGATGTGATATCCAACTCCTTCCCATTCCAATCCTGAGACCCTTCCTATAGCATGAGATGTGATATCTCAATGCTTCTAATACCAAACCTGAGACCCTTCCTATAACATGAGATGGGATATCCAACTCCTTCCCATTCCAATCCTGAGACCCTTCCGATAGCAGAGATGTGATATCTCAATGCTTATACCAAACCTGAGACCCTTCCTATGGCCTGAGATGTCATATACAACTCCTTCCCATTCCAATCCTGAGACCCTTCCCATAGCATGAGATGTGATATCCAACTCCTTCCCATTCCAATCCTGAGACCCTTCCTATAGCATGAGATGTGATGTCTCAATGCTTCTAATACCAAACCTGAGATCCTTCCTATAACATGAGATGTGATATCCAACTCCTTCCCATTCCAATCCTGAGACCCTTCCTATAGCATGAGAAGTGATATCTCCATGCTTATACCAAACCTGAGACCCTTCCTATAGCATGAGATGTGATATCTCAATGCTTATACCAAACCTGAGAGCCTACCTATAGCATGAGATGTGATATCCAAGTCCATCCCATTCCAATCCTTAGACCCTTCCTACAGCATGCAATGTGATATCTCAATGATTCTAATACCAAACCAGAGACCCGTCCTATAACATGAGATGGGATATCCAACTCCTTCCCATTCCAATCCTGAGCCACTTCTGATAGCAGAGATGTGATATCTCAATGCTTATACCAAACCTGAGACCCTTCCTATAACATGAGATGTGATATCCAACTCCTTCCCATTCCAAACCTGAGACCCTCCCTTTAGCATGAGATGTGATATCTCAATGCTTCTAATACCAAACCTGAGACCCGTGCTATAACATGAGATGGGATATCCAACTCCTTCCCGTTCCAAACCTGATACCCTTCCTATAGCATGATATGTGATATCCAACTCCTTCCCATTCCAATCCTGAGACCCTTCCTATAGCATGAGATGTGATATCTCAATGCTTATACCAAACCTGAGAGCCTACCTATAGCATGAGTAGTGATATCCAAGTCCATCCCATTCCAATCCTTAGACCCTTCCTACAGCATGCGATGTGATATCTCAATGATTCTAATACCAAACCAGAGACCCATCCTATAACATAAGATGGGATATCCAACTCCTTCCCATTCCAATCCTGAGACCCTTCCGATAGCAGAGATGTGATATCTCAATGGTTATACCAAACCTGAGACCCTTCCTATGTCATGAGATGTCATATACAACTCCTTCCCATTCCAATCCTGAGACCCTTCCTATAGCATTAGATGTGATATCTCAATGCTTATACCAAACCTGAGACCCTTCCTATAGCATGAGATGTGATATCCAACTCCTTCCCATTCCAATCCTGAGACCCTTCCTATAACATGAGATGTGATGTCTCAATGCTTCTAATACCAAACCTGAGATCCTTCCTATGGCATGAGATGTCATATAAAAGTCCTTCCCATTCTATTCCTGAGACCCTTCCTATAGCATGAGATGCGATATCCAACTCCTTCCCATTCCAATCCTGAGACCCTTCCTATAGCATGAGATGTGATATCTCAATGCTTCTAATACCAAACCTGAGATCCTTCGTATAACATGAGATGTGATATCCAAATCCTTCCCATTCCAACCCGAGACCCTTCCTATAGAATGAGATCGGATATCCAACTCCTTCCAAATCCAATCCTGATACCCTTCCGATAGCATGAGATGTGATATCCCAATGCTTCTACCAAACCTGAGACCCATACTATGGCATGAGATGTGATATCAAACTCCTTCCCATTCCAATCCTGAGATCCTCCCTATAGCTTGAGATGTGATATCCAACTCCTTCCCATTCCAATTCTGAGACCCTTCCTATACCATGGGACTTGATATCTCAATGCTTCTAATACCAAACCTGAGACCCGTCCTATAACATGAGATGTGATATCAAACTCCTTCCCATTCCAATCCTGAGATCCTTCCTATAGCTTGAGATGTGATATCCAACTCCTTCCCATTCCAATTCTGAGACCCTTCCTATACCATGAGACTTGATATCTCAATGCTTCTAATACCAAACCTGAGACCCGTACTATAACATGAGATGTGATATCTAAATCCTTCCCCTTCCAAACCGTAGACCCTTCCTTTATCATGAGATGTGATATCCAACTCCTTCCCATTCCAATCCTGAGACCCTTCCTATAGCATGAGATGTGATATCTCAATGCTTCTAATACCAAACCTGAGACCCTTCCTATAACATGAGATGGGATATCCAACTCCTTCCCATTCAAATCCTGAGACCCTTCCGATAGCAGAGATGTGATATCTCAATGCTTATACCAAACCTGAGACCCTTCCTATGGCCTGAGATGTCATATACAACTCCTTCCCATTCCAATCCTGAGACCCTTCCCATAGCATGAGATGTGATATCCAACTCCTTCCCATTCCAATCCTAAGACCCTTCCTATAGCATGAGATGTGATGTCTCAATGCTTCTAATACCAAACCTGAGATCCTTCCTATAACATGAGATGTGATATCCAACTCCTTCCCATTCCAATCCTGAGACCCTTCCTATAGCATGAGAAGTGATATCTCCATGCTTATACCAAACCTGAGACCCTTCCTATAGCATGAGATGTGATATCTCAATGCTTATACCAAACCTGAGAGCCTACCTATAGCATGAGATGTGATATCCAAGTCCATCCCATTCCAATCCTTAGACCCTTCCTACAGCATGCGATGTGATATCTCAATGATTCTAATACCAAACCAGAGACCCGTCCTATAACATGAGATGGGATATCCAACTCCTTCCCATTCCAATCCTGAGCCACTTCTGATAGCAGAGATGTGATATCTCAATGCTTATACCAAATCTGAGACCCTTCCTATAACATGAGATGTGATATCCAACTCCTTCCCATTCCAAACCTGAGACCCTCCCTTTAGCATGAGATGTGATATCTCAATGCTTCTAATACCAAACCTGAGACCCGTGCTATAACATGAGATGGGATATCCAACTCCTTCCCGTTCCAAACCTGATACCCTTCCTATAGCATGAGATGTGATATCCAAATCCTTCCCATTCCAATCCTGAGACCCTTCCTATAGCATGAGATGTGATATCTCAATGCTTATACCAAACCTGAGAGCCTACCTATAGCATGAGTAGTGATATCCAAGTCCATCCCATTCCAATCCTTAGACCCTTCCTACAGCATGCAATGTGATATCTCAATGATTCTAATACCAAACCAGAGACCCATCCTATAACATAAGATGGGATATCCAACTCCTTCCCATTCCAATCCTGAGACCCTTCCGATAGCAGAGATGTGATATCTCAATGCTTATACCAAACCTGAGACCCTTCCTATGGCATGAGATGTCATATACAACTCCTTCCCATTCCAATCCTGAGACCCTTCCTATAGCATTAGATGTGATATCTCAATGCTTATACCAAACCTGAGACCCTTCCTATAGCATGAGATGTGATATCCAACTCCTTCCCATTCCAATCCTGAGACCCTTCCTATAACATGAGATGTGATGTCTCAATGCTTCTAATACCAAACCTGAGATCCTTCCTATGGCATGAGATGTCATATAAAAGTCCTTCCCATTCCATTCCTGAGACCCTTCCTATAGCATGAGATGCGATATCCAACTCCTTCCCATTCCAATCCTGAGACCCTTCCTATAGCATGAGATGTGATATCTCAATGCTTCTAATACCAAACCTGAGATCCTTCGTATAACATGAGATGTGATATCCAAATCCTTCCCATTCCAACCCGAGACCCTTCCTATAGAATGAGATGGGATATCCAACTCCTTCCAAATCCAATCCTGATACCCTTCCGATAGCATGAGATGTGAAATCCCAATGCTTCTACCAAACCTGAGACCCTTCCTATAACATGAGATGGGATATCCAACTCCTTCCCATTCCAATCCTGAGACCCTTCCGATAGCAGAGATGTGATATCTCAATGCTTATACCAAACCTGAGACCATTCCTATGGCCTGAGATGTCATATACAACTCCGTCCCATTCCAATCCTGAGACCCTTCCCATAGCATGAGATGTGATATCCAACTCCTTCCCATTCCAATCCTGAGACCCTTCCTATAGCATGAGATGTGATGTCTCAATGCTTCTAATACCAAACATGAGATCCTTCCTATAACATGAGATGTGATATCCAACTCCTTCCCATTCCAATCCTGAGACCCTTCCTATAGCATGAGAAGTGATATCTCCATGCGTATACCAAACCTGAGACCCTTCCTATAGCATGAGATGTGATATCCACATCCTTCCCATTCCAATCCTGAACCCTTCCTATAGCATGAGATGTGATATCTCAATGCTTATACCAAACCTGAGAGCCTACCTATAGCATGAGATGTGATATCCAAGTACATCCCATTCCAATCCTTAGACCCTTCCTACAGCATGCGATGTGATATCTCAATGATTCTAATACCAAACCAGAGACCCGTCCTATAACATGAGATGGGATATCCAACTCCTTCCCATTCCAATCCTGAGCCACTTCTGATAGCAGAGATGTGATATCTCAATGCTTATACCAAACCTGAGACCCTTCCTATAACATGAGATGTGATATCCAACTCCTTCCCATTCCAAACCTGAGACCCTCCCTTTAGCATGAGATGTGATATCTCAATGCTTCTAATACCAAACCTGAGACCCGTGCTATAACATAAGATGGGATATCCAACTCCTTCCCATTCCAAACCTGATACCCTTCCTATAGCATGAGATGTGATATCCAACTCCTTCCTATCCCAATCCTGAGACCCTTCCGATAGCAGAGATGTGATATCTCAATGCTTATACCAAACCTGAGACCCTTCCTATGGCATGAGATGTCATATACAACTCCTTCCCATTCCAATCCTGAGACCCTTCCTATAGCATTAGATGTGATATCTCAATGCTTATACCAAACCTGAGACCCTTCCTATAGCATGAGATGTGATATCCAACTCCTTCCCATTCCAATCCTGAGACCCTTCCTATAACATGAGATGTGATGTCTCAATGCTTCTAATACCAAACCTGAGATCCTTCCTATGGCATGAGATGTCATATAAAAGTCCTTCCCATTCCATTCCTGAGACCCTTCCTATAGCATGAGATGCGATATCCAACTCCTTCCCATTCCAATCCTGAGACCCTTCCTATAGCATGAGATGTGATATCTCAATGCTTCTAATACCAAACCTGAGATCCTTCGTATAACATGAGATGTGATATCCAAATCCTTCCCATTCCAACCCGAGACCCTTCCTATAGAATGAGATGGGATATCCAACTCCTTCCAAATCCAATCCTGATACCCTTCCGATAGCATGAGATGTGAAATCCCAATGCTTCTACCAAACCTGAGACCCTTCCTATAACATGAGATGGGATATCCAACTCCTTCCCATTCCAATCCTGAGACCCTTCCGATAGCAGAGATGTGATATCTCAATGCTTATACCAAACCTGAGACCATTCCTATGGCCTGAGATGTCATATACAACTCCTTCCCATTCCAATCCTGAGACCCTTCCCATAGCATGAGATGTGATATCCAACTCCTTCCCATTCCAATCCTGAGACCCTTCCTATAGCATGAGATGTGATGTCTCAATGCTTCTAATACCAAACATGAGATCCTTCCTATAACATGAGATGTGATATCCAACTCCTTCCCATTCCAATCCTGAGACCCTTCCTATAGCATGAGAAGTGATATCTCCATGCGTATACCAAACCTGAGACCCTTCCTATAGCATGAGATGTGATATCCACATCCTTCCCATTCCAATCCTGAACCCTTCCTATAGCATGAGATGTGATATCTCAATGCTTATACCAAACCTGAGAGCCTACCTATAGCATGAGATGTGATATCCAAGTACATCCCATTCCAATCCTTAGACCCTTCCTACAGCATGCGATGTGATATCTCAATGATTCTAATACCAAACCAGAGACCCGTCCTATAACATGAGATGGGATATCCAACTCCTTCCCATTCCAATCCTGAGCCACTTCTGATAGCAGAGATGTGATATCTCAATGCTTATACCAAACCTGAGACCCTTCCTATAACATGAGATGTGATATCCAACTCCTTCCCATTCCAAACCTGAGACCCTCCCTTTAGCATGAGATGTGATATCTCAATGCTTCTAATACCAAACCTGAGACCCGTGCTATAACATAAGATGGGATATCCAACTCCTTCCCATTCCAAACCTGATACCCTTCCTATAGCATGAGATGTGATATCCAACTCCTTCCTATCCCAATCCTGAGACACCTCTGATAGCAGAGATGTGATATCTCAATGCTTATACCAAACCTGAGACTCTTCCTATAACATGAGATGTGATATCCAACTCCTTCCCGTTCCAAACCTGAGACCCTTCCTATAGCATGAGATGTGATATCCAACTCCGTCTCATTCCAATCCTGAGACCCTTCCGATAGCATGAGATGTGATATCTCAATGCTTCTAATACCAAACCAGTGATCCTTCCTATAACAAGAGATGTGATATCGAAATCCTTCCCCTTCCAAACCTGAGACCCTCCCTTTAGCATGAGATGTGATATCTCAATGCCTCTAATACCAAACCTGAGATCCTTCCGATAGCATGAGATGCGATATCTCAATGCTTCTAATACCAAACCTGAGACCCTTCCTATGGCATGAGATGTCATATACAACTCCTTCCCATTCCAATCCTGAGACCTTTCCTATAGCATGAGATGTGATATCTCAATGCTTATACCAAACCTGAGACCCTTCCTATAGCATGAGATGTGATATCCAACTCCTTCCCATTCCAATCCTGAGACCCTTCCTATAACATGAGATGTGATGTCTCAATGCTTCTAATACCAAACCTGAGATCCTTCCTATGGCATGAGATGTCATAGAAAACTCCTTCCCATTCCATTCCTGAGACCCTTCCTATAGCATGAGATGTGATATCTCAATGCTTCTAATACCAAAACTGAGATCCTTCATATAACATGAGAAGTGATATCCAAATCCTACCCATTCCAACCCGAGACCCTTCCTATAGAATGAGATGGGATATCCAACTCCTTCCAAATCCAATCCTGATACCCTTCCGATAGCATGAGATGTGATATCCCAATACTTCTACCAAACCTGAGATCCTTCCGATAGCATGAAATGTGATATCTCAATGCTTCTAATACCAAACCTGAGACCATTCCTATGGCATGAGATGTCATATACAACTCCTTCCCATTCCAATCCTGAGACACTTCCTAGAGCATGATATGTGATATCTCAATGCTTATACCAAACCTGAGACCCTTCCTATAACATGAGATGTGATATCCAACTCCTTCCCATTCCAATCCTGAGACCCTTCCTATAACATGAGATGTGATGTCTCAATGCTTCTAATACCAAACCTGAGATCCTTCCTATGGCATGAGATGTCATATAAAACTCCTTCCCATTCCATTCCTGAGACCCTTCCTATAGCATGAGATGCGATATCCAACTCCTTCCCATTCCAATCCTGAGACCCTTCCTATAGCATGAGATGTGATATCTCAATGCTTATAATACCAAACATGAGAACCATCCTATAACATGAGATGTGCAATCCAAATCCTTCCCTTCCCAAACCTGAGACCCTTCCTATAGCTTGAGATGTGATATCCAACTCCTTCCCATTCCAATCCTGAGACCCTTATTATACCATGAGATGTGATATCTCAATGCTTCTAATACCAAACCTGAGATCCTTCCTATAACATGTGATGTGATATCCAACTCCTTCCCATTCCAAACCTGAGACCCTTCCGATAGCATGAGATGTGATATCTCAATGTTTCTAAAACCAAACATGAGAACCATCCTATAACATGAGATGTGCAATCCAAATCCTTCCCCTTCCAAACCTGAGACCCTTCCTATGGCATGAGATGGGATATCCAACTCCTTCCCATTCCAATCCTGAGACCCTTCCTATAACATGAGATGTGATGTCTCAATGCTTCTAATACCAAACCTGAGATCCTTCCTATGGCATGAGATGTCATATAAAACCCCTTCCCATTCCATTCCTGAGACCCTTCCTATAGCATGAGATGTGATATCTCAATGCTTCTAATACCAAACATGAGAACCATCCGATAACATGAGATGTGCAATCCAAATCCTTCCCTTCCCAAACCTGAGACCCTTCCTATAGCTTGAGATGTGATATCCAACTCCTTCCCATTCCAATCCTGAGACCCTTATTATACCATGAGATGTGATATCTCAATGCTTCTAATACCAAACCTGAGATCCTTCCTATAACATGTGATGTGATATCCAACTCCTTCCCATTCCAAACCTGAGACCCTTCCGATAGCATGAGATGTGATATCTCAATGCTTATACCAAACCTGAGACCCTTCCTATAACATGAGAAGTGATATCCAACTCCTTCCCATTCCAATCCTGAGACCCTTCCTATAACATGAGATGTGATGTCTCAATGCTTCTAATACCAAACCTGAGATCCTTCCTATGGCATGAGATGTCATATAAAACTCCTTCCCATTCCATTCCTGAGACCCTTCCTATAGCATAAGATGCGATATCCAACTCCTTCCCATTCCAATCCTGAGACCCTTCCTATAGCATGAGACGTGATATCTCAATGCTTCTAATACCAAACATGAGAACCATCCTATAACATGAGATGTGCAATCCAAATCCTTCCCTTCCCAAACCTGAGACCCTTCCTATAGCTTGAGATGTGATATCCAACTCCTTCCCATTCCAATCCTGAGACCCTTATTATACCATGAGATGTGATATCTCAATGCTTCTAATACCAAACCTGAGATCCTTCCTATAACATGTGATGTGATATCCAACTCCTTCCCATTCCAAACCTGAGACCCTTCCGATAGCATGAGATGTGATATCTCAATGTTTCTAAAACCAAACATGAGAACCATCCTATAACATGAGATGTGCAATCCAAATACTTCCCCTTCCAAACCCGAGACCCTTCCTATGGCATGAGATGGGATATCCAACTCCTTCCCATTCCAATCCTGAGACCCTTCCTTTAGCATGAGATGTGATATCCAACTCCTTCCCATTCCAATCCTGAGACCCTTCCTATAGCATGAGATGTGATATCTCAATGCTTATACCAAACCTGAGAGCCTACCTATAGCATGAGTAGTGATATCCAAGTCCATCCCATTCCAATCCTTAGACCCTTCCTACAGCATGCGATGTGATATCTCAATGATTCTAATACCAAACCAGAGACCCATCCTATAACATAAGATGGGATATCCAACTCCTTCCCATTCCAATCCTGAGACCCTTCCGATAGCAGAGATGTGATATCTCAATGCTTATACCAAACCTGAGACCCTTCCTATGGCATGAGATGTCATATACAACTCCTTCCCATTCCAATCCTGAGACCCTTCCTATAGCATTAGATGTGATATCTCAATGCTTATACCAAACCTGAGACCCTTCCTATAGCATGAGATGTGATATCCAACTCCTTCCCATTCCAATCCTGAGACCCTTCCTATAACATGAGATGTGATGTCTCAATGCTTCTAATACCAAACCTGAGATCCTTCCTATGGCATGAGATGTCATATAAAAGTCCTTCCCATTCCATTCCTGAGACCCTTCCTATAGCATGAGATGCGATATCCAACTCCTTCCCATTCCAATCCTGAGACCCTTCCTATAGCATGAGATGTGATATCTCAATGCTTCTAATACCAAACCTGAGATCCTTCGTATAACATGAGATGTGATATCCAAATCCTTCCCATTCCAACCCGAGACCCTTCCTATAGAATGAGATGGGATATCCAACTCCTTCCAAATCCAATCCTGATACCCTTCCGATAGCATGAGATGTGATATCCCAATGCTTCTACCAAACCTGAGACCCTTCCTATAACATGAGATGGGATATCCAACTCCTTCCCATTCCAATCCTGAGACCCTTCCGATAGCAGAGATGTGATATCTCAATGCTTATACCAAACCTGAGACCCTTCCTATAGCATGAGATGTGATATCCAACTCCTTCCCATTCCAATCCTGAGACCCTTCCTATAACATGAGATGTGATGTCTCAATGCTTCTAATACCAAACCTGAGATCCTTCCTATGGCATGAGATGTCATAGAAAACTCCTTCCCATTCCATTCCTGAGACCCTTCCTATAGCATGAGATGTGATATCTCAATGCTTCTAATACCAAAACTGAGATCCTTCCTATAACATGAGATGTGATATCCAAATCCTTCAGATTCCAACCCGAGACCCTTCCTATAGAATGAGATGGGATATCCAACTCCTTCCAAATCCAATCCTGAGATCCTTCCTATAGCTTGAGATGTGATATCCAACTCCTTCCCATTCCAATTCTTCTATCCTTCCGATAGCATGAGATGTGATATCCCAATGCTTCTACCAAACCTGAGACCCATACTATGGCATGAGATGTGATATCAAACTCCTTCCCATTCCAATCCTGAGATCCTTCCTATAGCTTGAGATGTGATATCCAACTCCTTCCCATTCCAATTCTGAGACCCTTCCTATACCATGAGACTTGATATCTCAATGCTTCTAATACCAAACCTGAGACCCGTCCTATAACATGAGATGTGATATCTAAATCCTTCCCCTTCCAAACCTTAGACCCTTCCTTTATCATGAGATGTGATATCCAACTCCTTCCCATTCCAATCCTGAGACCCTTCCTATAGCATGAGATGTGATATCTCAATGCTTCTAATACCAAACCTGAGACCCTTCCTATAACATGAGATGGGATATCCAACTCCTTCCCATTCCAATCCTGAGACCCTTCCGATAGCAGAGATGTGATATCTCAATGCTTATACCATACCTGAGACCCTTCCTATGGCCTGAGATGTCATATACAACTCCTTCCCATTCCAATCCTGAGACCCTTCCCATAGCATGAGATGTGATATCCAACTCCTTCCCATTCCAATCCTGAGACCCTTCCTATAGCATGAGATGTGATGTCTCAATGCTTCTAATACCAAACCTGAGATCCTTCCTATAACATGAGATGTGATATCCAACTCCTTCCCATTCCAATCCTGAGACCCTTCCTATAGCATGAGAAGTGATATCTCCATGCTTATACCAAACCTGAGACCCTTCCTATAGCATGAGATGTGATATCTCAATGCTTATACCAAACCTGAGAGCCTACCTATAGCATGAGATGTGATATCCAAGTCCATCCCATTCCAATCCTTAGACCCTTCCTACAGCATGCGATGTGATATCTCAATGATTCTAATACCAAACCAGAGACCCGTCCTATAACATGAGATGGGATATCCAACTCCTTCCCATTCCAATCCTGAGCCACTTCTGATAGCAGAGATGTGATATCTCAATGCTTATACCAAACCTGAGACCCTTCCTATAACATGAGATGTGATATCCAACTCCTTCCCATTCCAAACCTGAGACCCTCCCTTTAGCATGAGATGTGATATCTCAATGCTTCTAATACCAAACCTGAGACCCGTGCTATAACATGAGATGGGATATCCAACTCCTTCCCGTTCCAAACCTGATACCCTTCCTATAGCATGATATGTGATATCCAACTCCTTCCCATTCCAATCCTGAGACCCTTCCTATAGCATGAGATGTGATATCTCAATGCTTATACCAAACCTGAGAGCCTACCTATAGCATGAGTAGTGATATCCAAGTCCATCCCATTCCAATCCTTAGACCCTTCCTACAGCATGCGATGTGATATCTCAATGATTCTAATACCAAACCAGAGACCCATCCTATAACATAAGATGGGATATCCAACTCCTTCCCATTCCAATCCTGAGACCCTTCCGATAGCAGAGATGTGATATCTCAATGGTTATACCAAACCTGAGACCCTTCCTATGGCATGAGATGTCATATACAACTCCTTCCCATTCCAATCCTGAGACCCTTCCTATAGCATTAGATGTGATATCTCAATGCTTATACCAAACCTGAGACCCTTCCTATAGCATGAGATGTGATATCCAACTCCTTCCCATTCCAATCCTGAGACCCTTCCTATAACATGAGATGTGATGTCTCAATGCTTCTAATACCAAACCTGAGATCCTTCCTATGGCATGAGATGTCATATAAAAGTCCTTCCCATTCCATTCCTGAGACCCTTCCTATAGCATGAGATGCGATATCCAACTCCTTCCCATTCCAATCCTGAGACCCTTCCTATAGCATGAGATGTGATATCTCAATGCTTCTAATACCAAACCTGAGATCCTTCGTATAACATGAGATGTGATATCCAAATCCTTCCCATTCCAACCCGAGACCCTCCCTATAGAATGAGATGGGATATCCAACTCCTTCCAAATCCAATCCTGATACCCTTCCGATAGCATGAGATGTGATATCCCAATGCTTCTACCAAACCTGAGACCCATACTATGGCATGAGATGTGATATCAAACTCCTTCCCATTCCAATCCTGAGATCCTCCCTATAGCTTGAGATGTGATATCCAACTCCTTCCCATTCCAATTCTGAGACCCTTCCTATACCATGGGACTTGATATCTCAATGCTTCTAATACCAAACCTGAGACCCGTCCTATAACATGAGATGTGATATCAAACTCCTTCCCATTCCAATCCTGAGATCCTTCCTATAGCTTGAGATGTGATATCCAACTCCTTCCCATTCCAATTCTGAGACCCTTCCTATACCATGAGACTTGATATCTCAATGCTTCTAATACCAAACCTGAGACCCGTCCTATAACATGAGATGTGATATCTAAATCCTTCCCCTTCCAAACCGTAGACCCTTCCTTTATCATGAGATGTGATATCCAACTCCTTCCCATTCCAATCCTGAGACCCTTCCTATAGCATGAGATGTGATATCTCAATGCTTCTAATACCAAACCTGAGACCCTTCCTATAACATGAGATGGGATATCCAACTCCTTCCCATTCAAATCCTGAGACCCTTCCGATAGCAGAGATGTGATATCTCAATGCTTATACCAAACCTGAGACCCTTCCTATGGCCTGAGATGTCATATACAACTCCTTCCCATTCCAATCCTGAGACCCTTCCCATAGCATGAGATGTGATATCCAACTCCTTCCCATTCCAATCCTAAGACCCTTCCTATAGCATGAGATGTGATGTCTCAATGCTTCTAATACCAAACCTGAGATCCTTCCTATAACATGAGATGTGATATCCAACTCCTTCCCATTCCAATCCTGAGACCCTTCCTATAGCATGAGAAGTGATATCTCCATGCTTATACCAAACCTGAGACCCTTCCTATAGCATGAGATGTGATATCTCAATGCTTATACCAAACCTGAGAGCCTACCTATAGCATGAGATGTGATATCCAAGTCCATCCCATTCCAATCCTTAGACCCTTCCTACAGCATGCGATGTGATATCTCAATGATTCTAATACCAAACCAGAGACCCGTCCTATAACATGAGATGGGATATCCAACTCCTTCCCATTCCAATCCTGAGCCACTTCTGATAGCAGAGATGTGATATCTCAATGCTTATACCAAACCTGAGACCCTTCCTATAACATGAGATGTGATATCCAACTCCTTCCCATTCCAAACCTGAGACCCTTCCTATAGCATTAGATGTGATATCTCAATGCTTATACCAAACCTGAGACCCTTCCTATAGCATGAGATGTGATATCCAACTCCTTCCCATTCCAATCCTGAGACCCTTCCTATAACATGAGATGTGATGTCTCAATGCTTCTAATACCAAACCTGAGATCCTTCCTATGGCATGAGATGTCATATAAAAGTCCTTCCCATTCCATTCCTGAGACCCTTCCTATAGCATGAGATGCGATATCCAACTCCTTCCCATTCCAATCCTGAGACCCTTCCTATAGCATGAGATGTGATATCTCAATGCTTCTAATACCAAACCTGAGATCCTTCGTATAACATGAGATGTGATATCCAAATCCTTCCCATTCCAACCCGAGACCCTTCCTATAGAATGAGATGGGATATCCAACTCCTTCCAAATCCAATCCTGATACCCTTCCGATAGCATGAGATGTGATATCCCAATGCTTCTACCAAACCTGAGACCCTTCCTATAACATGAGATGGGATATCCAACTCCTTCCCATTCCAATCCTGAGACCCTTCCGATAGCAGAGATGTGATATCTCAATGCTTATACCAAACCTGAGACCATTCCTATGGCCTGAGATGTCATATACAACTCCTTCCCATTCCAATCCTGAGACCCTTCCCATAGCATGAGATGTGATATCCAACTCCTTCCCATTCCAATCCTGAGACCCTTCCTATAGCATGAGATGTGATGTCTCAATGCTTCTAATACCAAACATGAGATCCTTCCTATAACATGAGATGTGATATCCAACTCCTTCCCATTCCAATCCTGAGACCCTTCCTATAGCATGAGAAGTGATATCTCCATGCGTATACCAAACCTGAGACCCTTCCTATAGCATGAGATGTGATATCCACATCCTTCCCATTCCAATCCTGAACCCTTCCTATAGCATGAGATGTGATATCTCAATGCTTATACCAAACCTGAGAGCCTACCTATAGCATGAGATGTGATATCCAAGTACATCCCATTCCAATCCTTAGACCCTTCCTACAGCATGCGATGTGATATCTCAATGATTCTAATACCAAACCAGAGACCCGTCCTATAACATGAGATGGGATATCCAACTCCTTCCCATTCCAATCCTGAGCCACTTCTGATAGCAGAGATGTGATATCTCAATGCTTATACCAAACCTGAGACCCTTCCTATAACATGAGATGTGATATCCAACTCCTTCCCATTCCAAACCTGAGACCCTCCCTTTAGCATGAGATGTGATATCTCAATGCTTCTAATACCAAACCTGAGACCCGTGCTATAACATAAGATGGGATATCCAACTCCTTCCCATTCCAAACCTGATACCCTTCCTATAGCATGAGATGTGATATCCAACTCCTTCCTATCCCAATCCTGAGACACCTCTGATAGCAGAGATGTGATATCTCAATGCTTATACCAAACCTGAGACTCTTCCTATAACATGAGATGTGATATCCAACTCCTTCCCGTTCCAAACCTGAGACCCTTCCTATAGCATGAGATGTGATATCCAACTCCGTCTCATTCCAATCCTGAGACCCTTCCGATAGCATGAGATGTGATATCTCAATGCTTCTAATACCAAACCAGTGATCCTTCCTATAACAAGAGATGTGATATCGAAATCCTTCCCCTTCCAAACCTGAGACCCTCCCTTTAGCATGAGATGTGATATCTCAATGCCTCTAATACCAAACCTGAGATCCTTCCGATAGCATGAGATGCGATATCTCAATGCTTCTAATACCAAACCTGAGACCCTTCCTATGGCATGAGATGTCATATACAACTCCTTCCCATTCCAATCCTGAGACCTTTCCTATAGCATGAGATGTGATATCTCAATGCTTATACCAAACCTGAGACCCTTCCTATAGCATGAGATGTGATATCCAACTCCTTCCCATTCCAATCCTGTGACCCTTCCTATAACATGAGATGTGATGTCTCAATGCTTCTAATACCAAACCTGAGATCCTTCCTATGGCATGAGATGTCATAGAAAACTCCTTCCCATTCCATTCCTGAGACCCTTCCTATAGCATGAGATGTGATATCTCAATGCTTCTAATACCAAAACTGAGATCCTTCATATAACATGAGAAGTGATATCCAAATCCTTCCCATTCCAACCCGAGACCCTTCCTATAGAATGAGATGGGATATCCAACTCCTTCCAAATCCAATCCTGATACCCTTCCGATAGCATGAGATGTGATATCCCAATACTTCTACCAAACCTGAGATCCTTCCGATAGCATGAAATGTGATATCTCAATGCTTCTAATACCAAACCTGAGACCATTCCTATGGCATGAGATGTCATATACAACTCCTTCCCATTCCAATCCTGAGACCCTTGCTAGAGAATGATATGTGATATCTCAATGCTTATACCAAACCTGAGACCCTTCCTATAACATGAGATGTGATATCCAACTCCTTCCCATTCCAATCCTGAGACCCTTCCTATAACATGAGATGTGATGTCTCAATGCTTCTAATACCAAACCTGAGATCCTTCCTATGGCATGAGATGTCATATAAAACTCCTTCCCATTCCATTCCTGAGACCCTTCCTATAGCATGAGATGCGATATCCAACTCCTTCCCATTCCAATCCTGAGACCCTTCCTATAGCATGAGATGTGATATCTCAATGCTTCTAATACCAAACATGAGAACCATCCTATAACATGAGATGTGCAATCCAAATCCTTCCCTTCCCAAACCTGAGACCCTTCCTATAGCTTGAGATGTGATATCCAACTCCTTCCCATTCCAATCCTGAGACCCTTATTATACCATGAGATGTGATATCTCAATGCTTCTAATACCAAACCTGAGATCCTTCCTATAACATGTGATGTGATATCCAACTCCTTCCCATTCCAAACCTGAGACCCTTCCGATAGCATGAGATGTGATATCTCAATGTTTCTAAAACCAAACATGAGAACCATCCTATAACATGAGATGTGCAATCCAAATCCTTCCCCTTCCAAACCTGAGACCCTTCCTATGGCATGAGATGGGATATCCAACTCCTTCCCATTCCAATCCTGAGACCCTTCCTATAACATGAGATGTGATGTCTCAATGCTTCTAATACCAAACCTGAGATCCTTCCTATGGCATGAGATGTCATATAAAACCCCTTCCCATTCCATTCCTGAGACCCTTCCTATAGCATGAGATGTGATATCTCAATGCTTCTAATACCAAACATGAGAACCATCCGATAACATGAGATGTGCAATCCAAATCCTTCCCTTCCCAAACCTG
This sequence comes from Ambystoma mexicanum, assembly GCF_040938575.1. Classification (NCBI taxonomy): domain Eukaryota; kingdom Metazoa; phylum Chordata; class Amphibia; order Caudata; family Ambystomatidae; genus Ambystoma; species Ambystoma mexicanum. The sequence goes on along the minus strand of NW_027182493.1, from coordinate 1,013,580 downwards.
AGACCCTTCCTATAGCTTGAGATGTGATATCCAACTCCTTCCCATTCCAATCCTGAGACCCTTATTATACCATGAGATGTGATATCTCAATGCTTCTAATACCAAACCTGAGATCCTTCCTATAACATGTGATGTGATATCCAACTCCTTCCCATTCCAAACCTGAGACCCTTCCGATAGCATGAGATGTGATATCTCAATGCTTATACCAAACCTGAGACCCTTCCTATAACATGTGATGTGATATCCAACTCCTTCCCATTCCAAACCTGAGACCCTTCCGATAGCATGAGATGTGATATCTCAATGTTTCTAAAACCAAACATGAGAACCATCCTATAACATGAGATGTGCAATCCAAATCCTTCCCCTTCCAAACCTGAGACCCTTCCTATGGCATGAGATGGGATATCCAACTCCTTCCCATTCCAATCCTGAGACCCTTCCTATAACATGAGATGTGATGTCTCAATGCTTCTAATACCAAACCTGAGATCCTTCCTATGGCATGAGATGTCATATAAAACCCCTTCCCATTCCATTCCTGAGACCCTTCCTATAGCATGAGATGTGATATCTCAATGCTTCTAATACCAAACATGAGAACCATCCGATAACATGAGATGTGCAATCCAAATCCTTCCCTTCCCAAACCTGAGACCCTTCCTATAGCTTGAGATGTGATATCCAACTCCTTCCCATTCCAATCCTGAGACCCTTATTATACCATGAGATGTGATATCTCAATGCTTCTAATACCAAACCTGAGATCCTTCCTATAACATGTGATGTGATATCCAACTCCTTCCCATTCCAAACCTGAGACCCTTCCGATAGCATGAGATGTGATATCTCAATGCTTATACCAAACCTGAGACCCTTCCTATAACATGAGAAGTGATATCCAACTCCTTCCCATTCCAATCCTGAGACCCTTCCTATAACATGAGATGTGATGTCTCAATGCTTCTAATACCAAACCTGAGATCCTTCCTATGGCATGAGATGTCATATAAAACTCCTTCCCATTCCATTCCTGAGACCCTTCCTATAGCATAAGATGCGATATCCAACTCCTTCCCATTCCAATCCTGAGACCCTTCCTATAGCATGAGACGTGATATCTCAATGCTTCTAATACCAAACATGAGAACCATCCTATAACATGAGATGTGCAATCCAAATCCTTCCCTTCCCAAACCTGAGACCCTTCCTATAGCTTGAGATGTGATATCCAACTCCTTCCCATTCCAATCCTGAGACCCTTATTATACCATGAGATGTGATATCTCAATGCTTCTAATACCAAACCTGAGATCCTTCCTATAACATGTGATGTGATATCCAACTCCTTCCCATTCCAAACCTGAGACCCTTCCGATAGCATGAGATGTGATATCTCAATGTTTCTAAAACCAAACATGAGAACCATCCTATAACATGAGATGTGCAATCCAAATACTTCCCCTTCCAAACCCGAGACCCTTCCTATGGCATGAGATGGGATATCCAACTCCTTCCCATTCCAATCCTGAGACCCTTCCTTTAGCATGAGATGTGATATCCAACTCCTTCCCATTCCAATCCTGAGACCCTTCCTATAGCATGAGATGTGATATCTCAATGCTTATACCAAACCTGAGAGCCTACCTATAGCATGAGTAGTGATATCCAAGTCCATCCCATTCCAATCCTTAGACCCTTCCTACAGCATGCGATGTGATATCTCAATGATTCTAATACCAAACCAGAGACCCATCCTATAACATAAGATGGGATATCCAACTCCTTCCCATTCCAATCCTGAGACCCTTCCGATAGCAGAGATGTGATATCTCAATGCTTATACCAAACCTGAGACCCTTCCTATGGCATGAGATGTCATATACAACTCCTTCCCATTCCAATCCTGAGACCCTTCCTATAGCATTAGATGTGATATCTCAATGCTTATACCAAACCTGAGACCCTTCCTATAGCATGAGATGTGATATCCAACTCCTTCCCATTCCAATCCTGAGACCCTTCCTATAACATGAGATGTGATGTCTCAATGCTTCTAATACCAAACCTGAGATCCTTCCTATGGCATGAGATGTCATATAAAAGTCCTTCCCATTCCATTCCTGAGACCCTTCCTATAGCATGAGATGCGATATCCAACTCCTTCCCATTCCAATCCTGAGACCCTTCCTATAGCATGAGATGTGATATCTCAATGCTTCTAATACCAAACCTGAGATCCTTCGTATAACATGAGATGTGATATCCAAATCCTTCCCATTCCAACCCGAGACCCTTCCTATAGAATGAGATGGGATATCCAACTCCTTCCAAATCCAATCCTGATACCCTTCCGATAGCATGAGATGTGATATCCCAATGCTTCTACCAAACCTGAGACCCTTCCTATAACATGAGATGGGATATCCAACTCCTTCCCATTCCAATCCTGAGACCCTTCCGATAGCAGAGATGTGATATCTCAATGCTTATACCAAACCTGAGACCCTTCCTATAGCATGAGATGTGATATCCAACTCCTTCCCATTCCAATCCTGAGACCCTTCCTATAACATGAGATGTGATGTCTCAATGCTTCTAATACCAAACCTGAGATCCTTCCTATGGCATGAGATGTCATAGAAAACTCCTTCCCATTCCATTCCTGAGACCCTTCCTATAGCATGAGATGTGATATCTCAATGCTTCTAATACCAAAACTGAGATCCTTCCTATAACATGAGATGTGATATCCAAATCCTTCAGATTCCAACCCGAGACCCTTCCTATAGAATGAGATGGGATATCCAACTCCTTCCAAATCCAATCCTGAGATCCTTCCTATAGCTTGAGATGTGATATCCAACTCCTTCCCATTCCAATTCTTCTATCCTTCCGATAGCATGAGATGTGATATCCCAATGCTTCTACCAAACCTGAGACCCATACTATGGCATGAGATGTGATATCAAACTCCTTCCCATTCCAATCCTGAGATCCTTCCTATAGCTTGAGATGTGATATCCAACTCCTTCCCATTCCAATTCTGAGACCCTTCCTATACCATGAGACTTGATATCTCAATGCTTCTAATACCAAACCTGAGACCCGTCCTATAACATGAGATGTGATATCTAAATCCTTCCCCTTCCAAACCTTAGACCCTTCCTTTATCATGAGATGTGATATCCAACTCCTTCCCATTCCAATCCTGAGACCCTTCCTATAGCATGAGATGTGATATCTCAATGCTTCTAATACCAAACCTGAGACCCTTCCTATAACATGAGATGGGATATCCAACTCCTTCCCATTCCAATCCTGAGACCCTTCCGATAGCAGAGATGTGATATCTCAATGCTTATACCATACCTGAGACCCTTCCTATGGCCTGAGATGTCATATACAACTCCTTCCCATTCCAATCCTGAGACCCTTCCCATAGCATGAGATGTGATATCCAACTCCTTCCCATTCCAATCCTGAGACCCTTCCTATAGCATGAGATGTGATGTCTCAATGCTTCTAATACCAAACCTGAGATCCTTCCTATAACATGAGATGTGATATCCAACTCCTTCCCATTCCAATCCTGAGACCCTTCCTATAGCATGAGAAGTGATATCTCCATGCTTATACCAAACCTGAGACCCTTCCTATAGCATGAGATGTGATATCTCAATGCTTATACCAAACCTGAGAGCCTACCTATAGCATGAGATGTGATATCCAAGTCCATCCCATTCCAATCCTTAGACCCTTCCTACAGCATGCGATGTGATATCTCAATGATTCTAATACCAAACCAGAGACCCGTCCTATAACATGAGATGGGATATCCAACTCCTTCCCATTCCAATCCTGAGCCACTTCTGATAGCAGAGATGTGATATCTCAATGCTTATACCAAACCTGAGACCCTTCCTATAACATGAGATGTGATATCCAACTCCTTCCCATTCCAAACCTGAGACCCTCCCTTTAGCATGAGATGTGATATCTCAATGCTTCTAATACCAAACCTGAGACCCGTGCTATAACATGAGATGGGATATCCAACTCCTTCCCGTTCCAAACCTGATACCCTTCCTATAGCATGATATGTGATATCCAACTCCTTCCCATTCCAATCCTGAGACCCTTCCTATAGCATGAGATGTGATATCTCAATGCTTATACCAAACCTGAGAGCCTACCTATAGCATGAGTAGTGATATCCAAGTCCATCCCATTCCAATCCTTAGACCCTTCCTACAGCATGCGATGTGATATCTCAATGATTCTAATACCAAACCAGAGACCCATCCTATAACATAAGATGGGATATCCAACTCCTTCCCATTCCAATCCTGAGACCCTTCCGATAGCAGAGATGTGATATCTCAATGGTTATACCAAACCTGAGACCCTTCCTATGGCATGAGATGTCATATACAACTCCTTCCCATTCCAATCCTGAGACCCTTCCTATAGCATTAGATGTGATATCTCAATGCTTATACCAAACCTGAGACCCTTCCTATAGCATGAGATGTGATATCCAACTCCTTCCCATTCCAATCCTGAGACCCTTCCTATAACATGAGATGTGATGTCTCAATGCTTCTAATACCAAACCTGAGATCCTTCCTATGGCATGAGATGTCATATAAAAGTCCTTCCCATTCCATTCCTGAGACCCTTCCTATAGCATGAGATGCGATATCCAACTCCTTCCCATTCCAATCCTGAGACCCTTCCTATAGCATGAGATGTGATATCTCAATGCTTCTAATACCAAACCTGAGATCCTTCGTATAACATGAGATGTGATATCCAAATCCTTCCCATTCCAACCCGAGACCCTCCCTATAGAATGAGATGGGATATCCAACTCCTTCCAAATCCAATCCTGATACCCTTCCGATAGCATGAGATGTGATATCCCAATGCTTCTACCAAACCTGAGACCCATACTATGGCATGAGATGTGATATCAAACTCCTTCCCATTCCAATCCTGAGATCCTCCCTATAGCTTGAGATGTGATATCCAACTCCTTCCCATTCCAATTCTGAGACCCTTCCTATACCATGGGACTTGATATCTCAATGCTTCTAATACCAAACCTGAGACCCGTCCTATAACATGAGATGTGATATCAAACTCCTTCCCATTCCAATCCTGAGATCCTTCCTATAGCTTGAGATGTGATATCCAACTCCTTCCCATTCCAATTCTGAGACCCTTCCTATACCATGAGACTTGATATCTCAATGCTTCTAATACCAAACCTGAGACCCGTCCTATAACATGAGATGTGATATCTAAATCCTTCCCCTTCCAAACCGTAGACCCTTCCTTTATCATGAGATGTGATATCCAACTCCTTCCCATTCCAATCCTGAGACCCTTCCTATAGCATGAGATGTGATATCTCAATGCTTCTAATACCAAACCTGAGACCCTTCCTATAACATGAGATGGGATATCCAACTCCTTCCCATTCAAATCCTGAGACCCTTCCGATAGCAGAGATGTGATATCTCAATGCTTATACCAAACCTGAGACCCTTCCTATGGCCTGAGATGTCATATACAACTCCTTCCCATTCCAATCCTGAGACCCTTCCCATAGCATGAGATGTGATATCCAACTCCTTCCCATTCCAATCCTAAGACCCTTCCTATAGCATGAGATGTGATGTCTCAATGCTTCTAATACCAAACCTGAGATCCTTCCTATAACATGAGATGTGATATCCAACTCCTTCCCATTCCAATCCTGAGACCCTTCCTATAGCATGAGAAGTGATATCTCCATGCTTATACCAAACCTGAGACCCTTCCTATAGCATGAGATGTGATATCTCAATGCTTATACCAAACCTGAGAGCCTACCTATAGCATGAGATGTGATATCCAAGTCCATCCCATTCCAATCCTTAGACCCTTCCTACAGCATGCGATGTGATATCTCAATGATTCTAATACCAAACCAGAGACCCGTCCTATAACATGAGATGGGATATCCAACTCCTTCCCATTCCAATCCTGAGCCACTTCTGATAGCAGAGATGTGATATCTCAATGCTTATACCAAACCTGAGACCCTTCCTATAACATGAGATGTGATATCCAACTCCTTCCCATTCCAAACCTGAGACCCTTCCTATAGCATTAGATGTGATATCTCAATGCTTATACCAAACCTGAGACCCTTCCTATAGCATGAGATGTGATATCCAACTCCTTCCCATTCCAATCCTGAGACCCTTCCTATAACATGAGATGTGATGTCTCAATGCTTCTAATACCAAACCTGAGATCCTTCCTATGGCATGAGATGTCATATAAAAGTCCTTCCCATTCCATTCCTGAGACCCTTCCTATAGCATGAGATGCGATATCCAACTCCTTCCCATTCCAATCCTGAGACCCTTCCTATAGCATGAGATGTGATATCTCAATGCTTCTAATACCAAACCTGAGATCCTTCGTATAACATGAGATGTGATATCCAAATCCTTCCCATTCCAACCCGAGACCCTTCCTATAGAATGAGATGGGATATCCAACTCCTTCCAAATCCAATCCTGATACCCTTCCGATAGCATGAGATGTGATATCCCAATGCTTCTACCAAACCTGAGACCCTTCCTATAACATGAGATGGGATATCCAACTCCTTCCCATTCCAATCCTGAGACCCTTCCGATAGCAGAGATGTGATATCTCAATGCTTATACCAAACCTGAGACCATTCCTATGGCCTGAGATGTCATATACAACTCCTTCCCATTCCAATCCTGAGACCCTTCCCATAGCATGAGATGTGATATCCAACTCCTTCCCATTCCAATCCTGAGACCCTTCCTATAGCATGAGATGTGATGTCTCAATGCTTCTAATACCAAACATGAGATCCTTCCTATAACATGAGATGTGATATCCAACTCCTTCCCATTCCAATCCTGAGACCCTTCCTATAGCATGAGAAGTGATATCTCCATGCGTATACCAAACCTGAGACCCTTCCTATAGCATGAGATGTGATATCCACATCCTTCCCATTCCAATCCTGAACCCTTCCTATAGCATGAGATGTGATATCTCAATGCTTATACCAAACCTGAGAGCCTACCTATAGCATGAGATGTGATATCCAAGTACATCCCATTCCAATCCTTAGACCCTTCCTACAGCATGCGATGTGATATCTCAATGATTCTAATACCAAACCAGAGACCCGTCCTATAACATGAGATGGGATATCCAACTCCTTCCCATTCCAATCCTGAGCCACTTCTGATAGCAGAGATGTGATATCTCAATGCTTATACCAAACCTGAGACCCTTCCTATAACATGAGATGTGATATCCAACTCCTTCCCATTCCAAACCTGAGACCCTCCCTTTAGCATGAGATGTGATATCTCAATGCTTCTAATACCAAACCTGAGACCCGTGCTATAACATAAGATGGGATATCCAACTCCTTCCCATTCCAAACCTGATACCCTTCCTATAGCATGAGATGTGATATCCAACTCCTTCCTATCCCAATCCTGAGACACCTCTGATAGCAGAGATGTGATATCTCAATGCTTATACCAAACCTGAGACTCTTCCTATAACATGAGATGTGATATCCAACTCCTTCCCGTTCCAAACCTGAGACCCTTCCTATAGCATGAGATGTGATATCCAACTCCGTCTCATTCCAATCCTGAGACCCTTCCGATAGCATGAGATGTGATATCTCAATGCTTCTAATACCAAACCAGTGATCCTTCCTATAACAAGAGATGTGATATCGAAATCCTTCCCCTTCCAAACCTGAGACCCTCCCTTTAGCATGAGATGTGATATCTCAATGCCTCTAATACCAAACCTGAGATCCTTCCGATAGCATGAGATGCGATATCTCAATGCTTCTAATACCAAACCTGAGACCCTTCCTATGGCATGAGATGTCATATACAACTCCTTCCCATTCCAATCCTGAGACCTTTCCTATAGCATGAGATGTGATATCTCAATGCTTATACCAAACCTGAGACCCTTCCTATAGCATGAGATGTGATATCCAACTCCTTCCCATTCCAATCCTGTGACCCTTCCTATAACATGAGATGTGATGTCTCAATGCTTCTAATACCAAACCTGAGATCCTTCCTATGGCATGAGATGTCATAGAAAACTCCTTCCCATTCCATTCCTGAGACCCTTCCTATAGCATGAGATGTGATATCTCAATGCTTCTAATACCAAAACTGAGATCCTTCATATAACATGAGAAGTGATATCCAAATCCTTCCCATTCCAACCCGAGACCCTTCCTATAGAATGAGATGGGATATCCAACTCCTTCCAAATCCAATCCTGATACCCTTCCGATAGCATGAGATGTGATATCCCAATACTTCTACCAAACCTGAGATCCTTCCGATAGCATGAAATGTGATATCTCAATGCTTCTAATACCAAACCTGAGACCATTCCTATGGCATGAGATGTCATATACAACTCCTTCCCATTCCAATCCTGAGACCCTTGCTAGAGAATGATATGTGATATCTCAATGCTTATACCAAACCTGAGACCCTTCCTATAACATGAGATGTGATATCCAACTCCTTCCCATTCCAATCCTGAGACCCTTCCTATAACATGAGATGTGATGTCTCAATGCTTCTAATACCAAACCTGAGATCCTTCCTATGGCATGAGATGTCATATAAAACTCCTTCCCATTCCATTCCTGAGACCCTTCCTATAGCATGAGATGCGATATCCAACTCCTTCCCATTCCAATCCTGAGACCCTTCCTATAGCATGAGATGTGATATCTCAATGCTTCTAATACCAAACATGAGAACCATCCTATAACATGAGATGTGCAATCCAAATCCTTCCCTTCCCAAACCTGAGACCCTTCCTATAGCTTGAGATGTGATATCCAACTCCTTCCCATTCCAATCCTGAGACCCTTATTATACCATGAGATGTGATATCTCAATGCTTCTAATACCAAACCTGAGATCCTTCCTATAACATGTGATGTGATATCCAACTCCTTCCCATTCCAAACCTGAGACCCTTCCGATAGCATGAGATGTGATATCTCAATGTTTCTAAAACCAAACATGAGAACCATCCTATAACATGAGATGTGCAATCCAAATCCTTCCCCTTCCAAACCTGAGACCCTTCCTATGGCATGAGATGGGATATCCAACTCCTTCCCATTCCAATCCTGAGACCCTTCCTATAACATGAGATGTGATGTCTCAATGCTTCTAATACCAAACCTGAGATCCTTCCTATGGCATGAGATGTCATATAAAACCCCTTCCCATTCCATTCCTGAGACCCTTCCTATAGCATGAGATGTGATATCTCAATGCTTCTAATACCAAACATGAGAACCATCCGATAACATGAGATGTGCAATCCAAATCCTTCCCTTCCCAAACCTGAGACCCTTCCTATAGCTTGAGATGTGATATCCAACTCCTTCCCATTCCAATCCTGAGACCCTTATTATACCATGAGATGTGATATCTCAATGCTTCTAATACCAAACCTGAGATCCTTCCTATAACATGTGATGTGATATCCAACTCCTTCCCATTCCAAACCTGAGACCCTTCCGATAGCATGAGATGTGATATCTCAATGCTTATACCAAACCTGAGACCCTTCCTATAACATGAGATGTGATATCCAACTCCTTCCCATTCCAATCCTGAGACCCTTCCTATAACATGAGATGTGATGTCTCAATGCTTCTAATACCAAACCTGAGATCCTTCCTATGGCATGAGATGTCATATAAAACTCCTTCCCATTCCATTCCTGAGACCCTTCCTATAGCATAAGATGCGATATCCAACTCCTTCCCATTCCAATCCTGAGACCCTTCCTATAGCATGAGATGTGATATCTCAATGCTTCTAATACCAAACATGAGAACCATCCTATAACATGAGATGTGCAATCCAAATCCTTCCCTTCCCAAACCTGAGACCCTTCCTATAGCTTGAGATGTGATATCCAACTCCTTCCCATTCCAAACCTGAGACCCTTCCGATAGCATGAGATGTGATATCTCAATGTTTCTAAAACCAAACATGAGAACCATCCTATAACATGAGATGTGCAATCCAAATCCTTCCCCTTCCAAACCTGAGACCCTTCCTATGGCATGAGATGGGATATCCAACTCCTTCCCATTCCAATCCTGAGACCCTTCCTATAACATGAGATGTGATGTCTCAATGCTTCTAATACCAAACCTGAGATCCTTCCTATGGCATGAGATGTCATATAAAACCCCTTCCCATTCCATTCCTGAGACCCTTCCTATAGCATGAGATGTGATATCTCAATGCTTCTAATACCAAACATGAGAACCATCCGATAACATGAGATGTGCAATCCAAATCCTTCCCTTCCCAAACCTGAGACCCTTCCTATAGCTTGAGATGTGATATCCAACTCCTTCCCATTCCAATCCTGAGACCCTTATTATACCATGAGATGTGATATCTCAATGCTTCTAATACCAAACCTGAGATCCTTCCTATAACATGTGATGTGATATCCAACTCCTTCCCATTCCAAACCTGAGACCCTTCCGATAGCATGAGATGTGATATCTCAATGCTTATACCAAACCTGAGACCCTTCCTATAACATGAGATGTGATATCCAACTCCTTCCCATTCCAATCCTGAGACCCTTCCTATAACATGAGATGTGATGTCTCAATGCTTCTAATACCAAACCTGAGATCCTTCCTATGGCATGAGATGTCATATAAAACTCCTTCCCATTCCATTCCTGAGACCCTTCCTATAGCATAAGATGCGATATCCAACTCCTTCCCATTCCAATCCTGAGACCCTTCCTATAGCATGAGATGTGATATCTCAATGCTTCTAATACCAAACATGAGAACCATCCTATAACATGAGATGTGCAATCCAAATCCTTCCCTTCCCAAACCTGAGACCCTTCCTATAGCTTGAGATGTGATATCCAACTCCTTCCCATTCCAATCCTGAGACCCTTATTATACCATGAGATGTGATATCTCAATGCTTCTAATACCAAACCTGAGATCCTTCCTATAACATGTGATGTGATATCCAACTCCTTCCCATTCCAAACCTGAGACCCTTCCGATAGCATGAGATGTGATATCTCAATGTTTCTAAAACCAAACATGAGAACCATCCTATAACATGAGATGTGCAATCCAAATACTTCCCCTTCCAAACCCGAGACCCTTCCTATGGCATGAGATGGGATATCCAACTCCTTCCCATTCCAATCCTGAGACCCTTCCTTTAGCATGAGATGTGATATCCAACTCCTTCCCATTCCAATCCTGAGACCCTTCCTATAGCATGAGTTGTGATATCTCAATGCTTCTAATACCAAACCTGGGACCCGTCCTATAACATGAGATGTGATATCCAAATCCTTCCCCTTCCAAACCTGAGAACCTTCCTTTAGCATGAGATGTGATATCCAAATCCTTCCCATTCCAATCCTCAAACCCTTCCTATAGCATGAGATGTGATATCTCAATGTTTCTAATAAAAAACCCGAGACCCTTCCTATAGCAAGAGATGTGATAACCAAATCCTTCCCATTCCAATCCTGAGACCCTTCCTATAACATGAGATGTGATATCCAACACCTTCCCATTCCAACCTGAGACCTGTAAGGATATTTGGCGTGTTACAGTACACAGTACAGCAATACTGCACAAGTAGCACAATTTTTTTTGCAGCACCACCACCACAAGGGTGCGGTGCATTGCTATATGGGTTAGCAGATTAACAAGGAAAGACAGACTATTCAGTAAAAAACGATTTTAACATATAAGATGCAAATCTATTTTTGCAGTTAAAAGCACACGTGTTCATTTAAAAATGCACACTATTTTTCACCTGAAATGCCTATATTGCTAGAGACACATTTGAAAATTAACAGCTAACCTATTAACCATTAACCTGACTAATAAAACCTTATTTTAATATAACCCACTAATAAAATGTGTTCTCTACTGCAGAATTAGGCATACTCTGAAAACCAGTTAAATGAGTGTGCAGATTTTTTTTTTTCTTCTCTTCTCTGCCTGATTATCCGTGTTGTTGTGCACAGTAACGGCAGGAAGGAGGAAGTCAGATTTGCAACAATTGCAAATGTATAAGCGAAGCTATTGTTGAAGAGTAGGAGGATGAGAGATGATGGATTTCATTGGGACACGTCATAAAGAGGGCTGAGAGGAAAGTTTTAGTGGGCAGTAGCAGGGAAAAAGACAGGGAGACATCTTTCTGCACTACTGGGGAGAAGACCTGGCTGTGGGGTCCTGACTGAATGCAAATTCCGGTGTCCTGCTGCAGTCGACATTGGGGAGAGCAGAAAGAAAAACCTGTCCACTGGCTGAGGCAGTCCTATCTGAAAAAGCTGAGAATTCCAGGCAATGACCCCGGCTTGAGAAGGCAAGCGTTCCTTTTTGCTGGAGTTAATCCAAGAGAGCCACATTCACAGAGAGAAGCCTCTGAACAGATAAGGTAATTACCTAACTGGGGGAGCTGTGTGTGTGCACGGAAATATGCAGTCAGTGTAGAAAAATGAAAGTCCCGTGCGTGTCTTAATCAAGTGCTAATGTTGCAATTTAAGTTCTGTTCTCCGCCACTATAATTGCAGTGTGTCATAGAAAATGCTTTGATTGTTCCATTTTATTGCTGTAAAGAATGAGATCATGTCTAAATGCAACTTTTATAATACAGAAAATATTTGAAAACAGACGGGTGGTTTATTTTCTATTTACCATTACAATGCCAATGATGTGGGGAGATTTTTAAACAGTGCAATGGTCATTTTAAGACAGATGTGTGTATGTCAGAATCAGTATGAATAATTGTGAGTAACTGTAGCATAACTTGTTGGAGGTACATGAGCCAACGGGAAGAGAGACTCTCTGAACATAGCTCCCTACCGTATATAAGGTAGTGGAAATTACCACAAGACTACCACATATAGCTCTCTGTCGTAAATAAGTCAGTGAGTTTGCCCATGGTGGCGCACCAACACTATCACTGGAAATTGTGGTATCCCTAGAATGCAGGTCTGAGGTCTCTCTAGTGATCACACGAAAAATCTAAGCGAAGATAAGGGATTCTGGACATTGGGGCCACAAATAAAACAATGGAATTATGCTCACCAAAATACCACCAACCACGTATACCAAATATGCAGGTCTGGGTGCTGAAATAATGCATGTCCATTGTATTATTGTTGCACATGGCCAAATCTGAATACAAAGAGTGATTATTGCTAAGTTATTTTTCGGCGGTAATAAAATACCGTCAGGCCCCAAATCTCCACAAAATACCCTACAGACCCTTCCTATAGCATGAGAAGGGATATCCAATTATTTCTCATTCCAAACCTGAGACCCATCCTATAACATGAGATGTGCAATCCAAATCCTTCCCTTCCCAAACCTGAGACCCTTCCTATAGCTTGAGATGTGATGTCAAACTCCTTCCCATTCCAATCCTGAGATAGCTTGAGATGTGATATCCTACTGCTTCCCTTTCCAATCCTGAGACCCTTATACCATGAGATGTGATATCTCAATGCTTCTAATACCATACCTGAGACCCGTCCTAAAACATGAGATGTGAGATCCAAATCGTTCCCCTTCCAAACCTGAGACCTTTCCTTTAGCATGAGATGTGATATCCAACTCCTTCCCATTCCAATCCTGAGACCCTTCCGATAGCATGAGATGTGATATCTCAATGCTTCTAATATCAAACCTGAGAACCTCCCTATAGCATGAGATGTGAAATCCAACTCCTTCCCATTCCAATCCTGAGACTCAGACCTCCCCGTCTAACCTTCTCACCACACCTAGCTCCCGGATTGATCATGCTCTCCTTCTGTCTCTTCTCTCCCTTCTTCTGCTTCCTTTCCTCTCTCCTTCCTCATCTGCCCTAGTTCAGGCTCCTTCTACACCTCCGCAGGGATTACTGATTTGTACCCCTCCCCACTCTCAACTCTCACTCAGTTTCAAACACTCATCTGACATCTGCCATTTCCCGGAAGAACCCGACCTTGATGTCCTTGGTCTAACCGAGACATGGTCGACGGCCAGCGCTGTCTCGAGCTTTGACACTCTCCTCCCTGATGACAAGTTCCTCTCCATGCCCAGATCCAACAGTTCTTGAGGGGGAGTATCCTTGATTCCTGTAGTAAATTGCTTTCCTATGCAGGCCGACTCCTCTCACGAATGCCTTGTCTGCATGCATTCTCTCTTTCCTGCCCATTCTCTCACCGTGGCTATTTGCCTGCCCCCTTCCTCTCTCAGTGGATGGACTTCTCCATCCTGGCCTCCTACCACTCAACTCCGCTGTTAGGAAAGATTTCGTTATTGTAGGGAACTTTCCTTCCATGTGGCAACCCCTAAACTTTTTGCTATTGTTTTCAACCTGTTTTCTTGACTTTGCCAGAGAAGTGCAGCCTTCTGCTGTACTCCTCTGGGCTTTCGCTCCTTTCTTACGGGGAAACTGACATGCCCTTAAGACAGTCAGTACCGGGGAACGCTGTTTCCCGTAGTTTCTTTTATCGTGTCGCCATTTTAGTGCAACACGACACAAGAGGGCACTGTAAGCTAAGTTACAGCTCTCTTGGGTCTCTAGCCTTCTACAGACCCTAGACACTCTTATAGGATGGTTTTTGGATCGGTGCAAGTCATTCAGGGACTGGGCTGGTGGCAGCGATCATTTGGTTTATTTTGAGCTCCTTTTGCCGTTCTGAGCACCTTTTTGCCGCGAACACAAAAGGGTGGCCCGGCTACCCAAAATGGCCGGACCACGAGGCTCCTTTGTCTCGTCCACTGTCCGTCTTGCTCCCTTTACCTTCCCCCGGGTCAGGCGACCCGGGGCCTTCCTTATTTGGGCATGTAGTTTCCCGCGAAACACGGTTGCTTTCGCGGGCTTCTACATGTCGTTTGAGTGCCCCCAGGATGTGGGCTGGGCTGTCTGGTCCCAATACACATCCTGGGTGCCAGAGAGTCTAGGGTGGTGTGAATGCCTGGGACCACTGTGGTCCGTGATTGGTCCACGTATGGTATGTGTGTTGATGAGCGGATCTCCCATTGGCTCCCCTCCGTTTTGGCGCGAAGGGAACCGTGGATAAGAGGGAGCTGGAAACACCACTGCCATGTCGATCTCCTGAGTTCTTACGAACCCAGGGATACAGGAGCCAAGTATCCTGCGAACACGAGGCTGGACCGAGGAATCGCTGGTGACCCCCTGAAGAACTTCTGCTCCTCATTGCTGTCGTCCGGTGAAGCCCTTTCCACCTAAGATCGAACAAGAAGGCCTGTACTGGCGCTTCGACCTATTGGAATAGCAGGACCAGCTATTCCCGGCACCTTCATCAACTCCTGCCGTAAGCCTTCGGAAGTGTCTCTGGGCCATCCAGTTGACTGACCAGCTTACTAAGGAGTCCTGCTCTGTAATCGCCGACAGGTTGGGTGGTATTCTGAGTCCGGGGCACGCTCACACGCTTCGTTTGCTTAGCATCCCTAAGCTAGAGGTGAGCAGTGCTCGTTTGGCTTGAATACACCCGGCCGTTCCGTTGCCCTGCTGTGGCGACAAAACTGTGCTTGTTTCTTCGATCGGGACGTCTTTTTACTCTGCACGACGACGAGACGTTCCCTGCTCTTCAGAACCTGCCAGAAGCTGCATCTATCGAGGAGGAGCTCGGGCCTGCTTGCTTCGGGGACCGGTGAGTAGATTAGCTAGGATCTGGTCGCCCTCCTGCAGTGCCTCTTGCTTTTCCCCGCTGTAAATACAGCACCCCTTGTCCGTACTCGCGCCCTGCTTCTGCCTCACAGTGGAGGCTGCGCTAGAGTCGCGGACCGTGTTCTCCTTCATTAGAGCTCCCTACAGAGCTGTTCAACGTCCTCCGAAGAGCTTCACCTTCTGCCCATTGGCACCGGCGTGTGCAGGTACTTTTGAGCGCTAGGCTCCACTCTTCGTAGGGATTGGACTACCATCCAGTTAGGGGCCTCAGAAGGCGGACATATCACTCGCATTGGTTCGCACTGCCTGTTTTCCTTCCCCTGCAGGTGGATAACATATTTCGTGCTGCTAATGCTGTGAAACTGTGTATTCTGTATATATATTGGGTGGATAGTGTATGTGTTGGTTTAATATCGTTGTATATTGCTGCTTTTACTGTGGTTATTAGTTTCAAGGCCTTATAATAAATGTGTATCTATTTTTGATATAAACAACTGTTTGGAGTAGTTTGTAAGCGCTCTTGCTTTGTGTGCTCATTGCGGGCTTTCAGTCACCCTCACCCCTCTTGAGACCTAGTCTTGACCGCCGCGATCGCTACCTTGATTGGTCTGGCTTGTCCAGAGGTTACCCTGTTCCAAGTAATTAGGTTGGCCTTCTGAACCTCTGCGCCACCAGGACAGAGTTCAGAAATCCGTCTTAACAAATTGGTGTACAGCGGTGGGATACGACTGAAGGTATCCAGTGTTGCGCACGAGCTAAGGCGTTTTCAGGTTATTCCAACCAGGACACGCAGTAAAGTATTGAATATAACGTTAAAAAGGCCATAGTCCTATCGACAGTATGGAAACGAATACTTTATTAACCTTAAATGCTTCGAAATCTGAAACATTGAAGAAGATGTGTGCGGAGAGAGGGGTTTCCTCTCAAGGCACTAAATTGGAAATGATCCAGAGAATCGTGGCGTGGCAAGAAGCGCAGCTTGACGCTATAACTTCCGAGGACAGTGCAGAAGGTGGTGGGGCTGCTCTCACTGGCAGAACCGACGGTTCTGCCGCTGCACTGATCCATCACGACCACGAGGACAGGGAGGATGTAATGTCTAACGTTTCCTCTGCCAGTGTTGATGGGGAGGCTATGCTTGAATTCAAGAAGCAAGAGCTGCGGTTTAGGCAGCAGGAGCTTGAATTCAGCATAGCCAAACTGAAAATCGACCAGGCAGAAAAACAAAAAGACAGGGATCACCAGTTGGAACTGGCCAAGCTTCAGTTCGCAAATGGGTCCAAGGGTCCTGGACATGGTTCTGGGGCTTCCTCTCATCCACGGTTTCCAAAAGATCTGCTCAGTGTGTATGAGGAACGAAATGACATTATGGACTGGTTAAATGCGTTTGAGTATGCATGCGAGGTTCAAGAGGTTGATAATGCGGATAAGATTGCATGGTTACTCAGCAGACTGCCCCATTCTGGTTGCAGTGCCATTATGGAAATGTCGAAGGCTGAGCGCGCTGATTTTGCAATGTTGAAGCAGACTCTCATTTTAAAGTTTGGGAAGACTCCGACCCAATATTTGAAAAGGTTTAGAGAGTATAAGAAAAAGGAAGGTGGTACTTGGGTGTCGTATGTAGCTGAGTCCCTGAAAAACTTGACTGGCTGGGTTGAAGGTTATAAGGTTTCTACCTTCGAAGGCATGATCAATCTGGTCATGCTGGAACACATTTTTGCTTCTTCTTCCCCGGAGCTTAAGCAGCATTTGGCCGATTCGAAGGAGATAGATCCTAAGAAGCTGGCCATTGCAGCAGACTTATGGGTGTCACATCGAGTGTCCCATAAGGACAAAACTCATCCTGGTAAGCAGGAGGAAGGGAAAAAGTCCAAAGATGTGGAGGGTGGGGAATCTGCTAAATCTTCCCATAAGGGCCACAAAAAGAAAAATAAGGGTAAGCCATCCGAGAACTCACAGGGTAGTGGAGGTTCGCCTCCGAAACAGAACTCTGGTTATAATAAGCCTCCCTACGTAAACAGACCCAATGGGGCTTGTTTTTCTTGTGGAGCAACTGACCATGTGAAGGGGGATCCCCGTTGTAAGGTTAGACCTTTGGGGGTCCACTCCGCTAATCTGGCCTTCTCCTCCTACGAGGAAGAAGAGATTACAGGAGCATCCTTCTCCTCAGACTCATTTCCCAGCGGAATAGAGGCTGAGGTAGTTTTAGTGTCCCTGGGTTCCTGGGAGCCTAAAGTCGCAGAGGCGTATGCTAGGATTCCGGATAATACCAAGCACTACTTTAAAGACAGTGTGCTGATCAATGGAGTGGATACTCCAGCTCTTAGGGATAGTGGGTGCAGTCGAACTGTAGTGGATTCTACCTTGGTAGACTCAGAGGAAGTTGCCAGAGCTCCTCTGATGCCCACTAAGTTGGCTGACGGCCCCCTCCGTATGTTTCCCGTGATCCCTGTTAATCTAACTTTAAATGGTACAGCAGTTAGGATTCCAGTGAGCATTCAGAGAAACGTCCCGGGAAAGGTCTTGTTGGGCAATGATCTCAGAGCTCTAGGGCTCGTAGGAGACACTGCCGAAAGACCCTACACACGGTCTCAAGCACGGGCAGCATTGGCCAAGTCCAATACGCCGCCCCAGCCGAAGGGGAAACCCAAGGCGAAAGGAGTCAACAAGTCCCGACGGGGGAAAGAGAATATTCCCCCGAACTCGCCTACCACTGCGGTGGAGGGAGTTGGTCAATCGCCCGAGCCTGACGAGGAGGTGGCGATGCCTGAAGTGTTCGACCCCAACGACCATCCTGAACTAAAAGACTTGTTAGTTGAAGGAGGTCCTGATAGGGACGACTTCAGTAAGGGCCAACGTGAGTGCCCATCTCTGGAAGGCCTAAGGAGACAGGCCTGCTCCCAGCTTGAGGGTGAACCTCATGGGTTGCAAAGGATTTACCAGGAAGGTGGACTCCTTTATAGTGAGCCCACAGAGTCTACAGAAGGAGACCATAGGAGGTTGGTGGTTTCCCTTGCTGTTAGGCCCTTCCTCCTGCAGTTGGCGCATGTCGTTCCCCTTGCTGGTCACCTTGGTATGAGGAGGACCAAGCAAAGGTTATCCATGCACTTCTACTGGCCCAAGATGGGGGAGCAAGTAGAAAGTCACTGCAGGAGTTGTGCCGCCTGCCAGTTGTCTGGTAAGGTTGGTGCGACAATCCAAGCTCCGTTGGTACCGCTCCCAGTTGTGGGGGTACCATTTGAAAGGGTAGGGATCGACATGGTTGGTCCCCTTGACCCGCAAACATCCTCAGGCAATAGGTTTATCCTGGTGCTGGTCGACCATGCCACCAGGTATCCTGAGGCCGTCCCATTTACAACTGTAACTGCCAAGCCAGTTGCAGAAGCTTTACTCGGCATGTTTACTAGGGTTGGCTTCCCTAAAGAAGTTGTGCCGGATGATGGCAGCAACTTTATGTCGAAGTATAGGCAGGCTATGTGGAAAGAATGTGGGGTCACCTACAGGTTCTCTTCTGCATACCGCCCCCAGACCGATGGTCTGGGGGGGCGTCTTAACAGGACGTTAAAAAGCATGATTGGGGCTCTGGAGGAGCCTCAGAGAAGAAAATGGGATCTTCTTGTTTCATGCTTGCTGTTTGCCTACCGAGAGGTACCACAGGAGGGTGTTGGCTTCAGCCCCTTCGAACTTCTGTTCGGTCATCCCGTACGGGGACCCTTAGCCATTGTCAAGGAGGGATGGGAGATGCCCACTCCCCCTGTTACTACCAATGTAGTTGATTATGTGCTAGGGCTCAGAAAACGGATGGTACTTCTGATGGGCTTGGCTAGTGCTAAATTGAAGGCAGGGCAAGCGCTGGTGAAACATTGGTACGACCAGAAAGCTTCCCTCATCAACTTTACACATGGCCAGCAAGTCCTGATCGTGAATCCCATAAGGCCTCGAGCTTTACAGGACAAATGGTCAGGCCCTTACCCAGTGGTGGAGCCCCTGGGTGAGGTTAGCTATTCAGTGGACCTTGGAAGGCCTGGACAGGCTCTAAAAGTGTTTCACGTGAATAGGCTGAAGGCTTTCGTCCCAAGCGGCGAAATCGCAGCACTGCTATTGGCTTCAGACGTTGAGGAAGAGGAGTCTGAACCTCTCCCTGACCTGTTCCAAAGCAGTCCTTCAGAAAGCTCTTTTGAGGGTGTCCGAGTGGCCCCTCACCAAAATGGACAAGGCTCAGTGGTTTGCCTTGGACATGAAGTAGGTGGAGGAAGGATACAGCCTCTCCCCAGTAAAGTACAAGCAGTACAAGACTGGCCTACCCCCACTACACAAACCCAAGTGAGAGCCTTCTTAGGACTCACGGGTTATTACCGCAATTTTATGGCAGACTATGGCACCATAGCTGCTCCTCTGACTGCCCTCACAACTCCGAAGAAACCCAAGAAGGTAACTTGGACTGACGAGTGTGAGAAGGCCTTCAATGGCTTGAAAGACTCCTTGTGCCAGGCCCCTGTGCTCAGGGCCCCTGATTATCAAAGACCTTTTATCGTGCAGACGGATGCCTCTGACACTGGGATAGGAGCTGTACTATCACAAGTAGATGAGAAGGGTAAGGAACACCCTATCGGTTTTATTAGTCGCCAGCTTAAGGACAGAGAGCTCAGATGGTCCACGGTAGAGAAAGAATGTTTCTCTGTTGTGTGGGCCCTAAGGAAGCTGCGGCCCTACCTCTATGGGACCCACTTCACTGTGCAGACTGACCATAAGCCGTTAAAGTGGCTAATGAACATGAAGGGGGAGAATCCAAAGTTGCTTAGGTGGTCCATAAGTCTACAAGGCTTCGACTTCACTATTGAGCATAGGCCAGGTGTCCAACATAGCAATGCTGATGGGTTGTCCAGAATGTTTTACCGACCTGAACAAGAGACTCATCCAGGGGTGGATTAGTTCCCCCTGTCCATAGTCTGGGAGGGGCGAGTGTTAGGAAAGATTTCGTTATTGTAGGGAACTTTCCTTCCATGTGGCAACCCCTAAACTTTTTGCTATTGTTTTCAACCTGTTTTCTTGACTTTGCCAGAGAAGTGCAGCCTTCTGCTGTACTCCTCTGGGCTTTCGCTCCTTTCTTACGGGGAAACTGACATGCCCTTAAGACAGTCAGTACCGGGGAACGCTGTTTCCCGTAGTTTCTTTTATCGTGTCGCCATTTTAGTGCAACACGACACAAGAGGGCACTGTAAGCTAAGTTACAGCTCTCTTGGGTCTCTAGCCTTCTACAGACCCTAGACACTCTTATAGGATGGTTTTTGGATCGGTGCAAGTCATTCAGGGACTGGGCTGGTGGCAGCGATCATTTGGTTTATTTTGAGCTCCTTTTGCCGTTCTGAGCACCTTTTTGCCGCGAACACAAAAGGGTGGCCCGGCTACCCAAAATGGCCGGACCACGAGGCTCCTTTGTCTCGTCCACTGTCCGTCTTGCTCCCTTTACCTTCCCCCGGGTCAGGCGACCCGGGGCCTTCCTTATTTGGGCATGTAGTTTCCCGCGAAACACGGTTGCTTTCGCGGGCTTCTACATGTCGTTTGAGTGCCCCCAGGATGTGGGCTGGGCTGTCTGGTCCCAATACACATCCTGGGTGCCAGAGAGTCTAGGGTGGTGTGAATGCCTGGGACCACTGTGGTCCGTGATTGGTCCACGTATGGTATGTGTGTTGATGAGCGGATCTCCCATTGGCTCCCCTCCGTTTTGGCGCGAAGGGAACCGTGGATAAGAGGGAGCTGGAAACACCACTGCCATGTCGATCTCCTGAGTTCTTACGAACCCAGGGATACAGGAGCCAAGTATCCTGCGAACACGAGGCTGGACCGAGGAATCGCTGGTGACCCCCTGAAGAACTTCTGCTCCTCATTGCTGTCGTCCGGTGAAGCCCTTTCCACCTAAGATCGAACAAGAAGGCCTGTACTGGCGCTTCGACCTATTGGAATAGCAGGACCAGCTATTCCCGGCACCTTCATCAACTCCTGCCGTAAGCCTTCGGAAGTGTCTCTGGGCCATCCAGTTGACTGACCAGCTTACTAAGGAGTCCTGCTCTGTAATCGCCGACAGGTTGGGTGGTATTCTGAGTCCGGGGCACGCTCACACGCTTCGTTTGCTTAGCATCCCTAAGCTAGAGGTGAGCAGTGCTCGTTTGGCTTGAATACACCCGGCCGTTCCGTTGCCCTGCTGTGGCGACAAAACTGTGCTTGTTTCTTCGATCGGGACGTCTTTTTACTCTGCACGACGACGAGACGTTCCCTGCTCTTCAGAACCTGCCAGAAGCTGCATCTATCGAGGAGGAGCTCGGGCCTGCTTGCTTCGGGGACCGGTGAGTAGATTAGCTAGGATCTGGTCGCCCTCCTGCAGTGCCTCTTGCTTTTCCCCGCTGTAAATACAGCACCCCTTGTCCGTACTCGCGCCCTGCTTCTGCCTCACAGTGGAGGCTGCGCTAGAGTCGCGGACCGTGTTCTCCTTCATTAGAGCTCCCTACAGAGCTGTTCAACGTCCTCCGAAGAGCTTCACCTTCTGCCCATTGGCACCGGCGTGTGCAGGTACTTTTGAGCGCTAGGCTCCACTCTTCGTAGGGATTGGACTACCATCCAGTTAGGGGCCTCAGAAGGCGGACATATCACTCGCATTGGTTCGCACTGCCTGTTTTCCTTCCCCTGCAGGTGGATAACATATTTCGTGCTGCTAATGCTGTGAAACTGTGTATTCTGTATATATATTGGGTGGATAGTGTATGTGTTGGTTTAATATCGTTGTATATTGCTGCTTTTACTGTGGTTATTAGTTTCAAGGCCTTATAATAAATGTGTATCTATTTTTGATATAAACAACTGTTTGGAGTAGTTTGTAAGCGCTCTTGCTTTGTGTGCTCATTGCGGGCTTTCAGTCACCCTCACCCCTCTTGAGACCTAGTCTTGACCGCCGCGATCGCTACCTTGATTGGTCTGGCTTGTCCAGAGGTTACCCTGTTCCAAGTAATTAGGTTGGCCTTCTGAACCTCTGCGCCACCAGGACAGAGTTCAGAAATCCGTCTTAACATCCGCCTACTTGGAGAATTCAACATGAACCTGTATGCTTCCTGACCTGGACTTTTACGAGATCGGCAACTCTCCATGTCGCTGGCCATACAAACTGCTGAGAATACTCAGGATTTTCTGATCTCAGACCTCCCCCTCTGTAACCCTCTCAACAATCCTCTCCCGTGGTGATCAAGTTCTCATCTCCAAAGAAGGCTAACTACCAGCTGTTCCTCCTCAGAGGAGTTCTTCCTATCTGTCCCTGCTCCCTGCAACGTTTCGCGTTACAAACACTCGCTTCCCCGCTTTCTGGTTTAGACGGTTTTCCTTCTCAGAGGCCTTCTTCCTTTCTGTCCTTGCTCTCTGCATCCTTTCGCGTTGCAAGTACTCGCTTCCCAGCTCTCTGGTTTAGACGCATGTTCCCTGCCTTCTCTCCGCTTCCCGCGGCCTTGAAATCAACAAATGAGCTTCAAAAGATACACGGTGCTCAGAATGCTTTATAACACCCATTATTCAAGATATAGCGGGTGCTAGACGTATTGAAAAGTGCTGAAAACTAGCAAAAATAGCTAGAAAATGTACTTTCCTCGCGTTTTGGTAAATGCGAATTCTGGTGGATTCCCATTTTGTACTCGGTTTGTGCATTTGTTCAGTGGAATCCTGATGGTTTTAACCACTCGTCACCCATGCAAGGGGGGGGATCAAAATCTACTGTTCACAGCCTGAATGTATACTGCTGAAATCTTCAATGCATTATCAGCTTTCCTGCCTGTTTTGGAACGTGTATTTGCCATCTGTTAATGCAGTCGACCTGTGTTCATCGTCCCTTCTAGTTTACAGGCTGCACTCCCGTGGTGATTACGTTCTCTTCTCCAAAGAAGGCTAACTAACAGCTGTTCCGCCTCAGAGGCGTTATTCCTTTCTGTCCCTGTCCCCGCACCGTTTCGCGTTGCAAACACTCGCTTCCCTGCTCTCTGGTTTAGACGCTGTTCCTCCTCAGAGGCGGTCTCCTTTCCGTCCCTGCTCCCTGCACAGTTTCGCTTTGCAAGTTCTCGCTTCCCAGCTCTCTGGTTTAGACGCGTGTCCCTGCCTCCTCTCCTCTTCCCGCTGCCTTCAAATCAACAAATGAGCTCCAAAAGATACACAGTGCTCAGAATGCTTTATAACACCCATTATTCAACATATAGCCATAACCCGCTAGATGTATACCAAACCTGAGACCCTTCCTATAACATGAGATGTGATATCCAACTCCTTCCCATTCCAATCCTGAGACCCTTCCTATAACATGAGATGTGATGTCTCAATGCTTCTAATACCAAACCTGAGATCCTTCCTATGGCATGAGATGTCATATAAAACTCCTTCCCATTCCATTCCTGAGACCCTTCCTATAGCATGAGATGCGATATCCAACTCCTTCCCATTCCAATGTAAAGTACATTTTCTAGCTGTTTTTACTAGTTTTTAGCACGTTTCAATACGTCTAGCTGGTTACGGGTATATGTTGAATAATGGCATTCTGAGCACTGTGTATCTCGTGGAGCTCATTTGTTCATCTTTAGACCTATCCAGCGGTGGTAAATATGAAGGAAGAAGGCTGTAGGAAGAGGAGAGAAGGCAGGGAACACGCATCTAAACCAGAGAGCTGGGAAGCGAGTCCAAGCAACGCGAAACGGTGCAGGGAGCAGGGATAGAAAGGATAAACTCCTCTGAGGAGGAGCAGCTGGTAGTTAGCCTGCTCTGGAGAGGAGAATGTGATCACCATGGGAGTGCAGCCTGTAAACTAGAAGGGACGATGAACACAGGTCGACTGCATTAACAGATGGCAAATACACGTTCCAAAACAGGCAGGAAAGCTGATAATGCATTGAAGATTTCAGCCGTATACATTCAGCCTGTGAACAGCAGTAGATGTTGAACCCCCCTTGTATAGGAGAACAGTGGTTAAAATCTTCAGGATTGGACAACAAACGCACGGACACAGTACATACAACATGGGAACCCACCAGAATTCGCATTTACAAAAACGCGAGGAAAGTACATTTTCTAGCTGTTTTTGCTAGTTTTTAGCACGTTTCAATACGTCTAGCGGGTTACGGCTACATGTTGAATAGTGGGTGTTATAAAGCATTCTGAGCAACGTGTTTCTTTTGAAGCTCATTTGTTGGTTTGAAGGCAGCGGGAAGAGGAGAGAAGGCAGGAAACACGCGTCTAAACCAGAGAGCTGGGAATCGAGTGTTTGCAAGGCGAAACGGTGCAGGGACCAGGGACAGAAAGGAAGAACGCCTCTGAGGAGGAACAGCTGGTAGTTATCCTTCTTTGGAGAGTGTTAGGAAAGATTTCGTTATTGTAGGGAACTTTCCTTCCATGTGGCAACCCCTAAACTTTTTGCTATTGTTTTCAACCTGTTTTCTTGACTTTGCCAGAGAAGTGCAGCCTTCTGCCGTACTCCTCTGGGCTTTCGCTCCTTTCTTACGGGGAAACTGACATGCCCTTAAGACAGTCAGTACCGGGGAACGCTGTTTCCCGTAGTTTCTTTTATCGTGTCGCCATTTTAGTGCAACACGACACAAGAGGGCACTGTAAGCTAAGTTACAGCTCTCTTGGGTCTCTAGCCTTCTACAGACCCTAGACACTCTTGTAGGATGGTTTTTGGATCGGTGCAAGTCATTCAGGGACTGGGCTGGTGGCAGCGATCATTTAGTTTATTTTGAGCTCCTTTTGCCGTTCTGAGCACCTTTTTGCCGCGAACACAAAAGGGTGGCCCGGCTACCCAAAATGGCCGGACCACGAGGCTCCTTTGTCTCGTCCACTGTCCGTCTTGCTCCCTTTACCTTCCCCCAGGTCAGGCGACCCGGGGCCTTCCTTATTTGGGCATGTAGTTTCCCGCGAAACACGGTTGCTTTCGCGGGCTTCTACATGTCGTTTGAGTGCCCCCAGGATGTGGGCTGGGCTGTCTGTTCCCAATACACATCCTGGGTGCCAGAGAGTCTAGAGTGGTGTGAATGCCTGGGACCACTGTGGTCCGTGATTGGTCCACGTATGGTATGTGTGTTGATGAGCGGATCTCCCATTGGCTCCCCTCCGTTTTGGCGCGAAGGGAACCGTGGATAAGAGGGAGCTGGAAACACCACTACCATGTCGATCTCCTGAGTTCTTACGAACCCAGGGATACAGGAGCCAAGTATCCTGCGAACACGAGGCTGGACCGAGGAATCGCTGGTGACCCCCTGAAGAACTTCTGCTCCTCATCGCTGTCGTCCGGTGAAGCCCTTTCCACCTAAGATCGAACAAGAAGGCCTGTACTGGCGCTTCGACCTATTGGAATAGCAGGACCAGCTATTCCCGGCACCTTCATCAACTCCTGCCGTAAGCCTTCGGAAGTGTCTCTGGGCCATCCAGTTGACTGACCAGCTTACTAAGGAGTCCTGCTCTGTAATCGCCGACAGGTTGGGTGGTATTCTGAGTCCGGGGCACGCTCACACGCTTCGTTTGCTTAGCAACCCTAAGCTAGAGGTGAACGGTGCTCGTTTGGCTTGAATACACCCGGCCGTTCCGTTGCCCTGCAGTGGCGACAAAACTGTGCAGGATTCTTCGATCGGGACGTCTTTTTACTCTGCACGACGACGAGACGTTCCCTGCTCTTCAGAACCTGCCAGAAGCTGCATCTATCGAGGAGAAGCTCGGGCCTGCTTGCTTCGGGGACCGGTGAGTAGATTAGCTAGGATCTGGTCGCCCTCCTGCAGTGCCCCTTGCTTTTCCCCGCTGTAAATACAGCTCCCCTTGTCCGTACTCGCGCCCTACTTCTGCCTCACAGTGGAGGCTGCGCTAGAGTCGCGGACCGTGTTCTCCTTCATTAGGGCACCCTACAGAGCTGTCCAACGTCCTCCGAAGAGCTTCACCTTCTGCCCATTGGCACCGGCGTGTGCAGGTACTTTTGAGCGCTAGGCTCCACTCTTCGTAGGGATTGGACTACCATCTAGTTAGGGGCCTCAGAAGGCGGACATATCACACGCATTGGTTCGCACTGCCTGTTTTCCTTCCCCTGCAGGTGGATAACATATTTCGTGCTGCTAATGCTGTGAAACTGTGTATTCTGTATATATATTGGGTGGATAGTGTATGTGTTGGTTTAATATCGTTGTATATTGCTGCTTTTACTGTGGTTATTAGTTTCAAGGCCTTATAATAAATGTGTATCTATTTTTGATATAAACAACTGTTTGGAGTAGTTTGTAAGCGCTCTTGCTTTGTGTGCTCACTGCGGGCTTTCAGTCACCCTCACCCCTCTTGAGACCTAGTCTTGACCGCCGCGATCGCTACCTTGATTGGTCTGGCTTGTCCAGAGGTTACCCTGTTCCAAGTAATTAGGTTGGCCTTCTGAACTTCTGCGCCACCAGGACAGAGTTCAGAAATCCGTCTTAACAAATTGGTGGCAGCGGTGGGATACGACTGAAGGTATCCAGTGTTGCGCACGAGCTAAGGCGTTTTCAGGTTATTCCAACCAGGACACGCAGTAAAGTATTGAATATAACGTTAAAAAGGCCATAGTCCTATCAACAGTATGGAAACGAATACTTTATTAACCTTAAATGCTTCGAAATCTGAAACATTGAAGAAGATGTGTGCGGAGAGAGGGGTTTCCTCTCAAGGCACTAAATTGGAAATGATCCAGAGAATCGTGGCGTGGCAAGAAGCGCAGCTTGACGCTATAGCTTCCGAGGACAGTGCAGAAGGTGGTGGGGCTGCTCTCACTGGCAGAACCGACGGTTCTGCCGCTGCACTGATCCATCACGACCACGAGGACAGGGAGGATGTAATGTCTAACGTTTCCTCTGCCAGTGTTGATGGGGAGACTATGCTTGAATTCAAGAAGCAAGAGCTGCGGTTTAGGCAGCAGGAGCTTGAATTCAGCATAGCCAAACTGAAAATCGACCAGGCAGAAAAACAAAAAGACAGGGATCACCAGTTGGAACTGGCCAAGCTTCAGTTCGCAAATGGGTCCAAGGGTCCTGGACATGGTTCTGGGGCTTCCTCTCATCCACGGTTTCCAAAAGATCTGCTCAGTGTGTATGAGGAACGAAATGACATTATGGACTGGTTAAATGCGTTTGAGTATGCATGCGAGGTTCAAGAGGTTGATAATGCGGATAAGATTGCATGGTTACTCAGCAGACTGCCCCATTCTGGTTGCAGTGCCATTATGGAAATGTCGAAGGCTGAGCGCGCTGATTTTGCAATGTTGAAGCAGACTCTCATTTTAAAGTTTGGGAAGACTCCGACCCAATACTTGAAAAGGTTTAGAGAGTATAAGAAAAAGGAAGGTGGTACTTGGGTGTCGTATGTAGCTGAGTCCCTGAAAAACTTGACTGGCTGGGTTGAAGGTTATAAGGTTTCTACCTTCGAAGGCATGATCAATCTGGTCATGCTGGAACACATTTTTGCTTCTTCTTCCCCGGAGCTTAAGCAGCATTTGGCCGATTCGAAGGAGATAGATCCTAAGAAGCTGGCCATTGCAGCAGACTTATGGGTGTCACATCGAGTGTCCCATAAGGACAAAACTCATCCTGGTAAGCAGGAGGAAGGGAAAAAGTCCAAAGATATGGAGGGTGGGGAATCTGCTAAATCTTCTTCCCATAACGGCCACAAAAAGAAAAATAAGGGTAAGCCATACGAGAACTCACAGGGTAGCGGAGGTTCGCCTCCGAAACAGAACTCTGGTTATAATAAGCCTCCCTACGTAAACAGACCCAATGGGGCTTGTTTTTCTTGTGGAGCAACTGACCATGTGAAGGGGGATCCCCGTTGTAAGGTTAAACCTTTGGGGGTCCACTCCGCTAATCTGGCCTTCTCCTCCTACGAGGAAGAAGAGATTACAGGAGCATCCTTCTCCTCAGACTCATTTCCCAGCGGAATAGAGGCTGAGGTAGTTTTAGTGTCCCTGGGTTCCTGGGAGCCTAAAGTCGCAGAGGCGTATGCTAGGATTCCGGATAATACCAAGCACTACTTTAAAGACAGTGTGCTGATCAATGGAGTGGATACTCCAGCTCTTAGGGATAGTGGGTGCAGTCGAACTGTAGTGGATTCTACCTTGGTAGACTCAGAGGAAGTTGCCAGAGCTCCTCTGATGCCCACTAAGTTGGCTGACGGCCCCCTCCGTATGTTTCCCGTGATCCCTGTTAATCTAACTTTAAATGGTACAGCAGTTAGGATTCCAGTGAGCATTCAGAGAAACGTCCCGGGAAAGGTCTTGTTGGGCAATGATCTCAGAGCTTTAGGGCTTGTAGGAGACACTGCCGAAAGACCCTACACACGGTCTCAAGCACGGGCAGCATTGGCCAAGTCCAATACGCCGCCCCAGCCGAAGGGGAAACCCAAGGCGAAAGGAGTCTACAAGTCAAGAAGAGGGAAAGAGAATATTCCCCCTAGCTCGCCTACCACTGCGGTGGAGGAAGTTGGTCAATCGCCCGGGCCTGACGAGGAGGTGGCGATGCCTGAAGTATTCGACCCCAACGATCATCCTGAACTAAAAGACTTGTTAGTTGAAGGAGGTCCTGATAGGGACGAATTCAGTAAAGGCCAACATGAGTGCCCATCTCTGGAAGGCCTAAGGAGACAGGCCTGCTCCCAGATTGAGGGTGAACCTCCTGGGATGCATAGGATTTACCAGGAAGGTGGACTCCTGTATAGTGAGCCCACAGAGTCTACAGAAGGAGACCATAGGAGGTTGGTGGTTCCCCTTGCTGTTAGGCCCTTCCTCCTGCAGTTGGCGCATGTCGTTCCCCTTGCTGGTCACCTTGGTATGAGGAGGACCAAGCAAAGGTTATCCATGCACTTCTACTGGCCCAAGATGGGGGAGCAAGTAGAAAGTCACTGCAGGAGTTGTGCCGCCTGCCAGTTGTCTGGTAAGGTTGGCGCGACAATCCAAGCTCCGTTGGTACCGCTCCCAGTTGTGGGGGTACCATTTGAAAGGGTAGGGATCGACATCGTTGGTCCCCTTGACCCGCAAACATCCTCAGGCAATAGGTTTATCCTGGTGCTGGTCGACCATGCAACCAGGTATCCTGGGGCCGTCCCATTTACAACTGTAACTGCCAAGCCAGTTGCAGAAGCTTTACTCGGCATGTTTACTAGGGTTGGCTTCCCTAAAGAAGTTGTGCCGGATGATGGCAGCAACTTTATGTCGAAGTATAGGCAGGCTATGTGGAAAGAATGTGGGGTCACCTACAGGTTCTCTTCTGCATACCGCCCCCAGACCGATGGTCTGGGGGGGCGTCTTAACAGGACGTTAAAAAGCATGATTGGGGCTCTGGAGGAGCCTCAGAGAAGAAAATGGGATCTTCTTGTTTCATGCTTACTGTTTGCCTACCGAGAGGTACCACAGGAGGGTGTTGGCTTCAGCCCCTTCGAACTTCTGTTCGGTCATCCCGTACGGGGACCCTTAGCCATCATCAAAGAGGGATGGGAGATGCCCACTCCCCCTGTTACTACCAACGTAGTTGATTATGTGCTAGGGCTCAGAAAACAGATGGTACTTCTGATGGGCTTGGCCAGTGATAAATTGAAGGCAGGGCAAGCGCTGGTGAAACATTGGTACGACCAGAAAGCTTCCCTCATCAACTTTACACTTGGTCAGCAAGTCCTGATCATGAATCTCATAAGGCCTCGAGCTTTACAGGACAAATGGTCAGGCCCTTACCCAGTGGTGGAGCCCCTGGGTGAGGTTAACTATTCAGTGGACCTTGGAAGGCCTGGACAGGCTCCAAAAGTGCTTCCCGTGAATAGGCTGAAGGCTTTCGGCCCAAGCGTCGAAATCGCAGCACTGCTACTGGCTTCAGACGTTGTGGGAGAGGAGTCTGAACCTCTCCCCGACCTGTTCCCAAGCAGTCCTTCAGATAGCTCTTTTGAGGGTGTCCGAGTGGCCCCTCACCAAAATGGACAAGGCTCAGTGGTTTACCTTGGACATGAAGTAGTTGGAGGGAGGAGACAGCCTCTATCCAGTAAGGTACAAGCAGTACAAGACTGGCCTACCCCCACTACGCAAACCCAAGTGAGAGCCTTTTTAGGACTCACGGGGTATTACCGCAATTTTGTGGCAGACTATGGCACCATAGCTGCTCCTCTGACTGCCCTCACAACTCCGAAGAAACCCAAGAAGGTAACTTGGACCGACGAGTGTGAGAAGGCCTTCAATGGCTTGAAAGACTCCTTGTGCCAGGCCCCTGTGCTCAGGGCCCCTGATTATCAAAGACCTTTTATCGTGCAGACGGATGCCTCTGACACTGGGATAGGAGCTGTACTATCACAAGTAGATGAGAAGGGTAAGGAACACCCTATCGGTTTTATTAGTCGCCAGCTTAAGGACAGAGAGCTCAGATGGTCCACGGTAGAGAAAGAATGTTTCTCTGTTGTGTGGGCCCTAAGGAAGCTGCGGCCCTACCTCTATGGGACCCACTTCACTGTGCAGACTGACCATAAGCCGTTAAAGTGGCTAATGAACATGAAGGGGGAGAATCCAAAGTTGCTTAGGTGGTCCATAAGTCTACAAGGCTTCGACTTCACTATTGAGCATAGGCCAGGTGTCCAACATAGCAATGCTGATGGGTTGTCCAGAATGTTTTACCGACCTGAACAAGAGACTCATCCAGGGGTGGATTAGTTCCCCCTGTCCATAGTCTGGGAGGGGCGAGTGTTAGGAAAGATTTCGTTATTGTAGGGAACTTTCCTTCCATGTGGCAACCCCTAAACTTTTTGCTATTGTTTTCAACCTGTTTTCTTGACTTTGCCAGAGAAGTGCAGCCTTCTGCCGTACTCCTCTGGGCTTTCGCTCCTTTCTTACGGGGAAACTGACATGCCCTTAAGACAGTCAGTACCGGGGAACGCTGTTTCCCGTAGTTTCTTTTATCGTGTCGCCATTTTAGTGCAACACGACACAAGAGGGCACTGTAAGCTAAGTTACAGCTCTCTTGGGTCTCTAGCCTTCTACAGACCCTAGACACTCTTGTAGGATGGTTTTTGGATCGGTGCAAGTCATTCAGGGACTGGGCTGGTGGCAGCGATCATTTAGTTTATTTTGAGCTCCTTTTGCCGTTCTGAGCACCTTTTTGCCGCGAACACAAAAGGGTGGCCCGGCTACCCAAAATCGCCGGACCACGAGGCTCCTTTGTCTCGTCCACTGTCCGTCTTGCTCCCTTTACCTTCCCCCAGGTCAGGCGACCCGGGGCCTTCCTTATTTGGGCATGTAGTTTCCCGCGAAACACGGTTGCTTTCGCGGGCTTCTACATGTCGTTTGAGTGCCCCCAGGATGTGGGCTGGGCTGTCTGTTCCCAATACACATCCTGGGTGCCAGAGAGTCTAGAGTGGTGTGAATGCCTGGGACCACTGTGGTCCGTGATTGGTCCACGTATGGTATGTGTGTTGATGAGCGGATCTCCCATTGGCTCCCCTCCGTTTTGGCGCGAAGGGAACCGTGGATAAGAGGGAGCTGGAAACACCACTACCATGTCGATCTCCTGAGTTCTTACGAACCCAGGGATACAGGAGCCAAGTATCCTGCGAACACGAGGCTGGACCGAGGAATCGCTGGTGACCCCCTGAAGAACTTCTGCTCCTCATCGCTGTCGTCCGGTGAAGCCCTTTCCACCTAAGATCGAACAAGAAGGCCTGTACTGGCGCTTCGACCTATTGGAATAGCAGGACCAGCTATTCCCGGCACCTTCATCAACTCCTGCCGTAAGCCTTCGGAAGTGTCTCTGGGCCATCCAGTTGACTGACCAGCTTACTAAGGAGTCCTGCTCTGTAATCGCCGACAGGTTGGGTGGTATTCTGAGTCCGGGGCACGCTCACACGCTTCGTTTGCTTAGCAACCCTAAGCTAGAGGTGAACGGTGCTCGTTTGGCTTGAATACACCCGGCCGTTCCGTTGCCCTGCAGTGGCGACAAAACTGTGCAGGATTCTTCGATCGGGACGTCTTTTTACTCTGCACGACGACGAGACGTTCCCTGCTCTTCAGAACCTGCCAGAAGCTGCATCTATCGAGGAGAAGCTCGGGCCTGCTTGCTTCGGGGACCGGTGAGTAGATTAGCTAGGATCTGGTCGCCCTCCTGCAGTGCCCCTTGCTTTTCCCCGCTGTAAATACAGCTCCCCTTGTCCGTACTCGCGCCCTACTTCTGCCTCACAGTGGAGGCTGCGCTAGAGTCGCGGACCGTGTTCTCCTTCATTAGGGCACCCTACAGAGCTGTCCAACGTCCTCCGAAGAGCTTCACCTTCTGCCCATTGGCACCGGCGTGTGCAGGTACTTTTGAGCGCTAGGCTCCACTCTTCGTAGGGATTGGACTACCATCTAGTTAGGGGCCTCAGAAGGCGGACATATCACACGCATTGGTTCGCACTGCCTGTTTTCCTTCCCCTGCAGGTGGATAACATATTTCGTGCTGCTAATGCTGTGAAACTGTGTATTCTGTATATATATTGGGTGGATAGTGTATGTGTTGGTTTAATATCGTTGTATATTGCTGCTTTTACTGTGGTTATTAGTTTCAAGGCCTTATAATAAATGTGTATCTATTTTTGATATAAACAACTGTTTGGAGTAGTTTGTAAGCGCTCTTGCTTTGTGTGCTCACTGCGGGCTTTCAGTCACCCTCACCCCTCTTGAGACCTAGTCTTGACCGCCGCGATCGCTACCTTGATTGGTCTGGCTTGTCCAGAGGTTACCCTGTTCCAAGTAATTAGGTTGGCCTTCTGAACTTCTGCGCCACCAGGACAGAGTTCAGAAATCCGTCTTAACAGAGAGGAGAACGTGATCACCATGGGAGAGGATTGTTGAGAGGGTTACAGAGGGGGAGGTCTGAGATCAGAAAATCCAGAGTATTCCCTGCAGAGTGTGTAGGGCCAGCGGCATGAAGAGTTGCAGATCTCGTAAAAGTCCAGGTCAGGAAGCATACAGGTTCATGTTGAATTCTCAAAGTAGGCAGAGTGGAGTGGTAGGAGGCCAGGATGGAGAAGTCCATCCACTGAGAGATGAAGGGGGCAGGCAAATAGCCACGGTGAGAGAATGGCCAGGACAGAGAGAATGAATGCAGACAAAGCATTCGTAAGAGGAGTCGGCCTGCATAGGAAAGCAATCTACTACACGAATCAAGGATACTGCCCCACAAGAACGGTTGGATCTGGGCATGGAGAGGAACTTGTCATCAGGGAGGAGAGTGTCAAAGCTCGAGACAGCGCTAGCCGTCAACCATATCTCGGTTAGACCAAGGACACCATTGTCAGATTCTTCGAGGAAGTGTCAGTTGTCAGATGATTGTTTGAAACTGAATGAGAGTTGAGAGTGGGGAGGGGAACAAATCAGGTACTCCCTGCGGAGGTGTAGAAGGAGCCTGAACTAGGGCAGATGAGGAAGGAGAGAGGCAAGGAAGCGAAGAAGGGAGAGAAGAGACAGCAGGAGAGCAGGATCAATCCGGGAGCTAGGAGTGGTGAGAAGGTTAGACGGGGGATCTGAGTCTCAGGATTGGAATGGGAAGGAGTTCGATAGCACATCTCAAGCTATCTCAGGATTGGAATGGGAAGGAGTTTGATATCACATCTCAAGCTATAGGAAGGGTCTCAAGATTGGAATGGGAAGCAGTTTGATATCACATCTGATGTCATAGTATTGGTGTCAGGTTTTGTAGAAGCTTTGGGATATCACATCTCATGCTATCGGAAGGGTATCAGGATTGGATTTGGAAGGAGTTGGATATTCAATCTCATGCTATAGGAAGGGTCTCAGGTTGGATTCAGAAGGAGTTGGATATCACATCTCATGTTATAGGAAGGGTCTCCGGATTGGAATGAGAAGGACTTGGATATCAAATCTCATGCTATAGGAAGGCTCTCAGGTTTGGAAAGGGAAGGAGTTGGATATCACATTTCATGTTAGAGGTAGGATCTCAGGTTTGGTATTAGAGGCATTGAGATATCACATCTCATGCTATCAGAAGGGTCTCAGGATTGGAACGGGAACGAGGTGATGTCACATCTCATGCTAAAGGGAAGGTCTCAGGTTTCAAAGGGGAAGGCTTTGGATATCACATCTCATGTTATAGGAAGGATTTCAGGTTTGGTATTAGAAGCATTGAGCTATCACATCTCATGCTATCGGAATGATCTCAGGTTTGGTATTAGAGGCATTGAGATATCACATCTCATGCTATCGGAAGGGTCTCAGGTTTGGAACGGGAAGGATTTGGATATCACATCTCATGTTATAGGAAGGATATCAGGTTTGGTATTAGAAGCATTGCGATATCACATATCATGCTATCGGAAGGATCTCAGGTTTGGCATTAGAGACATTGAGATATCACATCTCTGCTATCGGAAGGGTCTCAGGTTTGGAATGGGAAGAAGTTGGATATCCCATTTCATGTTATAGGAAGGGTCTCAGGTTTGGTATAAGAATTGAGATATCACATCTCTGCTATCGAAAGTGTCTCAGGATTGCGATGGGAAGGAGTTGGATATCACATCTCATGCTATAGGACGGGTCTCAGTTTTGATATTAGAGCATTGAGATATCACATCACATGCTGTAGTAAGGGTCTCCGGTTTGGAATGGGAAGGAATTGGATATCACATCTCATGTCATAGTATGGGTCTCAAGTTTGGTAGAAGCATTGGGATATCACAGCTCATGCTATCGGAAGGGTATCAGGATTGGATTTGGAAGTAGTTGGATATCCCATCTCATGCTATAGGAAGGGTCTCAGGTTGGAATGGGAAGGAGTTGGATATCACATCTCATGTTATAGGAAGGGTCTCAGGATTGGAATGGGAAGGACTTCGATATCACATCTCATGTTATAGGAAGGCTCTCAGGTTGGGAAGGGGAAGGAGTTGGATATCACATTTCATGTTAGAGGTAGGATCTCAGGTTTGGTATTAGAGGCATTGAGATATCACATCTCATGCTATCAGAAGGGTCTAAGGATTGGAATGGGAAGGAGTTGGATATCACATCTCATGATAAAGAAAGGGTCTAAGGTTGGAAGGGGAAGGATTTGGATATCTCATCTCATGTTATAGGAAGGTTCTCAGGATTGGAATTGGAAGGAGTTTGATATCACATCTCATGCAATAGTATGGGTCTCAGGTTTGGTAGAAGCATTGAGATATCAAGTCTCATGGTATAGGAAGGGTCTCAGAATTGGAATGGGAAGGAGTTGGATATCACATCTCAAGCTATAGGAAGGGTCTCAAGATTGGAATGGGAAGGAGTTTGATATCACATCTGATGTCATAGTATGGGTCTCAGGTTTGGTAGAAGCATTGGGATATCACATCTCATGCAATCGGAAGGGTATCAGGATTGGATTTGGAAGGAGTTGGATATCCAATCTCATGCTATAGGAAGGGTCTCAGGTTGGAATCAGAAGGAGTTTGATATCACATCTCATGTTATAGGAAGGGTCTCCGGATTGGAATGAGAAGGACTTGGATATCACATCTCATGCTATAGGAAGGCTCTCAGGTTTGGAAAGGGAAGGAGTTGGATATCACATTTCATGTTAGAGGTAGGATCTCAGGTTTGGTATCAGAGGCATTGACATATCACATCTCATGCTATCAGAAGGGTCTCAGGATTGGAATGGGAACGAGTTGGATATCACATCTCATGCTAAAGGGAAGGTCTCAGGTTTGGAAGGGGAAGGATTTGGATATCACATCTCATGTTATAGGAAGGATTTCAGGTTTGGTATTAGAAGCATTGAGATATCACATCTCATGCTATCGGAAGGATCTCAGGTTTGGTATTAGAGGCATTGAGATATCACATCTCATGCTATCAGAAGGGTCTCAGGATTGGAATGGGAAGGAGTTGGATATCACATCTCATGCTAAAGGGAAGGTCTCAGGTTTGGAAGGGGAAGGATTTGGATATCACATCTCATGTTAGAGGTAGGATCTCAGGTTTGGTATCAGAGGCATTGACATATCACATCTCATGCTATCAGAAGGGTCTCAGGATTGGAATGGGAACGAGTTGGATATCACATCTCATGCTAAAGGAAGGGTGTCAGGTTTGGTAGAAGCATTGAGATATCCCATCTCATGCTATAGGAGGGGTCTCAGGATTGGAATGGGAAGGAGTTGGATATCACATCTCATGCCATAGGAAGGGTCTCAGGTTGGGTATAAGCATTGAGATATCACATCTCTGCTATCCGAAGGGTCTCAGGATTGGAATGGGAAGGACTTAGATATCACATCTCATGCTATAGGGAGGGTCTCAGTTTTGTTATTAGAAGCATTGAGATATCACATCTCATGCTATCGGAAGGGTCTCAGGATTGGAATGAGAAGGAGCTGGATATCACATCTCATGCTAAAGGAAGGGTCTCAGGTTTGGAAGGGGAAGGATTTGGATATCACATCTCATGTTATAGGATGGGTCTCAGGTTTGGTATTAGAAGCATTCAGATATCACATCTCATGATGTAGGAAGGGTTTCAGGATTGGAATGGGAAGGAGTTGGATATCACATCTCATGATAAAGAAAGGGTCTAAGGTTTGGAAGGGGAAGGATTTGGATATCTCATCTCATGTTATAGGAAGGTTCTCAGGATTGGAATTGGAAGGAGTTTGATATCACATCTCATGCAATAGTATGGGTCTCAGGTTTGGTAGAAGCATTGAGATATCAAGTCTCATGGTATAGGAAGGGTCTCAGAATTGGAATGGGAAGGAGTTGGATATCACATCTCAAGCTATAGGAAGGGTCTCAAGATTGGAATGGGAAGGAGTTTGATATCACATCTGATGTCATAGTATGGGTCTCAGGTTTGGTAGAAGCATTGGGATATCACATCTCATGCAATCGGAAGGGTATCAGGATTCGATTTGGAAGGAGTTGGATATCCAATCTCATGCTATAGGAAGGGTCTCAGGTTGGAATCAGAAGGAGTTGGATATCACATCTCATGTTATAGGAAGGGTCTCCGGATTGGAATGAGAAGGACTTGGATATCACATCTCATGCTATAGGAAGGCTCTCAGGTTTGGAAAGGGAAGGAGTTGGATATCACATTTCATGTTAGAGGTAGGATCTCAGGTTTGGTATTAGAGGCATTGAGATATCACATCTCATGCTATCAGAAGGGTCTCAGGATTGGAATGGGAACGAGTTGGATATCACATCTAATGCTAAAGGGAAGGTCTCAGGTTTGGAAGGGGAAGGATTTGGATATCACATCTCATGTTATAGGAAGGATTTCAGGTTTGGTATTTGAAGCATTGAGATATCACATCTCATGCTATCGGAAGGATCTCAGGTTTGGTATTAGAGGCATTGAGATATCACATCTCATGCTATCAGAAGGCTCTAAGGATTGGAATGGGAAGGAGTTGGATATCACATCTCATGCCAAAGGGAAGGTCTCAGTTTTGGAACGGGAAGGATTTGGATATCACATCTCATGTTATAGGAAGGATCTCAGGTTTGGTATTAGAAGCATTGAGATATCACATCTCATGCTATCGGAAGGATCTCAGGTTTGGTATTAGAGACATTGAGATATCACATCTCTGCTATCGGAAGGGTCTCAGGTTTGGAATGGGAAGGATTTGGATATCACATCTCATGTTATAGGAAGGGTCTCACGTTTGGTATAAGAATTGAGATATCACATCTCTGCTATCAAAAGTGTCTCAGGATTGGGATGGGAAGGAGTTGGATATCACATCTCATGCTATAGGACGGGTCTCAGGTTTGGTATTAAAAGCATTGAGATATCACATCACATGCTGGAGGAAGGGTCTCCGGTTTGGCATGGGAAGGAATTGGATATCACATCTCATGTCATAGGAAGGATCACAGGTTTGCTATTAGAAGCATTGAAATATCACATCTCATGCTATAGGAATGGTCTCAGGATTGGAATGGGAAGGAGATGGATATCACATTCTTGCTATAGGAAGGGTCTCATGTTTGGAATGGGAAGGAGTTGGATACCACATCTCATGTTAGAGGAAGGGTCTCAGGGTTGGTATAAGCATTGAGATATCACATCTCTGCTATCGGAAGTGTCTCAGGATTGAAATGGAAGGAGTTGGATATCTGTTAGGAAAGATTTCGTAATTGTAGGGA
Source organism: Ambystoma mexicanum (assembly GCF_040938575.1). Classification (NCBI taxonomy): domain Eukaryota; kingdom Metazoa; phylum Chordata; class Amphibia; order Caudata; family Ambystomatidae; genus Ambystoma; species Ambystoma mexicanum. The sequence goes on along the minus strand of NW_027182493.1, from coordinate 974,586 downwards.
ATTTTCCTTCCATGTGGCAACCCCTAAACTTTTTGCTATTGTTTTTAACCTTGTTGTTGACTTTGCCAGAGAAGTACAGCCTTCTGCCGCACTTCTCTGGGCTTTCGCTCCTTTCTTACGGGGAAACTGACATGCCCTTAAGACAGTCAGTACCGGGGAACGTGGTTTCCCGTAGTTTCTTTTATCGTGTCGCAGCTTTAGTGCAACACGACACAAGAGGGCACTGTAAGCTAAGTTACAGCTCTCTTGGGTCTCTAGCCTTCTACAGGCCCTAGATACTCTTTTAGGATGGTATTTGATCGGTGCAAGTCATTCAGGAACTCGAATGGTGGCAGTGATCGTTTTGTTTATTTTGAGCTCCTTTTGGCGTTCTGAGTACGTTTTTGCACTGAACCCAAAATGGTGGCCTGGCTCCCAAAATGGCCAGGCCGCGAGGCTCCTTTGTCTTGTCCACTGACCGTCTTGCTCCCTTCACCTTCCCCAGGTCAGACGACCCGGGGCCTTCCTTATTTGGGCATGTACTTTCCCGCGAAACGTGGTTGCTTTCGCGGGCTTCTACATGTCGTTTGTGTGCCTCCAGGGTTTGGGCTGGGATGTCTGGTCCCAATACACATCCTGGGTGCCAGAGAGTCTGGGGTGGTGTGAATGCCTGGGACATCCGTGGTCCGTGATTGGTCCACGTATGGTATGTGTGTTGATGTGCGGATCTCCCATTGGCTCCCCTCCGTTTTGGCGCGAAGGGAACCGTGGATAAGAGGGAGCTGGAAACACCACTGCGATGTCGATCTCCTGAGTTCTCACGAACGAAGGAATACAGGAGCCAAGTATCCTGCAACCAAGAGGCTGGACCGAGGAATCGCTGGTGACCCGCTGAAGGAATCCTCCTTTGCACTGCTGTCGTCCTGTGAAACCATTTCCGCCTTGGATCGAACCAGAAGGCCTGTACTGGTGCTTCGACCTTTGGAATAGCAGGAACAGCTATTCCCGGCGACTTCATCATCTCCTGCCAAGTAAGCCTTCGGAAGTGACTCTGGGCCATCCAGTTGACTGACCAGCTTACAAGGGAGTCCTGCTCTGCATCTGCCGCCAGGTTGTGTTGTATTTCGAGTCCTTGTCACTCTCCCACGCTTCGTACGCTTGGCGTCCCCAGGTCTGAAGGGAGGAGTGTACATTTGGCTTGAATACACACGGCCGCTCCGTTGTCCTGTGCGGCAACAAAACTGTGCTGGTTTCGTCGATTGGGACGTCTTTTTGCTCTACATGACTACGAGGCGTTCCCTGCTCTTCTGAACCTGCCAGCTGCTGAAACTAACGTGGAGAAGCCTGGGCCTGCTTGCTTCGGGGACCGGTGAGTAGCTTAGCTAGGATCTGGTCGCCCTCCTGCAGTATCCCATTGCTTTTCCCTGCTGTGTAAAAACAGCACCCTTTTGGCCGTACTCGCGCTCTGCTTCTGCTCGCTGTGGAGGCTGCGCTTGAGTTGTGGAACCTGTTCTCCTTCTGCTGTGCACTAACCCGAACTGCCTGACTTCCTCCGAAGAGCTTCCCCTTTTGCCCGTTGGCACCGCCGTGGCAGGTACTTTGAGCACTAGGCTCCACTCTTCGCAGGGCTCGGACTTCCATCTAGTTAGGTGCCTCTAAAGGCGAACTGAGTCTAAAGCGTTATCGCACTGCCTGTTTTCCTTCCCTGGCAGGTGGACTACATATTTCGTGCTTTAAACGCTTGCGACTGTGTATTTGTATATATATTGTGTTGATTTGGTATGTGTTGGCTTAATACTGTGTTATTGTGATTTTCTCGCTACGGTCGTTGTTTTAAAGGCCTTAAAATAAATGTGTTTATATTTTTGATATAACAACTGTTTGGAGTAGTTTGTAAGCGCTCTTGCTTTGTGTGCTCATTGCGGGCTTTCAGTCACCCTCACCCCTCTTGAGACCTAGTCTTGACCGCCGCGATCGCTACCTTGATTGGTCTGGCTTGTCCAGAGGTTACCCTGTTCCAAGTAATTAGGTTGGCCTTCTGAACTTCTGCGCCACCAGGACAGAGTTCAGAAATCCGTCTTAACAAATTGGTGTACAGCGGTGGGATACGACTGAAGGTATCCAGTGTTGCGCTCGAACTAAGGCATTTCAGGTTATTCCAAACAGTACACGTAGTGAATTGTTGTAATATAACTTTAAAAAGGCCATAGTCCTATCAAACAGTATGGAAGCAAATACCTTGTTAACTTTAAATGCTTCCAAATCAGAAACGCTGAAAAAGATGTGTGCGGAGAGAGGTGTTTCCTCTCAAGGCACAAAATTGGAAATGATCCAGAGAATCGTGGCGTGGCAAGAAGCGCAGCTTGACGCTATAACTTCCGAGGACAGTGCAGAAGGTGGTGGGGCTGCTCTCACTGGTAGAACCGACGGTTCTGCCGCTGCACTGATCCATCGCGACCACGAGGACAGGGAGGATATGATGTCTAATGTTTCCTCTGCCAGTGTTGATGGGGAGGCTATTCTTGAATTCAAGAAGCAAGAGCTGCGGTTTAGGCAGCAGGAGCTTGAATTCAGCATAGCCAAACTAAAAATCGAACAGGCAGAAAAACAGAAAGACAGGGATCACCAGTTGGAACTGGCCAAGCTTCAGGTTGCAAATGGATCCAAGGGTCCTAGACATGGGTCTGGGGCTTCCTCTCATCCACGGTTTCCGAAAGATCTGCTCAGTGTGTATGAAGAAAGGAATGACATTATGGACTGGCTGAATGCGTTTGAGTATGCATGCGAGGTTCAAGAAGTTGACAATGCTGATAAGATTGCGTGGTTGCTCAGTAGACTGCCCCATTCTGGCTGCAGTGCCATTATGGAAATGTCGAAGGCTGAGCGGGCTGATTTCGCAATGTTAAAGCAAACTCTCATTTTAAAGTTTGGGAAGACTCCGGCCCAATATTTAAAGCGTTTTCGAGAGTATAAGAAAAAGGAAGGTGGTACTTGGGTATCTTATGTCGCTGAATCTTTGAAAAACTTAACTGGCTGGGTTGAAGGTTATAAGGTTTCTACCTTCGAAGGCATGATCAATCTGGTCATGCTGGAACACATTTTTGCTTCTTCTTCCCCGGAGCTTAAGCAGCATTTGGCCGATTCGAAGGAGATAGATCCTAAAAAGCTGGCCATTGCAGCAGACTTATGGGTGTCACATCGAGTGTCCCATAAGGACAAAACTCATCCTGGTAAGCAGGAGAAAGGGAAAAAGTCCAAAGATGTGGAGGGTGGGGAATCTGCTAAATCTTCTTCCCATAAGGGCCACAAAAAGAAAAACAAGGGTAAGACACAAGAGAACTCACAGGGTAGTGGAGGTCAGCCTCCGAAACAGAACTCTGGTTACAATAAGCCTCCCTACGTAAACAGACCCAATGGGGCTTGTTTTTCTTGTGGAGCAACTGACCATGTGAAGGGGGATCCCCGTTGTAAGGTTAGACCTTTGGGGGTCCACTCCGCTAATCTGGCCTTCTCCTCCTACGAGGAAGAAGAGATTACAGGAGCATCCTTCTCCTCAGACTCGTTTCCCAGCGGGATAGAGGCTGAGGTAGTTTTAGTGTCCCTGGGTTCCTGGGAGCCTAAAGTCGCAGAGGCTTATGCTAGGATTCCGGATAATACCAAGCACTACTTTAAAGACAGTGTGCTGATCAATGGAGTAGATACTCCAGCTCTTAGGGATAGTGGGTGCAGTCGCACTGTAGTGGATTCTACCTTGGTAGACTCAGAGGAAGTTGCCAGAGCTACTCTGATGCCCACTAAGTTGGCTGACGGCCCCCTCCGTATGTTTCCCGTGATCCCTGTTAATCTAACTTTAAATGGTACAGCAGTCAGGATTCCAGTGAGCATTCAGAGAAACGTCCCGGGAAAGGTCTTGTTGGGTAATGATCTCAGAGCTTTAGGGCTCGTAGGAGACACTGCCGAAAGACCCTACACACGGTCTCAAACACGGGCAGTATTGGCCAAGTCCAATACGCCGCCCCAGCCGAAGGGGAAACCCAAGGCGAAAGGAGTCTACAAGTCAAGACGAGGGAAAGAGAATATTCCCCCGAGCTCGCCTACCACTGCGGTGGAGGAAGTTGGTCAATCGCCCGGGCCTGACGAGGAGGTGGCGATGCCTGAAGTTTTCGACCCCAACGATCATCCTGAACTAAAAGACTTGTTAGTTGAAGGAGGTCCTGATAGGGACGAATTCAGTAAAGGCCAACGTGAGTGCCCATCTCTGGAAGGCCTAAGGAGACAGGCCTGCTCCCAGCTTGAGGGTGAACCTCCTGGGATGCATAGGATTTACCAGGAAGGTGGACTCCTGTATAGTGAGCCCACAGAGTCTACAGAAGGAGACCATAGGAGGTTGGTGGTTCCCCTTGCTGTTAGGCCCTTCCTCCTGCAGTTGGCGCATGAAGTTCCCCTTGCTGGTCACCTCGGTATGAGGAAGACCAAGCAAAGGTTATCCATGCACTTCTACTGGCCCAAGATGGGGGAGCAAGTAGAAAGTCACTGCAGGAGTTGTGCCGCCTGCCAGTTGTCTGGTAAGGTTGGCTCGACAATCCAAGCTCCGTTGGTACCGCTCCCAGTTGTGGGGGTACCATTTAAAAGGGTAGGGATCGACATGGTTGGTCCCCTTGACCCGCAAACATCCTCGGGCAATAGGTTTATCCTGGTGCTGGTCGACCATGCAACCCGGTATCCTGAGGCCGTCCCATTTACAACTGTAACTGCCAAGCCAGTTGCAGAAGCTTTACTCGGCAGGTTTACTTGGGTTGGCATCCCTAAAGAAGTTGTGTCGGATCATGGCAGCAACTTTATGTCGAAGTATAGGCAGGCTATGTGGAAAGAATGTGGGGTCACCTACAGGTTCTCTTCTGCATACCGCCCCCAGACCGATGGTCTGGGGGGGCGTTTCAACAGGACGTTAACGAGCATGATTGGGGCTCTGGAGGAGCCTCAGAGAAGAAAATGGGATCTTCTTGTTTCATGCTTACTGTTTGCCTACCGAGAGGTACCACAGGAGGGTGTTGGCTTCAGCCCCTTCGAACTTCTGTTCGGTCATCCCGTACGGGGACCCTTAGCCATCATCAAAGAGGGATGGGAGATGCTCACTCCCCCTGTTACTACCAACGTAGTTGATTATGTGCTAGGGCTCAGAAAACAGATGGTACTTCTGATGGGCTTGGCCAGTGATAAATTGAAGGCAGGGCAAGCGCTGGTGAAACATTGGTACGACCAGAAAGCTTCCCTCATCAACTTTACACTTGGTCAGCAAGTCCTGATCATGAATCTCATAAGGCCTCGAGCTTTACAGGACAAATGGTCAGGCCCTTACCCAGTGGAGGAGCCCCTGGGTGAGGTTAACTATTCAGTGGACCTTGGAAGGCCTGGACAGGCTCCAAAAGTGCTTCCCGTGAATAGGCTGAAGGCTTTCGGCCCAAGCGTCGAAATCGCAGCACTGCTACTGGCTTCAGATGTTGAGGAAGAGGAGTCTGAACCTCTCCCCGACCTGTTCCCAAGCAGTCCTTCAGTTAGCTCTTTTGAGGGTGTCCGAGTGGCCCCTCACCAAAATGGACAAGGCTCAGTGGTTTACCTTGGACATGAAGTAGTTGGAGGGAGGATACAGCCTCTACCCAGTAAAGTACAAGCAGTACAAGACTGGCCTACCCCCACTCCGCAAACCCAAGTGAGAGCCTTTTTAGGACTCACGGGGTATTACCGCAATTTTGTGGCAGACTATGGCACCATAGCTGCTCCTCTGACTGCCCTCACAACTCCGAAGAAACCCAAGAAGGTAACTTGGACCGACGAGTGTGAGAAGGCCTTCAATGGCTTAAAAGACTCCTTGTGCCAGGCCCCTGTGCTCAGGGCCCCTGATTATCAAAGACCTTTTATCGTGCAGACGGATGCCTCTGACACTGGGATAGGAGCTGTACTATCACAAGTAGATGAGAAGGGTAAGGAACACCCTATCGGTTTTATTAGTCGCCAGCTTAAGGACAGAGAGCTCAGATGGTCCACGGTAGAGAAAGAATGTTTCTCTGTTGTGTGGGCCCTAAGGAAGCTGAGGCCCTACCTCTATGGGACCCACTTCACTGTGCAGACTGACCATAAGCTGTTAAAGTGGCTAATGAACATGAAGGGGGAGAATCCAAAGTTGCTTAGGTGGTCCATAAGTCTTCAAGGCTTCGACTTCACTATTGAGCAAAGACCAGGTGTCCAACATAGCAATGCTGATGGGTTGTCCAGAATGTTTAACCGACCTGAACAAGAGACTCATCCAGGGGTGGATTAGTTCCCCCTGTCCATAGTCTGGGAGGGGCGAGTGTTAGGAAAGATTTCGTAATTGTAGGGAATTTTCCTTCCATGTGGCAACCCCTAAACTTTTTGCTATTGTTTTTAACCTTGTTGTTGACTTTGCCAGAGAAGTACAGCCTTCTGCCGCACTTCTCTGGGCTTTCGCTCCTTTCTTACGGGGAAACTGACATGCCCTTAAGACAGTCAGTACGGGGAACGTGGTTTCCCGTAGTTTCTTTTATCGTGTCGCAGCTTTAGTGCAACACGACACAAGAGGGCACTGTAAGCTAAGTTACAGCTCTCTTGGGTCTCTAGCCTTCTACAGGCCCTAGATACTCTTTTAGGATGGTATTTGATCGGTGCAAGTCATTCAGGGACTCGAATGGTGGCAGCGATCGTTTTGTTTATTTTGAGCTCCTTTTGGCTTTCTGAGCACGTTTTTGCACTGAACCCAAAATGGTGGCCTGGCTCCCAAAATGGCCAGGCCGCGAGGCTCCTTTGTCTTGTCCACTGACCGTCTTGCTCCCTTCACCTTCCCCAGGTCAGACGACCCGGGGCCTTCCTTATTTGGGCATGTACTTTCCCGCGAAACGTGGTTGCTTTCGCGGGCTTCTACATGTCGTTTGTGTGCCTCCAGGGTGTGGGCTGGGATGTCTGGTCCCAATACACATCCTGGGTGCCAGAGAGTCTGGGGTGGTGTGAATGCCTGGGACCACCGTGGTCCGTGATTGGTCCACGTATGGTATGTGTGTTGATGTGCGGATCTCCCATTGGCTCCCCTCCGTTTTGGCGCGAAGGGAACCGTGGATAAGAGGGAGCTGGAAACACCACTGCCATGTCGATCTCCTGAGTTCTCACGAACGAAGGAATACAGGAGCCAAGTATCCTGCAACCAAGAGGCTGGACCGAGGAATCGCTGGTGACCCGCTGAAGGAATCCTCCTTTGCACTGCTGTCGTCCTGTGAAACCATTTCCGCCTTGGATCGAACCAGAAGGCCTGTACTGGTGCTTCGACCTTTGGAATAGCAGGAACAGCTATTCCCGGCGACTTCATCATCTCCTGCCAAGTAAGCCTTCGGAAGTGTCTCTGGGCCATCCAGTTGACTGACCAGCTTACAAGGGAGTCCTGCTCTGCAACTGCCGCCAGGTTGTGTTGTATTTCGAGTCCTTGTCACTCTCCCACGCTTCGTACGCTTGGCGTCCCCAGGTCTGAAGGGAGGAGTGTACATTTGGCTTGAATACACACGGCCGCTCCGTTGTCCTGTGCGGCAACAAAACTGTGCTGGTTTCGTCGATTGGGACGTCTTTTTGCTCTACACGACTACGAGGCGTTCCCTGCTCTTCTGAACCTGCCAGCTGCTGAAACTAACGTGGAGAAGCCTGGGCCTGCTTGCTTCGGGGACCGGTGAGTAGCTTAGCTAGGATCTGGTCGCCCTCCTGCAGTATCCCATTGCTTTTCCCTGCTGTGTAAAAACAGCACCCTTTTGGCCGTACTCGCGCTCTGCTTCTGCTCGCTGTGGAGGCTGCGCTTGAGTTTCGGAACCTGTTCTCCTTCTGCTGTGCACTAACCCGAACTGCCTGACTTCCTCCGAAGAGCTTCCCCTTTTGCCCGTTGGCACCGGCGTGGCAGGTACTTTGAGCACTAGGCTCCACTCTTCGCAGGGCTCGGACTTCCATCTAGTTAGGTGCCTCTAAAGGCGAACTGAGTCTAAAGCGTTATCGCACTGCCTGTTTTCCTTCCCTGGCAGGTGGACTACATATTTCGTGCTTTAAACGCTTGCGACTGTGTATTTGTATATATATTGTGTTGATTTGGTATGTGTTGGCTTAATACTGTGTTATTGTGATTTTCTCGCTACGGTCGTTGTTTTAAAGGCCTTAAAATAAATGTGTTTATATTTTTGATATAACAACTGTTTGGAGTAGTTTGTAAGCGCTCTTGCTTTGTGTGCTCATTGCGGGCTTTCAGTCACCCTCACCCCTCTTGAGACCTAGTCTTGACCGCCGCGATCGCTACCTTGATTGGTCTGGCTTGTCCAGAGGTTACCCTGTTCCAAGTAATTAGGTTGGCCTTCTGAACTTCTGCGCCACCAGGACAGAGTTCAGAAATCCGTCTTAACAATATCCCATCTCATGTTATAGGACGGGCTCAGGTTTGGTATTAGAATCATTGAGATATCACATCTCATGCTGTAGGAAGGGTCTAATGATTGGAATGGGAAGGACTTGGATATCACATGCCATGCTATAGGTAGGCTCTCGGGTTTGTAAAGGGAAGGAGTTGGATATCACATTTCATGTTAGAAAATGGATCTCATGTTTGGTATTAGAGGCATTGAGATATCACATCTCATGCTATAGGAAGGGTCTCAGGATTGGAATGGGAAGGATTTGGATATCACATCTCATGTTATAGGAAGGGTCTCAGGTTTGGTATAAGCATTGAGATATCACATCTCATGCTATAGGAAGGGTCTCAGGATTGGAATGGGAAGGAGTTGGATATCACATCTCATGTTATAGGACGGGTCTAGGGTTTGTTATTAGAATCATTGAGATATCACATCTGATGCTGTAGGAAGGGTCTCAGGATTGGAATGGGAAGGAGTTGGATATCACATCTCATGCCAAAGGGAGGGTCTCAGGTTTGGAAGGGGAAGGATTTTGATATCACATCTCGTGTTATAGGAAGGATCTCAGATTTGGTATTAGAAGCATTGAGACATCACATCTCATGCTATAGGAGGGGTCTCAGGATTGGAATGGGAAGGAGTTGGATATCACATCTCATGCCATAGGAAGGGTCTCAGGTTGGGTATAAGCATTGAGATATCACATCTCTGCTATCCGAAGGGTCTCAGGATTGGAATGGGAAGGACTTAGATATCACATCTCATGCTATAGGGAGGGTCTCAGTTTTGTTATTAGAAGCATTGAGATATCACATCTCATGCTATCGGAAGGGTCTCAGGATTGGAATGAGAAGGAGCTGGATATCACATCTCATGCTAAAGGAAGGGTCTCAGGTTTGGAAGGGGAAGGATTTGGATATCACATCTCATGTTATAGGATGGGTCTCAGGTTTGGTATTAGAAGCATTCAGATATCACATCTCATGGTGTAGGAAGGGTTTCAGGATTGGAATGGGAAGGAGTTGGATATCACATCTCATGATAAAGAAAGGGTCTAAGGTTTGGAAGGGGAAGGATTTGGTTATCTCATCTCATGTTATAGGAAGGTTCTCAGGATTGGAATTGGAAGGAGTTTGATATCACATCTCATGCAATAGTATGGGTCTCAGGTTTGGCAGAAGCATTGAGATATCAAGTCTCATGGTATAGGAAGGGTCTCAGAATTGGAATGGGAAGGAGTTGGATATCACATCTCAAGCTATAGGAAGGGTCTCAAGATTGGAATGGGAAGGAGTTTGATATCACATCTGATGTCATAGTATGGGTCTCAGGTTTGGTAGAAGCATTGGGATATCACATCTCATGCAATCGGAAGGGTATCAGGATTCGATTTGGAAGGAGTTGGATATCCAATCTCATGCTATAGGAAGGGTCTCAGGTTGGAATCAGAAGGAGTTGGATATCACATCTCATGTTATAGGAAGGGTCTCCGGATTGGAATGAGAAGGACTTGGATATCACATCTCATGCTATAGGAAGGCTCTCAGGTTTGGAAAGGGAAGGAGTTGGATTTCACATTTCATGTTAGAGGTAGGATCTCAGGTTTGGTATTAGAGGCATTGAGATATCACATCTCATGCTATCAGAAGGGTCTCAGGATTGGAATGGGAACGAGTTGGATATCACATCTAATGCTAAAGGGAAGGTCTCAGGTTTGGAAGGGGAAGGATTTGGATATCACATCTCATGTTATAGGAAGGATTTCAGGTTTGGTATTAGAAGCATTGAGATATCACATCTCATGCTATCAGAAGGATCTCAGGTTTGGTATTAGAGGCATTGAGATATCACATCTCATGCTATCGGAAGGGTCTCAGTTTTGGAACGGGAAGGATTTGGATATCACATCTCATGTTATAGGAAGGATCTCAGGTTTGGTATTAGAAGCATTGAGATATCACATCTCATGCTATCGGAAGGATCTCAGGTTTGGTATTAGAGACATTGAGATATCACATCTCTGCTATCGGAAGGGTCTCAGGTTTGGAATGGGAAGGATTTGGATATCACATCTCATGTTATAGGAAGGGTCTTAGGTTTGGTATAAGAATTGAGATATCACATCTCTGCTATCAAAAGTGTCTCAGGATTGGGATGGGAAGGAGATGGATATCACATTCTTGCTATAGGAAGGGTCTCATGTTTGGAATGGGAAGGAGTTGGATACCACATCTCATGTTAGAGGAAGGGTCTCAAGGGTTGGTATAAGCATTGAGATATCACATTTCTGCTATCGGAAGTGTCTCAGGATTGAAATGGAAGGAGTTGGATATCCCATCTCATGTTATAGGACGGGCTCAGGTTTGGTATTAGAATCATTGAGATATCACATCTCATGCTGTAGGAAGGGTCTAAGGATTGGAATGGGAAGGACTTGGATATCACATGCCATGCTATAGGTAGGCTCTCGGGTTTGGAAAGGGAAGGAGTTGGATATCACATTTCATGTTAGAAAATGGATCTCATGTTTGGTATTAGAGGGATTGAGATATCACATCTCATGCTATAGGAAGGGTCTCAGGATTGAAATGGGAAGGATTTGGATATCACATCTCATGTTATAGGAAGGGTCTCAGGTTTGGTATAAGCATTGAGATATCACATCTCATGCTATAGGAAGGGTCTCAGGATTGGAATGGGAAGGAGTTGGATATCACATCTCATGTTATAGGACGGGTCTAGGGTTTGTTATTAGAATCATTGAGATATCACATCTGATGCTGTAGGAAGGGTCTCAGGATTGGAATGGGAAGGAGTTGGATATCACATCTCATGCCAAAGGGAGGGTCTCAGGTTTGGAAGGGGAAGGATTTTGATATCACATCTCGTGTTATAGGAAGGATCTCAGATTTGGTATTAGAAGCATTGAGACATCACATCTCATGCTATAGGAAGGGTCTCATTTTGGAATGGGAAGGAATGGGATATCATATCTCATGTTATAGGAAGGGTCTCAGGTTTGGTATAAGCATTGAGAAATCACATCTCATGCTATAGGAAGGGTCTCAGGATTGGAATGGGAAGGAGTTGTATATGACATCTCATGCCATAGGAAGGGTCTCAGGTTTGGTATAAGCATTGAGATATCACATCTCTGCTATCGGAAGGGTTTTAGGATTGGAATGGGAAGGAGTTGGATATCCCATATCATGTTATAGGAAGGGTCTCAGTTTTGGTAGTAGAAGCATTGAGATATCACATCATGCTATAGGAAGGGTCTCAGGATTGGAATGGGAAGGACTTGGATATCACATCTCATGCTATAGGGAGGGTCTCAAGTTTGATATTAGAAGCATTGAGATAACAAATCTCATGATATGGGAAGGGTCTCAGGATTGGAATGGGAAGGAGTTGGATATCACATCTCATGATAAAGGAAGGGTCTAAGGTTTGGAAGGGGATAGATTTGGATATCGCAACTCATGTTATAGGACGGGTGTCAGGTTTGGTATTAGACGCATTGAGATAGCAAGTCTCCTGGTATAGGAAGGGTCTCAGAATTGGAATGGGAAGGAGTTGGATATCACATCTCAAGCTATAGGAAGGGTCTCAGGTTGGAATGGGAAGGAGTTGGATATCACATCTCATGCTATAGGAAGGGTCTCAGGATTGGAATGGGAAGGACTTCGATATCAAATCTCATGTTATAGGAAGGCTCTCAGGTTTGGAAGGGGAAGGAGTTGGATATCACATTTCATGTTAGAGGTAGGATCTCAGGTTTGGTATTAGAGGCATTGAGATATCACATCTCATGCTATCAGAAGGGTCTCAGGATTGGAATGGGAAGGAGTTGGATATCACATCTCATGCCAAAGGGAGGGTCTCAGGTTTGGAAGGGGAAGGAGTTGGATACCACATCTCATGTTATAGGAAGGGTCTCAGGGTGGGTATCAGCATTGAGATATCACATCTCTGCTATCGGAAGTGTCTCAGGATTGAAATGGAAGGAGTTGGATATCCCATCTCATGTTATAGGACAGGTCTCAGGTTTGGTATTAGAATCATTGAGATATCACATCTCATGCTGTAGGAAGGGTCTAAGGATTGGAATGGGAAGGACTTGGAAATCACATCTCATGCTATAGGTAGGCTCTCAGGTTTGGAAAGGGAAGGAGTTGGATATCACATTTCATGTTAGAGGATGGATCTCATTTTTGGTATTAGAGGCATTGAGATATCACATCTCATGCTATAGGAAGGGTCTCAGGATTGGAATGGGAAGGATTTGGATATCACATCTCATGCTATAGGAAGGGTCTCAGGTTTGGTATAAGCATTGAGATATCACATCTCATGCTATAGGAAGGGTCTCAGGATTGGAATGGGAAGGAGTTGGATATCACATCTCATGTTATAGGACGGGTCTCGGGTTTGTTATTAGAATCATTGAGATATCACATCTCATGCTGTAGGAAGGGTCTCAGGATTGGAATGGGAAGGAGTTGGATATCACATCTCATGCCAAAGGGAGGGTCTCAGGTTTGGAAGGGGAAGGAATGGGATATCACATCTCATGCCATAGGAAGGTTCTCAGGTTTGGTATAAGCATTGAGATATCACATCTCTGCTATCGGAAGGGTTTTAGGATTGGAATGGGAAGGAGTTGGATATCCCATATCATGTTATAGGAAGGGTCTCAGTTTTGGTAGTAGAAGCATTGAGATATCACATCTCATGCTATAGGAAGGGTCTCAGGATTGGAATGGGAAGGACTTGGATATCACATCTCATGCTATAGGGAATGTCTCAAGTTTGATATTAGAAGCATTGAGATAACAAATCTCATGATATGGGAAGGGTCTCAGGATTGGAATGGGAAGGAGTTGGATATCACATCTCATGATAAAGGAAGGGTCTAAGGTTTGGAAGGGGAAGGATTTGGATATCACAACTCATGTTATAGGACGGGTGTCAGGTTTGGTATTAGAAGCATTGAGATAGCAAGTCTCCTGGGATAGGAAGGGTCTCAGAATTGGAATGGGAAGGAGTTGGATATCACATCTTAAGCTATAGGAAGGGTCTCGGGATTGGAATGGGAAGGAGTTTGATATCACATCTCATGCCATAGTATGGGTCTCAGGTTTGGTAGAAGCATTGGGATATCACATCTCATGCTATCGGAAGGGTATCAGGATTGGATTTGGAAGTAGTTGGATATCCCATCTCATTCTATAGGAAGGGTCTCAGGTAGGAATGGGAAGGAGTTGGATACCACCTCTCATGTTATAGGAAGGGTCTCAGGATTGGAATGGGAAGGACTTCGATATCACATCTCATGTTATAGGAAGGCTCTCATGTTTGGAAGGGGAAGGAGTTGGATATCACATTTCATGTTAGAGGTAGGATCTCAGGTTTGGTATTAGAGGCATTGAGATATCACATCTCATGCTATCAGAAGGCTCACAGGATTGGAATGGGAAGGAGTTGGATATCACATCTCATGCCAAAGGGAGGGTCTCAGGTTTGGAAGGGGAAGTATTTGGATATCACATCTCGTGTTATAGGAAGGATCTCAGGTTTGGTATTAGAAGAATTGAGATATCACATCTCATGTTATCGGAAGGATCTCAGGTTTGGTATTAGAAGCATTGAGATATCACATCTCATGCTATCAGAAGGGTCTCAGGATTGGAATGGGAAGGAGTTGGATATCCCATCTCATGCTAAAGGAAGGGTCTCAGGTTGGAATGGGAAGGAGTTAGATATCACATCTCATGCCATAGGAAGCATCTCAGGTTTGGTATTAGAAGCATTGAGACATCACATCTCATGTTATAGGAAGGGTCTCAGGATTGGAATGGGAAGGAGTTGGATATCACATCTCATGCTATAGGAAGGGTCTCAGGTTTGGTATAAGCATTGAGATATCACATCTCATGATATAGGAAGGGTCTCAGGATTGGAATGGGAAGTATTTGGATATCACATCTCATGCTATAGGGAGGGTCTCACGTTTGGAAAGGGAAGGAGTAGGATATCACATTTCATGTTAGAGGTAGGATCTCAGGTTTGGTATTAGAGGCATTGAGATATCACATCTCATGCTATCAGAAGGGTCTCAGGATTGGAATGGGAAGGAGTTGGATATCACATCTCATGCTAAAGGGAGGGTCTCAGGTTTGGAAGGGGAAGTATTTTGATATCACATCTCATGTTATAGGAAGGAAATCAGGTTTGGTATTAGAAGCATTGAGATATCACATCTCATGCTAAAGGGAGGGTCGCAGATTTGGAAGGGGAAGGATTTGGATATCACATCTCATGTTATAGGAAGGATCTCAGGTTTGGTATTAGAAGCTTTGAGATATAACATCTCATGCTATAGGAAGGCTCTCAGGATTGGAATGGGAAGGAGTTGGATATCACATCTCATGCTATAGGAAGGCTCTCAGGATTGGAATGGGAAGGAGTTGGATATCACATCTCATGCCATAGGAAGGATCTCAGGTCTGGTAATAGAAGCATTGAGACATCACATCTCATGTTATAGGAAGGGTCTCAGGATTGGAATGGGAAGGAGTTGGATATCACATCTCATGCTATAGGAAGGGTCTCAGGTTTGGTATAAGCATTGAGATATCACATCTCATGCTATAGGAAGGGTCTCAGGATTGGAATGGGAAGTAGTTGGATATCACATCTCATGCTATAGGGAGGGTCTCACGTTTGGAAAGGGAAGGAGTAGGATATCACATTTCATGTTAGAGGTAGGATCTCAGGTTTGGTATTAGAGGCATTGAGATATCACATCTCATGCTATCAGAAGGGTCTCAGGATTGGAATGGGAAGGAGTTGGATATCACATCACATGCTAAAGGGAGGGTCTCAGGTTTGGAAGGGGAAGGATTTTGATATCACATCTCATGTTATAGGAAGGAAATCAGGTTTGGTATTAGAAGCATTGAGATATCGCATCTCATGCTATCGGAAGGATATCAGGTTTGGTATTAGAGGCATTGAGATATCACATCTCATGCTATCGAAAGGGTATCAGGATTGGATTTGGAAGTAGTTGGATATCCCATCTCATGCTATAGGAAGGGTCTCAGGTTGGAATGGGAAGGAGTTGGATATCACATCTCATGCTATAGGAAGGCTCTCAGGTTGGAAGGGGAAGGAGTTGGATATCACATCTCATGCCAAAGGGAGGGTCTCAGGTTTGGAAGGGGAAGGATTTGGATATCACATCTCGTGTTATAGGAAGGATCTCAGGTTTGGTATTAGAAGCATTGAGAAATCACATCTCATGCTCTCAGAAGGGTCTCAGGATTGGAATGGGAAGGAGTTGGATATCACATCTCATGTTATAGGAAGGGTCTCAGGATTGGAATGGGAAGGAGTTGGATATCACATCTCATGCTATAGGAAGGTTCTCAGGTTTGGTATAAGCATTGAGATATCACATCTCATGCTATAGGAAGGGTATCAGGATTGGAATGGGAAGGAGTTGGATATCACATCTCATGCTATAGGGAGGGTCTCACGTTTGGAAAGGGAAGGAGTAGGATATCACATTTCATGTTAGCGGTAGGATCTCAGGTTTGGTATTAGAGGCATTGAGATATCACATCTCATGCTATCAGAAGGGTCTCAGGATTGGAATGGGAAGGAGTTGGATATCACATCTCATGCTAAAGGGAGGGTCTCAGGTTTGGAAGGGGAAGGATTTGGATATCACATCTCATGTTATAGGAAGGATCTCAGGTTTGGTATTAGAAGCATTGAGATACATCTCATGATAACGGAAGGGTATCAGGATTGGATTTGGAAGTAGTTGGATATCCCATCTCATGCTATAGGAAGGGTCTCAGGTTGGAATGGGAAGGTGTTGGGTATCACATCTCATGTTATAGGAAGGGTCTCAGGATTGAAATGGGAAATACTTCAATATCACATCTAATGCTATAGGAAGGCTCTCAGGTTTGGAAGGGGAAGGAGTTGGATATCACATTTCCCATCTCATGTTATAGGAAGGATCTCAGGTTTGGTATTAGAAGCATTGAGATACATCTCATGCTAACGGAAGGGTCTCAGGATTGGAATGGGAAGGATCTGGATATCACATCTCATGCTAAAGGAAGGGTTTCAGGATTGGAATGGGAAGGAGATGGATATCACATCTCATGCTATAGGAAGTGTCTGAGGATTGGAATGGGAAGGAGTTGGATATCACATCTCATGCTATAGGAAGGGTATCAGGTTTGGTAGAAGCATTGAGATATCACATCTCATGCTATAGGAAGAGTCTCAGGATTGGAATGGGAAGGAGTTGGATATCACGTCTCATGTTAAAGGAAGGGTCTCAGGTTTGGTATTAAAAGCATTGAGATATCACATCTCATGCTATAGGAAGGGTCTCAGGATTGGAATGGGAAGGACTTGGATATCACATCTCATGCTATAGGGAGGGTCTCAAGTTTGATATTAGAAGCATTGAGATAACAAATCTCATGATATGGGAAGGGTCTCAGGATTGGAATGGGAAGGAGTTGGATATCACATCTTATGATAAAGGAAGGGTCTCAGGTTTGGAAGGGGAAGGATTTGGATATCACAACTCATGTTATAGGACGGGTGTCAGGTTTGGTATTAGAAGCATTGAGATAGCAAGTCTCCTGGTATAGGAAGGGTCTCAGAATTGGAATGGGAAGGAGTTGGATATCACATCTCAAGCTATAGGAAGGGTCTCGGGATTGGAATGGGAAGGAGTTTGATATCACATCTCATGCCATAGTATGGGTCTCAGGTTTGGTAGAAGCATTGGGACATCACATCTCATGCTATCGGAAGGGTATCAGGATTGGATTTGGAAGTAGTTGGATATCCCATCTCATGCTATAGGAAGGGTCTCAGGTTGGAATGGGAAGGAGTTGGATATCACATCTCATGTTATAGGAAGAGTCTCAGGATTGGAATGGGAAGGACTTCGATATCACATCGCATGTTATAGGAAGGCTCTCAGGTTTGGAAGGGGAAGGAGTTGGATATCACGGTATCCAGTCATAATTTCGAATACAATATATTCAAAAGTAAAAATGTCGAAAATATTTAGTCGAAAAACAAAAATGTCGAAAAACAAAAATGTCGACTTTTTTCGACTTTTTTCGATTTTATGTGTTAATAATAAATATTTTATTACACTTTTTTTAAAAAATAATTAAAGGTATTTCCATGGGGGGTGGGGGTGATGGGGAGGATGGGGGGGGGTTGGGGATAGGGGTTTGGGATGGTTTTTTAAATAATTAATTAATTATTTAATATTATATTAAAGATTTTTTTAAAATAATTAAAGGTATATCTATGGGGGTGGGGGGGATGGGGAGGAGGGGGGGGTTGGGGTAGGGGTTTGGGATGGGGGGGTTGGGGGGGACCCCCCCCATAATAAATGTTACTATCTGGGTAAAAAAAAAAAAGTGTTTTGGGTTTTCAATTTTTTTTTCGACATTTTTTTTCTCGAAATTATGACTTTTCCTATTATATGTATGTGTTTTCGACTTTTTTACATTCGACATTTTTTTTCGACATTTTTGCTATTCGACATTATGTTTTCGACTTTTTGTCTATAAACCGGATATCACATTTCATGTTAGATGTAGGATCACAGGTTTGGTATTAGAGGCATTGAGACATCACATCTCATGCTATCAGAAGGGTCTAAGGATTGGAATGGGAAGGAGTTGGATATCACATCTCACGCTAAAGGGAGGGTCTCTGGTTTGGAAGGGGAAGGATTTGGATATCACATCTCATGTTATAGGAAGGATCTCAGGATTGGATTGGGAAGGAGTTTGATATCAAATCTCATGCCATAGGAAGGGTCTCAGGTTTGGTATTAGAAGCATTGAGATATCACATCTCATGCTATAGGAAGTGTCTGAGGATTGGAATGGGAAGGAGTCGGATATCACATCTCATGCTATAGGAAGGGTCTCAGGTTTGGTAGAAGCATTGAGATATCACATCTCATGCTATAGGAAGAGTCTCAGGATTGGAATGGGAAGGAGTTGGATATCACATCTCATGCTATAGGACGGCTCTCAGGTTTGGAAGGGGAAGGAGTTGGATATCAGATTTCATGTTAGAGGTAGGATCTCAGGTTTGGTATTAGAGGCATTGAGACATCACATCTCATGCTATCAGAAGGGTCTCAGGATTTGAATGGGAAGGAGTTGGATATCACATCTCACGCTAAAGGGAGGGTCTCAGGTTTGGAAGGGGAAGGATTTGGATATCACATCTCATGTTATAGGAAGGATCTCAGGTTTGGTATTAGAAGCATTGAGATATCACATCTCATGCTATCGAAAGGATCTCAGGTTTGGAAGAAGCATTGAGACATCACATCTCATGCTATCAGAAGGGTCTCAGGATTGGAATGGGAAGGAGTTGGATATCACATCTCATGCTAAAGGGAGGGTCTCAGGTTTGGAAGGGGAAGGATTTGGATATCACATCTCATGTTATAGGAAGGATCTCAGGTTTGGTATTAGAAGCATTGAGATATCACATCTCATGCTATAGTAAGGGTCTCAGGATTGGAATGGGAAGGAGTTGGATATCACATCTCATGCTAAAGGAAGGGTGTCAGGTTTGGTAGAAGCATTGAGATATCCCATCTCATGCTATAGGAGGGGACTCAGGATTGGAATGGGAAGGTGTTGGATATCACATCTCATGCCATAGGAAGGGTCTCAGGTTTGGTATAAGGATTGAGATATCACATCTCTGCTATCCGAAGGGTCTCAGGATTGGAATGGGAAGGACTTAGATATCACATCTCATGCTATAGGGAGGGTCTCAGTTTTGATATTAGAAGCATTGAGATATCACATCTCATGCTATCGGAAGGGTCTCAGGATTGGAATGAGAAGGAGCTGGATATCACATCTCATGCTAAAGGAAGGGTCTCAGGATTGGTATTAGAAGCATTAAGATATCACATCTCATGGTGTAGGAAGGGTTTCAGGATTGGAATGGGAAGGAGTTGGATATCATATCTCATGCTATAGGAAGGGTCTCAGGATTGGATTGGGAAGGAGTTTGATATCAAATCTCATGCCATTAGGAAGGGTCTCAGGTTTGGTATTAGAAGCATTGAGATATCACATCTCATGCTATAGGAAGTGTCTGAGGATTGGAATGGGAAGGAGTCGGATATCACATCTCATGCTATAGAAGGGTCTCAGGTTTGGTAGAAGCATTGAGATATCACATCTCATGCTATAGGAAGAGTCTCAGGATTGGAATGGGAAGGAGTTGGATATCACGTCTCATGTTATAGGAAGGGTCTCAGGTTTGGTAGTAGAAACATTGAGATATCAAATCTCATGCTATAGGGAGGGACGCAGGATTGGAATGGGACGGAGTTTGATATCACATTTCATGCTATAGGAAGGGTCCAGGTTTGGTAGTAGAAGCATTGAGATGTCGCATCTCATGCTATAGGATGGGTCTCAGGATTGGAATGGGAAGGAGTTGGATATCACATCTCATGCCATAGGAAGGGTCTCAGGTTTGGTATAAGCATTGAGATATAACATCTCTGCTATCGGAAGTGTCTCAGGATTGGGATGGAAAGGAGTTGGATATCACATCTCATACTATAGGAAGGGTCTCAGGTTTGGAACGGGAAGGAGTTGGATATTCCATCTCATGTTATAGGACGGGTCTCAGGTTTGGTATTAGAAGCATTGAGATATCACATCGCATGCTGTAGGAAGGGTTTCAGGTTTGGAATGGGAAGGAATTGGATATCACATCTCATGTCATAGCAAGGATCTCAGGTTTGGTATTAGAAGCATTGAGATATCACATCTCATGCTATAGGCATGGTCTCAGGATTGGAATGGGAAGGAGTTGGATATTACATTCTTGCTATAGGAAGGGTCTCATGTTTGGAATGGGAAGGAGTTGGATACCACATATGCTATAGGAAGGGTCTCAGGTTTGGAACGGGAAGGAGTTGGATATCACATCTCATGTTATAGGAAGGGTCTCAGGTTTGGTATAAGCATTGAGATATCACATCTCTGCTATCGTAAGTGTCTCAGGATTGGAATGGGAAGGAGTTGGATATGCCATCTCAGGCTATAGGAAGGGTCTCAGGTTTGGTATTAGAAGCATTGAGATGTCACATCTCATGCTATAGGAAGGGTCTCAGATTGGAATGGGAAGGAGTTGGATATCACATCTCATGCTATATGAAGGGACTCAGATTTGGTATTACAAGCATTGTGATATTTCATCTCATGCTATAGGAAGGGTCTCAGGATTGGATTGGGAAGGAGTCGGATATCACATCTCATGCTATAGGAAGGGTTTCAGGTTTGGAATGGGAAGAATTTGTATACCACATCTCTTGCTATAGGAAGGGCCTCAGGTTTGGTATGAGAAACATTGAGATATCACATCTCATGGTATGGGAAGGGTCTCAGGATTCGAATGGGAAGGAGTTTGATATCACATCTCATGCCATAGGAAGGGTCTCAGGTTTGGTAGAAGCATTGAGATATCACATCTCATGCTATCAGAAGGGTCTCAGGATTGGATTGGGAAGGAGTTGGATATCCCATATCATGCTATAGGAAGGGTCTCAGGTTTGGTATTAGAAGCATTGAGATATCACGTCTCATGCTATAGGAAGGGTCTCAGGATTGGAATGGGAAGGAGTTGGATATCACATTTCATGCCAAAGGGAGGGTCTCAGGTTTGGAAGGGGAAGGATTTGGATATCACATCTCGTGTTATAGGAAGGATCTCAGGTTTGGTATTAGAAGAATTGAGATATCACATCTCATGCTATCGGAAGGATCTCAGGTTTGGTATTAGAAGCATTGAGATATCACATCTCATGCTCTCAGAAGGATCTCAGGATTGGAATGGGAAGGAGTTGGATATCACATCTCATGCTATAGGAAGGGTCTCAGGATTGGATTGGGAAGGAGTTTGATATCAAATCTCATGCCATAGGAAGGGTCTCAGGTTTGGTATTAGAAGCATTGAGATATCACATCTCATGCTATAGGAAGTGTCTGAGGATTGGAATGGGAAGGAGTCGGATATCACATCTCATGCTATAGGAAGGGTCTCAGGTTTGGTAGAAGCATTGAGATATCACATCTCATGCTATAGGAAGAGTCTCAGGATTGGAATGGGAAGGAGTTGGATATCACATCTCATGCTATAGGACGGCTCTCAGGTTTGGAAGGGGAAGGAGTTGGATATCACATTTCATGTTAGAGGTAGGATCTCAGGTTTGGTATTAGAGGCATTGAGACATCACATCTCATGCTATCAGAAGGGTCTCAGGATTTGAATGGGAAGGAGTTGGATATCACATCTCACGCTAAAGGGAGGGTCTCAGGTTTGGAAGGGGAAGGATTTGGATATCACATCTCATGTTATAGGAAGGATCTCAGGTTTGGTATTAGAAGCATTGAGATATCACATCTCATGCTATCGAAAGGATCTCAGGTTTGGAAGAAGCATTGAGACATCACATCTCATGCTATCAGAAGGGTCTCAGGATTGGAATGGGAAGGAGTTGGATATCACATCTCATGCTAAAGGGAGGGTCTCAGGTTTGGAAGGGGAAGGATTTGGATATCACATCTCATGTTATAGGAAGGATCTCAGGTTTGGTATTAGAAGCATTGAGATATCACATCTCATGCTATAGTAAGGGTCTCAGGATTGGAATGGGAAGGAGTTGGATATCACATCTCATGCTAAAGGAAGGGTGTCAGGTTTGGTAGAAGCATTGAGATATCCCATCTCATGCTATAGGAGGGGACTCAGGATTGGAATGGGAAGGTGTTGGATATCACATCTCATGCCATAGGAAGGGTCTCAGGTTTGGTATAAGGATTGAGATATCACATCTCTGCTATCCGAAGGGTCTCAGGATTGGAATGGGAAGGACTTAGATATCACATCTCATGCTATAGGGAGGGTCTCAGTTTTGATATTAGAAGCATTGAGATATCACATCTCATGCTATCGGAAGGGTCTCAGGATTGGAATGAGAAGGAGCTGGATATCACATCTCATGCTAAAGGAAGGGTCTCAGGATTGGTATTAGAAGCATTAAGATATCACATCTCATGGTGTAGGAAGGGTTTCAGGATTGGAATGGGAAGGAGTTGGATATCATATCTCATGCTATAGGAAGGGTCTCAGGATTGGATTGGGAAGGAGTTTGATATCAAATCTCATGCCATTAGGAAGGGTCTCAGGTTTGGTATTAGAAGCATTGAGATATCACATCTCATGCTATAGGAAGTGTCTGAGGATTGGAATGGGAAGGAGTCGGATATCACATCTCATGCTATAGAAGGGTCTCAGGTTTGGTAGAAGCATTGAGATATCACATCTCATGCTATAGGAAGAGTCTCAGGATTGGAATGGGAAGGAGTTGGATATCACGTCTCATGTTATAGGAAGGGTCTCAGGTTTGGTAGTAGAAACATTGAGATATCAAATCTCATGCTATAGGGAGGGACGCAGGATTGGAATGGGACGGAGTTTGATATCACATTTCATGCTATAGGAAGGGTCCAGGTTTGGTAGTAGAAGCATTGAGATGTCGCATCTCATGCTATAGGATGGGTCTCAGGATTGGAATGGGAAGGAGTTGGATATCACATCTCATGCCATAGGAAGGGTCTCAGGTTTGGTATAAGCATTGAGATATAACATCTCTGCTATCGGAAGTGTCTCAGGATTGGGATGGAAAGGAGTTGGATATCACATCTCATACTATAGGAAGGGTCTCAGGTTTGGAACGGGAAGGAGTTGGATATTCCATCTCATGTTATAGGACGGGTCTCAGGTTTGGTATTAGAAGCATTGAGATATCACATCGCATGCTGTAGGAAGGGTTTCAGGTTTGGAATGGGAAGGAATTGGATATCACATCTCATGTCATAGCAAGGATCTCAGGTTTGGTATTAGAAGCATTGAGATATCACATCTCATGCTATAGGCATGGTCTCAGGATTGGAATGGGAAGGAGTTGGATATTACATTCTTGCTATAGGAAGGGTCTCATGTTTGGAATGGGAAGGAGTTGGATACCACATATGCTATAGGAAGGGTCTCAGGTTTGGAACGGGAAGGAGTTGGATATCACATCTCATGTTATAGGAAGGGTCTCAGGTTTGGTATAAGCATTGAGATATCACATCTCTGCTATCGTAAGTGTCTCAGGATTGGAATGGGAAGGAGTTGGATATGCCATCTCAGGCTATAGGAAGGGTCTCAGGTTTGGTATTAGAAGCATTGAGATGTCACATCTCATGCTATAGGAAGGGTCTCAGATTGGAATGGGAAGGAGTTGGATATCACATCTCATGCTATATGAAGGGACTCAGATTTGGTATTACAAGCATTGTGATATTTCATCTCATGCTATAGGAAGGGTCTCAGGATTGGATTGGGAAGGAGTCGGATATCACATCTCATGCTATAGGAAGGGTTTCAGGTTTGGAATGGGAAGAATTTGTATACCACATCTCTTGCTATAGGAAGGGCCTCAGGTTTGGTATGAGAAACATTGAGATATCACATCTCATGGTATGGGAAGGGTCTCAGGATTCGAATGGGAAGGAGTTTGATATCACATCTCATGCCATAGGAAGGGTCTCAGGTTTGGTAGAAGCATTGAGATATCACATCTCATGCTATCAGAAGGGTCTCAGGATTGGATTGGGAAGGAGTTGGATATCCCATATCATGCTATAGGAAGGGTCTCAGGTTTGGTATTAGAAGCATTGAGATATCACGTCTCATGCTATAGGAAGGGTCTCAGGATTGGAATGGGAAGGAGTTGGATATCACATTTCATGCCAAAGGGAGGGTCTCAGGTTTGGAAGGGGAAGGATTTGGATATCACATCTCGTGTTATAGGAAGGATCTCAGGTTTGGTATTAGAAGAATTGAGATATCACATCTCATGCTATCGGAAGGATCTCAGGTTTGGTATTAGAAGCATTGAGATATCACATCTCATGCTCTCAGAAGGATCTCAGGATTGGAATGGGAAGGAGTTGGATATCACATCTCATGCTATCGGAAGGGTCTCAGGATTGGAATGGGAAGGAGCTGGATATCACATCTCATGCTAAAGGAAGGGTCTCAGGTTTGGAAGGGGAAGGATTTGGATATCACATCTCATGTTACAGGACGGGTCTCAGGTTTGGTATTAGAAGCATTGAGATATCACATCTCATGCTATAGGAAGGGTCTCAGGATTGGATTTGGAAGTAGTTGGATATCCCATCTCATGCTATAGGAAGGGTCTCAGGTTGGAATGGGAAGGAGTTGGATATCACATCTCATGTTATAAGAAGGGTCTCAGGATTGGAATGGGAAGGACTTCGACATCACATCTCATGTTATAGGAAGGCTCTCAGGTTTGGAAGGGGGAAGGAGTTGGATATCACATTTCATGTTAGATGTAGGATCTCAGGTTTGGTATTAGAGGCATTGAGACATCACATCTCATGCTATCAGAAGGGTCTAAGGATTGGAATGGGAAGGAGTTGGATATCACATCTCACACTAAAGGGAGGGTCTCTGGTTTGGAAGGGGAAGGATTTGGATATCACATCTCATGTTATAGGAAGGATCTCAGGTTTGGTATTAGAAGCATTGAGATATCACATCTCATGCTATCGGAAGGATCTCAGGTTTGGTATTAGAAGCATTGAGATATCACATCTCATGCTATAGGAAGGATCTCAGGATTGGAATGGGAAGGAGTTGGATATCACATCTCATGCCATAGGAAGGGTCTCAGGTTTGGTATAAGCATTGAGATATCACATCTCTGCTATTCGAAGGGTCTCAGGATTGGAATGGGAAGGACTTAGATATCACATCTCATGCTATAGGGAGGGTCTCAGTTTTGATATTAGAAGCATTGAGATATCACATCTCATGCTATCGGAAGGGTCTCAGGATTGGAATGGGAAGGAGTTGGATATCACATCTCATGCTAAAGGAAGGGTCTCAGGTTTGGTAGAAGCATTGGGATATCACATCTCATGCTATAGGAAGGGTCTCAGGATTGGAATGGGAAGGAGTTGGATATCACATCTCATGTTATAGGATGGGTCTCACGTTTGGTATTAGAAGCATTAAGATATCACATCTCATGGTATAGGAAGGGTTTCAGGATTGGAATGGGAAGGAGTTGGATATCATATCTCATGCTATAGGAAGGGTCTCAGGATTGGATTGGGAAGGAGTTTGATATCAAATCTCATGCCATAGGAAGGGTCTCAGGTTTGGTATTAGAAGCATTTAGATATCACATCTCATGCTATAGGAAGTGTCTGAGGATTGGAATGGGAAGGAGTCGGATATCACATCTCATGCCAAAGGAAGGGTCTCAGGTTTGGTATTAGAAGCATTGAGATATCACATCTCATGCTATAGGAAGTGTCTGAGGATTGGAATGGGAAGGAGTCGGATATCACATCTCATGCTATAGGAAGGGTCTCAGGTTTGGTAGAAGCATTGAGATATCACATCTCATGCTATAGGAAGAGTCTCAGGATTGGAATGGGAAGGAGTTGGATATCACATCTCATGCTATAGGACGGCTCTCAGGTTTGGAAGGGGAAGGAGTTGGATATCACATTTCATGTTAGAGGTAGGATCTCAGGTTTGGTATTAGAGGCATTGAGACATCACATCTCATGCTATCAGAAGGGTCTCAGGATTGGAATGGGAAGGAGTTGGATATCACATCTCACGCTAAAGGGAGGGTCTCAGGTTTGGAAGGGGAAGGATTTGGATATCACATCTCATGTTATAGGAAGGATCTCAGGTTTGGTATTAGAAGCATTGTGATATCACATCTCATGCTATAGGAAGTGTCTGAGGATTGGAATGGGAAGGAGTTGGATATCACATCTCATGCTATAGGAAGGGTCTCAGGATTGGATTTGGAAGTAGTTGGATATCCCATCTCATGCTATAGGAAGGGTCTCAGGTTGGAATGGGAAGGAGTTGGATATCACATCTCATGTTATAGGAAGGGTCTCAGGATTGGAATGGGAAGGACTTCGAAATCACATCTCATGTTATAGGAAGGCTCTCAGGTTTGGAAGGGGAAGGAGTTGGATATCACATTTCATGTTAGATGTAGGATCTCAGGTTTGGTATTAGAGGCATTGAGACATCACATCTCATGCTATCAGAAGGGTCTAAGGATTGGAATGGGAAGGAGTTGGATATCACATCTCACACTAAAGGGAGGGTCTCTGGTTTGGAAGGGGAAGGATTTGGATATCACATCTCATGCTATCGGAAGGGTCTCAGGATTGGAATGGGAAGGAGTTGGATATCACATCTCATGCTAAAGGAAGGGTCTCAGGTTCGGTAGAAGCATTGAGATATCACATCTCATGCTATAGGAAGGGTCTCAGGATTGGAATGGGAAGGAGTTGGATATCACATCTCATGCTATAGGACGGCTCTCAGGTTTGGAAGGGGAAGGAGTTGGATATCACATTTCATGTTAGAGGTAGGATCTCAGGTTTGGTATTAGAGGCATAGAGACATCACAT
The DNA here is from genome assembly GCF_040938575.1 of Ambystoma mexicanum. Classification (NCBI taxonomy): domain Eukaryota; kingdom Metazoa; phylum Chordata; class Amphibia; order Caudata; family Ambystomatidae; genus Ambystoma; species Ambystoma mexicanum. The sequence continues at coordinate 947,519 of NW_027182493.1, read as the reverse complement.
CTCATGCTATCAGAAGGGTCTCAGGATTGGAATGGGAAGGAGTTGAATATCACAACTCACGCTAAAGGGAGGGTCTCAGGTTTGGAAGGGGAAGGATTTGGATATCACATCTCATGTTATAGGAAGGATCTCAGGTTTGGTATTAGAAGCATTGAGATATCACATCTCATGCTATCGGAAGGATCTCAGGTTTGGTATTAGAAGCATTGAGACATCACATCTCATGCTATCAGAAGGGTCTCAGGATTGGAATGGGAAGGAGTTGGATATCACATCTCATGCTAAAGGGAGGGTCTCAGGTTTGGAAGGGGAAGGATTTGAATATCACATCTCATGTTATAGGAAGGATCTCAGGTTTGGTATTAGAAGCATTGAGATATCACATCTCATGCTATAGTAAGGGTCTCAGCATTGGAATGGGAAAGAGTTGGATATCACATCTCATGCTAAAGGAAGGGTGTCAGGTTTGGTATAAGCATTGAGATATCCCATCTTATGCTATAGGAGGGGTCTCAGGATTGGAATGGGAAGGAGTTGGATATCACATCTCATGCCATAGGAAGAGTCTCAGGTTTGGTATAAGCATTGAGATATCACATCTCTGCTATCCGAAGGGTCTCAGGATTGGAATGGGAAGGACTTAGATATCACATCTCATGCTATAGGGAGGGTCTCAGTTTTGATATTAGAAGCATTGAGATATCACATCTCATGCTATCGGAAGGGTCTCAGGATTGGAATGAGAAGGAGCTGGATATCACATCTCATGCTAAAGGAAGGGTCTCAGGTTTGGAAGGGGAAGGATTTGGATATCACATCTTATGTTATAGGACGGGTCTCAGGTTTGGTATTAGAAGCATTAAGATATCACATCTCATGGTGTAGGAAGGGTTTCAGGATTGGAATGGGAAGGAGTTGGATATCATATCTCATGCTATAGGAAGGGTCTCAGGATTGGATTGGGAAGGAGTTTGATATCAAATCTCATGCCATAGGAAGGGTCTCAGGTTTGGTATTAGAAGCATTGAGATATCACATCTCATGCTATAGGAAGTGTCTGAGGATTGGAATGGGAAGGAGTCGGATATCACATCTCATGCTATAGAAGGGTCTCAGGTTTGGTAGAAGCATTGAGATATCACATCTCATGCTATAGGAAGAGTCTCAGGATTGGAATGGGAAGGAGTTCGATATCACGTCTCATGTTATAGGAAGGGTCTCAGGTTTGGTAGTAGAAACATTGAGATATCAAATCTCATGCTATAGGAAGGGACGCAGGATTGGAATGGGACGGAGTTTGATATCACATCTCATGCTATAGGAAGGGTCTCAGGTTTGGTATTAGAAGCATTGAGATATCACATCTCATGCTATAGGAAGTGTCTGAGGATTGGAATGGGAAGGAGTCGGATATCACATCTCATGCTATAGGAAGGGTCTCAGGTTTGGTAGAAGCATTGAGATATCACATCTCATGCTATAGGAAGAGTCTCAGGATTTGAATGGGAAGGAGTTGGATATCACATCTCATGCTATAGGACGGCTCTCAGGTTTGGAAGGGGAAGGAGTTGGATATCACATTTCATGTTAGAGGTAGGATCTCAGGTTTGGTATTAGAGGCATTGAGACATCACATCTCATGCTATCAGAAGGGTCTCAGGATTGGAATGGGAAGGAGTTGGATATCACATCTCACGCTAAAGGGAGGGTCTCAGGTTTGGAAGGGGAAGGATTTGGATATCACATCTCATGTTATAGGAAGGATCTCAGGTTTGGGATTAGAAGCATTGAGATATCACATCTCATGCTATCGGAAGGATCTCAGGTTTGGTATTAGAAGCATTGAGACATCACATCTCATGCTATCAGAAGGGTCTCAGGATTGGAATGGGAAGGAGTTGGATATCACATCTCATGCTAAAGGGACGGTCTCAGGTTTGGAAGGGGAAGGATTTGGATATCACATCTCATGTTATAGGAAGGATCTCAGGTTTGGTATTAGAAGCATTGAGATATCACATCTCATGCTATAGTAAGGGTCTCAGCATTGGAATGGGAAGGAGTTGGATATCACATCTCATGCTAAAGGAAGGGTGTCAGGTTTGGTAGAAGCATTGAGATATCCCATCTCATGCTATAGTAAGGGTCTCAGCATTGGAATGGGAAGGAGTTGGATATCACATCTCACGCTAAAGGGAGGGTCTCAGGTTTGGAAGGGGAAGGATTTGGATATCACATCTCATGTTATAGGAAGGATCTCAGGTTTGGTATTAGAAGCATTGAGATATCACATCTCATGCTATCGGAAGGATCTCAGGTTTGGTATTAGAAGCATTGAGACATCACACCTCATGCTATCAGAAGGGTCTCAGGATTGGAATGGGAAGGAGTTGGATATCACATCTCATGCTAAAGGGAGGGTCTCAGGTTTGGAAGGGGAAGGATTTGGATATCACATCTCATGTTATAGGAAGGATCTCAGGTTTGGTATTAGAAGCATTGAGATATCACATCTCATGCTATAGTAAGGGTCTCAGCATTGGAATGGGAAGGAGTTGGATATCACATCTCATGCTAAAGGAAGGGTGTCAGGTTTGGTAGAAGCATTGAGATATCCCATCTCATGCTATAGGAGGGGTCTCAGGATTGGAATGGGAAGGAGTTGGATATCACATCTCATGCCATAGGAAGGGTCTCAGGTTTGGTATAAGCATTGAGATATCACATCTCTGCTATCCGAAGGGTCTCAGGATTGGAATGGGAAGGACTTAGATATCACATCTCATGCTATAGGGAGGGTCTCAGTTTTGATATTAGAAGCATTGAGATATCACATCTCATGCTATCGGAAGGGTCTCAGGATTGGAATGAGAAGGAGCTGGATATCACATCTCATGCTAAAGGAAGGGTCTCAGGTTTGGAAGGGGAAGGATTTGGATATCACATCTCATGTTATAGGACGGGTCTCAGGTTTGGTATTAGAAGCATTAAGATATCACATCTCATGGTGTAGGAAGGGTTTCAGGATTGGAAGGGGAAGGAGTTGGATATCATATCTCATGCTATAGGAAGGGTCTCAGGATTGGATTGGGAAGGAGTTTGATATCAAATCTCATGCCATAGGAAGGGTCTCAGGTTTGGTATTAGAAGCATTGAGATATCACATTTCATGCTATAGGAAGTGTCTGAGGATTGGAATGGGAAGGAGTCGGATATCACATCTCATGCTATAGAAGGGTCTCAGGTTTGGTAGAAGCATTGAGATATCACATCTCATGCTATAGGAAGAGTGTCAGGATTGGAATGGGAAGGAGTTGGATATCACGTCTCATGTTATAGGAAGGGTCTCAGATTTGGTAGTAGAAACATTGAGATATCAAATCTCATGCTATAGGAAAGGACGCAGGATTGGAATGGGACGGAGTTTGATATCACATCTCATGCTATAGGAAGGGTCTCAGGTTTGGTATTAGAAGCATTGAGATATCACATCTCATGCTATCGGAAGGATCTCAGGTTTGGTATTAGAAGCATTGAGATATCACATCTCATGCTATCAGAAGGGTCTCAGGATTGGAATGGGAAGGAGTTGGATATCACATCTCATGCTAAAGGGAGGGTCTCAGGTTTGGAAGGGGAAGGATTTGGATATCACATCTCATGTTATAGGGAGGATCTCAGGTTTGGTATTAGAAGCATTGAGATATCACATTTCATGCTATAGGAAGTGTCTGAGGATTGGAATGGGAAGGAGTCGGATATCACATCTCATGCTATAGAAGGGTCTCAGGTTTGGTAGAAGCATTGAGATATCACATCTCATGCTATAGGAAGAGTCTCAGGATTGGAATGGGAAGGAGTTGGATATCACGTCTCATGTTATAGGAAGGGTCTCAGGTTTGGTAGTAGAAACATTGAGATATCAAATCTCATGCTATAGGAAGGGACGCAGGATTGGAATGGGACGGAGTTTGATATCACATCTCATGGTATAGGAAGGGTTTCAGGTTTGGTATTATAAGCATTGAGATATCACATCTCATGCTATAGGAAGTGTCTGAGGATTGGAATGGCAAGGAGTCGGATATCACATCTCATGCTATAGGAAGGGTCTCAGGTTTGGTAGAAGCATTGAGATATCACATCTCATGCTATAGGAAGAGTCTCAGGATTGGAATGGGAAGGAGTTGGATATCACATCTCACGCTCTAGGACGGCTCTCAGGTTTGGAAGGGGAAGGAGTTGGATATCACATTTCATGTTAGAGGTAGGATCTCAGGTTTGGTATTAGAGACATTGAGACATCACATCTCATGCTATCAGAAGGGTCTCAGGATTGGAATGGGAAGGAGTTGGATATCACATCTCATGCTAAAGGGAGGGTCTCAGGTTTGGAAGGGGAAGGATTTGGATATCACATTTCATGTTAGAGGTAGGATCTCAGGTTTGGTATTAGAAGCATTGAGATATCACATCTCATGCTATCGGAAGGATCTCAGGTTTGGTATTAGAAGCATTGAGACATCACATCTCATGCTATCAGAAGGGTCTCAGGATTGGAATGGGAAGGAGTTGGATATCACATCTCATGCCAAAGGGAGGGTCTCAGGTTTGGAAGGGGAAGGATTTGGATATCACATCTCATGTTATAGGAAGGATCTCAGGTTTGGTATTAGAAGCATTGAGATATCACATCTCATGCTATAGTAAGGGTCTCAGGATTGGAATGGCAAGGAGTTGGATATCACATCTCATGCTAAAGGAAGGGTGTCAGGTTTGGTAGAAGCATTGAGATATCCCATCTCATGCTATAGGAGGGGTCTCAGGATTGGAATGGGAAGGAGTTGGATATCACATCTCATGCCATAGGAAGGGTCTCAGGTTTGGTATAAGCATTGAGATATCACATCTCTGCTATCCGAAGGGTCTCAGGATTGGAATGGGAAGGACTTAGATATCACATCTCATGCTATAGTGAGGGTCTCAGTTTTGATATTAGAAGCATTGAGATATTACATCTCATGCTATCGGAAGGGTCTCAGGATTGGAATGAGAAGGAGCTGGATATCACATCTCGTGCTAAAGGAAGGGTCTCAGGTTTGGAAGGCGAAGGATTTGGATATCACATCTCATGTTATAGGACGGGTCTCAGGTTTGGTATTAGAAGCATTAAGATATCACATCTCATGGTGTAGGAAGGGTTTCAGGATTGGAATGGGAAGGAGTTGGATATCATATCTCATGCTATAGGAAGGGTCTCAGGATTGGATTGGGAAGGAGTTTGATATCAAATCTCATGCCATAGGAAGGGTCTCAGGTTTGGTATTAGAAGCATTGAGATATCACATCTCATGTTATAGGAAGTGTCTGAGGATTGGAATGGGAAGGAGTCGGATATCACATCTCATGCTATAGAAGGGTCTCAGGTTTGGTAGAAGCATTGAGATATCACATCTCATGCTATAGGAAGAGTCTCAGGATTGGAATGGGAAGGAGTTGGATATCACATCTCATGCTCTAGGACGGCTCTCAGGTTTGGAAGGGGAAGGAGTTGGATATCACATTTCATGTTAGAGGTAGGATCTCAGGTTTGGTATTAGAGGCATTGAGACATCACATCTCATGCTATCAGAAGGGTCTCAGGATTGGAATGGGAAGGAGTTGGATATCACATCTCATGCTAAAGGGAGGGTCTCAGGTTTGGAAGGGGAAGGATTTGGATATCACGTCTCATGTTATAGGGAGGATCTCAGGTTTGGTATTAGAAGCATTGAGATATCACATTTCATGCTATAGGAAGTGTCTGAGGATTGGAATGGGAAGGAGTCGGATATCACATCTCATGCTATAGAAGGGTCTCAGGTTTGGTAGAAGCATTGAGATATCACATCTCATGCTATAGGAAGAGTCTCAGGATTGGAATGGGAAGGAGTTGGATATCACGTCTCATGTTATAGGAAGGGTCTCAGGTTTGGTAGTAGAAACATTGAGATATCAAATCTCATGCTATAGGAAGGGACGCAGGATTGGAATGGGACGGAGTTTGATATCACATCTCATGCTATAGGAAGGGTCTCAGGTTTGGTATTAGAAGCATTGAGATATCACATCTCATGCTATAGGAAGTGTCTGAGGATTGGAATGGGAAGGAGTCGGATATCACATCTCATGCTATAGGAAGGGTCTCAGGTTTGGTAGAAGCATTGAGATATCACATCTCATGCTATAGGAAGAGTCTCAGGATTGGAATGGGAAGGAGTTGGATATCACATCTCATGCTCTAGGACGGCTCTCAGGTTTGGAAGGGGAAGGAGTTGGATATCACATTTCATGTTAGAGGTAGGATCTCAGGTTTGGTATTAGAGACATTGAGACATCACATCTCATGCTATCAGAAGGGTCTCAGGATTTGAATGGGAAGGAGTTGGATATCACATCTCATGCTAAAGGGAGGGTCTCAGGTTTGGAAGGGGAAGGATTTGGATATCACATTTCATGTTAGAGGTAGGATCTCAGGTTTGGTATTAGAAGCATTGATATATCACATCTCATGCTATCGGAAGGATCTCAGGTTTGGTATTAGAAGCATTGAGACATCACATCTCATGCTATCAGAAGGGTCTCAGGATTGGAATGGGAAGGAGTTGGATATCACATCTCATGCTAAAGGAAGGGTGTCAGGTTTGGTAGAAGCATTGAGATATCCCATCTCATGCTATAGGAGGGGTCTCAGGATTGGAATGGGAAGGAGTTGGATATCACATCTCACGCTAAAGGGAGGGTCTCAGGTTTGGAAGGGGAAGGATTTGGATATCACATCTCATGTTATAGGAAGGATCTCAGGTTTGGGATTAGAAGCATTGAGATATCACATCTCATGCTATCGGAAGGATCTCAGGTTTGGTATTAGAAGCATTGAGACATCACATCTCATGCTATCAGAAGGGTCTCAGGATTGGAATGGGAAGGAGTTGGATATCACATCTCATGCTAAAGGGACGGTCTCAGGTTTGGAAGGGGAAGGATTTGGATATCACATCTCATGTTATAGGAAGGATCTCAGGTTTGGTATTAGAAGCATTGAGATATCACATCTCATGCTATAGTAAGGGTCTCAGCATTGGAATGGGAAGGAGTTGGATATCACATCTCATGCTAAAGGAAGGGTGTCAGGTTTGGTAGAAGCATTGAGATATCCCATCTCATGCTATAGTAAGGGTCTCAGCATTGGAATGGGAAGGAGTTGGATATCACATCTCACGCTAAAGGGAGGGTCTCAGGTTTGGAAGGGGAAGGATTTGGATATCACATCTCATGTTATAGGAAGGATCTCAGGTTTGGTATTAGAAGCATTGAGATATCACATCTCATGCTATCGGAAGGATCTCAGGTTTGGTATTAGAAGCATTGAGACATCACACCTCATGCTATCAGAAGGGTCTCAGGATTGGAATGGGAAGGAGTTGGATATCACATCTCATGCTAAAGGGAGGGTCTCAGGTTTGGAAGGGGAAGGATTTGGATATCACATCTCATGTTATAGGAAGGATCTCAGGTTTGGTATTAGAAGCATTGAGATATCACATCTCATGCTATAGTAAGGGTCTCAGCATTGGAATGGGAAGGAGTTGGATATCACATCTCATGCTAAAGGAAGGGTGTCAGGTTTGGTAGAAGCATTGAGATATCCCATCTCATGCTATAGGAGGGGTCTCAGGATTGGAATGGGAAGGAGTTGGATATCACATCTCATGCCATAGGAAGGGTCTCAGGTTTGGTATAAGCATTGAGATATCACATCTCTGCTATCCGAAGGGTCTCAGGATTGGAATGGGAAGGACTTAGATATCACATCTCATGCTATAGGGAGGGTCTCAGTTTTGATATTAGAAGCATTGAGATATCACATCTCATGCTATCGGAAGGGTCTCAGGATTGGAATGAGAAGGAGCTGGATATCACATCTCATGCTAAAGGAAGGGTCTCAGGTTTGGAAGGGGAAGGATTTGGATATCACATCTCATGTTATAGGACGGGTCTCAGGTTTGGTATTAGAAGCATTAAGATATCACATCTCATGGTGTAGGAAGGGTTTCAGGATTGGAAGGGGAAGGAGTTGGATATCATATCTCATGCTATAGGAAGGGTCTCAGGATTGGATTGGGAAGGAGTTTGATATCAAATCTCATGCCATAGGAAGGGTCTCAGGTTTGGTATTAGAAGCATTGAGATATCACATTTCATGCTATAGGAAGTGTCTGAGGATTGGAATGGGAAGGAGTCGGATATCACATCTCATGCTATAGAAGGGTCTCAGGTTTGGTAGAAGCATTGAGATATCACATCTCATGCTATAGGAAGAGTGTCAGGATTGGAATGGGAAGGAGTTGGATATCACGTCTCATGTTATAGGAAGGGTCTCAGATTTGGTAGTAGAAACATTGAGATATCAAATCTCATGCTATAGGAAAGGACGCAGGATTGGAATGGGACGGAGTTTGATATCACATCTCATGCTATAGGAAGGGTCTCAGGTTTGGTATTAGAAGCATTGAGATATCACATCTCATGCTATCGGAAGGATCTCAGGTTTGGTATTAGAAGCATTGAGATATCACATCTCATGCTATCAGAAGGGTCTCAGGATTGGAATGGGAAGGAGTTGGATATCACATCTCATGCTAAAGGGAGGGTCTCAGGTTTGGAAGGGGAAGGATTTGGATATCACATCTCATGTTATAGGGAGGATCTCAGGTTTGGTATTAGAAGCATTGAGATATCACATTTCATGCTATAGGAAGTGTCTGAGGATTGGAATGGGAAGGAGTCGGATATCACATCTCATGCTATAGAAGGGTCTCAGGTTTGGTAGAAGCATTGAGATATCACATCTCATGCTATAGGAAGAGTCTCAGGATTGGAATGGGAAGGAGTTGGATATCACGTCTCATGTTATAGGAAGGGTCTCAGGTTTGGTAGTAGAAACATTGAGATATCAAATCTCATGCTATAGGAAGGGACGCAGGATTGGAATGGGACGGAGTTTGATATCACATCTCATGGTATAGGAAGGGTTTCAGGTTTGGTATTATAAGCATTGAGATATCACATCTCATGCTATAGGAAGTGTCTGAGGATTGGAATGGCAAGGAGTCGGATATCACATCTCATGCTATAGGAAGGGTCTCAGGTTTGGTAGAAGCATTGAGATATCACATCTCATGCTATAGGAAGAGTCTCAGGATTGGAATGGGAAGGAGTTGGATATCACATCTCACGCTCTAGGACGGCTCTCAGGTTTGGAAGGGGAAGGAGTTGGATATCACATTTCATGTTAGAGGTAGGATCTCAGGTTTGGTATTAGAGACATTGAGACATCACATCTCATGCTATCAGAAGGGTCTCAGGATTGGAATGGGAAGGAGTTGGATATCACATCTCATGCTAAAGGGAGGGTCTCAGGTTTGGAAGGGGAAGGATTTGGATATCACATTTCATGTTAGAGGTAGGATCTCAGGTTTGGTATTAGAAGCATTGAGATATCACATCTCATGCTATCGGAAGGATCTCAGGTTTGGTATTAGAAGCATTGAGACATCACATCTCATGCTATCAGAAGGGTCTCAGGATTGGAATGGGAAGGAGTTGGATATCACATCTCATGCCAAAGGGAGGGTCTCAGGTTTGGAAGGGGAAGGATTTGGATATCACATCTCATGTTATAGGAAGGATCTCAGGTTTGGTATTAGAAGCATTGAGATATCACATCTCATGCTATAGTAAGGGTCTCAGGATTGGAATGGCAAGGAGTTGGATATCACATCTCATGCTAAAGGAAGGGTGTCAGGTTTGGTAGAAGCATTGAGATATCCCATCTCATGCTATAGGAGGGGTCTCAGGATTGGAATGGGAAGGAGTTGGATATCACATCTCATGCCATAGGAAGGGTCTCAGGTTTGGTATAAGCATTGAGATATCACATCTCTGCTATCCGAAGGGTCTCAGGATTGGAATGGGAAGGACTTAGATATCACATCTCATGCTATAGTGAGGGTCTCAGTTTTGATATTAGAAGCATTGAGATATTACATCTCATGCTATCGGAAGGGTCTCAGGATTGGAATGAGAAGGAGCTGGATATCACATCTCGTGCTAAAGGAAGGGTCTCAGGTTTGGAAGGCGAAGGATTTGGATATCACATCTCATGTTATAGGACGGGTCTCAGGTTTGGTATTAGAAGCATTAAGATATCACATCTCATGGTGTAGGAAGGGTTTCAGGATTGGAATGGGAAGGAGTTGGATATCATATCTCATGCTATAGGAAGGGTCTCAGGATTGGATTGGGAAGGAGTTTGATATCAAATCTCATGCCATAGGAAGGGTCTCAGGTTTGGTATTAGAAGCATTGAGATATCACATCTCATGTTATAGGAAGTGTCTGAGGATTGGAATGGGAAGGAGTCGGATATCACATCTCATGCTATAGAAGGGTCTCAGGTTTGGTAGAAGCATTGAGATATCACATCTCATGCTATAGGAAGAGTCTCAGGATTGGAATGGGAAGGAGTTGGATATCACATCTCATGCTCTAGGACGGCTCTCAGGTTTGGAAGGGGAAGGAGTTGGATATCACATTTCATGTTAGAGGTAGGATCTCAGGTTTGGTATTAGAGGCATTGAGACATCACATCTCATGCTATCAGAAGGGTCTCAGGATTGGAATGGGAAGGAGTTGGATATCACATCTCATGCTAAAGGGAGGGTCTCAGGTTTGGAAGGGGAAGGATTTGGATATCACGTCTCATGTTATAGGGAGGATCTCAGGTTTGGTATTAGAAGCATTGAGATATCACATTTCATGCTATAGGAAGTGTCTGAGGATTGGAATGGGAAGGAGTCGGATATCACATCTCATGCTATAGAAGGGTCTCAGGTTTGGTAGAAGCATTGAGATATCACATCTCATGCTATAGGAAGAGTCTCAGGATTGGAATGGGAAGGAGTTGGATATCACGTCTCATGTTATAGGAAGGGTCTCAGGTTTGGTAGTAGAAACATTGAGATATCAAATCTCATGCTATAGGAAGGGACGCAGGATTGGAATGGGACGGAGTTTGATATCACATCTCATGCTATAGGAAGGGTCTCAGGTTTGGTATTAGAAGCATTGAGATATCACATCTCATGCTATAGGAAGTGTCTGAGGATTGGAATGGGAAGGAGTCGGATATCACATCTCATGCTATAGGAAGGGTCTCAGGTTTGGTAGAAGCATTGAGATATCACATCTCATGCTATAGGAAGAGTCTCAGGATTGGAATGGGAAGGAGTTGGATATCACATCTCATGCTCTAGGACGGCTCTCAGGTTTGGAAGGGGAAGGAGTTGGATATCACATTTCATGTTAGAGGTAGGATCTCAGGTTTGGTATTAGAGACATTGAGACATCACATCTCATGCTATCAGAAGGGTCTCAGGATTTGAATGGGAAGGAGTTGGATATCACATCTCATGCTAAAGGGAGGGTCTCAGGTTTGGAAGGGGAAGGATTTGGATATCACATTTCATGTTAGAGGTAGGATCTCAGGTTTGGTATTAGAAGCATTGATATATCACATCTCATGCTATCGGAAGGATCTCAGGTTTGGTATTAGAAGCATTGAGACATCACATCTCATGCTATCAGAAGGGTCTCAGGATTGGAATGGGAAGGAGTTGGATATCACATCTCATGCTAAAGGAAGGGTGTCAGGTTTGGTAGAAGCATTGAGATATCCCATCTCATGCTATAGGAGGGGTCTCAGGATTGGAATGGGAAGGAGTTGGATATCACATCTCATGCCATAGGAAGGGTCTCAGGTTTGGTATAAGCATTGAGATATCACATCTCTGCTATCCGAAGGGTCTCAGGATTGGAATGGGAAGGACTTAGATATCACATCTCATGCTATAGGGAGGGTCTCAGTTTTGATATTAGAAGCATTGAGATATCACATCTCATGCTATCGGAAGGGTCTCAGGATTGGAATGAGAAGGAGCTGGATATCACATCTCATGCTAAAGGAAGGGTCTCAGGTTTGGAAGGGGAAGGATTTGGATATCACATCTCATGTTATAGGACGGGTCTCAGGTTTGGTATTAGAAGCATTAAGATATCACATCTCATGGTGTAGGAAGGGTTTCAGGATTGGAAGGGGAAGGAGTTGGATATCATATCTCATGCTATAGGAAGGGTCTCAGGATTGGATTGGGAAGGAGTTTGATATCAAATCTCATGCCATAGGAAGGGTCTCAGGTTTGGTATTAGAAGCATTGAGATATCACATTTCATGCTATAGGAAGTGTCTGAGGATTGGAATGGGAAGGAGTCGGATATCACATCTCATGCTATAGAAGGGTCTCAGGTTTGGTAGAAGCATTGAGATATCACATCTCATGCTATAGGAAGAGTGTCAGGATTGGAATGGGAAGGAGTTGGATATCACGTCTCATGTTATAGGAAGGGTCTCAGGTTTGGTAGTAGAAACATTGAGATATCAAATCTCATGCTATAGGAAAGGACGCAGGATTGGAATGGGACGGAGTTTGATATCACATCTCATGCTATAGGAAGGGTCTCAGGTTTGGTATTAGAAGCATTGAGATATCACATCTCATGCTATCGGAAGGATCTCAGGTTTGGTATTAGAAGCATTGAGATATCACATCTCATGCTATCAGAAGGGTCTCAGGATTGGAATGGGAAGGAGTTGGATATCACATCTCATGCTAAAGGGAGGGTCTCAGGTTTGGAAGGGGAAGGATTTGGATATCACATCTCATGTTATAGGGAGGATCTCAGGTTTGGTATTAGAAGCATTGAGATATCACATTTCATGCTATAGGAAGTGTCTGAGGATTGGAATGGGAAGGAGTCGGATATCACATCTCATGCTATAGAAGGGTCTCAGGTTTGGTAGAAGCATTGAGATATCACATCTCATGCTATAGGAAGAGTCTCAGGATTGGAATGGGAAGGAGTTGGATATCACGTCTCATGTTATAGGAAGGGTCTCAGGTTTGGTAGTAGAAACATTGAGATATCAAATCTCATGCTATAGGAAGGGACGCAGGATTGGAATGGGACGGAGTTTGATATCACATCTCATGGTATAGGAAGGGTCTCAGGTTTGGTATTATAAGCATTGAGATATCACATCTCATGCTATAGGAAGTGTCTGAGGATTGGAATGGCAAGGAGTCGGATATCACATCTCATGCTATAGGAAGGGTCTCAGGTTTGGTAGAAGCATTGAGATATCACATCTCATGCTATAGGAAGAGTCTCAGGATTGGAATGGGAAGGAGTTGGATATCACATCTCACGCTCTAGGACGGCTCTCAGGTTTGGAAGGGGAAGGAGTTGGATATCACATTTCATGTTAGAGGTAGGATCTCAGGTTTGGTATTAGAGACATTGAGACATCACATCTCATGCTATCAGAAGGGTCTCAGGATTGGAATGGGAAGGAGTTGGATATCACATCTCATGCTAAAGGGAGGGTCTCAGGTTTGGAAGGGGAAGGATTTGGATATCACATTTCATGTTAGAGGTAGGATCTCAGGTTTGGTATTAGAAGCATTGAGATATCACATCTCATGCTATCGGAAGGATCTCAGGTTTGGTATTAGAAGCATTGAGACATCACATCTCATGCTATCAGAAGGGTCTCAGGATTGGAATGGGAAGGAGTTGGATATCACATCTCATGCCAAAGGGAGGGTCTCAGGTTTGGAAGGGGAAGGATTTGGATATCACATCTCATGTTATAGGAAGGATCTCAGGTTTGGTATTAGAAGCATTGAGATATCACATCTCATGCTATAGTAAGGGTCTCAGGATTGGAATGGCAAGGAGTTGGATATCACATCTCATGCTAAAGGAAGGGTGTCAGGTTTGGTAGAAGCATTGAGATATCCCATCTCATGCTATAGGAGGGGTCTCAGGATTGGAATGGGAAGGAGTTGGATATCACATCTCATGCCATAGGAAGGGTCTCAGGTTTGGTATAAGCATTGAGATATCACATCTCTGCTATCCGAAGGGTCTCAGGATTGGAATGGGAAGGACTTAGATATCACATCTCATGCTATAGTGAGGGTCTCAGTTTTGATATTAGAAGCATTGAGATATTACATCTCATGCTATCGGAAGGGTCTCAGGATTGGAATGAGAAGGAGCTGGATATCACATCTCGTGCTAAAGGAAGGGTCTCAGGTTTGGAAGGCGAAGGATTTGGATATCACATCTCATGTTATAGGACGGGTCTCAGGTTTGGTATTAGAAGCATTAAGATATCACATCTCATGGTGTAGGAAGGGTTTCAGGATTGGAATGGGAAGGAGTTGGATATCATATCTCATGCTATAGGAAGGGTCTCAGGATTGGATTGGGAAGGAGTTTGATATCAAATCTCATGCCATAGGAAGGGTCTCAGGTTTGGTATTAGAAGCATTGAGATATCACATCTCATGTTATAGGAAGTGTCTGAGGATTGGAATGGGAAGGAGTCGGATATCACATCTCATGCTATAGAAGGGTCTCAGGTTTGGTAGAAGCATTGAGATATCACATCTCATGCTATAGGAAGAGTCTCAGGATTGGAATGGGAAGGAGTTGGATATCACATCTCATGCTCTAGGACGGCTCTCAGGTTTGGAAGGGGAAGGAGTTGGATATCACATTTCATGTTAGAGGTAGGATCTCAGGTTTGGTATTAGAGGCATTGAGACATCACATCTCATGCTATCAGAAGGGTCTCAGGATTGGAATGGGAAGGAGTTGGATATCACATCTCATGCTAAAGGGAGGGTCTCAGGTTTGGAAGGGGAAGGATTTGGATATCACGTCTCATGTTATAGGGAGGATCTCAGGTTTGGTATTAGAAGCATTGAGATATCACATTTCATGCTATAGGAAGTGTCTGAGGATTGGAATGGGAAGGAGTCGGATATCACATCTCATGCTATAGAAGGGTCTCAGGTTTGGTAGAAGCATTGAGATATCACATCTCATGCTATAGGAAGAGTCTCAGGATTGGAATGGGAAGGAGTTGGATATCACGTCTCATGTTATAGGAAGGGTCTCAGGTTTGGTAGTAGAAACATTGAGATATCAAATCTCATGCTATAGGAAGGGACGCAGGATTGGAATGGGACGGAGTTTGATATCACATCTCATGCTATAGGAAGGGTCTCAGGTTTGGTATTAGAAGCATTGAGATATCACATCTCATGCTATAGGAAGTGTCTGAGGATTGGAATGGGAAGGAGTCGGATATCACATCTCATGCTATAGGAAGGGTCTCAGGTTTGGTAGAAGCATTGAGCTATCACATCTCATGCTATAGGAAGAGTCTCAGGATTGGAATGGGAAGGAGTTGGATATCACATCTCATGCTCTAGGACGGCTCTCAGGTTTGGAAGGGGAAGGAGTTGGATATCACATTTCATGTTAGAGGTAGGATCTCAGGTTTGGTATTAGAGACATTGAGACATCACATCTCATGCTATCAGAAGGGTCTCAGGATTTGAATGGGAAGGAGTTGGATATCACATCTCATGCTAAAGGGAGGGTCTCAGGTTTGGAAGGGGAAGGATTTGGATATCACATTTCATGTTAGAGGTAGGATCTCAGGTTTGGTATTAGAAGCATTGATATATCACATCTCATGCTATCGGAAGGATCTCAGGTTTGGTATTAGAAGCATTGAGACATCACATCTCATGCTATCAGAAGGGTCTCAGGATTGGAATGGGAAGGAGTTGGATATCACATCTCATGCTAAAGGAAGGGTGTCAGGTTTGGTAGAAGCATTGAGATATCCCATCTCATGCTATAGGAGGGGTCTCAGGATTGGAATGGGAAGGAGTTGGATATCACATCTCATGCCATAGGAAGGGTCTCAGGTTTGGTATAAGCATTGAGATATCACATCTCTGCTATCCGAAGGGTCTCAGGATTGGAATGGGAAGGACTTAGATATCACATCTCATGCTATAGGGAGGGTCTCAGTTTTGATATTAGAAGCATTGAGATATTACATCTCATGCTATCGGAAGGGTTTCAGGATTGGAATGAGAAGGAGCTGGATATCACATCTCATGCTAAAGGAAGGGTCTCAGGTTTGGAAGGGGAAGGATTTGGATATCACATCTCATGTTATAGGACGGGTCTCAGGTTTGGTATTAGAAGCATTAAGATATCACATCTCATGGTGTAGGAAGGGTTTCAGGATTGGAATGGGAAGGAGTTGGATATCATATCTCATGCTATAGGAAGGGTCTCAGGATTGGATTGGGAAGGAGTTTGATATCAAATCTCATGCCATAGGAAGGGTCTCAGGTTTGGTATTAGAAGCATTGAGATATCACATCTCATGTTATAGGAAGTGTCTGAGAATTGGAATGGGAAGGAGTCGGATATCACATCTCATTCTATAGAAGGGTCTCAGGTTTGGTAGAAGCATTGAGATATCACATCTCATGCTATAGGAAGAGTCTCAGGATTGGAATGGGAAGGAGTTGGATATCACGTCTCATGTTATAGGAAGGGTCTCAGGTTTGGTAGTAGAAACATTGAGATATCAAATCTCATGCTATAGGAAGGGACGCAGGATTGGAATGGGACGGAGTTTGATATCACATCTCATGCTATAGGAAGGGTCCAGGTTTGGTATTAGAAGCATTGAGATATTGCATCTCATGCTATAGGAAGTGTCTGAGGATTGGAATGGGAAGGAGTCGGATATCACATCTCATGCTATAGGAAGGGTCTCAGGTTTGGTAGAAGCATTGAGATATCACATCTCATGCTATAGGAAGAGTCTCAGGATTGGAATGGGAAGGAGTTGGATATCACATCTCATGCTATAGGACGGCTCTCAGGTTTGGAAGGGGAAGGAGTTGGATATCACATTTCATGTTAGAGGTAGGATCTCAGGTTTGGTATTAGAGGCATTGAGACATCACATCTCATGCTATCAGAAGGGTCTCAGGATTGGAATGGGAAGGAGTTGGATATCACATCTCACGCTAAAGGGAGGGTCTCAGGTTTGGAAGGTGAAGGATTTGGATATCACATCTCATGTTATAGGAAGGATCTCAGGTTTGGTATTAGAAGCATTGAGATATCACATCTCATGCTATCGGAAGGATCTCAGGTTTGGTATTAGAAGCATTGAGACATCACATCTCATGCTATCAGAAGGGTCTCAGGATTGGAATGGGTAGGAGTTGGATATCACATCTCATGCTAAAGGGAGGGTCTCAGGTTTGGAAGGGGAAGGATTTGGATATCACATCTCATGTTATAGGAAGGATCTCAGGTTTGGTATTAGAAGCATTGAGATATCACATCTCATGCTATAGTAAGGGTCTCAGGATTGGAATGGGAAGGAGTTGGATATCACATCTCATGCTATCAGAAGGGTCTCAGGATTGGAATGGGTAGGAGTTGGATATCACATCTCATGCTAAAGGGAGGGTCTCAGGTTTGGAAGGGGAAGGATTTGGATATCACATCTCATGTTATAGGAAGGATCTCAGGTTTGGTATTAGAAGCATTGAGATATCACATCTCATGCTATAGTAAGGGTCTCAGGATTGGAATGGGAAGGAGTTGGATATCACATCTCATGCTAAAGGAAGGGTGTCAGGTTTGGTAGAAGCATTGAGATATCCCATCTCATGCTATAGGAGGGGTCTCAGGATTGGAATGGGAAGGAGTTGGATATCACATCTCATGCCATAGGAAGGGTCTCAGGTTTGGTATAAGCATTGAGATATCACATCTCTGCTATCCGAAGGGTCTCAGGATTGGAATGGGAAGGACTTAGATATCACATCTCATGCTATAGGGAGGGTCTCAGTTTTGATATTAGAAGCATTGAGATATCACATCTCATGCTATCGGAAGGGTCTCAGGATTGGAATGAGAAGGAGCTGGATATCACATCTCATGCTAAAGGAAGGATCTCAGGTTTGGAAGGGGAAGGATTTGGATATCACATCTCATGTTATAGGACGGGTCTCAGGTTTGGTATTAGAAGCATTAAGATATCACATCTCATGGTGTAGGAAGGGTTTCAGGATTGGAATGGGAAGGAGTTGGATATCATATCTCATGCTATAGGAAGGGTCTCAGGATTGGATTGGGAAGGAGTTTGATATCAAATCTCATGCCATAGGAAGGGTCTCAGGTTTGGTATTAGAAGCATTGAGATATCACATCTCATGCTATAGGAAGTGTCTGAGGATTGGAATGGGAAGGAGTCGGATATCACATCTCATGCTATAGAAGGGTCTCAGGTTTGGTAGAAGCATTGAGATATCACATCTCATGCTATAGGAAGAGTCTCAGGATTGGAATGGGAAGGAGTTGGATATCACGTCTCATGTTATAGGAAGGGTCTCATGTTTGGTAGTAGAAACATTGAGATATCAAATCTCATGCTATAGGAAGGGACGCAGGATTGGAATGGGACGGAGTTTGATATCACATCTCATGCCAAAGGGAGGGTCTCAGGTTTGGAAGGGGAAGGATTTGGATATCACATCTCGTGTTATAGGAAGGATCTCAGGTTTGGTATTAGAAGAATTGAGATATCACATCTCATGCTATCGGAAGGATCTCAGGTTTGGTATTAGAAGCATTGAGATATCACATCTCATGCTCTCAGAAGGGTCTCAGGATTGGAATGGGAAGGAGTTGGATATCCCATCTCATGCTATAGGAAGGGTCTCAGGTTGGAATGGGAAGGTGTTGGGTATCACATCTCATGTTATAGGAAGGGTCTCAGGATTGGAATGGGAAATACTTCGATATCACATCTCATGCTATAGGAAGGCTCTCAGGTTTGGAAGGGGAAGGAGTTGGATATCACATTTCCCATCTCATGCTATAGGAAGGGTCTCAGGTTTGGTATTAGAAGCATTGAGATATCACATCTCATGCTATAGGAAGGGTCTCAGGATTGAAATGGGAAGGAGTTGGATATCACATCTCATGCCATAGGAAGGGTCTCAGGTTTGGTATAAGCATTGAGATATCGCATCTCTGCTATCGGAAGGGTCTCAGGATTGGAATGGGAAGGAGCTGGATATCACATCTCATGCTAAAGGAAGGGTCTCAGGTTTGGAAGGGGAAGGATTTGGATATCACATCTCATGTTATAGGACGGGTCTCAGGTTTGGTATTAGAAGCATTAAGATATCACATCTTATGGTATAGGAAGGGTTTCAGGATTGGAATGGGAAGGAGTTGGATATCATATCGCATGCTATAGGAAGGGTCTCAGGATTGGAATGGGAAGGAGTTTGATATCAAATCTCATGCCATAGGAAGGGTCTCAGGTTTGGTATTAGAAGCATTGAGATATCACATCTCATGCTATAGGAAGTGTCTGAGGATTGGAATGGGAAGGAGTTGGATATCACACCTCATGCTATAGGAAGGGTCTCAGGTTTGGTAGAAGCATTGAGATATCACATATAATGCTATAGGAAGAGTCTCAGGATTGGAATGGGAAGGACTTGGATATCACATCTCATGCTATAGGGAGGGTCTCAAGTTTGATATTAGAAGCATTGAGATATCACATCTCATGATATGGGAAGGGTCTCAGGATTGGAATGGGAAGGAGTTGGATATCACATCTCATGATAAAGGAAGGGTCTCAGGTTTGGAAGGGGAAGGATTTGGATATCACAACTCATTTTATAGGACGGGTGCAGGTTTGGTATTAGAAGCATTGAGATAGCAAGTCTCCTGGTATAGGAAGGGTCTCAGAATTGGAATGGGAAAGAGTTGGATATCACATCTCAAGCTATAGGAAGGGTCTCGGGATTGGAATGGGAAGGAGTTTGATATCACATCTCATGCCATAGTATGGGTCTCAGGTTTGTAGAAGCATTGGGATATCACATCTCATGCTATCAGAAGGGTATCAGGATTGGATTTGGAAGTAGTTGGATATCCCATCTCATGCTATAGGAAGGGTCTCAGGTTGGAATGGGAAGGAGTTGGATATCACATCTCATGTTATAGGAAGGGTCTCAGGATTGGAATGGGAAGGACTTCGATATCACATCTCGTGTTATAGGAATGCTCTCAGGTTTGGAAGGGGAAGGAGTTGGATATCACATTTCATGTTAGAGGTAGGATCTCAGGTTTGGTATTAGAGGCATTGAGACATCACATCTCATGCTATAAGAAGGGTCTCGGGATTGGAATGGGAAGGAGTTGGATATCACCTCTCATGTTCTAGGAAGGGTCTCAGGTTTGGTAGTAGAAGCATTGAGATATCAAATCTCATGCTATAGGAAGGGACGCAGGATTGGAATGGGAAGGAGTTGGATATCACATCTCATGCCATAGGAAGGGTCCCAGGTTTGGTATAAGCATTGAGATATAATATCTCTGCTATCAGAAGTGTCTCAGGATTGGGATGGGAAGGAGTTGGATATCACATCTCATACTATAGGAAGGGTCTCAGGTTTGGAACGGGAAGGAGTTGGATATCCCATCTCATGTTGTAGGACGGGCCTCAGGTTTGGTATTAGAAGCATTGAGATATCACATTGCATGCTGTAGGAAGGGTTTCAGGTTTGGAATGGGAAGGAATTGGATATCACATCTCATGTCATAGCAAGGATCTCAGGTTTGGTATTGGAAGCATTGAGATATCACATCTCATGCTATAGGCATGGTTTCAGGATTGGAATGGGAAGGAGTTGGATATTACATTCTTGCTATAGGAAGGGTCTCATGTTTGGAATGGGAAGGAGTTGGATACCACATATGCTATAGGAAGGGTCTCAGGTTTGGAACGGGAAGGAGTTGAATATCACATCTCATGTTATAGGAAGGGTCTCGGGTTTGGTATAAGCATTGAGATATCACATCTCTGCTATCGGAAGTGTCTCAGGATTGGAATGGGAAGGAGTTGGATATCCCATCTCGGGCTATAGGAAGGGTCTCAGGTTTGGTATTAGAAGCATTGAGATGTCACATCTCATGCTATAGGAAGGGTCTCAGATTGGAATCGGAAGGAGTTGGATATCACATCTCATGCTATATGAAGGGACTCAGGATTCGAATGGGAAGGAGTTGGATATCCCATATCATGCTATAGGAAGGGTCTCAGGTTTGGTATTAGAAGCATTGAGATATCACGTCTCATGCTATAGGAAGGGTCTCAGGATTGGAATGGGAAGGAGTTGGATATCACATTTCATGTTAGAGGTAGGATCTCAGGTTTGTTAGAGGCATTGAGATATCACATCTCATGCTATCAGAAGGGTCTCAGGATTGGATTGGGAAGGAGTTGGATATCCCATATCATGCTATAGGAAGGGTCTCAGGTTTGGTATTAGAAGCATTGAGATATCACGTCTCATGCTATAGGAAGGGTCTCAGGATTGGAATGGGAAGGAGTTGGATATCACATTTCATGTTAGAGGTAGGATCTCAGGTTTGTTAGAGGCATTGAGATATCACATCTCATGCTATCAGAAGGGTCTCAGGGTTGGAATGGGAAGGAGTTGGATATCACATCTCATGCCAAAGGGAGGGTCTCAGGTTTGGAAGGGGAAGGATTTGGATATCACATCTCGTGTTATAGGAAGGATCTCAGGTTTGGTATTAGAAGAATTGAGATATCACATCTCATGCTATCGGAAGGATCTCAGGCTTGGTATTAGAAGCATTGAGATATCACATCTCATGCTCTCAGAAGGGTCTCAGGATTGGAATGGGAAGGAGTTGGATATCACATCTCATGCTATAGGAAGGGTCTCAGGATTGGAATGGGAAGGAGTTTTATATGACATCACATGCCATAGGAAGGATCTCAGGTTTGGTATTAGAAGCATTGAGACATCACATCTCATGTTATAGGAAGGGTCTCAGGATTGGAATGGGAAGGAGTTGGATATCACATCTCATGCTATAGGAAGGGTCTCAGGTTTGGTATAAGCATTGAGATATCACATCTCATGCTATAGGGAGGGTCTCACGTTTGGAAAGGGAAGGAGTAGGATATCACATTTCATGTTAGAGGTAGGATCTCAGGTTTGGTATTAGAGGCATTGAGATATCACATCTCATGCTATCAGAAGGGTCTCAGGATTGGAATGGGAAGGAGTTGGATATCACATCTCATGCTAAAGGGAGGGTCTCAGGTTTGGAAGGGGAAGGATTTGGATATCACATCTCATGTTATAGGAAGGATCTCAGGTTTGGTATTAGAAGCATTGAGATATCACATCTCATGCTATCGGAAGGGTATCAGGATTGGATTTGGAAGTAGTTGGATATCCCATCTCATGCTATAGGAAGGGTCTCAGGTTTGGTATTAGAAGCATTGAGATATCACATCTCATGCTATAGGAAGGGTCTCAGGATTGGAATGGGAAGGAGTTTGATATCAAATCTTATGCCATAGGAAGGGTCTCAGGTTTGGTATTAGAAGCATTGAGATATCACATCTCATGCTATAGGAAGTGTCTGAGGATTGGAATGGGAAGGAGTTGGATATCACATCTCATGCTATAGGAAGGGTCTCAGGTTTGGTAGAAGCATTGAGATATCACATATCATGCTATAGGAAGAGTCTCAGGATTGGAATGGGAAGGACTTGGATATCACATCTCATGCTATAGGGAGGGTCTCAAGTTTGATATTAGAAGCATTGAGATATCACATCTCATGATATGGGAAGGGTCTCAGGATTGGAATGGGAAGGAGTTGGATATCACATCTCATGATAAAGGAAGGGTCTCAGGTTTGGAAGGGGAAGGATTTGGATATCACAACTCATGTTATAGGATTGGTGCAGGTTTGGTATTAGAAGCATTGAGATAGCAAGTCTCCTGGTATAGGAAGGGTCTCAGAATTGGAATGGGAAAGAGTTGGATATCACATCTCAAGCTATAGGAAGGGTCTCGGGATTGGAATGGGAAGGAGTTTGATATCACATCTCATGCCATAGTATGGGTCTCAGGTTTGGTAGAAGCATTGGGATATCACATCTCATGCTATCGGAAGGGTATCAGGATTGGATTTGGAAGTAGTTGGATATCCCATCTCATGCTATAGGAAGGGTCTCAGGTTGGAATGGGAAGGAGTTGGATATCACATCTGATGTTATAGGAAGGGTCTCAGGATTGGACTGGGAAGGACTTCGATATCACATCTCGTGTTATAGGAAGGCTCTCATGTTTGGAAGGGGAAGGAGTTGGATATCACATTTCATGTTAGAGGTAGGATCTCAGGTTTGGTATTAGAGGCATTGAGACATCACATCTCATGCTATAAGAAGGGTCTCAGGATTGGAATGGGAAGGAGTTGGATATCACATCTCACGCTAAAGGGAGGGTCTCTGGTTTGGAAGGGGAAGGATTTGGATATCACATCTCATGTTATAGGAAGGATCTCAGGTTTGGTATTAGAAGCATTGAGACATCACATCTCATGCTATCGGAAGGATCTCAGGTTTGGTATTAGAAGCATTGAGATATCACATCTCATGCTATCAGAAGGGTCTCAGGATTGGAATGGGAAGGAGTTGGATATCACATCTCATGCTAAAGGGAGGGTCTCAGGTTTGGAAGGGGAAGGATTTGGATATCACATCTCATGTTATAGGAAGGATCTCAGGTTTGGTATTAGAAGCATTGAGATATCACATCTCATGCTATAGTAAGGGTCTCAGGATTGGAATGGGAAGGAGTTGGATATCACATCTCATGCTAAAGGAAGGGTCTCAGTTTGGTAGAAGCATTGAGATATCACATCTCATGCTATTGGAAGGGTCTCAGGATTGGAATGGGAAGGAGTTGGATATCACATCTCATGCCATAGGAAGGGTCTCAGGTTTGGTATAAGCATTGAGATATCACATCTCTGCTATCCGAAGGGTCTCAGGATTGGAATGGGAAGGACTTAGATATCACATCTCATGCTATAGTGAGGGTCTCAGTTTTGATATTAGAAGCATTGAGATATTACATCTCATGCTATCGGAAGGGTCTCAGGATTGGAATGAGAAGGAGCTGGATATCACATCTCGTGCTAAAAGAAGGGTCTCAGGTTTGGAAGGCGAAGGATTTGGATATCACATCTCATGTTATAGGACGGGTCTCAGGTTTGGTATTAGAAGCATTAAGATATCACATCTCATGGTGTAGGAAGGGTTTCAGGATTGGAATGGGAAGGAGTTGGATATCATATCTCATGCTATAGGAAGGGTCTCAGGATTGGATTGGGAAGGAGTTTGATATCAAATCTCATGCCATAGGAAGGGTCTCAGGTTTGGTATTAGAAGCATTGAGATATCACATCTCATGTTATAGGAAGTGTCTGAGGATTGGAATGGGAAGGAGTCGGATATCACATCTCATGCTATAGAAGGGTCTCAGGTTTGGTAGAAGCATTGAGATATCACATCTCATGCTATAGGAAGAGTCTCAGGATTGGAATGGGAAGGAGTTGGATATCACATCTCATGCTCTAGGACGGCTCTCAGGTTTGGAAGGGGAAGGAGTTGGATATCACATTTCATGTTAGAGGTAGGATCTCAGGTTTGGTATTAGAGGCATTGAGACATCACATCTCATGCTATCAGAAGGGTCTCAGGATTGGAATGGGAAGGAGTTGGATATCACATCTCATGCTAAAGGGAGGGTCTCAGGTTTGGAAGGGGAAGGATTTGGATATCACGTCTCATGTTATAGGGAGGATCTCAGGTTTGGTATTAGAAGCATTGAGATATCACATTTCATGCTATAGAAGGGTCTCAGGTTTGGTAGAAGCATTGAGATATCACATCTCATGCTATAGGAAGAGTCTCAGGATTGGAATGGGAAGGAGTTGGATATCACGTCTCATGTTATAGGAAGGGTCTCAGGTTTGGTAGTAGAAACATTGAGATATCAAATCTCATGCTATAGGAAGGGACGCAGGATTGGAATGGGACGGAGTTTGATATCACATCTCATGCTATAGGAAGGGTCTCAGGTTTGGTATTAGAAGCATTGAGATATCACATCTCATGCTATAGGAAGTGTCTGAGGATTGGAATGGGAAGGAGTCGGATATCACATCTCATGCTATAGGAAGGGTCTCAGGTTTGGTAGAAGCATTGAGATATCACATCTCATGCTATAGGAAGAGTCTCAGGATTGGAATGGGAAGGAGTTGGATATCACATCTCATGCTCTAGGACGGCTCTCAGGTTTGGAAGGGGAAGGAGTTGGATATCACATTTCATGTTAGAGGTAGGATCTCAGGTTTGGTATTAGAGACATTGAGACATCACATCTCATGCTATCAGAAGGGTCTCAGGATTTGAATGGGAAGGAGTTGGATATCACATCTCATGCTAAAGGGAGGGTCTCAGGTTTGGAAGGGGAAGGATTTGGATATCACATTTCATGTTAGAGGTAGGATCTCAGGTTTGGTATTAGAAGCATTGATATATCACATCTCATGCTATCGGAAGGATCTCAGGTTTGGTATTAGAAGCATTGAGACATCACATCTCATGCTATCAGAAGGGTCTCAGGATTGGAATGGGAAGGAGTTGGATATCACATCTCATGCTAAAGGAAGGGTGTCAGGTTTGGTAGAAGCATTGAGATATCCCATCTCATGCTATAGGAGGGGTCTCAGGATTGGAATGGGAAGGAGTTGGATATCACATCTCATGCCATAGGAAGGGTCTCAGGTTTGGTATAAGCATTGAGATATCACATCTCTGCTATCCGAAGGGTCTCAGGATTGGAATGGGAAGGACTTAGATATCACATCTCATGCTATAGGGAGGGTCTCAGTTTTGATATTAGAAGCATTGAGATATTACATCTCATGCTATCGGAAGGGTCTCAGGATTGGAATGAGAAGGAGCTGGATATCACATCTCATGCTAAAGGAAGGGTCTCAGGTTTGGAAGGGGAAGGATTTGGATATCACATCTCATGTTATAGGACGGGTCTCAGGTTTGGTATTAGAAGCATTAAGATATCACATCTCATGGTGTAGGAAGGGTTTCAGGATTGGAATGGGAAGGAGTTGGATATCATATCTCATGCTATAGGAAGGGTCTCAGGATTGGATTGGGAAGGAGTTTGATATCAAATCTCATGCCATAGGAAGGGTCTCAGGTTTGGTATTAGAAGCATTGAGATATCACATCTCATGTTATAGGAAGTGTCTGAGAATTGGAATGGGAAGGAGTCGGATATCACATCTCATGCTATAGAAGGGTCTCAGGTTTGGTAGAAGCATTGAGATATCACATCTCATGCTATAGGAAGAGTCTCAGGATTGGAATGGGAAGGAGTTGGATATCACGTCTCATGTTATAGGAAGGGTCTCAGGTTTGGTAGTAGAAACATTGAGATATCAAATCTCATGCTATAGGAAGGGACGCAGGATTGGAATGGGACGGAGTTTGATATCACATCTCATGCTATAGGAAGGGTCCAGGTTTGGTATTAGAAGCATTGAGATATTGCATCTCATGCTATTGGAAGTGTCTGAGGATTGGAATGGGAAGGAGTCGGATATCACATCTCATGCTATAGGAAGGGTCTCAGGTTTGGTAGAAGCATTGAGATATCACATCTCATGCTATAGGAAGAGTCTCAGGATTGGAATGGGAAGGAGTTGGATATCACATCTCATGCTATAGGACGGCTCTCAGGTTTGGAAGGGGAAGGAGTTGGATATCACATTTCATGTTAGAGGTAGGATCTCAGGTTTGGTATTAGAGGCATTGAGACATCACATCTCATGCTATCAGAAGGGTCTCAGGATTGGAATGGGAAGGAGTTGGATATCACATCTCACGCTAAAGGGAGGGTCTCAGGTTTGGAAGGTGAAGGATTTGGATATCACATCTCATGTTATAGGAAGGATCTCAGGTTTGGTATTAGAAGCATTGAGATATCACATCTCATGCTATCGGAAGGATCTCAGGTTTGGTATTAGAAGCATTGAGACATCACATCTCATGCTATCAGAAGGGTCTCAGGATTGGAATGGGAAGGAGTTGGATATCACATCTCATGCTAAAGGGAGGGTCTCAGGTTTGGAAGGGGAAGGATTTGGATATCACATCTCATGTTATAGGAAGGATCTCAGGTTTGGTATTAGAAGCATTGAGATATCACATCTCATGCTATAGTAAGGGTCTCAGGATTGGAATGGGAAGGAGTTGGATATCACATCTCATGCTAAAGGAAGGGTGTCAGGTTTGGTAGAAGCATTGAGATATCCCATCTCATGCTATAGGAGGGGTCTCAGGATTGGAATGGGAAGGAGTTGGATATCACATCTCATGCCATAGGAAGGGTCTCAGGTTTGGTATAAGCATTGAGATATCACATCTCTGCTATCCGAAGGGTCTCAGGATTGGAATGGGAAGGACTTAGATATCACATCTCATGCTATAGGGAGGGTCTCAGTTTTGATATTAGAAGCATTGAGATATCACATCTCATGCTATCGGAAGGGTCTCAGGATTGGAATGAGAAGGAGCTGGATATCACATCTCATGCTAAAGGAAGGATCTCAGGTTTGGAAGGGGAAGGATTTGGATATCACATCTCATGTTATAGGACGGGTCTCAGGTTTGGTATTAGAAGCATTAAGATATCACATCTCATGGTGTAGGAAGGGTTTCAGGATTGGAATGGGAAGGAGTTGGATATCATATCTCATGCTATAGGAAGGGTCTCAGGATTGGATTGGGAAGGAGTTTGATATCAAATCTCATGCCATAGGAAGGGTCTCAGGTTTGGTATTAGAAGCATTGAGATATCACATCTCATGCTATAGGAAGTGTCTGAGGATTGGAATGGGAAGGAGTCGGATATCACATCTCATGCTATAGAAGGGTCTCAGGTTTGGTAGAAGCATTGAGATATCACATCTCATGCTATAGGAAGAGTCTCAGGATTGGAATGGGAAGGAGTTGGATATCACGTCTCATGTTATAGGAAGGGTCTCAGGTTTGGTAGTAGAAACATTGAGATATCAAATCTCATGCTATAGGAAGGGACGCAGGATTGGAATGGGACGGAGTTTGATATCACATCTCATGCCAAAGGGAGGGTCTCAGGTTTGGAAGGGGAAGGATTTGGATATCACATCTCGTGTTATAGGAAGGATCTCAGGTTTGGTATTAGAAGAATTGAGATATCACATCTCATGCTATCGGAAGGATCTCAGGTTTGGTATTAGAAGCATTGAGATATCACATCTCATGCTCTCAGAAGGGTCTCAGGATTGGAATGGGAAGGAGTTGGATATCCCATCTCATGCTATAGGAAGGGTCTCAGGTTGGAATGGGAAGGTGTTGGGTATCACATCTCATGTTATAGGAAGGGTCTCAGGATTGGAATGGGAAATACTTCGATATCACATCTCATGCTATAGGAAGGCTCTCAGGTTTGGAAGGGGAAGGAGTTGGATATCACATTTCCCATCTCATGCTATAGGAAGGGTCTCAGGTTTGGTATTAGAAGCATTGAGATATCACATCTCATGCTATAGGAAGGGTCTCAGGATTGAAATGGGAAGGAGTTGGATATCACATCTCATGCCATAGGAAGGGTCTCAGGTTTGGTATAAGCATTGAGATATCGCATCTCTGCTATCGGAAGGGTCTCAGGATTGGAATGGGAGGGAGCTGGATATCACATCTCATGCTAAAGGAAGGGTCTCAGGTTTGGAAGGGGAAGGATTTGGATATCACATCTCATGTTATAGGACGGGTCTCAGGTTTGGTATTAGAAGCATTAAGATATCACATCTTATGGTATAGGAAGGGTTTCAGGATTGGAATGGGAAGGAGTTGGATATCATATCTCATGCTATAGGAAGGGTCTCAGGATTGGAATGGGAAGGAGTTTGATATCAAATCTCATGCCATACGAAGGGTCTCAGGTTTGGTATTAGAAGCATTGAGATATCACATCTCATGCTATACGAAGTGTCCGAGGATTGGAATGCGAAGGAGTTGGATATCACACCTCATGCTATAGGAAGGGTCTCAGGTTTGGTAGAAGCATTGAGATATCACATATAATGCTATAGGAAGAGTCTCAGGATTGGAATGGGAAGGACTTGGATATCACATCTCATGCTATAGGGAGGGTCTCAAGTTTGATATTAGAAGCATTGAGATATCACATCTCATGATATGGGAAGGGTCTCAGGATTGGAATGGGAAGGAGTTGGATATCACATCTCATGATAAAGGAAGGGTCTCAGGTTTGGAAGGGGAAGGATTTGGATATCACAACTCATTTTATAGGACGGGTGCAGGTTTGGTATTAGAAGCATTGAGATAGCAAGTCTCCTGGTATAGGAAGGGTCTCAGAATTGGAATGGGAAAGAGTTGGATATCACATCTCAAGCTATAGGAAGGGTCTCGGGATTGGAATGGGAAGGAGTTTGATATCACATCTCATGCCATAGTATGGGTCTCAGGTTTGTAGAAGCATTGGGATATCACATCTCATGCTATCAGAAGGGTATCAGGATTGGATTTGGAAGTAGTTGGATATCCCATCTCATGCTATAGGAAGGGTCTCAGGTTGGAATGGGAAGGAGTTGGATATCACATCTCATGTTATAGGAAGGGTCTCAGGATTGGAATGGGAAGGACTTCGATATCACATCTCGTGTTATAGGAATGCTCTCAGGTTTGGAAGGGGAAGGAGTTGGATATCACATTTCATGTTAGAGGTAGGATCTCATGTTTGGTATTAGAGGCATTGAGACATCACATCTCATGCTATAAGAAGGGTCTCGGGATTGGAATGGGAAGGAGTTGGATATCACCTCTCATGTTCTAGGAAGGGTCTCAGGTTTGGTAGTAGAAACATTGAGATATCAAATCTCATGCTACAGGAAGGGACGCAGGATTGGAATGGGACGGAGTTTGATATCACATCTCATGCTATAGGAAGGGTCCAGGTTTGGTATTAGAAGCATTGAGATATCGCATCTCATGCTATAGGAAGGGTCTCAGGATTGGAATGGGAAGGAGTTGGATATCACATCTCATGCCATAGGAAGGGTCCCAGGTTTGGTATAAGCATTGAGATATAACATCTCTGCTATCAGAAGTGTCTCAGGATTGGGATGGGAAGGAGTTGGATATCACATCTCATACTATAGGAAGGGTCTCAGGTTTGGAACGGGAAGGAGTTGGATATCCCATCTCATGTTGTAGGACGGGCCTCAGGTTTGGTATTAGAAGCATTGAGATATCACATTGCATGCTGTAGGAAGGGTTTCAGGTTTGGAATGGGAAGGAATTGGATATCACATCTCATGTCATAGCAAGGATCTCAGGTTTGGTATTGGAAGCATTGAGATATCACATCTCATGCTATAGGCATGGTTTCAGGATTGGAATGGGAAGGAGTTGGATATTACATTCTTGCTATAGGAAGGGTCTCATGTTTGGAATGGGAAGGAGTTGGATACCACATATGCTATAGGAAGGGTCTCAGGTTTGGAACGGGAAGGAGTTGAATATCACATCTCATGTTATAGGAAGGGTCTCGGGTTTGGTATAAGCATTGAGATATCACATCTCTGCTATCGGAAGTGTCTCAGGATTGGAATGGGAAGGAGTTGGATATCCCATCTCGGGCTATAGGAAGGGTCTCAGGTTTGGTATTAGAAGCATTGAGATGTCACATCTCATGCTATAGGAAGGGTCTCAGATTGGAATCGGAAGGAGTTGGATATCACATCTCATGCTATATGAAGGGACTCAGGATTCGAATGGGAAGGAGTTTGATATCACATCTCATGCCATAGGAAGGGTCTCAGGTTTGGTAGAAGCATTGAGATATCACATCTCATGCTATCAGAAGGGTCTCAGGATTGGATTGGGAAGGAGTTGGATATCCCATATCATGCTATAGGAAGGGTCTCAGGTTTGGTATTAGAAGCATTGAGATATCACGTCTCATGCTATAGGAAGGGTCTCAGGATTGGAATGGGAAGGAGTTGGATATCACATTTCATGTTAGAGGTAGGATCTCAGGTTTGTTAGAGGCATTGAGATATCACATCTCATGCTATCAGAAGGGTCTCAGGGTTGGAATGGGAAGGAGTTGGATATCACATCTCATGCCAAAGGGAGGGTCTCAGGTTTGGAAGGGGAAGGATTTGGATATCACATCTCGTGTTATAGGAAGGATCTCAGGTTTGGTATTAGAAGAATTGAGATATCACATCTCATGCTATCGGAAGGATCTCAGGCTTGGTATTAGAAGCATTGAGATATCACATCTCATGCTCTCAGAAGGGTCTCAGGATTGGAATGGGAAGGAGTTGGATATCACATCTCATGCTATAGGAAGGGTCTCAGGATTGGAATGGGAAGGAGTTTTATATGACATCACATGCCATAGGAAGGATCTCAGGTTTGGTATTAGAAGCATTGAGACATCACATCTCATGTTATAGGAAGGGTCTCAAGATTGGAATGGGAAGGAGTTGGATATCACATCTCATGCTATAGGAAGGGTCTCAGGTTTGGTATAAGCATTGAGATATCACATCTCATGCTATAGGGAGGGTCTCACGTTTGGAAAGGGAAGGAGTAGGATATCACATTTCATGTTAGAGGTAGGATCTCAGGTTTGGTATTAGAGGCATTGAGATATCACATCTCATGCTATCAGAAGGGTCTCAGGATTGGAATGGGAAGGAGTTGGATATCACATCTCATGCTAAAGGGAGGGTCTCAGGTTTGGAAGGGGAAGGATTTGGATATCACATCTCATGTTATAGGAAGGATCTCAGGTTTGGTATTAGAAGCATTGAGATATCACATCTCATGCTATCGGAAGGGTATCAGGATTGGATTTGGAAGTAGTTGGATATCCCATCTCATGCTATAGGAAGGGTCTCAGGTTGGAATGGGAAGGTGTTGGGTATCACATCTCATGTTATAGGAAGGGTCTCAGGATTGGAATGGGAAGGACTTCGATATCACATCTCATGTTATAGGAAGGCTCTCAGGTTTGGAAGGGGAAGGAGTTGGATATCACATTTCATGTTAGAGGTAGGATCTCAGGTTTGGTATTAGAGGCATTGAGATATCACATCTCATGCTATCAGAAGGCTCTAAGGATTGGAATGGGAAGGAGTTGGATATCACATCTCATGCCAAAGGGAGGGTCTCAGGTTTGGAAGGGGAAGTATTTGGATATCACATCTCGTGTTATAGGAAGGATCTCAGGTTTGGTATTAGAAGAATTGAGATATCACATCTCATGTTATCGGAAGGATCTCAGGTTTGGTATTAGAAGCATTGAGATATCACATCTCATGCTATCAGAAGGGTCTCAGGATTGGAATGGGAAGGAGTTGGATATCACATCTCATGCTATAGGAAGGGTCTCAGGTTGGAATGGGAAGGAGTTGGATATCACATCTCATGCCATAGGAAGGATCTCAGGTTTGGTATTAGAAGCATTGAGACATCACATCTCATGCTATAGGAAGTGTCTGAGGATTGGAATGGGAAGGAGTCGGATATCACATCTCATGCTATAGAAGGGTCTCAGGTTTGGTAGAAGCATTGAGATATCACATCTCATGCTATAGGAAGAGTCTCAGGATTGGAATGGGAAGGAGTTGGATATCACGTCTCATGTTATAGGAAGGGTCTCAGGTTTGGTAGTAGAAACATTGAGATATCAAATCTCATGCTATAGGAAGGGACGCAGGATTGGAATGGGACGGAGTTTGATATCACATCTCATGCCAAAGGGAGGGTCTCAGGTTTGGAAGGGGAAGGATTTGGATATCACATCTCGTGTTATAGGAAGGATCTCAGGTTTGGTATTAGAAGAATTGAGATATCACATCTCATGCTATCGGAAGGATCTCAGGTTTGGTATTAGAATCATTGAGATATCACATCTCATGCTCTCAGAAGGGTCTCAGGATTGGAATGGGAAGGAGTTGGATATCACATCTCATGCTATAGGAAGGGTCTCAGGATTGGAATGGGAAGGAGTTTTATATGACATCACATGCTATAGGAAGGATCTCAGGTTTGATATTAGAAGCATTGAGACATCACATCTCATGTTATAGGAAGGGTCTCAGGATTGGAATGGGAAGGAGTTGGATATCACATCTCATGCTATAGGAAGGGTCTCAGGTTTGGTATAAGCATTGAGATATCACATCTCATGCTATAGGGAGGGTCTCACGTTTGGAAAGGGAAGGAGTAGGATATCACATTTCATGTTAGAGGTAGGATCTCAGGTTTGGTATTAGAGGCATTGAGATATCACATCTCATGCTATCAGAAGGGTCTCAGGATTGGAATGGGAAGGAGTTGGATATCACATCTCATGCTAAAGGGAGGGTCTCAGGTTTGGAAGGGGAAGGATTTGGATATCACATCTCATGTTATAGGAAGGATCTCAGGTTTGGTATTAGAAGCATTGAGATATCACATCTCATGCTATCGGAAGGGTATCAGGATTGGATTTGGAAGTAGTTGGATATCCCATCTCATGCTATAGGAAGGGTCTCAGGTTTGGTATTAGAAGCATTGAGATATCACATCTCATGCTATAGGAAGGGTCTCAGGATTGAAATGGGAAGGAGTTGGATATCACATCTCATGCCATAGGAAGGGTCTCAGGTTTGGTATAAGCATTGAGATATCGCATCTCTGCTATCGGAAGGGTCTCAGGATTGGAATGGGAAGGAGCTGGATATCACATCTCATGCTAAAGGAAGGGTCTCAGGTTTGGAAGGGGAAGGATTTGGATATCACATCTCATGTTATAGGACGGGTCTCAGGTTTGGTATTAGAAGCATTAAGATATCACATCTTATGGTATAGGAAGGGTTTCAGGATTGGAATGGGAAGGAGTTGGATATCATATCTCATGCTATAGGAAGGGTCTCAGGATTGGAATGGGAAGGAGTTTGATATCAAATCTTATGCCATAGGAAGGGTCTCAGGTTTGGTATTAGAAGCATTGAGATATCACATCTCATGCTATAGGAAGTGTCTGAGGATTGGAATGGGAAGGAGTTGGATATCACATCTCATGCTATAGGAAGGGTCTCAGGTTTGGTAGAAGCATTGAGATATCACATATCATGCTATAGGAAGAGTCTCAGGATTGGAATGGGAAGGACTTGGATATCACATCTCATGCTATAGGGAGGGTCTCAGGTTTGATATTAGAAGCATTGAGATATCACATCTCATGATATGGGAAGGGTCTCAGGATTGGAATGGGAAGGAGTTGGATATCACATCTCATGATAAAGGAAGGGTCTCAGGTTTGGAAGGGGAAGGATTTGGATATCACAACTCATGTTATAGGATTGGTGCAGGTTTGGTATTAGAAGCATTGAGATAGCAAGTCTCCTGGTATAGGAAGGGTCTCAGAATTGGAATGGGAAAGAGTTGGATATCACATCTCAAGCTATAGGAAGGGTCTCGGGATTGGAATGGGAAGGAGTTTGATATCACATCTCATGCCATAGTATGGGTCTCAGGTTTGGTAGAAGCATTGGGATATCACATCTCATGCTATCGGAAGGGTATCAGGATTGGATTTGGAAGTAGTTGGATATCCCATCTCATGCTATAGGAAGGGTCTCAGGTTGGAATGGGAAGGAGTTGGATATCACATCTCATGTTATAGGAAGGGTCTCAGGATTGGAATGGGAAGGACTTCGATATCACATCTCGTGTTATAGGAAGGCTCTCATGTTTGGAAGGGGAAGGAGTTGGATATCACATTTCATGTTAGAGGTAGGATCTCAGGTTTGGTATTAGAGGCATTGAGACATCACATCTCATGCTATAAGAAGGGTCTCAGGATTGGAATGGGAAGGAGTTGGATATCACATCTCACGCTAAAGGGAGGGTCTCTGGTTTGGAAGGGGAAGGATTTGGATATCACATCTCATGTTATAGGAAGGATCTCAGGTTTGGTATTAGAAGCATTG
Source organism: Ambystoma mexicanum (assembly GCF_040938575.1). NCBI lineage: Eukaryota > Metazoa > Chordata > Amphibia > Caudata > Ambystomatidae > Ambystoma > Ambystoma mexicanum. The sequence continues at coordinate 912,455 of NW_027182493.1, read as the reverse complement.
AGACATCACATCTCATGCTATCGGAAGGATCTCAGGTTTGGTATTAGAAGCATTGAGATATCACATCTCATGCTATCAGAAGGGTCTCAGGATTGGAATGGGAAGGAGTTGGATATCACATCTCATGCTAAAGGGAGGGTCTCAGGTTTGGAAGGGGAAGGATTTGGATATCACATCTCATGTTATAGGAAGGATCTCAGGTTTGGTATTAGAAGCATTGAGATATCACATCTCATGCTATAGTAAGGGTCTCAGGATTGGAATGGGAAGGAGTTGGATATCACATCTCATGCTAAAGGAAGGGTCTCAGTTTGGTAGAAGCATTGAGATATCACATCTCATGCTATTGGAAGGGTCTCAGGATTGGAATGGGAAGGAGTTGGATATCACATCTCATGCCATAGGAAGGGTCTCAGGTTTGGTATAAGCATTGAGATATCACATCTCTGCTATCCGAAGGGTCTCAGGATTGGAATGGGAAGGACTTAGATATCACATCTCATGCTATAGGGAGGGTCTCAGTTTTGATATTAGAAGCATTGAGATATCACATCTCATGCTATCGGAAGGGTCTCAGGATTGGAATGAGAAGGAGCTGGATATCACATCTCATGCTAAAGGAAGGGTCTCAGGTTTGGAAGGGGAAGGATTTGGATATCACATCTCATGTTATAGGACGAGTCTCACGTTTGGTATTAGAAGCATTAAGATATCACATCTCATGGTATAGGAAGGGTTTCAGGATTGGAATGGGAAGGAGTTGGATATCATATCTCATGCTATAGGAAGGGTCTCAGGATTGGATTGGGAAGGAGTTTGATATCAAATCTCATGCCATAGGAAGGGTCTCAGGTTTGGTATTAGAAGCATTGAGATATCACATCTCATGCTATAGGAAGTGTCTGAGGATTGGAATGGGAAGGAATCGGATATCACATCTCATGCTATAGGAAGGGTCTCAGGTTTGGTAGAAGCATTGAGATATCACATCTCATGCTACAGGAAGAGTCTCAGGATTGGAATGGGAAGGAGTTGGATATCACATCTCATGCTATAGGAAGGCTCTCAGGTTTGGATGGGGAAGGAGTTGGATATCACATTTCATGTTAGAGGTAGGATCTCAGGTTTGGTATTAGAGGCATTGAGACATCACATCTCATGCTATCCGAAGGATCTCAGGTTTGGTATTAGAAGCATTGAGACATCACATCTCATGCTATCAGAAGGGTCTCAGGATTGGAATGGGAAAGAGTTGGATATCACATCTCATGCTAAAGGGAGGGTCTCAGGTTTGGAAGGGGAAGGATTTGGATATCACATCTCATGTTATAGGAAGGATCTCAGGTTTGGTATTAGAAGCATTGAGATATCACATCTCATGCTATAGGAAGGGTCTCAGGTTTGGTATAAGCATTGAGATATCACATCTCTGCTATCCGAAGGGTCTCAGGATTGGAATGCGAAGGACTTAGATATCACATCTCATGCTATAGGGAGGGTCTCAATTTTGATATTAGAAGCATTGAGATATCACATCCCATGCTATCGGAAGGGTCTCAGGATTGGAATGAGAAGGAGCTGGATATCACATCTCATGCTAAAGAAAGGGTCTCAGGTTTGGAAGGGGAAGGATTTGGATATCACATCTCATGTTATAGGACGGGTCTCAGGTTTGGTATTAGAAGCATTAAGATATCACATCTCATGGTGTAGGAAGGGTTTCAGGATTGGAATGGGAAGGAGTTGGATATCATATCTCATGCTATAGGAAGGGTCTCAGGATTGGATTGGGAAGGAGTTTGATATCAAATCTCATGCCATAGGAAGGGTCTCAGGTTTGGTATTAGAAGCATTGAGTTATCACATCTCATGCTATAGGAAGTGTCTGAGGATTGGAATGGGAAGGAGTCGGATATCCCATCTCATGCTATAGGAAGGGTCTCAGGTTTGGTAGAAGCATTGAGATATCACATCTCATGCTATAGGAAGAGTCTCAGGATTGGAATGGGAAGGAGTTGGATATCACCTCTCATGTTATAGGAAGGGTCTCAGGTTTGGTAGTAGAAACATTGAGATATCAAATCTCATGCTATAGGAAGGGACGCAGGATTGGAATGGGACGGAGTTTGATATCACATCTCATGCTATAGGAAGGGTCCAGGTTTGGTATTAGAAGCATTGAGATATCGCATCTCATGCTATAGGAAGGGTCTCAGGATTGGAATGGGAAGGAGTTGGATATCACATCTCATGCCATAGGAAGGGTCTCAGGTTTGGTATAAGCATTGAGATATAACATCTCTGCTATCAGAAGTGTCTCAGGATTGGGATGGGAAGGAGTTGGATATCACATCTCATACTATAGGAAGGGTCTCAGGTTTGGAACGGGAAGGAGTTGGATATCCCATCTCATGTTATAGGACGGTCCTCAGGTTTGGTATTAGAAGCATTGAGATATCACATCGCATGCTGTAGGAAGGGTTTCAGGTTTGGAATGGGAAGGAATTGGATATCACATCTCATGTGATTGGAATGGGAAGGAGTTTTATATGACATCACATGCCATAGGAAGGATCTCAGGTTTGGTATTAGAAGCATTGAGACATCACATCTCATGTTATAGGAAGGGTCTCAGGATTGGAATGGGAAGGAGTTGGATATCACATCTCATGCTATAGGAAGGGTCTCAGGTTTGTTATAAGCATTGAGATATCACATCTCATGCTATAGAAAGGGTCTCAGGATTGGAATGGGAAGGAGTTGGATATCACATCTCATGCTATAGGGAGGGTCTCACGTTTGGAAAGGGAAGGAGTAGGATATCACATTTCATGTTAGAGGTAGGATCTCAGGTTTGGTATTAGAGGCATTGAGATATCACATCTCATGCTATCAGAAGGGTCTCAGGATTGGAATGGGAAGGAGTTGGATATCACATCTCATGCTAAAGGGAGGGTCTCAGATTTGGAAGGGGAAGGATTTGGATATCACATCTCATGTTATAGGAAGGATCTCAGGTTTGGTATTAGAAGCATTGAGATATCACATCTCATGCTATCGGAAGGGTATCAGGATTGGATTTGGAAGTAGTTGGATATCCCATCTCATGCTATAGGAATGGTCTCAGGTTGGAATGGGAAGGTGTTGGGTATCACATCTCATGTTATAGGAAGGGTCTCAGGATTAGAATGGGAAGGACTTCGATATCACATCTCATGTTATAGGAAGGCTCTCAGGTTTGGAAGGGGAAGGAGTTGGATATCACATTTCATGTTAGAGGTAGGATCTCAGGTTTGGTATTAGAGGCATTGAGATATCACATCTCATGCTATCAGAAGGCTCTAAGGATTGGAATGGGAAGGAGTTGGATATCACATCTCATGCCAAAGGGAGGGTCTCAGGTTTGGAAGGGGAAGTATTTGGATATCACATCTCGTGTTATAGGAAGGATCTCAGGTTTGGTATTAGAAGAATTGAGATATCACATCTCATGTTATCGGAAGGATCTCAGGTTTGGTATTAGAAGCATTGAGATATCACATCTCATGCTATCAGAAGGGTCTCAGGATTGGAATAGGAAGGAGTTGGATATCACATCTCATGCTATAGGAAGGGTCTCAGGTTGGAATGGGAAGGAGTTGGATATCACATCTCATGCCATAGGAAGGATCTCAGGTTTGGTATTAGAAGCATTGAGACATCACATCTCATGTTATAGGAAAGGTCTCAGGATTGGAATGGGAAGGAGTTGGATATCACATCTCATGCTATAGGAAGGGTCTCAGGATTGGAATGGGAAGTCTTTGGATATCACATCTCATGCTATAGGGAGGGTCTCACGTTTGGAAAGGGAAGGAGTAGGATATCACATTTCATGTTAGAGGTAGGATCTCAGGTTTGGTATTAGAGGCATTGCGATATCACATCTCATGCTATCAGAAGGGTCTCAGGATTGGAATGGGAAGGAGTTGGATATCACATCTCATGCTAAAGGGAGGGTCTCAGGTTTGGAAGGGGAAGGATTTTGATATCACATCTCATGTTATAGGAAGGAAATCAGGTTTGGTATTAGAAGCATTGAGATATCACATCTCATGCTAAAGGGAGGGTCTCAGGTTTGGAAGGGGAAGGATTTGGATATCACATCTCATGTTATAGGAAGGATCTCAGGTTTGGTATTAGAAGCTTTGAGATATCACATCTCATGCTATAGGAAGGCTCTCAGGATTGGAATGGGAAGGAGCTGGATATCACATCTCATGCTATAGGAAGGCTCTCAGGATTGGAATGGGAAGGAATTGGATATCACATCTCATGCCATAGGAAGGATCTCAGGTCTGGTATTAGAAGCATTGAGACATCACATCTCATGTTATAGGAAGGGTCTCAGGATTGGAATGGGAAGGAGTTGGATATCACATCTCATGCTATAGGAAGGGTCTCAGGTTTGGTATAAGCATTGAGATATCACATCTCATGCTATAGGAAGGGTCTCAGGATTGGAATGGGAAGTAGTTGGATATCACATCTCATGCTATAGGGAGGGTCTCACGTTTGGAAAGGGGGGGAGTAGGATATCACATTTCATGTTAGAGGTAGGATCTCAGGTTTGGTATTAGAGGCATTGAGATATCACATCTCATGCTATCAGAAGGGTCTCAGGATTGGAATGGGAAGGAGTTGGATATCACATCTCATGCTAAAGGGAGGGTCTCAGGTTTGGAAGGGGAAGGATTTTGATATCACATCTCATGTTATAGGAAGGAAATCAGGTTTGGTATTACAAGCAATGAGATATCGCATCTCATGCTATCGGAAGGATCTCAGGTTTGGTATTAGAGGCATTGAGATATCACATCTCATGCTATCGAAAGGGTATCAGGATTGGATTTGGAAGTAGTTGGATATCCCATCTCATGCTATAGGAAGGGTCTCAGGATTGGAATGAGAAGGAGCTGGATATCACATCTCATGCTAAAGGAAGGGTCTCAGGTTTGGAAGGGGAAGGATTTGGATATCACATCTCATGTTATAGGACGGGTCTCACGTTTGGTATTAGAAGCATTAAGATATCACATCTCATAGTATAGGAAGGGTTTCAGGATTGGAATGGGAAGGAGTTGGATATCATATCTCATGCTATAGGAAGGGTCTCAGGATTGTATTGGGAAGGAGTTTGATATCAAATCTCATGCCATAGGAAGGGTCTCAGGTTTGGTAGAAGCATTGAGATATCACATCTCATGCTACAGGAAGAGTCTCAGGATTGGAATGGGAAGGAGTTGGATATCACATCTCATGTTATAGGAAGGCTCTCAGGTTTGGATGGGGAAGGAGTTGGATATCACATTTCATGTTAGAGGTAGGATCTCAGGTTTGGTATTAGAGGCTTTGAGACATCACATCTCATGCTATCAGAAGGGTCTCAGGATTGGAATGGGAAGGAGTTGGACATCACATCTCACGCTAAAGGGAGGGTCTCAGGTTTGGAAGGGGAAGGATTTTGATATCACATCTCATGTTATAGGAAGGATCTCAGGTTTGGTATTAGAAGCATTGAGATATCACATCTCATGCTATCGGAAGGATCTCAGGTTTGGTATTAGAAGCATTGAGACATCACATCTCATGCTATCAGAAGGGTCTCAGGATTGGAATGGGAAGGAGTTGGATATCACATCTCATGCTAAAGGGAGGGTCTCAGGTTTGGAAGGGGAAGGATTTGGATATCACATCTCATGTTATAGGAAGGATCTCAGGTTTGGTATTAGAAGCATTGAGATATCACATCTCATGCTATAGGAAGGCTCTCAGGATTGGAATGGGAAGGAGTTGGATATCACATCTCATGCTATAGGAAGGCTCTCAGGATTGGAATGGGAAGGAATTGGATATCACATCTCATGCCATAGGAAGGATCTCAGGTCTGGTATTAGAAGCATTGAGACATCACATCTCATGTTATAGGAAGGGTCTCAGGATTGGAATGGGAAGGAGTTGGATATCACATCTCATGCTATAGGAAGGGTCTCAGGTTTGGTATAAGCATTGAGATATCACATCTCATGCTATAGGAAGGGTCTCAGGATTGGAATGGGAAGTAGTTGGATATCACATCTCATGCTATAGGGAGGGTCTCACGTTTGGAAAGGGGGGGAGTAGGATATCACATTTCATGTTAGAGGTAGGATCTCAGGTTTGGTATTAGAGGCATTGAGATTTCACATCTCATGCTATCAGAAGGGTCTCAGGATTGGAATGGGAAGGAGTTGGATATCACATCTTATGCTAAAGGGAGGGTCTCATGTTTGGAAGGGGAAGGATTTTGATATCACATCTCATGTTATAGGAAGGAAATCAGGTTTGGTATTACAAGCATTGAGATATCGCATCTCATGCTATCGGAAGGATCTCAGGTTTGGTATTAGAGGCATTGAGATATCACATCTCATGCTATCGAAAGGGTATCAGGATTGGATTTGGAAGTAGTTGGATATCCCATCTCATGCTATAGGAAGGGTCTCAGGATTGGAATGAGAAGGAGCTGGATATCACATCTCATGCTAAAGGAAGGGTCTCAGGTTTGGAAGGGGAAGGATTTGGATATCACATCTCATGTTATAGGACGGGTCTCACGTTTGGTATTAGAAGCATTAAGATATCACATCTCATAGTATAGGAAGGGTTTCAGGATTGGAATGGGAAGGAGTTGGATATCATATCTCATGCTATAGGAAGGGTCTCAGGATTGTATTGGGAAGGAGTTTGATATCAAATCTCATGCCATAGGAAGGGTCTCAGGTTTGGTAGAAGCATTGAGATATCACATCTCATGCTACAGGAAGAGTCTCAGGATTGGAATGGGAAGGAGTTGGATATCACATCTCATGTTATAGGAAGGCTCTCAGGTTTGGATGGGGAAGGAGTTGGATATCACATTTCATGTTAGAGGTAGGATCTCAGGTTTGGTATTAGAGGCATTGAGACATCACATCTCATGCTATCAGAAGGGTCTCAGGATTGGAATGGGAAGGAGTTGGACATCACATCTCACGCTAAAGGGAGGGTCTCAGGTTTGGAAGGGGAAGGATTTGGATATCACATCTCATGTTATAGGAAGGATCTCAGGTTTGGTATTAGAAGCATTGAGATATCACATCTCATGCTATCGGAAGGATCTCAGGTTTGGTATTAGAAGCATTGAGACATCACATCTCATGCTATCAGAAGGGTCTCAGGATTGGAATGGGAAGGAGTTGGATATCACATCTCATGCTAAAGGTAGGGTCTCAGGTTTGGAAGGGGAAGGATTTGGATATCACATCTCATGTTATAGGAAGGATCTCAGGTTTGGTATTAGAAGCATTGAGATATCACATCTCATGCTATAGTAAGGGTCTCAGGATTGGAATGGGAAGGACTTAGATATCACATCTCATGCTATAGGGAGGGTCTCAGTTTTGATATTAGAAGCATTGAGATATCACATCTCATGCTATCGGAAGGGTCTCAGGATTGGAATGAGAAGGTGCTGGATATCACATCTCATGCTAAAGGAAGGGTCTCAGGTTTGGAAGGGGAAGCATTAAGATATCACATCTCATGGTGTAGGAAGGGTTTCAGGATTGGAATGGGAAGGAGTTGGATATCATATCTCATGCTATAGGAAGGGTCTCAGGATTGGATTGGGAAGGAGTTTGATATCAAATCTCATGCCATGGGAAGGATCTCAGGTTTGGTATTAGAAGCATTGAGTTATCACATCTCATGCTATAGGAAGTGTCTGAGGATTGGAATGGGAAGGAGTCGGATATCACATCTCATGCTATAGGAAGGGTCTCAGGTTTGGTAGAAGCATTGAGATATCACATCTCATGCTATAGGAAGAGTCTCAGGATTGGAATGGGAAGGAGTTGGATATCACGTCTCATGTTATAGGAAGGGTCTCAGGTTTGGTAGTAGAAACATTGAGATATCACATCTCATGCTATAGGAAGGGACGCAGGATTGGAATGGGACGGAGTTTGATATCACATCTCATGCTATAGGAAGGGTCTCAGGTTGGAATGGGAAGGTGTTGGTTATCACATCTCATGTTATAGGAAGGGTCTCAGGATTGGAATGGGAAGGACTTCGATATCACATCTCATGTTATAGGAAGGCTCTCAGGTTTGGAAGGGGAAGGAGTTGGATATCACATTTCATGTTAGAGGTAGGATCTCAGGTTTGGTATTAGAGGCATTGAGATATCACATCTCATGCTATCAGAAGGCTCTAAGGATTGGAATGGGAAGGAGTTGGATATCACATCTCATGCCAAAGGGAGGGTCTCAGGTTTGGAAGGGGAAGTATTTGGATATCACATCTCGTGTTATAGGAAGGATCTCAGGTTTGGTATTAGAAGCATTGAGATATCACATCTCATGCTAAAGGGAGGGTCTCAGGTTTGGAAGGGGAAGGATTTGGATATCACATCTCATGTTATAGGAAGGATCTCAGGTTTGGTATTAGAAGCTATGAGATATCACATGTCTCAATGCTTCTAATACCAAATCTGAGATCCTTCCTATAACACGAGATGTGATATCAAAATCCTTCCCCTTCCAAACCTGAGACCCTCCCTTTGGCATGAGATGTGATATCCAACTCCTTCCCATTCCAATCCTGAGACCCTTCCTACAGCATGAGATGTGATATCTCAATGATTCTAATAACAAACCCGAGACCCGTCCTATAACATGAGATGGGATATCCAACTCCTTCCCATTCCAATCCTGAGACCCTTCCTATAGCATGAGATGTGATATCTCAATGCTTATACCAAACCTGAGACCCTTCCTATAGCATGAGATGTGATATCCAAATCCTTCCCATTCCAATCCTGAGACCCTTCCTATAGCATGAGATGTGATATCTCAATGCCTCTAATACCAAACATGAGATCCATTTTCTAACATGAAATGTGATATCCAACTCCTTCCCTTTCCAAACCTGAGAGCCTACCTATAGCATGAGATGTGATATCCAAGTCCTTCCCATTCCAATCCTTAGACCCTTCCTACAGCATGAAATGTGATATCTCAATGATTCTAATACCAAACCTGAGACCCGTCCTATAACATGAGATGGGATATCCAACTCCTTCCATTTCAATCCTGAGACCCTTCTGATAGCAGAGATGTGATATCTCAATGCTCATACCAAACCTGAGACCCTTCCTATGGCATGAGATGTCATATACAACTCCTTCCCATTCCAATCCTGAGACCCTTCCTATAGCATGAGATGTGATATCTCAATGCTTCTACTAATACCAAACCCGAGACCCGTCTGATAGCATGAGATGTGATATCCAACTCCTTCCCATCCCAATCCTGAGACACTTTCGATAGCAGAGATGTGATATCTCAATTCTTATACCAAACCTGAGACCCTTCCTATGGCATGAGATGTCATATACAACTCCTTCCCATTCGAATCCTGAGACCCTTCCTATAGAATGAGATGTGATATCTCAATGCTTCTACTAATACCAAACCCGAGACCCGTCCTATAGCATGAGATGTGATATCCAACATCTTCCCATTCCAAACCTGAGACCCTTCCGATAGCAGAGATGTGATATCTCAATGTCTCTAATAGCAAACCTGAGATCCTTCCGATAGCATGAGATGTGATATCTCAATGCTTCTAATACCAAACCTGAGATCCTTCCTATAACATGAGATGTGATATCCAAATCCTTCCCATTCCAATCCTGAGACACTTCCGATAGCATGAGATGTGATATCTCAATGCTTATACCAAACCTGAGACCCTTCCTATAGCATGAGATGTGATATCCAACTCCTTCCCATTCCAATCCTGAGACCCTTCCTATAACATGAGATGTGATGTCTCAATGCTTCTAATACCAAACCTGAGATCCTTCCTATGGCATGAGATGTGATATCCAACTCCTTCCCATTCCAACCTGAGACCCTTCCTATAGCATGAGATGGGATATCCAACTCCTTCCCATTCCAATCCTGAGACCCTTCTGATAGCATGAGATGTGATATCTCAATGCTTCTAATACCAAACCTGAGATCCTTCCGATAACATGAGATGTGATATCTCAATTCTTCTAATACCAAACCTGAGATCCTTCCTATAACACGAGATGTGATATCCAAATACTTCCCCTTCCAAACCTGAGACCCTCCCTTTGGCATGAGATGTGATATCCAACTCCTTCCCATTCCAATCCTTAGAGCCTTCTGATAGCATGAGATGTGATATCTCAATGCCTCTAATACCAAACCTGAGATCCTACCTCTAACATGAAATGTGATATCCAACTCCTTCCCCTTCCAAACCTGAGAGCCTTCCTAGAACATGAGATGTGATATCGAAGTCCTTCCCATTCCAATCCCGAGACCCTTCCTATAGTTTAAGATGTGATATCCAACTCCTTCCCATTCCAATTCTGAGACCCTTCCTATACCAGGAGACTTGCTATCTCAATGCTTCTAATACCAAACCTGACACCCGTCCTATAACATGAGTTGTGATATCCAAATCCTTCCCCTTCCAAACCTTAGACCCTTCCTTTATCATGAGATGTGATATCTCAATTCTTCTAATACCAAACCTGAGATCCTTCCTATAACACGAGATGTGATATCCAAATCCTTCCCATTCCAATCCTGAGACCCTTCCCATATCATGAGATTTGTTATCTCAATGCTTCTAATATCAAACTTGAGACATTCCCTATAGCATGAGATGTGATATCCAAGTCCTTCCCATTCCAATCCTGAGACCCTTCCTACAGCATGAGATGTGATATCTCAATGCTTCTAATACCAAAACTGAGACCCTTCCTATAACATGATATGGGATATACAACTCCTTCCCATTCCAATCCTGAGACCCTTCCTATAGCATGAGATGTGATATCTCAATGCTCATACCAAACCTGAGACCCTTCCTATAGCATGAGATGTGATATCCCATTCCTTCCCATTCCAAAATGAGACCCTTCCTATAGCATGAGATGTGATGTCTCAATGCTTCCAATACCAAATCTGAGATCCTTCCTATAACACGAGATGTGATATCAAAATCCTTCCCCTTCCAAACCTGAGACCCTCCCTTTGGCATGAGATGTGATATCCAACATCTTCCCATTCCAATCCGGAGACCCTTCCTACAGCATGAGATGTGATATCTCAATGATTCTAATAACAAACCCGAGACCCGTCCTATAACATGAGATGTGATATCCAACTCCTTCCCATTCCAATCCTGAGACCCTTCCTATAGCATGAGATGTGATATCTCAATGCTTATACCAAACCTGAGACCCTTCCTATAGCATGAGATGTGATATCCAAATCCTTCCCATTCCAATCCTGAGACCCTTCCTATAGCATGAGATGTGATATCTCAATGCCTCTAATACCAAAAATGAGATCCATCCTCTAACATGAAATGTGATATCCAACTCCTTCCCTTTCCAAACCTGAGAGCCTAACTATAGCATGAGATGTGATATCCAAGTCCTTCCCATTCCAATCCTTAGACCTTTCCTACAGCATGAGATGTGATATCTCAATGCTTATACCAACCCTGAGACCCTTCCTCTAACATGAGATGTGGTATCCAACTCCTTCGCATTCCAAACATGAGACCCTTCCTATAGCAAGAATGTAATATCCATCTCCTTCCCAATCCAATCCTGAGACCATTCCTATAGCATGAGATGTGATATCTCAATGCTTCTAATAGCAAACCTGTGATCCTTCCTATGACATGAGATGTGATATCCAATTCCTTCCCATGCCAAACCGGAGACCCTTCCTACAGCATGTGATGTGATATCTCAATGCTTCTACTAATACCAAACCCGAGACCCGTCCTATAACATGAGATGTGATATCCAACTCCTTCCCATTCCAAACCTGAGACCCTTCCGATAGCAGAGATGTGATATCTCAATGTCTCTAATACCAAACCTGAGATCCTTCCGATAGCATGAGATGTGATATCTCAATGCTTCTAATACCAAACCTGAGATCCTTCCTATAACATGAGATGTGATATCCAAATCCTTCCCGTTCCAAACCTGAGACCCTTCCGATAGCATGAGATGTGATATCTCAATGCCTCTAATACCAAACCTGAGATCCTTCGGATAGCATGAGATGTGATATCTCAATGCTTCTAATACCAAACCTGAGATCCTACCTCTAACATGAAATGTGATATCCAACTCCTTCCCTTTCCAAACCTGAGAGCCTTCCTATAGCATGAGATGTGATATCCAAGTCCTTCTCATTCCAATCCGGAGACCCTTCCTATAACATGAGATGTGATATCCAACTCCTTCTGAGTCCAACCTGAGACCCTTCCTATAGCATGAGATTGGATATCCAACTCCTTCCAAATCCAATCCTGATACCCTTCTGATTGCATGAGATGTGATATCCCAATGCTTCTACCAAACCTGAGACCCATACTATGACATCAGATGTGATATCAAACTGCTTCCCATTCCAATCTTGAGACCCTTCCTATAGCTTGAGATGTGATATCCAACTCCTTCCCATTCCAATTCTGAGACCCTTCCTATACCATGAGACTTGATATCTCAATGCTTCTACCTACCTACCACACTATTGCATGAGATGTGATATCAAACTCCTTCCAATTCCAATCCTGAGAACCTTCCTATAACATGAGATGAGATATCCAAATCCTTCCCCTTCCAAACCTTAGACCCTTTCTTTATCATGAGAAGTGATATCCAACTCCTTCCCATTCCAATCCTGAGACCCTTCCGATAGTATGAGATGTGATATCCCAATGCTTCTAATACCAAACCTGAGACCCTTCCTATAGCATGACATGTGATATCAAACTCCTTCCCATTCCAATCCTGAGACTCAGATCCCCCGTCTAACCTTCTCACCACTCCTAGCTCCCGGATTGGTCCTGCTCTCCTGCTGTCTCTTTTCTCCCTTCTTCGGCTTCCTTGCCTCTCTCCTTCATCATCTGCCCTAGTTCAGGCTCCTTCTACACCTCCGCAGGGAGTACCTGATTTGTTCCCCTCCCCACTCTCAACTCTCATTCAGTTTCAAACAATCTGACATCTGACACTTCCTCGAAGAATCTGACAATGATGTCCTTGGTCTAACCGAGATATGGTTGACGGCTAGCGCTGTCTCGAGCTTTGACACTCTCCTTCCTGATGACAAGTTCCTCTCCATGCCCAGATCCAACCGTTCTTGTGGGGCAGTATCCTTGATTCCCGTAGTAGATTGCTTTCCTATGCAGGCCGACTCCTCTTACGAATGCCTTGTCTGCATTCATTCTCTCTGTCCTGGCCATTCTCTCACTGTGGCTATCTACCTGCCCCCTTCATCTCTCAGTGGATGGACTTCTCCATCCTGGCCTCCTACCACTCAACTCCGCCTACTTTGAGAATTCAACATGAACCTGTATGCTTCCTGACCTGGACTTTTACGAGATCTGCAACTCTTCATGCCGCTGGCCCTACACACTCTGCAGGGAATACTCTGGATTTTCTGATCTCAGACCTCCCCCCTCTGTAACCCTCTCAACAATCCTCTCCCATGGTGTTCACGTTCTCCTCTCCAAAGAAGGATAACTACCAGCTGGTCCTCCTCAGAGGCGTTCTTCCTTTCTGTCCCTGGTCCCTGCACCGTTTCGCCTTGCAAACACTCGCTTCCCTGCTCTCTGGTTTAGAAGCTGTTCCTTCTCAGAGGCCTTCTTCCTTTCTGTCCTTGTTCTCTGCATCGTTTCGCGTTGCAAGTACTCGCTTCCCAGCTCTCTGGTTTAGACGCGTTTCCTGCCTTCTCTCCTCTTCCCGCTGCCTTCAAACCAACAAATGAGCTTCAAAAGAAACACGTTGCTCAGAATGCTTTATAACACCCATTATTCAACATGTAGCCGTAACCCGCTAGACGCATTGAAACGTGCTAAAAACTAGCAAAAACAGCTAGAAAATGTATTTTCCTCGCGTTTTTGTAAATGCGAATTCTGGTGGGTTCCCATGTTGTATGTACTGTGTCCGTGCGTTTGTTGTCCAATCATGAAGATTTTAACCACTGTTCTCCTATACAAGGGGGGTTCAACATCTACTGCTGTTCACAGGCTGAATGTATACGGCTGAAATCTTCAATGCATTATCAGCTTTCCTGTTTTGGAACGTGTATTTGCCATCTGTTAATGCAGTCGCCCTGTGTTCATCGTCCCTTCTAGTTTACAGGCTGCACTCCCCTGGTGATCACATTCTCCTCTCCAGAGCAGGCTAACTACCAGCTGCTCCTCCTCAGAGGCGTTTATCCTTTCTATCCCTGCTCCCTGCACCGTTTCGCGTTGCTTGGACTCGCTTCCCAGCTCTCTGGTTTAGATGCGTGTTCCCTGCCTTCTCTCCTCTTCCCGCTGCCTTCAAATCAACAAATGAGCTCCAAAAGATACACAGTGCTCAGAATGCTTTATAACACCCATTAGCAGGGACAGAAAGGAAGACCGCCTCTGAGGAGGAACAGCGTCTAAACCAGAGAGCAGGGAAGCGAGTGTTTGCAACGCGAAACGGTGCAGGGGACAGGGACAGAAAGGAATAACGCCTTTGAGGCGGAACAGCTGTTAGTTAGCCTTCTTTGGAGAAGAGAACGTGATCACCACGGGAGTGCAGCCTTGAAACTAGAAGGGACGATGAAAATATGGTGACTGGAATAACATGGCAAATACACTTTCCAGAACAGTCGGGTTACCCGATAATGCATTGAAGATTTCAGCAGTATACATTCAGCCTGTGAACAGTAGATTTTGATCCCCCCCCCTTGCATGGGTGACGAGTGGTTAAAAGCATCAGGATTCCACTGAACAAATGCACGAACCGAGTACAAAATGGGAATCCACCAGAATTCGCATTTACCAAAACGCGAGGAAAGTACATTTTCTAGCTATTTTTGCTAGTTTTTTAGCACTTTTCAATACGTCTAGCGGGTTACAGCTATATCTTGAATAATGGGTGTTATAAAGCATTCTGAGCACCGTGTATCTTTTGAAGCTCATTTGTTTATTTCAAGGCCGCGGGAAGCGGAGAGAAGGCAGGGAACACGCGTCTAAACCAGAGAGCTGGGAAGCGAGTACTTGCAACACGAAACGGTGCAGGGAGCAGGGACAGATAGGAAGAACTCCTCTGAGGAGGAACAGCTGGTAGTTAGCCTTCTTTGGAGATGAGAACTTGATCACCACGGGAGAGGATTGTTGAGAGGGTTACAGAGGGGGAGGTCTGAGATCAGAAAATCCTGAGTATTCCCAGCAGTTTGTAGGGCCAGCGACATGAAGAGTTGCCGATCTCGTAAAAGTCCAGGTCAGGAAGCATACAGGTTCATGTTGAATTCTCCAAGTAGGCGGAGTTGAGTGGTAGGAGGCCAGGATGGAGAAGTCCATCCACTGAGAGAGGAAGGGGGCAGGCAAATAGCCACGGTGAGAGAATGGGCAGGAAAGAGAGAATGCATGCAGACAAGGCATTCGTGAGAGGAGTCGGCCTGCATAGGAAAGCAATTTACTACAGGAATCAAGGATACTCCCCCTCAAGAACGGTTGGATCTGAGCATGGAGAGGAACTTGTCATCAGGGAGGAGAGTGTCGAAGCTCGAGACAGCGCTGGCCGTCAACCATGTCTCGGTTAGACCAAGGACATCAAGGTCGGGTTCTTCCGGGAAATGGCAGATGTCAGATGAGTGTTTGAAACTGAGTGAGAGTTGAGAGTGGGGAGGGGTACAAATCAGTAATCCCTGCGGAGGTGTAGAAGGAGCCTGAACTAGGGCAGATGAGGAAGGAGAGAGGAAAGGAAGCAGAAGAAGGGAGAGAAGAGACAGAAGGAGAGCATGATCAATCCGGGAGCTAGGTGTGGTGAGAAGGTTAGACGGGGAGGTCTGAGTCTCAGGATTGGAATGGGAAGGAGTTGGATATCACATCTCATGCTATAGGGAGGTTCTCAGGTTTGATATTAGAAGCATTCAGATATCACATCTCATGCTATAGGAAGTGTCTCAGGATTGGAATGGGAAGGAGTTGGATATCCCATCTCATGCCATAGGAAGGGTCTCAGGTTTGGAAGGGGAAGGATTTGGATTGCACATCTCATGTTATAGGATGGTTCTCATGTTTGGTTTTAGAAACATTGAGATATCACATCTCATGCTATCGGAAGGGTCTCAGGTTTGGAATGGGAAGGAGTTGGATATCACATCTCATGTTATAGGAAGGATCTCAGGTTTGGTATTAGAAGCATTGAGATATCACATCTCATGGTATAATAAGGGTCTCAGGATTGGAATGGGAAGGAGTTGGATATCACATCTCAAGCTAGAGGAAGGGTCTCAGGTTTGGGAAGGGAAGGATTTGGATTGCACATCTCATGTCATAGGATGGTTCTCATGTTTGGTATTAGAAGCATTGTGATATCACATCTCATGCTATAGGAAGGGTCTCAGGATTGGGATGGGAAGGAGTTGGATATCACATCTCATGCTAAAGGAAAGGTCTCAGGTTTGGAAGGGGAAGGATTTGGATCTCACATCTCGTGTTATAGGAAGGATCTCAGGTTTGGTATTAGAAGAATTGAGATATCACATCTCATGCTATCAGAAGGATCTCAGGTTTGGTATTAGAAGTATTGAGATATCACATCTCATGCTTTCAGAAGGGTCTCAGGATTGGAATGGGAAGGAGTTGGATATCACATCTCATGCTATAGGAAGGGTCTCAGGATTGGAATGGGAAGGAGTTTTATATGACATCACATGCCATAGGAAGGATCTCAGGTTTGGTATTAGAAGCATTGAGACATCACATCTCATGTTATAGGAAGGGTCTCAGGATTGGAATGGGAAGGAGTTGGATATCACATCTCATGCTATAGGAAGGGTCTCAGGTCTGGTATAAGCATTGAGATATCACATCTCATGCTATAGGAAGGGTCTCAGGATTGGAATGGGTAGGAGTTGGATATCACATCTCATGCTATAGGGAGGGTCTCACGTTTGGAAAGGGAAGGAGTAGGATATCACATTTCATGTTAGAGGTAGGATCTCAGGTTTGGTATTAGAAGAATTGAGATATCACATCTCATGTTATCGGAAGGATCTCAGGTTTGGTATTAGAAGCATTGAGATATCACATCTCATGCTATCAGAAGGGTCTCAGGATTGGAATGGGAAGGAGTTGGATATCCCATCTCATGCTATAGGAAGGGTCTCAGGTTGGAATGGGAAGGAGTTGGATATCACATCTCATGCCATAGGAAGGATCTCAGGTTTGGTATTAGAAGCATTGAGACATCACATCTCATGTTATAGGAAGGGTCTCAGGATTGGAATGGGAAGGAGTTGGATATCACATCTCATGCTATAGGAAGGGTCTCAGGTTTGGTATAAGCATTGAGATATCACATCTCATGCTATAGGAAGGGTCTCAGGATTGGAATGGGAAGTAGTTGGATATCACATCTCATGCTATAGGGAGGGTCTCACGTTTGGAAAGGGAGGGAGTAGGATATCACATTTCATGTTAGAGGTAGGATCTCAGGTTTGGTATTAGAGGCATTGAGATATCACATCTCATGCTATCAGAAGGGTCTCAGGATTGGAATGGGAAGGAGTTGGATATCACATCTCATGCTAAAGGGAGGGTCTCAGGTTTGGAAGGGGAAGGATTTTGATATCACATCTCATGTTATATGAAGGAAATCAGGTTTGGTATTAGAAGCATTGAGATATCGCATCTCATGCTATCGGAAGGATCTCAGGTTTGGTATTAGAGGCATTGAGATATCACATCTCATGCTATCGAAAGGGTATCAGGATTGGATTTGGAAGTAGTTGGATATCCCATCTCATGCTATAGGAAGGGTCTCAGGTTGGAATGGGAAGGAGTTGGATATCACATCTCATGTTATAGGAAGGGTCTCAGGATTGGAATGGGAAATACTTCGATATCACGTCTCATGCTATAGGAAGGCTCTCAGGTTTGGAAGGGGAAGGAGTTGGATATCACATTTCATGTTAGAGGTAGGATCTCAGGTTTGTTAGAGGCATTGAGATATCACATCTCATGCTATCAGAAGGGTCTCAGGATTGGAATGGGAAGGAGTTGGATATCACATCTCATGCCAAAGGGAGGGTCTCAAGTTTGGAAGGGGAAGGATTTGGATATCACATCTCGTGTTATAGGAAGGATCTCAGGTTTGGTATTAGAAGAATTGAGATATCACATCTCATGCTATCGGAAGGATCTCAGGTTTGGTATTAGAAGCATTGAGATATCACATCTCATGCTCTCAGAACGGTCTCAGGATTGGAATGGGAAGGAGTTGGATATCACATCTCATGTTATAGGAAGGGTCTCAGGATTGGAATGGGAAGGAGTTGGATATCACATCTCATGCTATAGGAAGGTTCTCAGGTTTGGTATAAGCATTGAGATATCACATCTCATGCTATAGGAAGGGTCTCAGGATTGGAATGGGAAGGAGTTGGATATCACATCTCATGCTATAGGGAGGGTCTCACGTTTGGAAAGGGAAGGAGCAGGATATCACATTTCATGTTAGAGGTAGGATCTCAGGTTTGGTATTAGAGGCATTGAGATATCACATCTCATGCTATCAGAAGGGTCTCAGGATTGGAATGGGAAGGAGTTGGATATCACATCTCATGCTAAAGGGAGGGTCTCAGGTTTGGAAGGGGAAGGATTTGGATATTGTTAAGACGGATTTCTGAACTCTGTCCTGGTGGCGCAGAGGTTCAGAAGGCCAACCTAATTACTTGGAACAGGGTAACCTCTGGACAAGCCAGACCAATCAAGGTAGCGATCGCGGCGGTCAAGACTAGGTCTCAAGAGGGGTGAGGGTGACTGAAAGCCCGCAGTGAGCACACAAAGCAAGAGCACTTACAAACTACTCCAAACAGTTGTTTATATCAAAAATAGATACACATTTATTATAAGGCCTTGGAACTAATAACCACAGTAAAAGCAGCAATATACAACGATATTAAACCAACACATACACTATCCACCCAATATATATACAGAATACACAGTTTCACAGCATTAGCAGCACGAAATATGTTATCCACCTGCAGGGGAAGAGAAACAGGCAGTGCGAACCAATGCGTGTGATATGTCCGCCTTCTGAGGCCCCTAACTAGATGGTAGTCCAATCCCTGCGAAGAGTGGAGCCTAGCGCTCAAAAGTACCTGCACACGCCGGTGCCAATGGGCAGAAGGTGAAGCTCTTCGGAGGACGTTGGACAGCTCTGTAGGGTGCCCTAATGAAGGAGAACACGGTCCGCGACTCTAGCGCAGCCTCCACTGTGAGGCAGAAGCAGGGCGCGAGTACGGACAAGGGGTGCTGTATTCACAGCGGGGAAAAGCAAAGGGCACTGCAGGAGGGCGACCAGATCCTAGCTAATCTACTCACCGGTCCCCGAAGCAAGCAGGCCCGAGCTTCTCCTCGATAGATGCAGCTTCTGGCAGGTTCTGAAGAGCAGGGAACGTCTCGTCGTCGTGCAGAGTAAAAAGACGTCCCGATCGAAGAAACAAGCACAGTTTTGTCGCCACAGCAGGGCAACGGAACGGCCGGGTGTATTCAAGCCAAACGAGCACTGCTCACCTCTAGCTTAGGGTTGCTAAGCAAACGAAGCGTGTGAGCGTGCCCCGGACTCAGAATACCACCCAACCTGTCGGCGATTACAGAGCAGGCCTCCTTAGTAAGCTGGTCAGTCAACTGGATGGCCCAGAGACACTTCCGAAGGCTTACGGCAGGAGTTGATGAAGGTGCCGGGAATAGCTGGTCCTGCTATTCCAATAGGTCGAAGCGCCAGTACAGGCCTTCTTGTTCGATCTTAGGTGGAAAGGGCTTCACCGGACGACAGCAATGAGGAGCAGAAGTTCTTCCGGGGGTCACCAGCGATTCCTCGGTCCAGCCTCGTGTTCGCAGGATACTTGGCTCCTGTATCCCTGGGTTCGTAAGAACTCAGGAGATCGACATGGCAGTGGTGTTTCCAGCTCCCTCTTATCCATGGTTCCCTTCGCGCCAAAACGGAGGGGAGCCAATGGGAGATCCGCTCATCAACACACATACCATACGTGGACCAATCACGGACCACGGTGGTCCCAGGCATTCACACCACCCTAGACTCTCTGGCACCCAGGATGTGTATTGGGACCAGACAGCCCATCCCACATCCTGGGGGCACTCAAACGACATGTAGAAGCCCGCGAAAGCAACCGTGTTTCGCGGGAAACTACATGCCCAAATAAGGAAGGCCCCGGGTCGCCTGACCCGGGGGAAGGTAAAGGGAGCAAGACGGACAGTGGACTAGACAAAGGAGCCTCGTGGTCCGGCCATTTTGGGTAGCCGGGCCACCCTTTTGTGTTCGCGGCAAAAAGGTGCTCAGAACGGCAAAAGGAGCTCAAAATAAACCAAATGATCGCTGCCACCAGCCCAGTCCCTGAATGACTTGCACCGATCCAAAAACCATCCTACAAGAGTGTCTAGGGTCTGTAGAAGGCTAGAGACCCAAGAGAGCTGTAACTTAGCTTACAGTGCCCTCTTGTGTCGTGTTGCACTAAAATGGCGACACGGTAAAAGAAACTACGGGAAACAGCGTTCCCCGGTACTGACTGTCTTAAGGGCATGTCAGTTTCCCCGTAAGAAAGGAGCGAAAGCCCAGAGGAGTACGGCAGAAGGCTGCACTTCTCTGGCAAAGTCAAGAAAACAGGTTGAAAACAATAGCAAAAAGTTTAGGGGTTGCCACATGGAAGGAAAGTTCCCTACAATAACGAAATCTTTCCTAACACTCGCCCCTCCCAGACTATGGACAGGGGGAACTAATCCACCCCTGGATGAGTCTCTTGTTCAGGTCGGTAAAACATTCTGGACAACCCATCAGCATTGCTATGTTGGACACCTGGCCTATGCTCAATAGTGAAGTCGAAGCCTTGTAGACTTATGGACCACCTAAGCAACTTTGGATTCTCCCCCTTCATGTTCATTAGCCACTTTAACGGCTTATGGTCAGTCTGCACAGTGAAGTGGGTCCCATAGAGGTAGGGCCGCAGCTTCCTTAGGGCCCACACAACAGAGAAACATTCTTTCTCTACCGTGGACCATCTGAGCTCTCTGTCCTTAAGCTGGCGACTAATAAAACCGATAGGGTGTTCCTTACCCTTCTCATCTACTTGTGATAGTACAGCTCCTATCCCAGTGTCAGAGGCATCCGTCTGCACGATAAAAGGTCTTTGATAATCAGGGGCCCTGAGCACAGGGGCCGGGCACAAGGAGTCTTTCAAGCCATTGAAGGCCTTCTCACACTCGTCAGTCCAAGTTACCTTCTTGGGTTTCTTCGGAGTTGTGAGGGCAGTCAGAGGAGCAGCTATGGTGCCATAGTCTGCCATAAAATTGCGGTAATAACCCGTGAGTCCTAAGAAGGCTCTCACTTGGGTTTGTGTAGTGGGGGTAGGCCAGTCTTGTACTGCTTGTACTTTACTGGGGAGAGGCTGTATCCTTCCTCCACCTACTTCATGCCCAAGGTAAACCACTGAGCCTTGTCCAATCTGGCATTTACTCGCCTTTATGGTCAAGTGGGCTTTCTGAAGAGCCTGGAGCACAATCCCGAGGTGTTTCACATGGTCTTCCCAGGTGGCACTGAAAACTGCTATATCGTCCAGATATGCAAGACAGAATTCGTCCAACCCATTCAACACATGATTCACAAGCCTCTGGAAAGTGGCAGGTGCATTCTTCAATCCGAACGGCATTACCCGGAATTGGTAAAGCCCGTCGGGAGTTGAAAATGCTGTCTTCTCCTTGGCATGTTCTGCTAAAGCTATTTGCCAATAGCCCGCAGTCAGGTCAAACGTGCTGAGGTACTTGGAGGCACCCAAGGTATCCACCAGCTCGTCAGTTCGAGGCAAGGGGTGAGCGTCTGTCTTGGTGACAGCATTCAGAGCCCTGTAATCCACGCAGAACCTCAATTCAGAAGTGCCTGCCTTTGGAACCAATACCACAGGACTGGACCAAGGACTACTAGAGGGTTCAATCACCCCAAGGTCTAACATCTTGTTGACCTCGGTCTTAATATAAGACCGTACTTTATCCGACATCCTGTATCCCCTACTTTTGGTAGGTACACTGTCTCCTGTGTCAATGTTATGTTTGCACCAAGGTGTCAAACCAGGCGACTGTGAAAACAGGGGGGAAAACTGCCTAAGCAAACTTTTCACCTCAGCCTGCTGATCAGAAGTCAGGTGAGGGGCCACTCGGACACCCTCAACGGAGCTGTCTGAAGGACCGCTTTGGAACAGGTCGGGAAGAGGTTCTGACTCCTCTTCCTCAACGTCTGACGCCAGTAGCAGTGCTGCGATTTCGACTCTTGGGACGAAAGCCTTCAGCCTATTTACGTGGAACACTTTTGGAGCCTGTCCAGGCCTTCCAAGGTCCACTAAATAGTTCACCTCACCCAGGGGCTCCACCACTGTGTAAGGGCCTGACCATTTGTCCTGTAAAGCGCGAGGCCTTATAGGGTTCATGATCAGGACTTGCTGACCAGGGGTAAAGTGAATTAAGGAAGCTTTCTGGTCGTACCAATGTTTCACCAGCGCTTGTCCTGCCTTCAACTTTTCACTAGCCAAGCCCATCAGGAGTACCATCCGTTTTCTGAGCCCTAGCACATAGTCAACTACATTGGTAGTAACAGGGGGAGTGGGCATCTCCCATCCCTCTTTGACGATGGCTAAGGGTCCCCGTACGGGATGACCGAACAGAAGTTCGAAGGGGCTGAAGCCAACACCCTCCTGTGGTACCTCTCGGTAGGCAAACAGTAGGCATGGTAAAAGAAGATCCCATTTTCTTCTCTGGGGCTCCTCCAGAGCCCCAATCATGCTCTTTAGCGTTCTGTTGAAACGCTCCACCAGACCATTGGTCTGGGGGTGGTATGCAGAAGAGAACTTGTAGGTGACCCCACATTCTTTCCACATAGCCTGCATATACTTCGACATAAAGTTGCTGCCACGATCTGACACAACTTCTTTAGGGAAGCCAACCCTAGTAAATATGCCGAGTAAAGCTTTTGCAACTGACTTGGCAGTTACAGTTTTTAATGGGATGGCCTCAGGATACCTGGTTGCATGGTCGACCAGCACCAGGATAAACCTATTGCCTGAGGATGTTTGCGGGTCAAGGGGACCAACGATGTCGATCCCTACCCTTTCAAATGGTACTCCCACAACTGGGAGCGGTACCAATGGAGCTTGGATTGGCGCGCCAACCTTACCAGACAACTGGCAGGAGGCACAACTCCTGCAGTGACTTTCTACTTGCACCCCCATCTTGGGCCAGTAGAAGTGCATAGATAACCTTTGCTTGGTCCTCTTCATTCCAAGGTGACCAGCAAGGGGAACTTCATGCGCCAACTGCAGGAGGAAGGGTCTAACAGCAAGGGGAACCACCAACCTCCTATGGTCTCCTTCTGTAGACTCTGTGGGCTCACTGTACAGGAGTCCACCTTCCCAATAAATCCGATGCTTCCCAGGAGGTTCACCCTCAAGCTGGGAGCAGGCCTGTCTCCTTAGGCCTTCCAGAGATGGGCACTCACGTTGGCCCTTACTGAAGTCGTCCCTATCAGGACCTCCTTCAACTAACAAGTCTTTTAGTTCAGGATGGTCGTTGGGGTCGAACACTTCAGGCATCGCCACCTCCTCGTCAGGCTCGGGCGATTGACCAACTCCCTCCACCGCAGTGGTAGGCGAGCTCGGGGGAATATTCTCTTTCCCCCGTCGGGACTTGTTGACTCCTTTCGCCTTGGGTTTCCCCTTCGGCTGGGGCGGCGTATTGGACTTGGCCAATGCTGCCCGTGCTTGAGACCGTGTGTAGGGTCTTTCGGCAGTGTCTCCTACGAGCCCTAGAGCTCTGAGATCATTGCCCAACAAGACCTTTCCCGGGACGTTTCTCTGAATGCTCACTGGAATCCTAACTGCTGTACCATTTAAAGTTAGATTAACAGGGATCACGGGAAACATACGGAGGGGGCCGTCAGCCAACTTAGTGGGCATCAGAGTAGCTCTGGCAACTTCCTCTGAGTCTACCAAGGTAGAATCCACTACAGTTCGACTGCACCCACTATCCCTAAGAGCTGGAGTATCCACTCCATTGATCAGCACACTGTCTTTAAAGTAGTGCTTGGTATTATCTGGAATCCTAGCATACGCCTCTGCGACTTTAGGCTCCCAGGAACCCAGGGACACTAAAACTACCTCAGCCTCTATTCCGCTGGGAAATGAGTCTGAGGAGAAGGATGCTCCTGTAATCTCTTCTTCCTCGTAGGAGGAGAAGGCCAGATTAGCGGAGTGGACCCCCAAAGGTCTAACCTTACAACGGGGATCCCCCTTCACATGGTCAGTTGCTCCACAAGAAAAACAAGCCCCATTGGGTCTGTTTACGTAGGGAGGCTTATTATAACCAGAGTTCTGTTTCGGAGGCGAACCTCCACTACCCTGTGAGTTCTCGGATGGCTTACCCTTATTTTTCTTTTTGTGGCCCTTATGGGAAGAAGATTTAGCAGATTCCCCACCCTCCATATCTTTGGACTTTTTCCCTTCCTCCTGCTTACCAGGATGAGTTTTGTCCTTATGGGACACTCGATGTGACACCCATAAGTCTGCTGCAATGGCCAGCTTCTTAGGATCTATCTCCTTCGAATCGGCCAAATGCTGCTTAAGCTCCGGGGAAGAAGAAGCAAAAATGTGTTCCAGCATGACCAGATTGATCATGCCTTCGAAGGTAGAAACCTTATAACCTTCAACCCAGCCAGTCAAGTTTTTCAGGGACTCAGCTACATACGACACCCAAGTACCACCTTCCTTTTTCTTATACTCTCTAAACCTTTTCAAATATTGGGTCGGAGTCTTCCCAAACTTTAAAATGAGAGTCTGCTTCAACATTGCAAAATCAGCGCGCTCAGCCTTCGACATTTCCATAATGGCACTGCAACCAGAATGGGGCAGTCTGCTGAGTAACCATGCAATCTTATCCGCATTATCAACCTCTTGAACCTCGCATGCATACTCAAACGCATTCAACCAGTCCATAATGTCATTTCGTTCCTCATACACACTGAGCAGATCTTTTGGAAACCGTGGATGAGAGGAAGCCCCAGAACCATGTCCAGGACCCTTGGACCCATTTGCGAACTGAAGCTTGGCCAGTTCCAACTGGTGATCCCTGTCTTTTTGTTTTTCTGCCTGGTCGATTTTCAGTTTGGCTATGCTGAATTCAAGCTCCTGCTGCCTAAACCGCAGCTCTTGCTTCTTGAATTCAAGCATAGCCTCCCCATCAACACTGGCAGAGGAAACGTTAGACATTACATCCTCCCTGTCCTCGTGGTCGTGATGGATCAGTGCAGCGGCAGAACCGTCGGTTCTGCCAGTGAGAGCAGCCCCACCACCTTCTGCACTGTCCTCGGAAGTTATAGCGTCAAGCTGCGCTTCTTGCCACGCCACGATTCTCTGGATCATTTCCAATTTAGTGCCTTGAGAGGAAACCCCTCTCTCCGCACACATCTTCTTCAATGTTTCAGATTTCGAAGCATTTAAGGTTAATAAAGTATTCGTTTCCATACTGTTGATAGGACTATGGCCTTTTTAACGTTATATTCAATACTTTACTGCGTGTCCTGGTTGGAATAACCTGAAAACGCCTTAGCTCGTGCGCAACACTGGATACCTTCAGTCGTATCCCACCGCTGTACACCAATTTGTTAAGACGGATTTCTGAACTCTGTCCTGGTGGCGCAGAGGTTCAGAAGGCCAACCTAATTACTTGGAACAGGGTAACCTCTGGACAAGCCAGACCAATCAAGGTAGCGATCGCGGCGGTCAAGACTAGGTCTCAAGAGGGGTGAGGGTGACTGAAAGCCCGCAGTGAGCACACAAAGCAAGAGCGCTTACAAACTACTCCAAACAGTTGTTTATATCAAAAATAGATACACATTTATTATAAGGCCTTGGAACTAATAACCACAGTAAAAGCAGCAATATACAACGATATTAAACCAACACATACACTATCCACCCAATATATATACAGAATACACAGTTTCACAGCATTAGCAGCACGAAATATGTTATCCACCTGCAGGGGAAGAGAAACAGGCAGTGCGAACCAATGCGTGTGATATGTCCGCCTTCTGAGGCCCCTAACTAGATGGTAGTCCAATCCCTGCGAAGAGTGGAGCCTAGCGCTCAAAAGTACCTGCACACGCCGGTGCCAATGGGCAGAAGGTGAAGCTCTTCGGAGGACGTTGGACAGCTCTGTAGGGTGCCCTAATGAAGGAGAACACGGTCCGCGACTCTAGCGCAGCCTCCACTGTGAGGCAGAAGCAGGGCGCGAGTACGGACAAGGGGTGCTGTATTCACAGCGGGGAAAAGCAAAGGGCACTGCAGGAGGGCGACCAGATCCTAGCTAATCTACTCACCGGTCCCCGAAGCAAGCAGGCCCGAGCTTCTCCTCGATAGATGCAGCTTCTGGCAGGTTCTGAAGAGCAGGGAACGTCTCGTCGTCGTGCAGAGTAAAAAGACGTCCCGATCGAAGAAACAAGCACAGTTTTGTCACCACAGCAGGGCAACGGAACGGCCGGGTGTATTCAAGCCAAACGAGCACTGCTCACCTCTAGCTTAGGGTTGCTAAGCAAACGAAGCGTGTGAGCGTGCCCCGGACTCAGAATACCACCCAACCTGTCGGCGATTACAGAGCAGGCCTCCTTAGTAAGCTGGTCAGTCAACTGGATGGCCCAGAGACACTTCCGAAGGCTTACGGCAGGAGTTGATGAAGGTGCCGGGAATAGCTGGTCCTGCTATTCCAATAGGTCGAAGCGCCAGTACAGGCCTTCTTGTTCGATCTTAGGTGGAAAGGGCTTCACCGGACGACAGCAATGAGGAGCAGAAGTTCTTCCGGGGGTCACCAGCGATTCCTCGGTCCAGCCTCGTGTTCGCAGGATACTTGGCTCCTGTATCCCTGGGTTCGTAAGAACTCAGGAGATCGACATGGCAGTGGTGTTTCCAGCTCCCTCTTATCCATGGTTCCCTTCGCGCCAAAACGGAGGGGAGCCAATGGGAGATCCGCTCATCAACACACATACCATACGTGGACCAATCACGGACCACGGTGGTCCCAGGCATTCACACCACCCTAGACTCTCTGGCACCCAGGATGTGTATTGGGACCAGACAGCCCATCCCACATCCTGGGGGCACTCAAACGACATGTAGAAGCCCGCGAAAGCAACCGTGTTTCGCGGGAAACTACATGCCCAAATAAGGAAGGCCCCGGGTCGCCTGACCCGGGGGAAGGTAAAGGGAGCAAGACGGACAGTGGACTAGACAAAGGAGCCTCATGGTCCGGCCATTTTGGGTAGCCGGGCCACCCTTTTGTGTTCGCGGCAAAAAGGTGCTCAGAACGGCAAAAGGAGCTCAAAATAAACCAAATGATCGCTGCCACCAGCCCAGTCCCTGAATGACTTGCACCGATCCAAAAACCATCCTACAAGAGTGTCTAGGGTCTGTAGAAGGCTAGAGACCCAAGAGAGCTGTAACTTAGCTTACAGTGCCCTCTTGTGTCGTGTTGCACTAAAATGGCGACACGGTAAAAGAAACTACGGGAAACAGCGTTCCCCGGTACTGACTGTCTTAAGGGCATGTCAGTTTCCCCGTAAGAAAGGAGCGAAAGCCCAGAGGAGTACGGCAGAAGGCTGCACTTCTCTGGCAAAGTCAAGAAAACAGGTTGAAAACAATAGCAAAAAGTTTAGGGGTTGCCACATGGAAGGAAAGTTCCCTACAATAACGAAATCTTTCCTAACAGATATCACATCTCATGTTATAGGAAGGATCTCAGGTTGGTATTAGAAGCATTGAGATACATCTCATGCTAATGGAAGGGTATCAGGATTGGATTTGGAAGTAGTTGGATATCCCATCTCATGCTATAGGAAGGGTCTCAGGTTGGAATGGGAAGGTGTTGGGTATCACATCTCATGTTATAGGAAGGGTCTCAGGATTGAAATGGGAAATACTTCAATATCACATCTCATGCTATAGGAAGGCTCTCAGGTTTGGAAGGGGAAGGAGTTGGATATCACATTTCCCATCTCATGCTATAGGAAGGGACTCAGGTTTGGTATTAGAAGCATTGAGATATCACATCTCATGCTATAGGAAGGGTCTCAGGATTGAAATGGGAAGGAGTTGGATATCACATCTCATGCCATAGGAAGGGTCTCAGGTTTGGTATAAGCATTGAGATATTGCATCTCTGCTATCGGAAGGGTCTCAGGATTGGAATGGGAAGGAGCTGGATATCACATCTCATGCTAAAGGAAGGGTCTCAGGTTTGGAAGGGGAAGGATTTGGATATCACATCTCATGTTATAGGACGGGTCTCAGGTTTGGTATTAGAAGCATTAAGATATCACATCTTATGGTATAGGAAGGGTTTCAGGATTGGAATGGGAAGGAGTTGGATATCATATCTCATGCTATAGGAAGGGTCTCAGGATTGGAATGGGAAGGAGTTTGATATCAAATCTCATGCCATAGGAAGGGTCTCAGGTTTGGTATTAGAAGCATTGAGATATCACATCTCATGCTATAGGAAGTGTCTGAGGATTGGAATGGGAAGGAGTTGGATATCACATCTCATGCTATAGGAAGGGTCTCAGGTTTGGTAGAAGCATTGAGATATCACATCTCATGCTATAGGAAGAGTCTCAGGATTGGAATGGGAAGGAGTTGGATATCACGTCTCATGTTAAAGGAAGGGTTTCAGGTTTGGTATTAGAAGCATTGAGATATCACATCTCATGCTATAGGAAGGGTCTCAGGATTGGAATGGGAAGGACTTGGATATCACATCTCATGCTATAGGTAGGGTCTCAAGTTTGATATTAGAAGCATTGAGATAACAAATCTCATGATATGGGAAGGGTCTCAGGATTGGAATGGGAAGGAGTTGGATATCACATCTCATGATAAAGGAAGGGTCTCAGGTTTGGAAGGGGAAGGATTTGGATATCACAACTCATGTTATAGGACGGGTGTCAGGTTTGGTATTAGAAGCATTGAGATAGCAAGTCTCCTGGTATAGGAAGGGTCTCAGAATTGGAATGGGAAGGAGTTGGATATCACATCTCAAGCTATAGGAAGGGTCTCGGGATTGGAATGGGAAGGAGTTTGATATCACATCTCATGCCATAGTATGGGTCTCAGGTTTGGTAGAAGCATTGGGATATCACATCTCATGCTATCGGAAGGGTACCAGGATTGGATTTGGAAGTAATTGGATATCCCATCTCATGCTATAGGAAGGGTCTCAGGTTGGAATGGGAAGGAGTTGGATATCACATCTCATGTTATAGGAAGGGTCTCAGGATTGGAATGGGAAGGACTTCGATATCACATCTCATGTTATAGGAAGGCTCTCAGGTTTGGAAGGGGAAGGAGTCGGATATCACATTTCATGTTAGATGTAGGATCTCAGGTTTGGTATTAGAGGCATTGAGACATCACATCTCATGCTATCAGAAGGGTCTAAGGATTGGAATGGGAAGGAGTTGGATATCACATCTCACGCTAAAGGGAGGGTCTCTGGTTTGGAAGGGGAAGGATTTGGATATCACATCTCATGTTATAGGACGGGTCTCAGGTTTGGTATTAGAAGCATTAAGATATCACATCTTATGGTATAGGAAGGGTTTCAGGATTGGAATGGGAAGGAGTTGGATATCATATCTCATGCTATAGGAAGGGTCTCAGGATTGGAATGGGAAGGAGTTTGATATCAAATCTCATGCCATAGGAATGGTCTCAGGTTTGGTATTAGAAGCATTGAGATATCACATCTCATGCTATCGGAAGTGTCTGAGGATTGGAATGGGAAGGAGTTGGATATCACATCTCATGCTATAGGAAGGGTCTCAGGTTTGGTAGAAGCATTGAGATATCACATCTCATGCTATAGGAAGAGTCTCAGGATTGGAATGGGAAGGAGTTGGATATCACGTCTCATGTTAAAGGAAGGGTTTCAGGTTTGGTATTAGAAGCATTGAGATATCACATCTCATGCTATAGGAAGGGTCTCAGGATTGGAATGGGAAGGACTTGGATATCACATCTCATGCTATAGGGAGGGTCTCAAGTTTGATATTAGAAGCATTGAGATAACAAATCTCATGATATGTGAAGGGTCTCAGGATTGGAATGGGAAGGAGTTGGATATCACATCTCATGATAAAGGAAGGGTCTCAGGTTTGGAAGGGGAAGGATTTGGATATCACAACTCATGTTATAGGACGGGTGTCAGGTTTGGTATTAGAAGCATTGAGATAGCAAGTCTCCTGGTATAGGAAGGGTCTCAGAATTGGAATGGGAAGGAGTTGGATATCACATCTCAAGCTATAGGAAGGGTCTCGGGATTGGAATGGGAAGGAGTTTGATATCACATCTCATGCCATAGTATGGGTCTCAGGTTTGGTAGAAGCATTGGGATATCACATCTCATGCTATCGGAAGGGTATCAGGATTGGATTTGGAAGTAATTGGATATCCCATCTCATGCTATAGGAAGGGTCTCAGGTTGGAATGGGAAGGAGTTGGATATCACATCTCATGTTATAGGAAGGGTCTCAGGATTGGAATGGGAAGGACTTCGATATCACATCTCATGTTATAGGAAGGCTCTCAGGTTTGGAAGGGGAAGGAGTTGGATATCACATTTCATGTTAGATGTAGGATCTCAGGTTTGGTATTAGAGGCATTGAGACATCACATCTCATGCTATCAGAAGGGTCTAAGGATTGGAATGGGAAGGAGTTGGATATCACATCTCACGCTAAAGGGAGGGTCTCTGGTTTGGAAGGGGAAGGATTTGGATATCACATCTCATGTTATAGGACGGGTCTCAGGTTTGGTATTAGAAGCATTAAGATATCACATCTTATGGTATAGGAAGGGTTTCAGGATTGGAATGGGAAGGAGTTGGATATCATATCTCATGCTATAGGAAGGGTCTCAGGATTGGAATGGGAAGGAGTTTGATATCAAATCTCATGCCATAGGAAGGGTCTCAGGTTTGGTATTAGAAGCATTGAGATATCACATCTCATGCTATCGGAAGTGTCTGAGGATTGGAATGGGAAGGAGTTGGATATCACATCTCATGCTATAGGAAGGGTCTCAGGTTTGGTAGAAGCATTGAGATATCACATCTCATGCTATAGGAAGAGTCTCAGGATTGGAATGGGAAGGAGTTGGATATCACGTCTCATGTTAAAGGAAGGGTTTCAGGTTTGGTATTAGAAGCATTGAGATATCACATCTCATGCTATAGGAAGGGTCTCAGGATTGGAATGGGAAGGACTTGGATATCACATCTCATGCTATAGGGAGGGTCTCAAGTTTGATATTAGAAGCATTGAGATAACAAATCTCATGATATGTGAAGGGTCTCAGGATTGGAATGGGAAGGAGTTGGATATCACATCTCATGATAAAGGAAGGGTCTCAGGTTTGGAAGGGGAAGGATTTGGATATCACAACTCATGTTATAGGAAGGGTGTCAGGTTTGGTATTAGAAGCATTGAGATAGCAAGTCTCCTGGTATAGGAAGGTTCTCAGAATTGGAATGGGAAGGAGTTGGATATCACATCTCAAGCTTTAGGAAGGGTCTCAGGTTGGAATGGGAAGGAGTTGGATATCACATCTCATGTTATAGGAAGGGTCTCAGGATAGGAATGGGAAGGACTTCGATATCACATCTCATGTTATAGGAAGGCTCTCAGGTTTGGAAGGCGAAGGAGTTGGATATCACATTTCATGTTAGATGTAGGATCTCAGGTTTGGTATTAGAGGCATTGAGACATCACATCTCATGCTATCAGAAGGGTCTAAGGATTGGAATGGGAAGGAGTTGGATATCACATCTCACGCTAAAGGGAGGGTCTCTGGTTTGGAAGGGGAAGGATTTGGATATTACATCTCATGTTATAGGAAGGATCTCAGGTTTGGTATTAGAAGCATTGAGATATCACATCTCATGCTATCGGAAGGATCTCAGGTTTGGTATTAGAAGCATTGAGACATCACATCTCATGCTATCAGAAGGGTCTCAGGATTGGA
The DNA here is from genome assembly GCF_040938575.1 of Ambystoma mexicanum. Taxonomy (NCBI): domain Eukaryota; kingdom Metazoa; phylum Chordata; class Amphibia; order Caudata; family Ambystomatidae; genus Ambystoma; species Ambystoma mexicanum. The sequence continues at coordinate 880,206 of NW_027182493.1, read as the reverse complement.
ATGGGAAGGAGTTGGATATCACATCTCATGCTAAAGGGAGGGTCTCAGGTTTGGAAGGGGAAGGATTTGGATATCACATCTCATGTTATAGGAAGGATCTCAGGTTTGGTATTAGAAGCATTGAGATATCACATCTCCTGCTATAGTAAGGGTCTCAGGATTGGAATGGGAAGGAGTTGGATATCACATCTCATGCTAAAGGAAGGGTGTCAGGTTTGGTAGAAGCATTGAGATATCCCATCTCATGCTATAGGAGGGGTCTCAGGATTGGAATGGGAAGGAGTTGGATATCACATCTCATGCCATAGGAAGGGTCTCAGGTTTGGTATAAGCATTGAGATATCACATCTCTGCTATCCGAAGGGTCTCAGGATTGGAATGGGAATGACTTAGATATCACATCTCATGCTATAGGGAGGGTCTCAGTCTTGATATTAGAAGCATTGAGATATCACATCTCATGCTATCGGAAGGGTCTCAGGATTGGAATGAGAAGAAGCTGGATATCACATCTCATGCTAAAGGAAGGGTCTCAGGTTTGGAAGGGGAAGGATTTGGATATCACATCTCATGTTATAGGACGGGTCATACGTTTGGTATTAGAAGCATTAAGATATCACATCTCATGGTATAGGAAGGGTTTCAGGATTGGATTGGGAAGGAGTTTGATATCAAATCTCATGCCATAGGAAGGGTCTCAGGTTTGGTATTAGAAGCATTGAGATATCACATCTCATGCTATAGGAAGTGTCTGAGGATTGGAATGGGAAGGAGTCGGATATCACATCTCATGCTATAGGAAGGGTCTCAGGTTTGGTAGAAGCATTGAGATATCACATCTCATGCTATAGGAAGAGTCTCAGGATTGGAATGGGAAGGAGTTGGATATCACGTCTCATGTTATAGGAAGGGTCTCAGGTTTGGTAGTAGAAACATTGAGATATCAAATCTCATGCTATAGGAAGGGACGCAGGATTGGAATGGGACGGAGTTTGATATCACATCTCATGCTATAGGAAGGGTCCAGGTTTGGTATTAGAAGCATTGAGATATCGCATCTCATGCTATAGGAAGGGTCTCAGGATTGGAATGGGAAAGAGTTGGATATAACATCTCATGCCATAGGAAGGGTCTCAGGTTTGGTATAAGCATTGAGATATAACATCTCTGCTATCGGAAGTGTCTCAGGATTGGGATGGGAAGGAGTTGGATATCACATCTCATACTATAGGAAGGGTCTCAGGTTTGGAACGGGAAGGAGTTGGATATCCCATCTCATGTTATAGGACGGGTCTCAGGTTTGGTATTAGAAGCATTGAGATATCACATCTCATGCTATAGGAAGAGTCTCAGGATTGGAATGGGAAGGAGTTGGATATCACATCTCATGCTAAAGGAAGGGTCTCAGTTTTGGAAGGGGAAGGATTTGGATATCACATCTCATGTAATAGGACGGGTCTCAGGTTTGGTATTAGAAGCATTAAGATATCACATCTCATGGTGTAGGAAGGGTTTCAGGATTGGAATGGGAAGGAGTTGGCTATCATATCTCATGCTATAGGAAGGGTCTCAGGATTGGATTGGGAAGGAGTTTGATATCAAATCTCATGCCATAGGAAGGGTCTCAGGTTTGGTATTAGAAGCATTGAGATATCACATCTCATGCTATAGGAAGTGTCTGAGGATTGGAATGGGAAGGAGTCGGATATCACATCTCATGCTATAGGAAGGGTCTCAGGTTTGGTAGAAGCATTGAGATATCACATCTTATGCTATAGGAAGAGTCTCAGGATTGGAATGGGAAGGAGTTGGATATCACGTCTCATGTTATAGGAAGGGTCTCAAGTTTGGTAGTAGAAACATTGAGATATCAAATCTCATGCTATAGGAAGGGACGCAGGATTGGAATGGGACGGAGTTTGATATCACATCTCATGCTATAGGAAGGGTCCAGGTTTGGTATTAGAAGCATTGAGATATCGCATCTCATGCTATAGGAAGGGTCTCAGGATTGGAATGGGAAGGAGTTGGATATCACATCTCATGCCATAGGAAGGGTCTCAGGTTTGGTATAAGCATTGAGATATAACATCTCTGCTATCGGAAGTGTCTCAGGATTGGGATGGGAAGGAGTTGGATATCACATCTCATACTATAGGAAGGGTCTCAGGTTTGGAACGGGAAGGAGTTGGATATCCCATCTCATGTTATAGGACGGGTCTCAGGTTTGGTATTAGAAGCGTTGAGATATCACATCGCATGCTGTAGGAAGGGTTTCAGGTTTGGAATGGGAAGGAATTGGATATCACATCTCATGTCATAGCAAGGATCTCAGGTTTGGTATTGGAAGCATTGAGATATCACATCTCATGCTATAGGCATGGTCTCAGGATTGGAATGGGAAGGAGTTGGATATTACATTCTTGCTATAGGAAGGGTCTCATGTTTGGAATGGGAAGGAGTTGGATACCACATATGCTACAGGAAGGGTCTCAGGTTTGGAACGGGAAGGAGTTGGATATCACATCTCATGTTATAGGAAGGGTCTCAGGTTTGGTATAAGCATTGAGATATCACATCTCTGCTATCGGAAGTGTCTCAGGATTGGAATGGGAAGGAGTTGGATATCCCATCTCAGGCTATAGGAAGGGTCTCAGGTTTGGTATTAGAAGCATTGAGATGTCACATCTCATGCTATAGGAAGGGTCTCAGATTGGAATGGGAAGGAGTTGGATATCACATCTCATGCTATATGAAGGGACTCAGGATTCGAATGGGAAGGAGTTTGATATCACATCTCATGCCATAGGAAGGGTCTCAGGTTTGGTAGAAGCATTGAGATATCACATCTCATGCTATCAGAAGGGTCTCAGGATTGGATTGGGAAGGAGTTGGATATCCCATATCATGCTATAGGAAGGGTCTCAGGTTTGGTATTAGAAGCATTGAGATATCACGTCTCATGCTATAGGAAGGGTCTCAGGATTGGAATGGGAAGGAGTTGGATATCACATTTCATGTTAGAGGTAGGATCTCAGGTTTGTTAGAGGCATTGAGATATCACATCTCATGCTATCAGAAGGGTCTCAGGGTTGGAATGGGAAGGAGTTGGATATCACATCTCATGCCAAAGGGAGGGTCTCAGGTTTGGAAGGGGAAGGATTTGGATATCACATCTCGTGTTATAGGAAGGATCTCAGGTTTGGTATTAGAAGAATTGAGATATCACATCTCATGCTATCAGAAGGATCTCAGGTTTGGTATTAGAAGCATTGAGATATCACATCTCATGCTCTCAGAAGGGTCTCAGGATTGGAATTTGAAGGAGTTGGATATCACATCTCATGCTATAGGAAGGGTCTCAGGATTGGAATGGGAAGGAGTTTTATATGACATCACATGCCATAGGAAGGATCTCAGGTTTGGTGTTAGAAGCATTGAGACATCACATCTCATGTTATAGGAAGGGTCTCAGGATTGGAATGGGAAGGAGTTGGATATCACATCTCATGCTATAGGAAGGGTCTCAGGTTTGGTATAAGCATTGAGATATCACATCTCATGCTATAGGAAGGGTCTCAGGATTGGAATGGGAAGGAGTTGGATATCACATCTCATGCTATAGGGAGGGTCTCACGTTTGGAAAGGGAAGGAGTAGGATATCACATTTCATTTTAGAGGTAGGATCTCAGGTTTGGTATTAGAGGCATTGAGATATCACATCTCATGCTATCAGAAGGGTCTCAGGATTGGAATGGGAAGGAGTTGGATATCACATTATCATGCTAAAGGGAGGGTCTCAGGTTTGGAAGGGGAAGGATTTGGATATCACATCTCATGTTATAGGAAGGATCTCAGGTTTGGTATTAGAGGCATTGAGATATCACATCTCATGCTATCAGAAGGGTCTCAGGATTGGAATGGGAAGGAGTTGGATATCACATATCATGCTAAAGGGAGGGTCTCAGGTTTGGAAGGGGAAGGATTTGGATATCACATCTCATGTTATAGGAAGGATCTCAGGTTTGGTATTAGAAGCATTGAGATATCCCATCTCATGCTATAGGAAGGGTCTCAGGTTGGAATGGGAAGGTGTTGGGTATCACATCTCATGTTATAGGAAGGGTCTCAGGATTGGAATGGGAAGGACTTCGATATCACATCTCATGTTATAGGAAGGCTCTCAGGTTTGGAAGGGGAAGGAGTTGGATATCACATTTCATGTTAGAGGTAGGATCTCAGGTTTGGTATTAGAGGCATTGAGATATCACATCTCATGCTATCAGAAGGCTCTAAGGATTGGAATGGGAAGGAGTTGGATATCACATCTCATGCCAAAGGGAGGGTCTCAGGTTTGGAAGGGGAAGTATTTGGATATCACATCTCGAGTTATAGGAAGGATCTCAGGTTTGGTATTAGAAGAATTGAGATATCACATCTCATGTTATCGGAAGGATCTCAGGTTTGGTATTAGAAGCATTGAGATATCACATCTCATGCTATCAGAAGGGTCTCAGGATTGGAATGGGAAGGAGTTGGATATCCCATCTCATGCTATAGGAAGGGTCTCAGGTTGGAATGGGAAGGAGTTGGATATCACATCTCATGCCATAGGAAGGATCTCAGGTTTGGTATTAGAAGCATTGAGACATCACATCTCATGTTATAGGAAGGGTCTCAGGATTGGAATGGGAAGGAGTTGGATATCACATCTCATGCTATAGGAAGGGTCTCTGGTTTGGATAAGCATTGAGATATCACATCTCATGCTATAGGAAGGGTCTCAGGATTGGAATGGGAAGTATTTGGATATCACATCTCATGCTATAGGGAGGGTCTCACGTTTGGAAAGGGAAGGAGTAGGATATCACATTTCATGTTAGAGGTAGGATCTCAGGTTTGGTATTAGAGGCATTGAGATATCACATCTCATGCTATCAGAAGGGTCTCAGGATTGGAATGGGAAGGAGTTGGATATCACATCTCATGCTAAAATGAGGGTCTCAGGTTTGGAAGGGGAAGGATTTTGATATCACATCTCATGTGATAGGAAGGAAATCAGGTTTGGTATTAGAAGCATTGAGATATCACATCTCATGCTAAAGGGAGGGTCTCAGGTTTGGAAGGGGAAGGATTTGGATATCACATCTCATGTTATAGGAAGGATCTCAGGTTTGGTATTAGAAGCTTTGAGATATCACATCTCATGCTATAGGAAGGCTCTCAGGATTGGAATGGGAAGGAGTTGGATATCACATCTCATGCTATAGGAAGGCTCTCAGGATTGGAATGGGAAGGAGTTGGATATCACATCTCATGCCATAGGAAGGATCTCAGGTCTGGTATTAGAAGCATTGAGACATCACATCTCATGTTATAGGAAGGGTCTCAGGATTGGAATGGGAAGGAGTTGGATATCACATCTCATGCTACAGGAAGGGTCTCAGGTTTGGTATAAGCATTGAGATATCACATCTCATGCTATAGGAAGGGTCTCAGGATTGGAATGGGAAGTAGTTGGATATCACATCTCATGCTATAGGGAGGGTCTCACGTTTGGAAAGGGAGGGAGTAGGATATCACGTTTCATGTTAGAGGTAGGATCTCAGGTTTGGTATTAGAGGCATTGAGATATCACATCTAATGCTATCAGAAGGGTCTCAGGATTGGAATGGGAAGGAGTTGGATATCACATCTCATGCTAAAGGGAGGGTCTCAGGTTTGGAAGGGGAAGGATTTTGATATCACATCTCATGTTATAGGAAGGAAATCAGGTTTGGTATTAGAAGCATTGAGATATCGCATCTCATGCTATCGGAAGGATCTCAGGTTTGGTATTAGAGGCATTGAGATATCACATCTCATGCTATCGAAAGGGTATCAGGATTGGATTTGAAAGTAGTTGGATATCCCATCTCATTCTATAGGAAGGGTCTCAGGTTGGAATGGGAAGGAGTTGGATATCACATCTCATGTTATAGGAAGGGTCTCAGGATTGGAATGGGAAATACTTCGATATCACGTCTCATGCTATAGGAAGGCTCTCAGGTTTGGAAGGGGAAGGAGTTGGATATCACATTTCATGTTAGAGGTAGGATCTCAGGTTTGTTAGAGGCATTGAGATATCACATCTCATGCTATCAGAAGGATCTCAGGTTTGGTATTAGAAGCATTGAGATATCACATCTCATGCTCTCAGAAGGGTCTCAGGATTGGAATGGGAAGGAGTTGGATATCACATCTCATGCTATAGGAAGGGTCTCAGGATTGGAATGGGAAGGAGTTTTATATGACATCACATGCCATAGGAAGGATCTCAGGTTTGGTGTTAGAAGCATTGAGACATCACATCTCATGTTATAGGAAGGGTCTCAGGATTGGAATGGGAAGGAGTTGGATATCACATCTCATGCTATAGGAAGGGTCTCAGGTTTGGTATAAGCATTGAGATATCACATCTCATGCTATAGGAAGGGTCTCAGGATTGGAATGGGAAGGAGTTGGATATCACATCTCATGCTATAGGGAGGGTCTCACGTTTGGAAAGGGAAGGAGTAGGATATCACATTTCATTTTAGAGGTAGGATCTCAGGTTTGGTATTAGAGGCATTGAGATATCACATCTCATGCTATCAGAAGGGTCTCAGGATTGGAATGGGAAGGAGTTGGATATCACATTATCATGCTAAAGGGAGGGTCTCAGGTTTGGAAGGGGAAGGATTTGGATATCACATCTCATGTTATAGGAAGGATCTCAGGTTTGGTATTAGAGGCATTGAGATATCACATCTCATGCTATCAGAAGGGTCTCAGGATTGGAATTTGAAGGAGTTGGATATCACATATCATGCTAAAGGGAGGGTCTCAGGTTTGGAAGGGGAAGGATTTGGATATCACATCTCATGTTATAGGAAGGATCTCAGGTTTGGTATTAGAAGCATTGAGATATCCCATCTCATGCTATAGGAAGGGTCTCAGGTTGGAATGGGAAGGTGTTGGGTATCACATCTCATGTTATAGGAAGGGTCTCAGGATTGGAATGGGAAGGACTTCGATATCACATCTCATGTTATAGGAAGGCTCTCAGGTTTGGAAGGGGAAGGAGTTGGATATCACATTTCATGTTAGAGGTAGGATCTCAGGTTTGGTATTAGAGGCATTGAGATATCACATCTCATGCTATCAGAAGGCTCTAAGGATTGGAATGGGAAGGAGTTGGATATCACATCTCATGCCAAAGGGAGGGTCTCAGGTTTGGAAGGGGAAGTATTTGGATATCACATCTCGAGTTATAGGAAGGATCTCAGGTTTGGTATTAGAAGAATTGAGATATCACATCTCATGTTATCGGAAGGATCTCAGGTTTGGTATTAGAAGCATTGAGATATCACATCTCATGCTATCAGAAGGGTCTCAGGATTGGAATGGGAAGGAGTTGGATATCCCATCTCATGCTATAGGAAGGGTCTCAGGTTGGAATGGGAAGGAGTTGGATATCACATCTCATGCCATAGGAAGGATCTCAGGTTTGGTATTAGAAGCATTGAGACATCACATCTCATGTTATAGGAAGGGTCTCAGGATTGGAATGGGAAGGAGTTGGATATCACATCTCATGCTATAGGAAGGGTCTCTGGTTTGGATAAGCATTGAGATATCACATCTCATGCTATAGGAAGGGTCTCAGGATTGGAATTGGAAGTATTTGGATATCACATCTCATGCTATAGGGAGGGTCTCACGTTTGGAAAGGGAAGGAGTAGGATATCACATTTCATGTTAGAGGTAGGATCTCAGGTTTGGTATTAGAGGCATTGAGATATCACATCTCATGCTATCAGAAGGGTCTCAGGATTGGAATGGGAAGGAGTTGGATATCACATCTCATGCTAAAATGAGGGTCTCAGGTTTGGAAGGGGAAGGATTTTGATATCACATCTCATGTGATAGGAAGGAAATCAGGTTTGGTATTAGAAGCATTGAGATATCACATCTCATGCTAAAGGGAGGGTCTCAGGTTTGGAAGGGGAAGGATTTGGATATCACATCTCATGTTATAGGAAGGATCTCAGGTTTGGTATTAGAAGCTTTGAGATATCACATCTCATGCTATAGGAAGGCTCTCAGGATTGGAATGGGAAGGAGTTGGATATCACATCTCATGCTATAGGAAGGCTCTCAGGATTGGAATGGGAAGGAGTTGGATATCACATCTCATGCCATAGGAAGGATCTCAGGTCTGGTATTAGAAGCATTGAGACATCACATCTCATGTTATAGGAAGGGTCTCAGGATTGGAATGGGAAGGAGTTGGATATCACATCTCATGCTACAGGAAGGGTCTCAGGTTTGGTATAAGCATTGAGATATCACATCTCATGCTATAGGAAGGGTCTCAGGATTGGAATGGGAAGTAGTTGGATATCACATCTCATGCTATAGGGAGGGTCTCACGTTTGGAAAGGGAGGGAGTAGGATATCACATTTCATGTTAGAGGTAGGATCTCAGGTTTGGTATTAGAGGCATTGAGATATCACATCTAATGCTATCAGAAGGGTCTCAGGATTGGAATGGGAAGGAGTTGGATATCACATCTCATGCTAAAGGGAGGGTCTCAGGTTTGGAAGGGGAAGGATTTTGATATCACATCTCATGTTATAGGAAGGAAATCAGGTTTGGTATTAGAAGCATTGAGATATCGCATCTCATGCTATCGGAAGGATCTCAGGTTTGGTATTAGAGGCATTGAGATATCACATCTCATGCTATCGAAAGGGTATCAGGATTGGATTTGGAAGTAGTTGGATATCCCATCTCATTCTATAGGAAGGGTTTCAGGTTGGAATGGGAAGGAGTTGGATATCACATCTCATGTTATAGGAAGGGTCTCAGGATTGGAATGGGAAATACTTCGATATCACGTCTCATGCTATAGGAAGGCTCTCAGGTTTGGAAGGGGAAGGAGTTGGATATAACATTTCATGTTAGAGGTAGGATCTCAGGTTTGTTAGAGGCATTGAGATATCACATCTCATGCTATCAGAAGGGTCTCAGGATTGGAATGGGAAGGAGTTGGATATCACATCTCATGCCAAAGGGAGGGTCTCAGGTTTGGAAGGGGAAGGATTTGGATATCACATCTCGTGTTATAGGAAGGATCTCAGGTTTGGTATTAGAAGAATTGAGATATCACATCTCATGCTATCGGAAGGATCTCAGGTTTGGTATTAGAAGCATTGAGATATCACATCTCATGCTCTCAGAAGGGTCTCAGGATTGGAATGGGAAGGAGTTGGATATCACATCTCATGTTATAGGAAGGGTCTCAGGATTGGAATGGGAAGGAGTTGGATATCACATCTCATGCTATAGGAAGGTTCTCAGGTTTGGTATAAGCATTGAGATATCACATCTCATGCTATAGGAAGGGTCTCAGGATTGGAATGGGAAGGAGTTGGATATCACATCTCATGCTATAGGGAGGGTCTCACGTTTGGAAAGGGAAGGAGTAGGATATCACATTTCATGTTAGAGGTAGGATCTCAGGTTTGGTATTAGAGGCATTGAGATATCACATCTCATGCTATCAGAAGGGTCTCAGGATTGGAATGGGAAGGAGTTGGATATCCTATCTCATGCTAAAGGGAGGGTCTCAGGTTTGGAAGGGGAAGGATTTGGATATCACATCTCATGTTATAGGAAGGATCTCAGGTTGGTATTAGAAGCATTGAGATACATCTCATGCTAACGGAAGGGTATCAGGATTGGATTTGGAAGTAGTTGGATATACCATCTCATGCTATAGGAAGGGTCTCAGGTTGGAATGGGAAGGTGTTGGGTATCACATCTCATGTTATAGGAAGGGTCTCAGGATTGAAATGGGAAATACTTCAATATCACATCTCATGCTATAGGAAGGCTCTCAGGTTTGGAAGGGGAAGGAGTTGGATATCACATTTCCCATCTCATGCTATAGGAAGGGTCTCAGGTTTGGTATTAGAAGCATTGAGATATCACATCTCATGCTATAGGAAGGGTCTCAGGATTGAAATGGGAAGGAGTTGGATATCACATCTCATGCCATAGGAAGGGTCTCAGGTTTGGTATAAGCATTGAGATATCGCATCTCTGCTATCGGAAGGGTCTCAGGATTGGAATGGGAAGGAGCTGGATATCACATCTCATGCTAAAGGAAGGGTCTCAGGTTTGGAAGGGGAAGGATTTGGATATCACATCTCATGTTATAGGACGGGTCTCAGGTTTGGTATTAGAAGCATTAAGATATCACATCTTATGGTATAGGAAGGGTTTCAGGATTGGAATGGGAAGGAGTTGGATATCACATATCATGCTATAGGAAGGGTCTCAGGATTGGAATGGGAAGGAGTTTGATATCAAATCTCATGCCATAGGAAGGGTCTCAGGTTTGGTATTAGAAGCATTGAGATATCACATCTCATGCTATAGGAAGTGTCTGAGGATTGGAATGGGAAGGAGTTGGATATCACATCTCATGCTATAGGAAGGGTCTCAGGTTTGGTAGAAGCATTGAGATATCACATCTCATGCTATAGGAAGAGTCTCAGGATTGGAATGGGAAGGAGTTGGATATCACGTCTCATGTTAAAGGAAGGGTTTCAGGTTTGGTATTAGAAGCATTGAGATATCACATCTCATGCTATAGGAAGGGTCACAGGATTGGAATGGGAAGGACTTGGATATCACATCTCATGCTATAGGGAGGGTCTCAAGTTTGATATTAGAAGCATTGAGATAACAAATCTCATGATATGGGAAGGGTCTCAGGATTGGAATGGGAAGGAGTTGGCTATCACATCTCATGATAAAGGAAGGGTCTCAGGTTTGGAAGGGGAAGGATTTGGATATCACAACTCATGTTATAGGACGGGTGTCAGGTTTGGTATTAGAAGCATTGAGATAGCAAGTCTCCTGGTATAGGAAGGGTCTCAGAATTGGAATGGGAAGGAGTTGGATATCAAATCTCAAGCTATAGGAAGGGTCTCGGGATTGGAATGGGAAGGAGTTTGATATCACATCTCATGCCATAGTATGGGTCTCAGGTTTGGTAGAAGCATTGGGATATCACATCTCATGCTATTGGAAGGGTATCAGGATTGGATTTGGAAGTAATTGGATATCCCATCTCATGCTATAGGAAGGGTCTCAGGTTGGAATGGGAAGGAGTTGGATATCACATCTCATGTTATAGGAAGGGTCTCAGGTTTGGAAGGGGAAGGAGTTGGATATCACATTTCATGTTAGATGTAGGATCTCAGGTTTGGTATTAGAGGCATTGAGACATCACATCTCATGCTATCAGAAGGGTCTAAGGATTGGAATGGGAAGGAGTTGGATATCACATCTCACGCTAAAGGGAGGGTCTCTGGTTTGGAAGGGGAAGGATTTGGATATTACATCTCATGTTATAGGAAGGATCTCAGGTTTGGTATTAGAAGCATTGAGATATCACATCTCATGCTATCGGAAGGATCTCAGGTTTGGTATTAGAAGCATTGAGATATCACATCTCATGCTATCAGAAGGGTCTCAGGATTGGAATGGGAAGGAGTTGGATATCACATCTCATGCTAAAGGGAGGGTCTCAGGTTTGGAAGGGGAAGGATTTGGATATCACATCTCATGTTATAGGAAGGATCTCAGGTTTGGTATTAGAAGCATTGAGATATCACATCTCATGCTATCGGAAGGATCTCAGGTTTGGTATTAGAAGCATTGAGACATCACATCTCATGCTATCAGAAGGGTCTCAGGATTGGAATGGGAAGGAGTTGGATATCACATCTCATGCTAAAGGGAGGGTCTCAGGTTTGGAAGGGGAAGGATTTGGATATCACATCTCATGTTATAGGAAGGATCTCAGGTTTGGTATTAGAAGCATTGAGATATCACATCTCATGCTATAGTAAGGGTCTCAGGATTGGAATGGGAAGGAGTTGGATATCACATCTCATGCTATAGGAAGGGTCTCAGGTTTGGTATAAGCATTGAGATATCACATCTCTGCTATCCGAAGGGTCTCAGGATTGGAATGGGAAGGACTTAGATATCACATCTCATGCTATAGGGAGGGTCTCAGTTTTGATATTAGAAGCATTGAGATATCACATCTCATGCTATCGGAAGGGTCTCAGGATTGGAATGAGAAGGTGCTGGATATCACATCTCATGCTAAAGGAAGGGTCTCAGGTTTGGAAGGGGAAGGATTTGGATATCACATCTCATGTTATAGGACGGGTCTCGGGTTTGGTATTAGAAGCATTAAGATATCACATCTCATGGTGTAGGAAGGGTTTCAGGATTGGAATGGGAAGGAGTTGGATATCATATCTCATGCTATAGGAAGGGTCTCAGGATTGGATTGGGAAGGAGTTTGATATCAAATCTCATGCCATAGGAAGGGTCTCAGGTTTGGTATTAGAAGCATTGAGATATCACATCTCATGCTATAGGAAGTGTCTGAGGATTGGAATGGGAAGGAGTCGGATATCACATCTCATGCTATAGGAAGGGTCTCAGGTTTGGTGTTAGGAAAGATTTCATAATTGTAGGGAATTTTCCTTCCATGTGGCAACCCCTAAACTTTTTGCTATTGTTTTTAACTTTGTTGTTGACTTTGCCAGAGAAGTACAGCCTTCTGCCGCACTTCTCTGGGCTTTCGCTCCTTTCTTACGGGGAAACTGACATGCCCTTAAGACAGTCAGTACCGGGGAACGTGGTTTCCCGTAGTTTCTTTTATCGTGTCGCAGCTTTAGTGCAACACGACACAAGAGGGCACTGTAAGCTAAGTTACAGCTCTCTTGGGTCTCTAGCCTTCTACAGGCCCTAGATACTCTTTTAGGATGGTATTTGATCGGTGCAAGTCATTCAGGGACTCGAATGGTGGCAGCGATCGTTTTGTTTATTTTGAGCTCCTTTTGGCGTTCTGAGCACGTTTTTGCACTGAACCCAAAATGGTGGTCTGGATCCCAAAATGGCCAGGCCGCGAGGCTCCTTTGTCTTGTCCACTGACCGTCTTGCTCCCTTCACCTTCCCCAGGTCAGATGACCCGGGGCCTTCCTTATTTGGGCATGTACTTTCTGGGTCTGGGGTGGTGTGAATGCCTGGGACCACCGTGGTCCGTGATTGGTCCACGTATGGTATGTGTGTTGATGAGCGGATCTCCCATTGGCTCCCCTCCGTTTTGGCGCGAAGGGAACCGTGGATAAGAGGGAGCTGGAAACACCACTGCCATGTCGATCTCCTGAGTTCTCACGAACGAAGGAATACAGGAGCCAAGTATCCAGCAACCAAGAGGCTGGACCGAGGAATCGCTGGTGACCCGCTGAAGGAATCCTCCTTTGCACTGCTGTCATCCTGTGAAACCCTTTCCTCCTTGGATCGAACCAGAAGGCCTGTACTGGTGCTTCGACCTTTGGAATAGCAGGAACAGCTATTCCCGGCGACTTCATCATCTCCTGCCCAGTAAGCCTTCGGAAGTGTCTCTGGGCCATCCAGTTGACTGACCAGCTTACAAGGGAGTCCTGCTCTGTAACTGCCGCCAGGTTGTGTTGTATTTCGAGTCCTTGTCACTCTCCCACGCTTCGTACACTTGGCGTTCCCAAGTCTGAAGGGAGGAGTGTACATTTGGCTTGAATACACACGGCCGCTCCGTTGTCCTGCTGCGGCAACAAAACTGTGCTGGTTTCGTCGATTGGGACGTCTTTTTGCTCTACACGACTACAAGGCGTTCCCTGCTCTTCTGAACCTGCCAGCTGCTGAAACAAACGTGGAGAAGCCTGGGTCTGCTTGCTTCGGGGACCGGTGAGTAGTTTAGCTAGGATCTGGTCGCCCTCCTGCAGTATCCCATTGCTTTTCCCTGCTGCGTAAAAACAGCACCCTTTTGGCCGTACTCGCGCTCTGCTTCTGCCTGCTGTGGAGGCTGCGCTTGAGTTGCGGAACCTGTTCTCCTTCTGCTGTGCACTAACCCGAACTGCCTGACTTCCTCCGAAGAGCTTCCCCTTTTGCCCGTTGGCACCGGCGTGGCAGGTACTTTGAGCACAAGGCTCCACTCTTCGCAGGGCTCGGACTTCCATCTAGTTAGGTGCCTCTAAAGGCGAACTGAGTCAAAAGCGTTATCGCACTGCCTGTTTTCCTTTCCTTTCAGGTGGACTACATATTTCGTGCTTTAAACGCTTGCGACTGTGTATTTGTATATATATTGTGTTGATTTGGTATGTATTGGCTTAATACTGTGTTATTGTGATTTTCTCGCTACGGTCGTTGTTTTAAAGGCCTTAAAATAAATGTGTATCTATTTTTGATATAACAACTGTTTGGAGTAGTTTGTAAGCGCTCTTGCTTTGTGTGCTCATTGCGGGCTTTCAGTCACCCTCACCCCTCTTGAGACCTAGTCTTGACCGCCGCGATCGCTACCTTGATTGGTCTGGCTCGTCCAGAGGTTACCCTGTTCCAAGTAATTAGGTTGGCCTTCTGAACTTCTGCGCCACCAGGACAGAGTTCGGAAATCCGTCTTAACATTTGGTAGAAGCATTGAGATATCACATCTCATGCTATAGGAAGAGTCTCAGGATTGGAATGGGAAGGAGTTGGATATCACATCTCATGTTATAGGAAGGGTCTCAGGTTTGGTAGTAGAAACATTGAGATATCAAATCTCATGCTATAGGAAGGGACGCAGGATTGGAATGGGACGGAGTTTGATATCACATCTCATGCTATAGGAAGGGTCCAGGTTTGGTATTAGAAGCATTGAGATATCGCATCTCATGCTATAGGAAGGGTCTCAGGATTGGAATGGGAAGGAGTTGGATATCACATCTCATGCCAAAGGAAGGGTCTCAGGTTTGGTATAAGCATTGAGATATAACATCTCTGCTATCGGAAGTGTCTCAGGATTGGGATGGAAGGAGTTGGATATCACATCTCATACTATAGGAAGGGTCTCAGGTTTGGAACGGGAAGGAGTTGGATATCCCATCTCATGTTATAGGAAGTGTCTCAGGTTTGGTATTAGAAGCATTGAGATATCACATCGCATGCTGTAGGAAGGGTTTCAGGTTTGGAATGGGAAGGAATTGGATATCACATCTCATGTCATAGCAAGGATCTCAGGTTTGGTATTGGAAGCATTGAGATATCACATCTCATGCTATAGGCATGGTCTCAGGATTGGAATGGGAAGGAGTTGGATATTACATTCTTGCTATAGGAAGGGTCTCATGTTTGGAAGGGGAAGGAGTTGGATACCACATATGCTATAGGAAGGGTCTCAGGTTTGGAACGGGAAGGAGTTGGATATCACATCTCATGTTATAGGAAGGGTCTCAGGTTTGGTATAAGCATTGAGATATCACATCTCTGCTATCGGAAGTGTCTCAGGATTGGAATGGGAAGGAGTTGGATATCCCATCTCAGGCTATAGGAAGGGTCTCAGGTTTGGTATTAGAAGCATTGAGATGTCACATCTCATGCTATAGGAAGGGTCTCAGATTGGAATGGGAAGGAGTTGGATATCACATCTCATGCTATTTGAAGGGACTCAGATTTGGTATTACAAGCATTGTGATATCAAACTCCTTCCCATTCCAATCCTGAGATAACTTGAGATGTGATATCCAACTCCTTCCCATTCCAATCCTGGGACCCTTCCTAAAACATGAGATGTGATATCTCAATGCTTCCAATACCAAACTTGAGACCCGTCGTAATACATGAGATGTGAGATCCAAATCCTTCCCCTTCCAAACCTGAGACCCTTCCGATAGCTTGAGATGTGATTTGAAACTCCTTCCCATTCCAACCCTGAGATAGCTTGAGATGTGATATCCAACTTCTTCGCATTCCAATCCTGAGACCCTTCCAATAGCATGAGATGTGATATCTCAATGCTTCTAATATCAAAACTGAGACCCTCCCTATAGCATGAGATGTGATATCTAAGTCCTTCCCATTCCTATCCTGAGACCCTTCCGATAGCAGAGATATGATATCTCAATGCTTATACCAAATCTGAGATCCTTACTATGGCCTGAGATGGGATATCCAACTCCTTCATATTCCAATCCTGAGACACTTCCTATAGCATGAGATGTGATATCTCAATACTTCTATCAAACCTGAGACCCTTCTTTTAGCATGACATGTGATATCCAACTCCTTCCCATTCCAATCCTGAGACCCTTCCTATAGCATGAGTTGTGATATCTCAATGCTTCTAATACCAAACCTGGGACCCGTCCTATAACATGAGATGTGATATCCAAATCCTTCCCCTTCCAAACCTGAGACCCTTCCTTTAGCATAAGATGTGATATCCAAATCCTTCCCATTCCAATCCTGAAACCCTTCCTATAGCATGAGATGTGATATCTCAATGTTTCTAATACCAAACCTGGGACCCGTCCTATAACATGAGATATGATATCCAAATCATTCCCCTTCCAACTCCTTCCCATTCCAACCTGAGATCCTTCCTATAGCATGAGAAGGGATATCCAACTCCTTCCCAATCCAATCCTGAGACCCTTCCGATAGCAGAGATGTGATATCTCAATGCTTATACCAAACCTGAGACCCTTCCTATGGCATGAGATGTGATATCCAAATCCTTCCCATTCCAATCCTGAGACCCTTCCTATAGCATGAGATGTGATATCTCAATGCTTCTGCCAAACCTGAGACCCTTCCTTTAGCATGAGATGTGGTATACAAATCCTTCCCATTCCAAACATGAAACCCTTCCTATAGCATGAGATGTGATATCCGACTCCTTCCCAATCCAATCCTGATACCCTTTCGATAGCATGAGATGTGATATCTCAATGCCTCTAATACCAAACCTGAGATCCTTCCGATAGCATGAGATGCTCAATGCTTCTCAATGCTTCTAATACCAAACCTGATTTCCTTCCTATAACATGAGATGTGATATCAAAATCCTTCCCCTTCCAAACCTGAGACCCTCCCTTTAGCATGAGATGTGATATCCAACTCCTTCCCATTCCAATCCTGAGACCCTTCTGATAGCATGAGATGTGATATCTCAATGCCTCTAATACCAAACCTGAGATCCTACCTCTAACATGAAATGTGATATCCTACTCCTTCCCTTTCCAAACGTGAGACCCTCCCTATAGCATGAGATGTGATATCCAACTACTTCCCATTCCAATCCTGAGACCCTTCCTATAGCATGAGATGTGATATCTCAATGCTTATACCAAACCTGAGACCCTTCCTATAGCATGAGATGTGATATCCAACTCCTTCCCATTCCAATCCTGAGACCCTTCCTATAACATGAGATGTGATGTCTCAATGCTTCTAATACCAGACCTGAGATCCTTCCTATGGCATGAGATGTGATATCCAACTCCTTCCCATTCCAATCCTGAGAGCCTTCCTATAGCATGAGATGTGATATCCAACTCCTTCCCATTCCAATCCTGAGAGCCTTCCTATAGCATGAGATGTGATATCTCAAAGCTTCTAATACCAAACCTGAGATCCTTCCTATAACATGAGATGTGATATCCAAATCCTTCCCCTTCCAAACCTGAGACCCTCCCTTTAGCATGAGATGTGATATCTCAATGCTTCTAATACCAAACCTGATTTCCTTCCTATAACATGAGATGTGATATCAAAATCCTTCCCCTTCCAAACCTGAGACCCTCCCTTTAGCATGAGATGTGATATCCAACTCCTTCCCATTCCAATCCTGAGACCCTTCTGATAGCATGAGATGTGATATCTCAATGCCTCTAATACCAAACCTGAGATCCTACCTCTAACATGAAATGTGATATCCTACTCCTTCCCTTTCCAAACGTGAGACCCTCCCTATAGCATGAGATGTGATATCCAAATACTTCCCATTCCAATCCTGAGACACTTCCGATAGCATGAGATGTGATATCTCAATGCTTATACCAAACCTGAGACCCTTCCTATAGCATGAGATGTGATATCCAACTCCTTCCCATTCCAATCCTGAGACCCTTCCTATAACATGAGATGTGATGTCTCAATGCTTCTAATACCAAACCTGAGATCCTTCCTATGGCATGAGATGTGATATCCAACTCCTTCCCATTCCAACCTGAGACCCTTCCTATAGCATGAGATGGGATATCCAACTCCTTCCCATTCCAATCCTGAGACCCTTCTGATAGCATGAGATGTGATATCTCAATGCTTCTAATACCAAACCTGAGATCCTTCCGATAACATGAGATGTGATATCTCAATTCTTCTAATACCAAACCTGAGATCCTTTCTATAACACGAGATGTGATATCCAAATACTTCCCCTTCCAAACCTGAGACCCTCCCTTTGGCATGAGAAGTGATATCCAACTCCTTCCCATTCCAATCCTTAGAGCCTTCTGATAGCATGAGATGTGATATCTCAATGCCTCTAATACCAAACCTGAGATCCTACCTCTAACATGAAATGTGATATCCAACTCCTTCCCCTTCCAAACCTGAGAGCCTTCCTAGAACATGAGATGTGATATCGAAGTCCTTCCCATTCCAATCCTGAGACCCTTCCTATAACATGAGATGTGATATCCAACTCCTTCCCATTCCAACCTGAGACCCTTCCTATAGCATGAGATGGGATATCCAACTACTTCCAAATCCAATCCTGATACCCTTCCGATAGCATGAGATGTGATATCCCAATGCTTCTCCCAAACCTGAGACCCATACTATGGCATGAGATGTGATATCAAACTCCTTCCCATTCCAATCCCGAGACCCTTCCTATAGTTTAAGATATGATATCCAACTCCTTCCCATTCCAATTCTGAGACCCTTCCTATACCAGGAGACTTGCTATCTCAATGCTTCTAATACCAAACCTGACACCCGTCCTATAACATGAGTTGTGATATCCAAATCCTTCCCCTTCCAAACCTTAGACCCTTCCTTTATCATGAGATGTGATATCCAACCCCTTCCCATTCCAATCCTGAGACCCTTCCCATATCATGAGATTTGTTATCTCAATGCTTCTAATATCAAACTTGAGACATTCCCTATAGCATGAGATGTGATATCCAAGTCCTTCCCATTCCAATCCTGAGACCCTTCCTATAGCATGAGATGTGATATCTCAATGCTTCTAATACCAAAACTGAGACCCTCCTATAACATGATATGGGATATACAAGTCCTTCCCATTCCAATCCTGAGACCCTTCCTATAGCATGAGATGTGATATCTCAATGCTTATACCAAACCTGAGACCCTTCCTATAGCATGAGATGTGACATCCCATTCCTTCCCATTCCAAAATGAGACCCTTCCTATAGCAAGAGATGTGATGTCTCAATGCTTCTAATACCAAATCTGAGATCCTTCCTATAACACGAGATGTGATATCAAAATCCTTCCCCTTCCAAACCTGAGACCCTCCCTTTGGCATGTGATGTGATATCCAACTCCTTCCCATTCCAATCCTGAGACCCTTCCTACAGCATGAGATGTGATATCTCAATGATTCTAATAACAAACCCGAGACCCGTCCTATAACATGAGATGTGATATCCAACTCCTTCCCATTCCAATCCTGAGACCCTTCCTATAGCATGAGATGTGATATCTCAATGCTTATACCAAACCTGAGACCCTTCCTATAGCATGAGATGTGATATCCAAATCCTTCCCCTTCCAATCCTGAGACCCTTCCTATAGCATGAGATGTGATATCTCAATGCCTCTAATACCAAAAATGAGATCCATCCTCTAACATGAAATGTGATATCCAACTCCTTCCCTTTCCAAACCTGAGAGCCTACCTATAGCATGAGATGTGATATCCAAGTCCTTCCCATTCCAATCCTTAGACCCTTCCTACAGCATGAGATGTGATATCTCAATGATTCTAATACCAAACCTGAGACCCGTCCTAGAACATGAGATGGGATATCCAACTCCTTCCATTTCAATCCTGAGACACTTCCGATAGCAGAGATGTAATATTTCAATGCTGATACCAACCCTGAGACCCTTCCTATAACATGAGATGTGGTATCCAACTCCTTCCCCTTCCAAACCTGAGACCCTCCCTTTGGCATGAGATGTGATATCCAACTCCTTTCCATTCCAATCTTGAGACCCTTCTGATAGCATGAGATGTGATATCTCAATGCCTCTAATACCAAACCTGAGATCCTACCTCTAACATGAAATGTGATATCCAACTCCTTCCCCTTCCAAACCTGAGAGCCTTCCTATAACATGAGATGTGATATTGAAGTCCTTCCCATTCCAATCCTGAGACCCTTCCTATAGCATGAGATGTGATATCCAACTCCTTCCCATTCCAATCCCGAGACCCTTCCTATAGTTTAAGATGTGATATCCAACTCCTTCCCATTCCAATTCTGAGACCCTTCCTATACCAGGAGACTTGCTATCTCAATGCTTCTAATACCAAACCTGACACCCGTCCTATAACATGAGTTGTGATATCCAAATCCTTCCCCTTCCAAACCTTATCATGAGATGTGATATCCAACCCCTTCCCATTCCAATCCTGAGACCCTTCCCATATCATGAGATTTGTTATCTCAATGCTTCTAATATCAAACTTGAGACATTCCCTATAGCATGAGATGTGATATCCAAGTCCTTCCCATTCCAATCCTGAGACCCTTCCTATAGCATGAGATGTGATATCTCAATGCTTCTAATACCAAAACTGAGACCCTCCTATAACATGATATGGGATATACAAGTCCTTCCCATTCCAATCCTGAGACCCTTCCTATAGCATGAGATGTGATATCTCAATGCTTATACCAAACCTGAGACCCTTCCTATAGCATGAGATGTGACATCCCATTCCTTCCCATTCCAAAATGAGACCCTTCCTATAGCAAGAGATGTGATGTCTCAATGCTTCTAATACCAAATCTGAGATCCTTCCTATAACACGAGATGTGATATCAAAATCCTTCCCCTTCCAAACCTGAGACCCTCCCTTTGGCATGTGATGTGATATCCAACTCCTTCCCATTCCAATCCTGAGACCCTTTCTACAGCATGAGATGTGATATCTCAATGATTCTAATAACAAACCCGAGACCCGTCCTATAACATGAGATGTGATATCCAACTCCTTCCCATTCCAATCCTGAGACCCTTCCTATAGCATGAGATGTGATATCTCAATGCTTATACCAAACCTGAGACCCTTCCTATAGCATGAGATGTGATATCCAAATCCTTCCCCTTCCAATCCTGAGACCCTTCCTATAGCATGAGATGTGATATCTCAATGCCTCTAATACCAAAAATGAGATCCATCCTCTAACATGAAATGTGATATCCAACTCCTTCCCTTTCCAAACCTGAGAGCCTACCTATAGCATGAGATGTGATATCCAAGTCCTTCCCATTCCAATCCTTAGACCCTTCCTACAGCATGAGATGTGATATCTCAATGATTCTAATACCAAACCTGAGACCCGTCCTAGAACATGAGATGGGATATCCAACTCCTTCCATTTCAATCCTGAGACACTTCCGATAGCAGAGATGTAATATTTCAATGCTGATACCAACCCTGAGACCCTTCCTATAACATGAGATGTGGTATCCAACTCCTTCCCCTTCCAAACCTGAGACCCTCCCTTTGGCATGAGATGTGATATGTAACTCCTTTCCATTCCAATCTTGAGACCCTTCTGATAGCATGAGATGTGATATCTCAATGCCTCTAATACCAAACCTGAGATCCTACCTCTAACATGAAATGTGATATCCAACTCCTTCCCCTTCCAAACCTGAGAGCCTTCCTATAACATGAGATGTGATATTGAAGTCCTTCCCATTCCAATCCTGAGACCCTTCCTATAGCATGAGATGTGATATCCAACTCCTTCCCATTCCAACCTGAGACCCTTCCTATAGCATGAGATGGGATATCCAACTACTTCCAAATCCAATCCTGATACCCTTCCGATAGCATGAGATGTGATATCCCAATGCTTCTACCAAACCTGAGACCCATACTATGGCATGAGATGTGATATCAAACTCCTTCCCATTCCAATCCCGGGACCCTTCCTATAGCTTGAGATGTGATATCCAACTGCTTCCCATTCCAATTCTGAGACCCTTCCTATACCAGGACACTTGCTATCTCAATGCTTCTAATACCAAACCTGACACCCGTCCTATAACATGAGTTGTGATATCTAAATCCTTCCCCTTCCAAACCTTAGACCCTTCCTTTATCATGAGATTTGATATCCAACTCCTTCCCATTCCAATCCTGCGACCCTTCCCATATCATGAGATTTGTTATCTCAATGCTTCTAATATCAAACTTGAGACCGTCCCTATAGCATGAGATGTGATATCCAAGTCCTTCCCATTCCAATCCTGAGACCCTTCCTATAGCATGAGATGTGATATCTCAATGCTTCTAATACCAAAACTGAGACCCTTCCTATAACATGATATGGGATATTCAACTCCTTACCATTCCAATCCTAAAACCCTTCCGATAGCAGAGATGTGATATCTCAATGCTTATACCAAACCTGAGACCCTTCCTATGGCATGAGATGTCATATACAACTCCTTCCCATTCCAATCCTGAGACCCTTCCTATAGCATGAGATGTGATATCTCAATGCTTATACCAAACCTGAGACCCTTCCTATAGCATGAGATGTGATATCCCATTCCTTCCCATTCCAAAATGAGACCCTTCCTATAGCATGAGATGTGATGTCTCAATGCTTCTAATACCAAATCTGAGATCCTTCCTATAACACGAGATGTGATATCAAAATCCTTCCCCTTCCAAACCTGAGACCCTCCCTTTGGCATGAGATGTGATATCCAACTCCTTCCCATTCCAATCCTGAGACCCTTCCTACAGCATGAGATGTGATATCTCAATGATTCTAATAACAAACCCGAGACCCATCCTATAACATGAGATGGGATATCCAACTCCTTCCCATTCCAATCCTGAGACCCTTCCTATAGCATGAGATGTGATATCTCAATGCTTATACCAAACCTGAGACCCTTCCTATAGCATGAGATGTGATATCCAAATCCTTCCCATTCCAATCCTGAGACCCTTCCTATAGCATGAGATGTGATATCTCAATGCCTCTAATACCAAACATGAGATCCATTTTCTAACATGAAATGTGATATCCAACTCCTTCCCTTTCCAAACCTGAGAGCCTACCTATAGCATGAGATGTGATATCCAAGTCCTTCCCATTCCAATCCTTAGACCCTTCCTACAGCATGAGATGTGATATCTCAATGATTCTAATACCAAACCTGAGACCCGTCCTATAACATGAGATGGGATATCCAACGCCTTCCATTTCAATCCTGAGACCCTTCTGATAGCAGAGATGTGATATCTCAATGCTCATACCAAACCTGAGACCCTTCCTATGGCATGAGATGTCATATACAACTCCTTCCCATTCCAATCCTGAGACCCTTCCTATAGGATGAGATGTGATATCTCAATGCTTCTACTAATACCAAACCCGAGACCCGTCCTATAGCATGAGATGTGATATCCAACTCCTTCCCATCCCAATCCTGAGACACTTTCGATAGCAGAGATGTGATATCTCAATTCTTATACCAAACCTGAGACCCTTCCTATAACATGAAATGGGATATCCTACTCCTTCCATTTCAATCCTGAGACCCTTCTGATAGCAGAGATGTGATATCTCAATGCTCATACCAAACCTGAGACCCTTCCTATGGCATGAGATGTCATATACAACTCCTTCCCATTCCAATCCTGAGACCCTCCCTATAGCATGAGATGTGATATCTCAATGCTTCTACTAATACCAAACCCGAGACCCGTCCTATAGCATGAGATGTGATATCCAACTCCTTCCCATTCCAAACCTGAGACCCTTCCGATAGCAGAGATGTGATATCTCAATGTCTCTAATAGCAAACCTGAGATCCTTCCGATAGCATGAGATGTGATATCTCAATGCTTCTAATACCAAACCTGAGATCCTTCCTATAACATGAGATGTGATATCCAAATCCTTCCCATTCCAATCCTGAGACACTTCCGATAGCATGAGATGTGATATCTCAATGCTTATACCAAACCTGAGACCCTTCCTATAGCATGAGATGTGATATCCAACTCCTTCCCATTCCAATCCTGAGACCCTTCCTATAACATAAGATGTGATGTCTCAATGCTTCTAATACCAAACCTGAGATCCTTCCTATGGCATGAGATGTGATATCCAACTCCTTCCCATTCCAACCTGAGACCCTTCCTATAGCATGAGATGGGATATCCAACTCCTTCCCATTCCAATCCTGAGACCCTTCTGATAGCATGAGATGTGATATCTCAATGCTTCTAATACCAAACCTGAGATCCTTCCGATAACATGAGATGTGATATCTCAATTCTTCTAATACCAAACCTGAGATCCTTCCTATAACACGAGATGTGATATCCAAATACTTCCCCTTCCAAACCTGAGACCCTCCCTTTGGCATGAGATGTGATATCCAACTCCTTCCCATTCCAATCCTTAGAGCCTTCTGATAGCATGAGATGTGATATCTCAATGCCTCTAATACCAAACCTGAGATCCTACCTCTAACATGAAATGTGATATCCAACTCCTTCCCCTTCCAAACCTGAGAGCCTTCCTAGAACATGAGATGTGATATCGAAGTCCTTCCCATTCCAATCCTGAGACCCTTCCTATAACATGAGATGTGATATCCAACTCCTTCCCATTCCAACCTGAGACCCTTCCTATAGCATGAGATGGGATATCCAACTACTTCCAAATCCAATCCTGATACCCTTCCGATAGCATGAGATGTGATATCCCAATGCTTCTACCAAACCTGAGACCCATACTATGGCATGAGATGTAATATCAAACTCCTTCCCATTCCAATCCCGAGACCCTTCCTTTAGTTTAAGATGTGATATCCAACTCCTTCCCATTCCAATTCTGAGACCCTTCCTATACCAGGAGACTTGCTATCTCAATGCTTCTAATACCAAACCTGACACCCGTCCTATAACATGAGTTGTGATATCCAAATCCTTCCCCTTCCAAACCATAGACCCTTCCTTTATCATGAGATGTGATATCCAACTCCTTCCCATTCCAATCCTGAGACCCTTCCCATATCATGAGATTTGTTATCTCAATGCTTCTAATATCAAACTTGAGACATTCCCTATAGCATGAGATGTGATATCCAAGTCCTTCCCATTCCAATCCTGAGACCCTTCCTATAGCATGAGATGTGATATCTCAATGCTTCTAATACCAAAACTGAGACCCTTCCTATAACATGATATGGGATATACAACTCCTTCCCATTCCAATCCTGAGACCCTTCCTATAGCATGAGATGTGATATCTCAATGCTTATAAGAAACCTGAGACCCTTCCTATAGCATGAGATGTGATATCCCATTCCTTCCCATTCCAAAATGAGACCCTTCCTATAGCATGAGATGTGATGTCTCAATGCTTCTAATACCAAATCTGAGATCCTTCCTATAACACGAGATGTGATATCAAAATCCTTCCCCATCCAAACCTGAGACCCTCCCTTTGGCATGAGATGTGATATCCAACTCCTTCCCATTCCAATCCTGAGACCCTTCCTACAGCATGAGATGTGATATCTCAATGATTCTAATAAAAAACCCGAGACCCGTCCTATAACATGAGATGTGATATCCAACTCCTTCCCATTCCAATCCTGAGACCCTTCCTATAGCATGAGATGTGATATCTCAATGCTTATACCAAACCTGAGACCCTTCCTATAGCATGAGATGTGATATCCAAATCCTTCCCATTCCAATCCTGAGACCCTTCCTATAGCATGAGATGTGATATCTCAATGCCTCTAATACCAAAAATGAGATCCATCCTCTAACATGAAATGTGATATCCAACACCTTCCCTTTCCAAACCTGAGAGCCTACCTATAGCATGAGATGTGATATCCAAGTCCTTCCCATTCCAATCCTTAGACCCTTCCTACAGCATGAGATGTGATATCTCAATGATTCTAATACCAAACCTGAGACCCGTCCTATAACATGAGATGGGATATCCAACTCCTTCCATTTCAATCCTGAGACACTTCCGATAGCAGAGATGTGATATCTCAATGCTGATACCAACCCTGAGACCCTTCCTATAACATGAGATGTGGTATCCAACTCCTTCCCCTTCCAAACCTGAGACCCTCCCTTTGGCATGAGATGTGATATCCAACTCCTTCCCATTCCAATCCTGAGACCCTTCTGATAGCATGAGATGTGATATCTCAATGCCTCTAATACCAAACCTGAGATCCTACCTCTAACATGAAATGTGATATCCAACTCCTTCCCCTTCCAAACCTGAGAGCCTTCCTATAACATGAGATGTGATATCGAAGTCCTTCCCATTCCAATCCTGAGACCCTTCCTATAGCATGAGATGTGATATCCAACTCCTTCCCATTTCAACCTGAGACCCTTCCTATAGCATGAGATGGGATATCCAACTACTTCCAAATCCAATCCTGATACCCTTCCGATAGCAGGAGATGTGATATCCCAATGCTTCTACCAAACCTGAGACCCATACTATGGCATGAGATGTGATATCAAACTCCTTCCCATTCCAATCCCGAGACCCTTCCTATAGCTTGAGCTGTGATATCCAACTCCTTCCCATTCCAATTCTGAGACCCTTCCTATACCAGGACACTTGCTATCTCAATGCTTCTAATACCAAACCTGACACCCGTCCTATAACATGAGTTGGGATATCCAAATCCTTCCCCTTCCAAACCTTAGACCCTTCCTTTATCATGAGATGTGATATCCAACTCCTTCCCATTCCAATCCTGAGACCCTTCCCATATCATGAGATTTGTTAACTCAATGCTTCTAATATCAAACTTGAGACCCTCCCTATAGCATGAGATGTGATATCCAAGTCCTTCCCATTCCAATCCTGAGACCCTTCCTATAGCATGAGATGTGATATCTCAATGCTTCTAATACCAAAACTGAGACCCTTCCTATAACATGATATGGGATATCCAACTCCTTCCCATTCCAATCCTAAAACCCTTCTGATCGCAGAGATGTGATATCTCAATGCTTATACCAAACCTGAGACCCTTCCTATGGCATAAGATGTCATATACAACTCCTTCCCATTCCAATCCTGAGACCCTTCCTATAGCATGAGATGTGATAATTCAATGCTTATACCAAACCCGAGACCCTTCCTATAGCATGAGATGTGATATCCCATTCCTTCCCATTCCAAAATGAGACCCTTCCTATAGCATGAGATGTGATGTCTCAATGCTTCTAATACCAAATCTAAGATCCTTCCTATAACACGAGATGTGATATCAAAATCCTTCCCCTTCCAAACCTGAGACCCTCCCTTTGGCATGAGATGTGATATCCAACTCCTTCCCATTCCAATCCTGAGACCCTTCCTACAGCATGAGATGTGATATCTCAATGATTCTAATAACAAACCCGAGACCCGTCCTATAACATGAGATGGGATATCCAACTCCTTCCCATTCCAATCCTGAGACCCTTCCTATAGCATGAGATGTGATATCTCAATGCCTCTAATACCAAACATGAGATCCATTTTCTAACATGAAATGTGATATCCAACTCCTTCCCTTTCCAAACCTGAGAGCCTACCTATAGCATGAGATGTGATATCCAAGTCCTTCCCATTCCAATCCTTAGACCCTTCCTACAGCATGAGATGTGATATCTCAATGATTCTAATACCAAACCTGAGACCCGTCCTATAACATGAGATGGGATATCCAACTCCTTCCATTTCAATCCTGAGACACTTCCGATAGCAGAGATGTGATATCTCAATGCTTATACCAACCCTGAGACCCTTCCTCTAACATGAGATGTGGTATCCAACTCCTTCGCATTCCAAACATGAGACCCTTCCTATAGCAAGAATGTAATATCCATCTCCTTCCCATTCCAATCCTGAGACCATTCCTATAGCATGAGATGTGATATCTCAATGCTTCTAATAGCAAACCTCTGATCCTTCCTATGACATGAGATGTGATATCCAATTCCTTCCCATGCCAAACCGGAGACCCTTCCTACAGCATGTGATGTGATATCTCAATGCTTCTACTAATACCAAAACCGAGACCCGTCCTATAGCATGAGATGTGATATCCAACTCCTTCCCATCCCAATCCTGAGATACTTTCGATAGCAGAGATGTGATATCTCAATTCTTATACCAAACCTGAGACCCTTCCTATAACATGAAATGGGATATCCAACTCCTTCCCATTCCAAACCTGAGACCCTTCCGATAGCAGAGATGTGATATCTCAATGTCTCTAATACCAAACCTGAGATCCTTCCGATAGCATGAGATGTGATATCTCAATGCTTCTAATACCAAACCTGAGATCCTTCCTATAACATGAGATTTGATATCCAAATCCTTCCCGTTCCAAACCTGAGACCCTTCCGATAGCATGAGATGTGATATCTCAATGCCTCTAATACCAAACCTGAGATCCTTCCGATAGCATGAGATGTGATATGTCAATGCTTCTAATACCAAACCTGAGATCCTACCTCTAACATGAAATGTGATATCCAACTCCTTCCCTTTCCAAACCTGAGAGCCTTCCTATAGCATGAGATGTGATATCCAAGTCCTTCTCATTCCAATCCGGAGACCCTTCCTATAACATAAGATGTGATATCCAACTCCTTCTGAGTCCAACCTGAGACCCTTCCTATAGCATGAGATTGGATATCCAACTCCTTCCAAATCCAATCCTGATACCCTTCTGATTGCATGAGATGTGATATCCCAATGCTTCTACCAAACCTGAGACCCATACTATGACATCAGATGTGATATCAAACTGCTTCCCATTCCAATCTTGAGACCCTTCCTATAGCTTGAGATGTGATATCCAACTCCTTCCCATTCCAATTCTGATACCCTTCCTATACCATGAGACTTGATATCTCAATGCTTCTACCTACCTACCATACTATTGCATGAGATGTGATATCAAACTCCTTCCAATTCCAATCCTGAGAACCTTCCTATAACATGAGATGAGATATCCAAATCCTTCCCCTTCCAAACCTTAGACCCTTTCTTTATCATGAGAAGTGATATCCAACTCCTTCCCATTCCAATCCTGAGACCCTTCCGATAGTATGAGATGTGATATCCCAATGCTTCTAATACCAAACCTGAGACCCTTCCTATAGCATGACATGTGATATCAAACTCCTTCCCATTCCAATCCTGAGACTCAGGTCCCCCGTCTAACCTTCTCACCACTCCTAGCTCCCGGATTGATCCTGCTCTCCTGCTGTCTCTTTTCTCCCTTCTTCGGCTTCCTTGCCTCTCTCCTTCCTCATCTGCCCTAGTTCAGGCTCCTTCTACACCTCCGCAGGGAGTACCTGATTTGTTCCCCTCCCCACTCTCAACTCTCATTCAGTTTCAAACAATCTGACATCTGACACTTCCTCGAAGAATCTGACAATGATGTCCTTGGTCTAACCGAGATATGGTTGACGGCTAGCGCTGTCTCGAGCTTTGACACTCTCCTTCCTGATGACAAGTTCCTCTCCATGCCCAGATCCAACCGTTCTTGTGGGGCAGTATCCTTGATTCCCGTAGTAGATTGCTTTCCTATGCAGGCCGACTCCTCTTACGAATGCCTTGTCTGCATTCATTCTCTCTGTCCTGGCCATTCTCTCACCGTGGCTATTTACCTGCCCCCTTCATCTCTCAGTGGATGGACTTCTCCATCCTGGCCTCCTACCACTCAACTCCGCCTACTTTGAGAATTCAACATGAACCTGTATGCTTCCTGACCTGGACTTTTACGAGATCTGCAACTCTTCATGCCGCTGGCCCTACACACTCTGCAGGGAATACTCTGGATTTTCTGATCTCAGACCTCCCCCTCTGTAACCCTCTCAACAATTCTCTCCCATGGTGATCACGTTCTCCTCTCCAAAGAAGGATAACTACCAGCTGTTCCTCCTCAGAGGCGTTCTTCCTTTCTGTCCCTGGTCCCTGCACCGTTTCGCCTTGCAAACACTCGCTTCCCTGCTCTCTGGTTTAGAAGCTGTTCCTTCTCAGAGGCCTTCTTCCTTTCTGTCCTTGGCCTCTGCATCGTTTCGCGTTGCAAGTACTCGCTTCCCAGCTCTCTGGTTTAGACGCGTTTCCTGCCTTCTCTTCTCTTCCAGCTGCCTTCAAACCAACAAATGAGCTTCAAAAGAAACACGTTGCTCAGAATGCTTTATAACACCCATTATTCAACATGTAGCCGTAACCCGCTAGACGTATTGAAACGTGCTAAAAACTAGCAAAAACAGCTAGAAAATGTATTTTCCTCGCGTTTTTGTAAATGCGAATTCTGGTGGATTCCCATTTTGTACTCGGTTCGTGCATTTGTTCAGTGGAATCCTGATGCTTTTAACCACTCGTCACCCATGCAAGGGGGGGGGGATCAAAATCTACTGTTCACAGGCTGAATGTATACTGCTGAAATCTTCAATGCATTATCGGGTAATCCGACTGTTCTGGGAATCCTGAGTATTCCCAGCAGTTTGTAGGGCCAGCGACATGAAGAGTTGCCGATCTCGTAAAAGTCCAGGTCAGGAAGCATACAGGTTCATGTTGAATTCTCCAAGTAGGCGGAGTTGAGTGGTAGGAGGCCAGGATGGAGAAGTCCATCCACTGAGAGAGGAAGGGGGCAGGCAAATAGCCACGGTGAGAGAATGGGCAGGAAAGAGAGAATGCATGCAGACAAGGCATTCGTGAGAGGAGTCGGCCTGCATAGGAAAGCAATTTACTACAGGAATCAAGGATACTCCCCCTCAAGAACGGTTGGATCTGAGCATGGGGAGGAACTTGTCATCAGGGAGGAGAGTGTCAAAGCTCGAGACAGCGCTGGCCGTCAACCATGTCTCGGTTAGACCAAGGACATCAAGGTCGGGTTCTTCCGGGAAATGGCAGATGTCAGATGAGTGTTTGAAACTGAGTGAGAGTTGAGAGTGGGGAGGGGTACAAATCAGTAATCCCTGCGGAGGTGTAGAAGGAGCCTGAACTAGGGCAGATGAGGAAGGAGAGAGGAAAGGAAGCAGAAGAAGGGAGAGAAGAGACAGAAGGAGAGCATGATCAATCCGGGAGCTAGGTGTGGTGAGAAGGTTAGACGGGGAGGTCTGAGTCTCAGGATTGGAATGGGAAGGAGTTGGATATCACATCTCATGCTATAGGGAGGTTCTCAGGTTTGATATTAGAAGCATTCAGATATCACATCTCATGCTATAGGAAGTGTCTCAGGATTGGAATGGGAAGGAGTTGGATATCCCATCTCATGCCATAGGAAGGGTCTCAGGTTTGGAAGGGGAAGGATTTGGATTGCACATCTCATGTTATAGGATGGTTCTCATGTTTGGTTTTAGAAACATTGAGATATCACATCTCATGCTATCGGAAGGGTCTCAGGTTTGGAATGGGAAGGAATTGGATATCACATCTCATGTTATAGGAAGGATCTCAGGTTTGGTATTAGAAGCATTGAGATATCACATCTCATGGTATAATAAGGGTCTCAGGATTGGAATGGGAAGGAGTTGGATATCACATCTCAAGCTATAGGAAGGGTCTCAGGTTTGGGAAGGGAAGGATTTGGATTGCACATCTCATGTTATAGGATGGTTCTCATGTTTGGTATTAGAAGCATTGTGATATCACATCTCATGCTATAGGAAGGGTCTCAGGATTGGAATGGGAAGGAGTTGGATATCACATCTCATGCTAAAGGAAAGGTCTCAGGTTTGGAAGGGGAAGGATTTGGATCTCACATATGTTTTAGGACGGGTCTCAGGTTTGATATTAGAAGCATTGAGATATCACATCTCATGGTATAGGAAGGGTCTCAGGATTGGAATGAGAAGGAGTTGGATAGCACATCTCAAGCTATCTCAGGATTGGAATGGGAAGGAGTTTGATATCACATCTCAAGCTATAGGAAGGGTTTCAGGATTGGAATGGGAAGGAGTTGGATATCACATCTCATGTTATAGGAAGGGTTTCAGGATTGGAATGGGAAGGATTTGGATATCACATCTCATGCTAAAGGAAGGTTCTCAGGTTTGGAAGGTGAAGGAGTTGGATATCACATCTCATGCTAAAGGAAGGGTCTCAGGTTTGGAAGGTGAAGGATTTGGATATCATATCACATGTTATAGGACGGGTCCCAGGTTTGGTATTAGAAGCATTGAGATATCACATCTCATGGTATAGGAAGGGTCTCAGGATTGGAATGGGAAGGAGTTGGATATCCCTTCTCATGCTATAGGAAGGGTCTCAGGTTGGAATGGGAAGGAGTTGGATATCACATCTCATGTTATAGGAAGGGTCTCAGTATTGGAATGGGAAGGATTTGGATATCATATCTCTTGCTATAGGAAGGGTCTCATGTTTTTTATTAGAAACAGAGATATCACATCTCATGCTATAGGAAGGGTTTCAGGATTGGAATGGGAAGGATTTGGATATCACATCTCATGCTAAAGGAATGTTCTCAGGTTTGGAAGGTGAAGGAGTTGGATATCACATCTCATGCTAAAGGAAGGGTCTCAGGTTTGATAGAAGCATTGAGATATTACATCTCATGCTATAGGAAGGGTCTCAGGATTGGAATGGGAAGGAATTGGATATCACATCTCATGCTAAAGGAAGGGTCTCAGGTTTGATAGAAGCATTGAGATTTCACATCTCATGCTATAGGAAGGGTCTCAGGTTGGTATAAGCATTGAGATATCACATCTCTGCTATCGGAAGGGTCTCAGGATAGGAATGGGAAGGACTTAGATATCACATCTCATGCTATAGGGAGGGTCTCAGTTTTGATAGAAGCATTGAGATATCACATCTTATGCTATAGGAAGGGTCTCAGGTTTGCTATAAGCATTGAGATATCACATCTCTGCTACCGTAAGGGTCTCAGGATAGGAATGGGAAGGATTTAGATATCACATCTCATGCTATAGGGAGGGTCTCAGTTTTGATATTAGAAGCATTGAGATATCACATCTCAAGCTATCTCAGGATTAGAATGGGAAGGAGTTTGATATCACATCTCAAGCTATAGGAAGGGTCTCAGGTTTGGAAGGGGAAGGATTTGGATCTCACATCTCATGTTTTAGGACGGGTCTCAGGTTTGGTATTAGAAACATTGAATTATCACATCTCATGGTATAGGAAGGGTCTCAGGATTGGAATGGGGAGGAGTTGGATATCACATCTCATGCTATAGGAAGGGTCTCAGGTTTGGTAAAAGCATTGAGTTATAACATCTCATGCTATAGGAAGGGTCTCAGGATTGGAATGGGAAGGAGTTGGATATCACATCTCATGCCATAGGAAGGGTCTCAGGTTTGGTATAAGCATTGAGATATCACATCTCTGCTTTCGTAAGGGTCTCAGGATTGGTATAGGAAGGAGTTGGATATCCCATCTCATGCTTTAAGAAGGATCTCAGGTTTGGTATTAGAAGCATTGAGATAGCACATCTCATGCTATAGGAAGGCTCTAAGGATTGGAATGGGAAGGAGTTGGATATCACATCTTATGCTATAGGAAGGGTCTCAGGTTTGGTATTACAAGCATTGTGATATTACATCTCATGCTATAGGAAGGGTATCAGGATTGGAATGGGAAGGATTTGGATATCACATCTCATGCCATAGGAAGGGTCTCAGGTTGGAATGGGAAGGAGTTTCATATCACATCTCAAGCCATAGGAAGGGTCTCAGGTTTGGAAGGGGAAGGATTTGGATCTCACATCTCATGTATTAGGACGGGTCTCAGGTTTGGTATTCGAAGCATTGAGATAGCACATCTCATGGTATAGGAAGGGTCCCAGGATTGGAATGGGAAGGAGTTGGATATCACATCTCAAGCTATCTCAGGATTGGAATGGGAAGGAGTTTGATATCACATCTCAAGCTATAGGAAGGGTCTCAGGTTTGGAAAGGGAAGGATTTGGATTTCACATCTCATGTTGTAGGATGGTTCTCATGTTTGGTTTTAGAAGCATTGAGATATCACATCCCATGCTATCGGAAGGGTCTCAGGTTTGGAAAGGGAAGGATTTGGATTTCACATATGTTATAGGATGGTTCTCAGGTTTGGTTTTTAGAAGCATTAAGATATCACATCTCATGCTATAGGAAGGGTCTCAGGTTTGGAATGGGAAGGAGTTGGATACACATCTCATGTTATAGGAAGGATCTCAGGTTTGGTATTAGAAGCATTGAGATATCACATATCATGCTATAGGAAAAGTCTCAGGATTGGAATGGGAAGGAGTTGGATATCACATCTCATGCTAAAGGAAAGGTCTCAGGTTTGGAAGGGGAAGGATTTGGATCTCACATATGTTTTAGGACGGTCTCAGGTTTGGTATTAGAAGCATTGAGATATCACATCTCATGGTATAGGAAGGGTCTCAGGATTGGAATGGGAAGGAGTTGGATAGCACATCTCAAGCTATCTCAGGATTGGAATGGGAAGGAGTTTGATATCACATCTGAAGCTATAGGAAGGGTTTCAGGATTGGAATGGGAAGGAGTTGGATATCACATCTCATGTTATAGGAAGGGTCTCAGGTTTGGAATGGGAAGGATTTGGATATCACATCTCTTGCTAAGGAAGGGTCTCAGTTTTTTATTAGAAACATTGAGATATCACATCTCATGTTATAGGTAGGGTCTCAGGATTGGAATGGGAAGGATTTGGATATCACATCTCATGCTAAAGGAAGGGTCTCAGGTTTGGAAGGGGAAGGATTTGGATATCATATCTCATGTTATAGAACGGGTCCCAGGTTTGGTATTTGAAACATTGCGGTTCACATCTCATGGTATAGGAAGGGTCTCAGGATTGGAATGGGAAGGAGTTGGATATCACATCTCATCCAATAGGAAGGGTCTCAGGTTTGGAATGGGAAATAATTGGATATCACATCTCATGTTATAAGGAAGGATCTCAGGATTGCAATGGGAAGGAGTTGGATAACCCTTCTCATGCTATAGGAAGGGTCTCAGGTTGGAATGGGAAGGAGTTGGATATCACATCTCATGTATAGGAAGGGTCTCAGGATTTGAATGGGAAGGATGTGGATATCACATCTCTTGCTATAGGAAGGGTTTCAGGTTTTTTATTAGAAACATTGAGATATCACATCTCATGCTATAGGAAGGGTTTCAGGATTGGAATGGGAAGGATTTGGATATCACATCTAATGCTAAAGGAAGGGTCTCACGTTTGGAAGGGGAAGGATTTGGATATCACATCTCATGTTATAGGACGGGTCCCAGGTTTGGTATTAGAAGCATTGAGATATCACAACTCATGCCATAGGAAGGGTCTCAGGATTGGAATGGGAAGGAGTTGGATATCACATCTCATGCTAAAGGAAGGGTCTCAGGTTTGATAGAAGCATTGAGATATCACATCTCATGCTATAGGAAGGGACTCAGGATTGGAATGGGAAGGATTTGGATATCACATCTCATGCCATAGGAAGGGTCTCAGGTTGGAATGGGAAGGCTTTGGATATCACATCTCATGTTATAGGTAGGGTCTCAGGATTGGAATGGGAAGGATTTGGATATCACATCTCATGCTAAAGGAAGGGTCTCAGGTTTGGAAGGGGAAGGATTTGGATATCATATCTCATGTTATAGAACGGGTCCCAGGTTTGGTATTTGAAACATTGCGGTTCACATCTCATGGTATAGGAAGGGTCTCAGGATTGGAATGGGAAGGAGTTGGATATCACATCTCATCCAATAGGAAGGGTCTGAGGTTTGGAATGGGAAATAATTGGATATCACATCTCATGTTATAGGAAGGATCTCAGGATTGCAATGGGAAGGAGTTGGATATCCATTCTCATGCTATAGGAAGGGTCTCAGGTTGGAATGGGAAGGAGTTGGATATCACATCTCATGTTATAGGAAGGGTCTCAGGATTTGAATGGGAAGGATGTGGATATCACATCTCTTGCTATAGGAAGGGTCTCAGGTTTTTTATTAGAAACATTGAGATATCACATCTCATGCTATAGGAAGGGTTTCAGGATTGGAATGGGAAGGATTTGGATATCACATCTCATGCTAAAGGAAGGGTCTCAACGTTTGGAAGGGGAAGGATTTGGATATCACATCTCATGTTATAGGACGGGTCCCAGGTTTGGTATTAGAAGCATTGAGATATCACAACTCATGCCATAGGAAGGGTCTCAGGATTGGAATGGGAAGGAGTTGGATATCACATCTCATGCTAAAGGAAGGGTCTCAGGTTTGATAGAAGCATTGAGATATCACATCTCATGCTATAGGAAGTGTCTCAGGATTGGAATGGGAAGGAGTTGGATATCGCATCTCATGCCATAGGAAGGGTCTCAGATTTGGTATAAGCATTGAGATATCATATCACATCTAATGCTATAGGAAGGGTCTCTGGATTGGAATGGGAAGGACTTGGATATCACATCTCATGCTATAGGACGGGTCCCAGGTTTGGTATTAGAAGCATTGAGATATCACAACTCATGCCATAGGAAGGGTCTCAGGATTGGAATGGGAAGGAGTTGGATATCACATCTCATGCTAAAGGAAGGGTCTCAGGTTTGATAGAAGCATTGAGATATCACATCTCATGCTATAGGAAGTGTCTCAGGATTGGAATGGGAAGGAGTTGGATATCACATCTCAAGCCATAGGAAGGGTCTCAGATTTGGTATAAGCATTGAGATATCATATCACATCTAATGCTATAGGAAGGGTCTCAGGATTGGAATGGGAAGGAGTTGGATATCACATCTCATGATAAAGGAAGGGTCTCAGGTTTGGAAGGGGAAGGATTTGGATATCACAACTCATGTTATAGGACGGGTGTCAGGTTTGGTATTAGAAGCATTGAGATAGCAAGTCTCCTGGTATAGGAAGGGTCTCAGAATTGGAATGGGAAGGAGTGGGATATCACATCTCAAGCTATAGGAAGGGTCTCGGGATTGGAATGGGAAGGAGTTTGATATCACATCTTATGCCATAGTATGGGTCTCAGGTTTGGTAGAAGCATTGGGATATCACATCTCATGCTATCGGAAGGGTATCAGGATTGGATTTGGAAGTAGTTGGATATCCCATCTCATGTTATAGGAAGGCTCTTAGGTTTGGAAGGGGAAGGAGTTGGATATCACATTTCATGTTAGATGTAGGATCTCAGGTTTGGTATTAGAGGCATTGAGACATCACATCTCATGCTATCAGAAGGGTCTAAGGATTGGAATGGGAAGGAGTTGGATATCACATCTCACGCTAAAGGAAGGGTCTCAGGATTGGAATGGGAAGGACTTCGATATCACATCTCATGTTATAGGAAGGCTCTCAGGTTTGGAAGGGGAAGGAGTTGGATATCACATTTCATGTTAGATGTAGGATCTCAGGTTTGGTATTAGAGGCATTGAGACATCACATCTCATGCTATCAGAAGGGTCTAAGGATTGGAATGGGAAGGAGTTGGATATCACATCTCACGCTAAAGGAAGGGTCTCAGGATTGGACTGGGAAGGAGTTTGATATCAAATCTCATGTTATAGGAAGGGTCTCAGGTTTGGTATTAGAAGCATTGAGATATCACATCTCATGCTATAGGAAGTGTCTGAGGATTGGAATGGGAAGGAGTCGGATATCATATCTCATGCTATAGGAAGTGTCTCAGGTTTGGTAGAAGCATTGAGATATCACATCTCATGCTATAGGAAGAGTCTCAGGATTGGAATGGGAAGGAGTTGGATATCACATCTCATGCTATAGGACGGCTCTCAGGTTTGGAAGGGGAAGGAGTTGGATATCACATTTCATGTTAGAGGTAGGATCTCAGGTTTGGTATTAGAGGCATTGAGACATCACATCTCATGCTATCAGAAGGGTCTCAGGATTGGAATGGGAAGGAGTTGGATATCACATCTCACGCTAAAGGGAGGGTCTCAGGTTTGGAAGGGGAAGGATTTGGATATCACATCTCATGTTATAGGAAGGATCTCAGGTTTGGTATTAGAAGCATTGAGATATCACATCTCATGCTATGGGAAGGATCTCAGGTTTGGTATTAGAAGCATTGAGACATCACATCTCATGCTATCAGAAGGGTCTCAGGATTGGAATGGGAAGGAGTTGGATATCACATCTCATGCTAAAGGGAGGGTCTCAGGTTTGGAAGGGGAAGGATTTGGATATCACTTCTCATGTTATAGGAAGGATCTCAGGTTTGGTATTAGAAGCATTGAGATATCACATCTCATGCTATAGTAAGGGTCTCAGGATTGGAATGGGAAGGAGTTGGATATCACATCTCATGCTAAAGGAAGGGTGTCAGGTTTGGTAGAAGCATTGAGATATCCCATCTCATGCTATAGGAGGGGTCTCAGGATTGGAATGGGAAGGAGTTGGATATCACATCTCATGCCATAGGAAGGGTCTCAGGTTTGGTATAAACATTGAGATATCACATCTCTGCTATCCGAAGGGTCTCAGGATTGGAATGGGAAGGACTTAGATATCACATCTCATGCTATAGGGAGGGTCTCAGTTTTGTTATTAGAAGCATTGAGATATCACATCTCATGCTATCGGAAGGGTCTCAGGATTGGAATGAGAAGGAGCTGGATATCACATCTCATGCTAAAGGAAGGGTCTCAGGTTTGGAAGGGGAAGGATTTGGATATCACATCTCATGTTATAGGACGGGTCTCAGGTTTGGTATTAGAAGCATTAAGATATCACATCTCATGGTGTTGGAAGGGTTTCAGGATTGGAATGGGAAGGAGTTGGATATCATATCTCATGCTATAGGAAGGGTCTCAGGATTGGATTGGGAAGGAGTTTGATATCAAATCTCATGCCATAGGAAGGATCTCAGGTTTGGTATTAGAAGCATTGAGATATCACATCTCATGCTATAGGAAGTGTCTGAGGATTGGAATGGGAAGGAGTCGGATATCACATCTCATGCTATAGAAGGGTCTCAGGTTTGGTAGAAGCATTGAGATATAACATCTCATGCTATAGGAAGAGTCTCAGGATTGGAATGGGAAGGAGTTGGATATCACGTCTCATGTTATAGGAAGGGTCTCAGGTTTGGTAGTAGAAACATTGAGATATCAAATCTCATGCTATAGGAAGGGACGCAGGATTGGAATGGGACGGAGTTTGATATCACATTTCATGCTATAGGAAGGGTCCAGGTTTGGTATTAGAAGCATTGAGATATCGCATCTCATGCTATAGGAAGGGTCTCAGGATTGGAATGGGAAGGAGTTGGATATCACATCTCATGCCATAGGAAGGGTCTCAGGTTTGGTATAAGCATTGAGATATAACATCTCTGCTATCGGAAGTGTCTCAGGATTGGGATGGGAAGGAGTTGGATATCACATCTCATACTATAGGAAGGGTCTCAGGTTTGAACCGGGAAGGAGTTGGATATCCTATCTCATGTTATAGGACGGGTCTCAGGTTTGGTATTAGAAGCATTGAGATATCACATCTCATGCTATCAGAAGGGTCTCAGGATTGGAATGGGAAGGAGTTGGATATCACATCTCACGCTAAAGGGAGGGTCTCAGGTTTGGAAGGGGAAGGATTTGGATATCACATCTCATGTTATAGGAAGGATCTCAGGTTTGGTATTAGAAGCATTGAGATATCACATCTCATGCTATGGGAAGGATCTCAGGTTTGGTATTAGAAGCATTGAGATATCACATCTCATGCTATCAGAAGGGTCTCAGGATTGGAATGGGAAGGAGTTGGATATCACATCTCACGCTAAAGGGAGGGTCTCAGGTTTGGAAGGGGAAGGATTTGGATATCACATCTCATGTTATAGGAAGGATCTCAGGTTTGGTATTAGAAGCATTGAGATATCACATCTCATGCTATAGGAAGGGTCTCAGGTTTGGAAGGGGAAGGACTTGGATATCACATCTCATGTTATAGGAAGGATCTCAGGTTTGGTTTTTAGAAGCATTAAGATATCACATCTCATGCTATAGGAAGGGTCTCAGGTTTGGAATGGGAAGGAGTTGGATACACATCTCATGTTATAGGAAGGATCTCAGGTTTGGTATTAGAAGCATTGAGATATCACATATCATGCTATAGGAAAAGTCTCAGGATTGGAATGGGAAGGAGTTGGATATCACATCTCATGCTAAAGGAAAGGTCTCAGGTTTGGAAGGGGAAGGATTTGGATCTCACATATGTTTAGGACGGTCTCAGGTTTGGTATTAGAAGCATTGAGATATCACATCTCATGGTATAGGAAGGGTCTCAGGATTGGAATGGGAAGGAGTTGGATAGCACATCTCAAGCTATCTCAGGATTGGAATGGGAAGGAGTTTGATATCACATCTGAAGCTATAGGAAGGGTTTCAGGATTGGAATGGGAAGGAGTTGGATATCACATCTCATGTTATAGGAAGGGTCTCAGGATTGGAATGGGAAGGATTTGGATATCACATCTCATGCTAAATGAAGGGTCTCAGGTTTGGAAGGGGAAGGATTTGAATATCATATCTCATGTTATAGGACGGGTCCCAGGTTTGGTATTACAAGCATTGTGATATTACATCTCATGCTATAGGAAGGGTCTCAGGATTGGAATGGGAAGGATTTGGATATCACATCTCATGCCATAGGAAGCGTCTCAGGTTGGAATGGGAAGGCTTTGGATATCACATCTCATGTTATAGGTAGGGTCTCAGGATTGGAATGGGAAGGATTTGGATATCACATCTCATGCTAAAGGAAGGGTCTCAGGTTTGGAAGGGGAAGGATTTGGATATCATATCTCATGTTATAGAACGGGTCCCAGGTTTGGTATTTGAAACATTGCGGTTCACATCTCATGGTATAGGAAGGGTCTCAGGATTGGAATGGGAAGGAGTTGGATATCACATCTCATCCAATAGGAAGGGTCTCAGGTTTGGAATGGGAAACAATTGGATATCACATCTCATGTTATAAGGAAGGATCTCAGGATTGCAATGGGAAGGAGTTGGATAACCCTTCTCATGCTATAGGAAGGGTCTCAGGTTGGAATGGGAAGGAGTTGGATATCACATCTCATGTATAGGAAGGGTCTCAGGATTTGAATGGGAAGGATGTGGATATCACATCTCTTGCTATAGGAAGGGTTTCAGGTTTTTTATTAGAAACATTGAGATATCACATCTCATGATATAGGAAGGGTTTCAGGATTGGAATGGGAAGGATTTGGATATCACATCTAATGCTAAAGGAAGGGTCTCACGTTTGGAAGGGGAAGGATTTGGATATCACATCTCATGTTATAGGACGGGTCCCAGGTTTGATATTAGAAGCATTGAGATATCACATCTCATGGTATAGGAAGGGTCTCAGGATTGGAATGGGAAGGAGTTGGATATCACATCTCATGCTAAAGGAAGGGTCTCAGGTTTGATAGAAGCATTGAGATATCACATCTCATGCTATAGGAAGGGTCTCAGGATTGGAATGGGAAGGATTTGGATATCACATCTCATGCCATAGGAAGGGTCTCAGGTTGGAATGGGAAGGCTTTGGATATCACATCTCATGTTATAGGTAGGGTCTCAGGATTGGAATGGGAAGGATTTGGATATCACATCTCATGCTAAAGGAAGGGTCTCAGGTTTGGAAGGGGAAGGATTTGGATATCACATCTCATGTTATAGGAAGGATCTCAGGATTGCAATGGGAAGGAGTTGGATATCCCTTCTCATGCTATAGGAAGGGTCTCAGGGTGGAATGGGAAGGAGTTGGATATCACATCTCATGTTATAGGAAGGGTCTCAGGATTTGAATGGGAAGGATGTGGATATCACATCTCTTGCTATAGGAAGGGTCTCAGGTTTTTTATTAGAAACATTGAGATATCACATCTCATGCTATAGGAAGGGTTTCAGGATTGGAATGGGAAGGATTTGGATATCACATCTCATGCTAAAGGAAGGGTCTCACGTTTGGAAGGGGAAGGATTTGGATATCACATCTCATGTTATAGGACGGGTCCCAGGTTTGGTATTAGAAGCATTGAGATATCACAACTCATGCCATAGGAAGGGTCTCAGGATTGGAATGGGAAGGAGTTGGATATCACATCTCATGCTAAAGGAAGGGTCTCAGGTTTGATAGAAGCATTGAGATATCACATCTCATGCTATAGGAAGTGTCTCAGGATTGGAATGGGAAGGAGTTGGATATCACATCTCATGCCATAGGAAGGGTCTCAGATTTGGTATAAGCATTGAGATATCATATCACATCTAATGCTATAGGAAGGGTCTCTGGATTGGAATGGGAAGGACTTGGATATCACATCTCATGCTATAGGACGGGTCCCAGGTTTGGTATTAGAAGCATTGAGATATCACAACTCATGCCATAGGAAGGGTCTCAGGATTGGAATGGGAAGGAGTTGGATATCACATCTCATGCTAAAGGAAGGGTC
This sequence comes from Ambystoma mexicanum, assembly GCF_040938575.1. Classification (NCBI taxonomy): domain Eukaryota; kingdom Metazoa; phylum Chordata; class Amphibia; order Caudata; family Ambystomatidae; genus Ambystoma; species Ambystoma mexicanum. Next base: position 837,495 of record NW_027182493.1, on the reverse strand, counting down.
TCAGGTTTGATAGAAGCATTGAGATATCACATCTCATGCTATAGGAAGTGTCTCAGGATTGGAATGGGAAGGAGTTGGATATCACATCTCATGCCATAGGAAGGGTCTCAGATTTGGTATAAGCATTGAGATATCATATCACATCTAATGCTATAGGAAGGGTCTCAGGATTGGAATGGGAATGAGTTGGATATCACATCTCATGATAAAGGAAGGGTCTCAGGTTTGGAAGGGGAAGGATTTGGATATCACAACTCATGTTATAGGACGGGTGTCAGGTTTGGTATTAGAAGCATTGAGATAGCAAGTCTCCTGGTATAGGAAGGGTCTCAGAATTGGAATGGGAAGGAGTGGGATATCACATCTCAAGCTATAGGAAGGGTCTCGGGATTGGAATGGGAAGGAGTTTGATATCACATCTTATGCCATAGTATGGGTCTCAGGTTTGGTAGAAGCATTGGGATATCACATCTCATGCTATCGGAAGGGTATCAGGATTGGATTTGGAAGTAGTTGGATATCCCATCTCATGCTATAGGAAGGGTCTCTGGTTGGAATGGGAAGGAGTTGGATATCACATCTCATGTTATAGGAAGGGTCTCAGGATTGGAATGGGAAGGACTTCGATATCAGATCTCATGTTATAGGAAGGCTCTCAGGTTTGGAAGGGGAAGGAGTTGGATATCACATTTCATGTTAGATGTAGGATCTCAGGTTTGGTATTAGAGGCATTGAGACATCACATCTCATGCTATCAGAAGGGTCTAAGGATTGGAATGGGAAGGAGTTGGATATCACATCTCACGCTAAAGGAAGGGTCTCAGGATTGGACTGGGAAGGAGTTTGATATCAAATCTCATGTTATAGGAAGGGTCTCAGGTTTGGTATTAGAAGCATTGAGATATCACATCTCATGCCATAGGAAGTGTCTGAGGATTGGAATGGGAAGGAGTCGGATATCACATCTCATGCTATAGGAAGTGTCTCAGGTTTGGTAGAAGCATTGAGATATCACATCTCATGCTATAGGAAGAGTCTCAGGATTGGAATGGGAAGGAGTTGGATATCACATCTCATGCTATAGGACGGCTCTCAGGTTTGGAAGGGGAAGGAGTTGGATATCACATTTCATGTTAGAGGTAGGATCTCAGGTTTGGTATTAGAGGCATTGAGACATCACATCTCATGCTATCAGAAGGGTCTCAGGATTGGAATGGGAAGGAGTTGGATATCACATCTCACGCTAAAGGGAGGGTCTCAGGTTTGGAAGGGGAAGGATTTGGATATCACATCTCATGTTATAGGAAGGATCTCAGGTTTGGTATTAGAAGCATTGAGATATCACATCTCATGCTATGGGAAGGATCTCAGGTTTGGTATTAGAAGCATTGAGACATCACATCTCATGCTATCAGAAGGGTCTCAGGATTGGAATGAGAAGGAGTTGGATATCACATCTCATGCTAAAGGGAGGGTCTCAGGTTTGGAAGGGGAAGGATTTGGATATCACATCTCATGTTATAGGAAGGATCTCAGGTTTGGTATTAGAAGCATTGAGATATCACATCTCATGCTATAGTAAGGGTCTCAGGATTGGAATGGGAAGGAGTTGGATATCACATCTCATGCTAAAGGAAGGGTGTCAGGTTTGGTAGAAGCATTGAGATATCCCATCTCATGCTATAGGAGGGGTCTCAGTCTCAGGATTGGAATGGGAAGGAGTTGGATATCACATCTCATGCCATAGGAAGGGTCTCAGGTTTGGTATAAACATTGAGATATCACATCTCTGCTATCCGAAGGGTCTCAGGATTGGAATGGGAAGGACTTAGATATCACATCTCATGCTATAGGGAGGGTCTCAGTTTTGTTATTAGAAGCATTGAGATATCACATCTCATGCTATCGGAAGGGTCTCAGGATTGGAATGAGAAGGAGCTGGATATCACATCTCATGCTAAAGGAAGGGTCTCAGGTTTGGAAGGGGAAGGATTTGGATATCACATCTCATGTTATAGGACGGGTCTCAGGTTTGGTATTAGAAGCATTAAGATATCACATCTCATGGTGTTGGAAGGGTTTCAGGATTGGAATGGGAAGGAGTTGGATATCATATCTCATGCTATAGGAAGGGTCTCAGGATTGGATTGGGAAGGAGTTTGATATCAAATCTCATGCCATAGGAAGGATCTCAGGTTTGGTATTAGAAGCTTTGAGATATCACATCTCATGCTATAGGAAGTGTCTGAGGATTGGAATGGGAAGGAGTCGGATATCACATCTCATGCTATAGAAGGGTCTCAGGTTTGGTAGAAGCATTGAGATATAACATCTCATGCTATAGGAAGAGTCTCAGGATTGGAATGGGAAGGAGTTGGATATCACGTCTCATGTTATAGGAAGGGTCTCAGGTTTGGTAGTAGAAACATTGAGATATCAAATCTCATGCTATAGGAAGGGACGCAGGATTGGAATGGGACGGAGTTTGATATCACATTTCATGCTATAGGAAGGGTCCAGGTTTGGTATTAGAAGCATTGAGATATCGCATCTCATGCTATAGGAAGGGTCTCAGGATTGGAATGGGAAGGAGTTGGATATCACATCTCATGCCATAGGAAGGGTCTCAGGTTTGGTATAAGCATTGAGATATAACATCTCTGCTATCGGAAGTGTCTCAGGATTAGGATGGGAAGGAGTTGGATATCACATCTCATACTATAGGAAGGGTCTCAGGTTTGAACCGGGAAGGAGTTGGATATCCCATCTCATGTTATAGGACGGGTCTCAGGTTTGGTATTAGAAGCATTGAGATATCACATCTCATGCTATCAGAAGGGTCTCAGGATTGGAATGGGAAGGAGTTGGATATCACATCTCACGCTAAAGGGAGGGTCTCAGGTTTGGAAGGGGAAGGATTTGGATATCACATCTCATGTTATAGGAAGGATCTCAGGTTTGGTATTAGAAGCATTGAGATATCACATCTCATGCTATGGGAAGGATCTCAGGTTTGGTATTAGAAGCATTGAGACATCACATCTCATGCTATCAGAAGGGTCTCAGGATTGGAATGGGAAGGAGTTGGATATCACATCTCATGCTAAAGGGAGGGTCTCAGGTTTGGAAGGGGAAGGACTTGGATATCACATCTCATGTTATAGGAAGGATCTCAGGTTTGGTATTGGAAGCATTGAGATATCACATCTCATGCTATAGTAAGGGTCTCAGGATTGGAATGGGAAGGAGTTGGATATCACATCTCATGATAAAGGAAGGGTGTCAGGTTTGGTAGAAGCATTGAGATATCCCATCTCATGCTATAGGAGGGGTCTCAGGATTGGAATGGGAAGGAGTTGGATATCACATCTCATGCCATAGGAAGGGTCTCAGGTTTGGTATAAGCATTGAGATATCACATCTCTGCTATCCGAAGGGTCTCAGGATTGGAATGGGAAGGACTTAGATATCACATCTCATGCTATAGGGAGGGTCTCAGTTTTGTTATTAGAAGCATTGAGATATCACATCTCATGCTATCGGAAGGGTCTCAGGATTGGAATGAGAAGGAGCTGGATATCACATCTCATGCTAAAGGAAGGGTCTCAGGTTTGGAAGGGGAAGGATTTCGATATCACATCTCATGTTATAGGACGGGTCTCAGGTTTGGTATTAGAAGCATTAAGATATCACATCTCATGGTGTAGGAAGGGTTTCAGGATTGGAATGGGAAGGAGTTGGATATCATATCTCATGCTATTGGAAGGGTCTCAGGATTGGATTGGGAAGGAGTTTGATATCAAATCTCATGCCATAGGAAGGGTCTCAGGTTTGGTATTAGAAGCATTGAGATATCACATCTCATGCTATAGGAAGTGTCTGAGGATTGGAATGGGAAGGAGTCGGATATCACATCTCATGCTATAGAAGGGTCTCAGGTTTGGTAGAAGCATTGAGATATCACATCTCATGCTATAGGAAGAGTCTCAGGATTGGAATGGGAAGGAGTTGGATATCACGTCTCATGTTATAGGAAGGGTCTCAGGTTTGGTAGTAGAAACATTGAGATATCAAATCTCATGCTATAGGAAGGGACGCAGGATTGGAATGGGACGGAGTTTGATATCACATTTCATGCTATAGGAAGGGTCCAGGTTTGGTATTAGAAGCATTGAGATATCACATCTCATGCTATAGGAAGGGTCTCAGGATTGGAATGGGAAGGAGTTGGATATCACATCTCATGCCATAGGAAGGGTCTCAGGTTTGGTATAAGCATTGAGATATAACATCTCTGCTATCGGAAGTGTCTCAGGATTGGGATGGGAAGGAGTTGGATATCACATCTCATACTATAGGAAGGGTCTCAGGTTTGGAACGGGAAGGAGTTGGATATCCCATCTCATGTTATAGGACGGGTCTCAGGTTTGGTATTAGAAGCATTGAGATATCACATCTCATGCTATCGGAAGGGTCTCAGGTTTGGAACGGGAAGGAGTTGGATATCCCATCTCATGTTATAGGACGGGTCTCAGGTTTGGTATTAGAAGCATTGAGATATCACATCTCATACTATAGGAAGGGTCTCAGGTTTGGGAAGGGAAGGATTTGGATTGCACATCTCATGTTATATGATGGTTCTCATGTTTGGTTTTAGAAGCATTGAGATATCACATCTCATGCTATCGGAAGGGTCTCAGGTTTGGAATGGGAAGGAGTTGGATATCACATCTCATGTTATAGGAAGGATCACAGGTTTGGTATTAGAAGCATTGTGATATCACATCTCATGCTATAGGAAGGGTCTCAGGATTGGAATGGGAAGGAGTTGGATATCACATCTCATGCTAAAGGAAAGGTCTCAGGTTTGGAAGGGGAAGGATCTGGATCTCACATATGTTTTAGGACGGGTCTCAGGTTTGATATTAGAAGCATTGAGATATCACATCTCATGGTATAGGAAGGGTCTCAGGATTGGAATGGGAAGGAGTTGGATAGCACATCTCAAGCTATAGGAAGGGTTTCAGGATTGGAATGGGAAGGAGTTGGATATCACATCTCATGTTATAGGAAGGGTCTCAGGATTGGAATGGGAAGGATTTGGATATCACGTCTCATGTTATAGGAAGGGTCTCAGGTTTGGTAGTAGAAACATTGAGATATCAAATCTCATGTTATAGGAAGGGACGCAGGATTGGAATGGGACGGAGTTTGATATCACATTTCATGCTATAGGAAGGGTCCAGGTTTGGTATTAGAAGCATTGAGATATCACATCTCATGCTATAGGAAGGGTCTCAGGATTGGAATGGGAAGGAGTTGGATATCACATCTCATGCCATAGGAAGGGTCTCAGGTTTGGTATAAGCATTGAGATATAACATCTCTGCTATCGGAAGTGTCTCAGGATTGGGATGGGAAGGAGTTGGATATCACATCTCATACTATAGGAAGGGTCTCAGGTTTGGAACGGGAAGGAGTTGGATATCCCATCTCATGTTATAGGACGGGTCTCAGGTTTGGTATTAGAAGCATTGAGATATCACATCTCATGCTATCGGAAGGGTCTCAGGTTTGGAACGGGAAGGAGTTGGATATCCCATCTCATGTTATAGGACGGGTCTCAGGTTTGGTATTAGAAGCATTGAGATATCACATCTCATACTATAGGAAGGGTCTCAGGTTTGGGAAGGGAAGGATTTGGATTGCACATCTCATGTTATAGGATGGTTCTCATGTTTGGTTTTAGAAGCATTGAGATATCACATCTCATGCTATCGGAAGGGTCTCAGGTTTGGAATGGGAAGGAGTTGGATATCACATCTCATGTTATAGGAAGGATCACAGGTTTGGTATTAGAAGCATTGTTATATCACATCTCATGCTATAGGAAGGGTCTCAGGATTGGAATGGGAAGGAGTTGGATATCACATCTCATGCTAAAGGAAAGGTCTCAGGTTTGGAAGGGGAAGGATTTGGATCTCACATATGTTTTAGGACGGGTCTCAGGTTTGATATTAGAAGCATTGAGATATCACATCTCATGGTATAGGAAGGGTCTCAGGATTGGAATGGGAAGGAGTTGGATAGCACATCTCAAGCTATCTCTGGATTGGAATGGGAAGGAGTTTGATATCACATCTCAAGCTATAGGAAGGGTTTCAGGATTGGAATGGGAAGGAGTTGGATATCACATCTCATGTTATAGGAAGGGTCTCAGGATTGGAATGGGAAGGATTTGGATATCACATCTCTTGCTATAGGAAGGGTCTCAGGTTTTTTATTAGAAACATTGAGATATCACATCTCATGCTAAAGGAAGGGTTTCAGGATTGGAATGGGAAGGATTTGGATATCACATCTCATGCTAAAGGAAGGGTCTCAGGTTTGGAAGGGGAAGGATTTGGATATCATATCACATGTTATAGGACGGGTCCCAGGTTTGGTATTAGAAGCATTGAGATATCACATCTCATGGTATAGGAAGGGTCTCCGGATTGGAATGGGAAGGAGTTGGATATCCCTTCTCATGCTATAGGAAGGGTCTCAGGTTGGAATGGGAAGGAGTTGGATATCACATCTCATGTTATAGGAAGGGTCTCAGTATTGGAATGGGAAGGTGTTAAGACGGATTTCTGAACTCTGTCTTGGTGGCGCAGAAGTTCAGAAGGCCAACCTAATTACTTGGAACAGGGTAACCTCTGGACGAGCCAGACCAATCAAGGTAGCGATCGCGGCGGTCAAGACTAGGTCTCAAGAGGGGTGAGGGTGACTGAAAGCCCGTAATGAGCACACAAAGCAAGAGCGCTTACAAACTACTCCAAACAGTTGTTATATCAAAAATATATACACATTTATTTTAAGGCCTTTAAAATAATGACCGTAGCGAGAAAATCACAATATTACAATATTAAACCAACACATACCATATCAACACAATATATATACAAATACAACAGTCGCTAGCGTTATAAGCACGAAATGTGTAGTCCACCTGAAAGGGAAGGAAAACAGGCAGTGCGATAACGCTTTAGACTCAGTTCGCCTTCAGAGGCACCTAACTAGATGGAAGTCCGAGCCCTGCGAAGAGTGGAGCCTTGTGCTCAAAGTACCTGCCACGCCGGTGCCAACGGGCAAAAGGGGAAGCTCTTCGGAGGAAGTCAGGCAGTTCGGGTTCGTGCACAGCAGAAGGAGAACAGGTTCCGCAACTCAAGCGCAGCCTCCACAGCGAGCAGAAGCAGAGCGCGAGTACGGACAAAAGGGTGCTGTTTTTACACAGCGGGGAAAAGCAATGGGCTACTGCAGGAGGGCGACCAGATCCTAGATATACTACTCACCGGTCCCCGATGCAAGCAGACCCAGGCTTCTCCACGTTAGTTTCAGCAGCTGGCAGGTTCAGAAGAGCAGGGAACGCCTCGTAGTTGTGTAGAGCAAAAAGACGTCCCAATCGACGAAACCAGCACAGTTTGTTGCCACAGCAGGACAACGGAGCGGCCGTGTGTATCCGAGCCAAATGTACACTCCTCCCTTCAGACTTGGGAACGCCAAGTGTACGAAGCGTGGGAGAGTGACCAGGACTCGGAATACAACACAACCTGGCTGCGGTTACAGAGCAGGACTCCCTTGTAAGCTGGTCAGTCAACTGGATGGCCCAGAGACGCTTCCGAAGGCTTACTTGGCAGGAGATGATGAAGTCGCCGGGAATAGCTGTTCCTGCTATTCCAAAGGTCGAAGCACCAGTACAGGCCTTCTGGTTCGATCAAAGGAGGAAAGGGTTTCACAGGACGACAGCAGTGCAAAGGAGGAGTCCTTCAGCGGGTCACCAGCGATTCCTCGGTCCAGCCTCTTGGTTGCAGGATACTTGGCTTCTGTATTCCTTCGTTCGTGAGAACTCAGGAGATCGACATGGTAGTGGTGTTTCCAGCCCCCTCTTATCCACGGTTCCCTTCGCGCCAAAACGGAGGGGAGCCAATGGTAGATCCGCTCATCAACACACATACCATACGTGGACCAATCACGGACCACGGTGGTCCCAGGCATTCACACTACCCTAGACTCTCTGGCACCCAGGATGTGTATTGGGACCAGACATCCCAGCCCACACCCTGGAGGCACACAAACGACATGTAGAAGCCCGCGAAAGCAACCACGTTTCGCGGGAAAGTACATGCCCAAATAAGGAAGGCCCCGGGTCAGCTCGACCTGGGGAAGGTGAAGGGAGCAAGACGGTCAGTGGACAAGACAAAGGAGCCTCGTGGTCTGGCCATTTTGGGAGCCAGGCCACCATTTTGGGTTCAGTGCGAAAAAAGTGCTCAGAACGCCAAAAGGAGCTCAAAATAAACAAAACGATCGCTGCCACCATTCCAGTCCCTGAATGACTTGCACCGATCAAATACCATCCTAAAAGAGTATCTAGGGCCTGTAGAAGGCTGGAGACCCAAGAGAGCTGTAACTTAGCTTACAGTGCCCTCTTGTGTCATGTTGCACTAAAGCCGCAACATGATAAAAGAAACTACGGGAAACAGCGTTCCCCGGTACTGACTGTCTTAAGGGCATGTCAGTTTCCCCGTAAGAAAGGAGCGAAAGCCCAGAGGAGTGCGGCAGAAGGCTGCACTTCTCTGGCAAAGTCAAGAACAAGGTGAAAAACAACAGCAAAAAGTTTAGGGGTTGCCACATGGAAGGAAAATTACCTACAATTACGAAATCTTTCCTAACAGAAGGATTTGGATATCATATCTCTTGCTATAGGAAGGGTCTCATATTTTTTATTAGAAACAGAGATATCACATCTCATGCTATAGGAAGGGTTTCAGGATTGGAATGGGAAGGATTTGGATATCACATCTCATGCTAAAGGAAGGTTCTCAGGTTTGGAAGGGGAAGGAGTTGGATATCACATCTCATGCTAAAGGAAGGGTCTCAGGTTTGATAGAAGCATTGAGATATTACATCTCATGCTATAGGAAGGGTCTCAGGATTGGAATGGGAAGGAATTGGATATCACATCTCATGCTAAAGGAAGGGTCTCAGGTTTGATAGAAGCATTGAGATTTCACATCTCATGCTATAGGAAGGGTCTCAGGTTGGTATAAGCATTGAGATATCACATCTCTGCTATCGGAAGGGTCTCAGGATAGGAATGGGAAGGACTTAGATATCACATCTCATGCTATAGGGAGGGTCTCAGTTTTGATAGAAGCATTGAGATATCACATCTTATGCTATAGGAAGGGTCTCAGGTTTGCTATAAGCATTGAGATATCACATCTCTGCTATCGTAAGGGTCTCAGGATAGGAATGGGAAGGACTTAGATATCACATCTCATGCTATAGGGAGGGTCTCAGTTTTGATATTAGAAGCATTGAGATATCACATCTCAAGCTATCTCAGGATTAGAATGGGAAGGAGTTGGATATCACATCTTATGCTATAGGAAGGGTCTCAGGTTTGGTATTACAAGCATTGTGATATTACATCTCATGCTATAGGAAGGGTCTCAGGATTGGAATGGGAAGGATTTGGATATCACATCTCATGCCTTAGGAAGGGTCTCAGGTTGGAATGGGAAGGAGTTTCATATCACATCTCAAGCCATAGGAAGGGTCTCAGGTTTGGAAGGGGAAGGATTTGGATCTCACATCTCATGTATTAGGACGGGTCTCAGGTTTGGTATTGGAAGCATTGAGATAGCACATCTCATGGTATAGGAAGGCTCCCAGGATTGGAATGGGAAGGAGTTGGATATCACATCTCAAGCTATAGGAAGGGTCTCAGGTTTGGAAAGGGAAGGATTTGGATTTCACATCTCATGTTGTAGGATGGTTCTCATGTTTGGTTTTAGAAGCATTGAGATATCACATCCCATGCTATCGGAAGGGTCTCAGGTTTGGAAAGGGAAGGATTTGGATTTCACATATGTTATAGGATGGTTCTCAGGTTTGGTTTTAGAAGCATTAAGATATCACATCTCATGCTATAGGAAGGGTCTCAGGTTTGGTATTAGAAGCATTGAGATATCACATATCATGCTATAGGAAAGGTCTCAGGATTGGAATGGGAAGGAGTTGGATATCACATCTCATGCTAAAGGAAAGGTCTCAGGTTTGGAAGGGGAAGGATTTGGATCTCACATATGTTTTAGGACGGTCTCGGGTTTGGTATTAGAAGCATTGAGATATCACATCTCATGGTATAGGAAGGGTCTCAGGATTGGAATGGGAAGGAGTTGGATAGCACATCTCAAGCTATCTCAGGATTGGAATGGGAAGGAGTTTGATATCACATCTGAAGCTATAGGAAGGTTTTCAGGATTGGAATGGGAAGGAGTTGGATATCACATCTCATGTTATAGGAAGGGTCTCAGGATTGGAATGGGAAGGATTTGGATATCACATCTCTTGCTATAGGAAGGGTCTCAGTTTTTTATTAGAAACATTGAGATATCACATCTCATGCTATAGGAAGGATTTCAGGATTGGAATTGGAAGGATTTGGATATCACATCTCATGCTAAAGGAAGGGTCTCAGGTTTGGAAGGGGAAGGATTTGAATATCATATCTCATGTTATAGGACGGGTCCCAGGTTTGGAATTAGAAGCATTGAGATATCAGATCTTATGCTATAGGAAGGGTCTCAGGTTTGGTATTACAAGCATTGTGATATTACATCTCATGCTATAGGAAGGGTCTCAGGATTGGAATGGGAAGGATTTGGATATCACATCTCATGCCATAGGAAGGGTCTCAGGTTGGAATGGGAAGGATTTGGATATCACATCTCATGCCATAGGAAGGGTCTCAGGATTGGAATGGGAAGGATTTGGATATCACATCCCATGCTAAAGGAAGGGTCTCAGGTTTGGAAGGGGAAGGATTTGGATATCATATCTCATGTTATAGAACGGGTCCCAGGTTTGGTATTTGAAACATTGCGGTTCACATCTCATGGTATAGGAAGGGTCTCAGGATTGGAATGGGAAGGAGTTGGATATCACATCTCATCCAATAGGAAGGGTCTCAGGTTTGGAATGGGAAATAATTGGATATCACATCTCATGTTATAGGAAGGATCTCAGGATTGCAATGGGAAGGAGTTGGATATCCCTTCTCATGCTATAGGAAGGGTCTCAGGTTGGAATGGGAAGGAGTTGGATATCACATCTCGTGTTATAGGAAGGGTCTCAGGATTTGAATGGGAAGGATGTGGATATCACATCTCTTGCTATAGGAAGGGTCTCAGGTTTGGTATTAGAAGCATTGAGATATCACATCTCATGCTATCAGAAGGGTCTCAGGATTGGAATGGGAAGGAGTTGGATATCACATCTCATGCTAAAGGGAGGGTCTCAGGTTTGGAAGGGGAAGGATTTGGATATCACATCTCATGTTATAGGAAGGATCTCAGGTTTGGTATTAGAAGCATTGAGATATCACATCTCATGCTATAGTAAGGGTCTCAGGATTGGAATGGGAAGGAGTTGGATATCACATCTCATGCTAAAGGAAGGGTCTCAGGTTTGGTAGAAGCATTGAGATATCACATCTCATGCTGTAGGAAGGGTCTCAGGATTGGAATGGGAAGGAGTTGGATATCACATCTCATGCCATAGGAAGGGTCTCAGGTTTGGTATAAGCATTGAGATATCACATCTCTGCTATCCGAAGGGTCTCAGGATTGGAATGGGAAGGACTTAGATATCACATCTCATGCTATAGGGAGGGTCTCAGTTTTGATATTAGAAGCATTGAGATATCACATCTCATGCTATCGGAAGGGTCTCAGGATTGGAATGAGAAGGAGCTGGATATCACATCTCATGCTAAAGGAAGGGTCTCAGGTTTGGAAGGGGAAGGATTTGGATATCACATCTCATGTTATAGGATGGGTCTCACGTTTGGTATTAGAAGCATTAAGATATCACATCTCATGGTATAGGAAGGGTTTCAGGATTGTAATGGGAAGTAGTTGGATATCATATCTCATGCTATAGGAAGGGTCTCAGGATTGGATTGGGAAGGAGTTTGATATCAAATCTCATGCCATAGGAAGGGTCTCAGGTTTGGTATTAGAAGCATTGAGATATCACATCTCATGCTATAGGAAGTGTCTGAGGATTGGAATGGGAAGGAGTCGGATACCACATCTCATGCTATAGGAAGGGTCTCAGGTTTGGTAGAAGCATTGAGATATCACATCTCATGCTATAGGAAGAGTCTCAGGATTGGAATGGGAAGGAGTTGGATATCACATCTCATGCTATAGGACGGCTCTCAGGTTTGGAAGGGGAAGGAGTTGGATATCACATTTCATGTTAGAGGTAGGATCTCAGGTTTGGTATTAGAGGCATTGAGACATCACATCTCATGCTATCAGAAGGGTCTCAGGATTGGAATGGGAAGGAGTTGGATATCACATCTCACGCTAAAGGGAGGGTCTCAGGTTTGGAAGGGGAAGGATTTGGATATCACATCTCATGTTATAGGAAGGATCTCAGGTTTGGTATTAGAAGCATTGAGATATCACATCTCATGCTATCGGAAGGATCTCAGGTTTGGTATTAGAAGCATTGAGACATCACATCTCATGCAATCAGAAGGGTCTCAGGATTGGAATGGGAAGGAGTTGGATATCACATCTCATGCTAAAGGGAGGGTCTCAGGTTTGGAAGGGGAAGGATTTGGATATCACATCTCATGTTATAGGAAGGATCTCAGGTTTGGTATTAGAAGCATTGAGATATCACATCTCATGCTATAGTAAGGGTCTCAGGATTGGAATGGGAAGGAGTTGGATATCACGTCTCATGCTAAAGGAAGGGTGTCAGGTTTGGTAGAAGCATTGAGATATCCCATCTCATGCTATAGTAGGGGTCTCAGGATTGGAATGGGAAGGAGTTGGATATCACATCTCATGCCATAGGAAGGGTCTCAGGTTTGGTATAAGCATTGAGATATCACATCTCTGCTATCCGAAGGGTCTCAGGATTGGAATGGGAAGGACTTAGATATCACATCTCATGCTATAGGGAGGGTCTCAGTTTTGTTATTAGAAGCATTGAGATATCACATCTCATGCTATCGGAAGGGTCTCAGGATTGGAATGAGAAGGAGCTGGATATCACATCTCATGCTAAAGGAAGGGTCTCAGGTTTGGAAGGGGAAGGATTTGGATATCACATCTCATGTTATAGGATGGGTCTCAGGTTTGGTATTAGAAGCATTAAGATATCACATCTCATGGTGTAGGAAGGGTTTCAGGATTGGAATGGGAAGGAGTTGGATATCATATCTCATGCTATAGGAAGGGTCTCAGGATTGGATTGAGAAGGAGTTTGATATCAAATCTCATGCCATAGGAAGGGACTCAGGTTTGGTATTAGAAGCATTGAGATATCACATCTCATGCTTTAGGAAGTGTCTGAGGATTGGAATGGGAAGGAGTCGGATATCACATCTCATGCTATAGAAGGGTCTCAGGTTTGGTAGAAGCATTGAGATATCACATCTCATGCTATAGGAAGAGTCTCAGGATTGGAATGGGAAGGAGTTGGATATCACGTCTCATGTTATAGGAAGGGTCTCAGGTTTGGTAGTAGAAACATTGAGATATCAAATCTCATGCTATAGGAAGGGACGCAGGATTGGAATGGGACAGAGTTTGATATCACATTTCATGCTATAGGAAGGGTCCAGGTTTGGTATTAGAAGCATTGAGATATCGCATCTCATGCTATAGGAAGGGTCTCAGGATTGGAATGGGAAGGAGTTGGATATCACATCTCATGCCATAGGAAGGGTCTCAGGTTTGGTATAAGCATTGAGATATAACATCTCTGCAATCGGAAGTGTCTCAGGATTGGGATGGGAAGGAGTTGGATATCACATCTCATACTATAGGAAGGGTCTCAGGTTTGGAACGGGAAGGAGTTGGATATCCCATCTCATGTTATAGGACGGGTCTCAGGTTTGGTATTAGAAGCATTGAGATATCACATCGCATGCTGTAGGAAGGGTTTCAGGTTTGGAATGGGAAGGAATTGGATATCACATCTCATGTCATAGCAAGGATCTCAGGTTTGGTATTAGAAGCATTGAGATATCACATCTCATGCTATAGGAAGGGTCTCAGATTGGAATGGGAAGGAGTTGGATATCACATCTCATGCTATATGAAGGGACTCAGATTTGGTATTACAAGCATTGTGATATTTCATCTCATGCTATAGGAAGGGTCTCAGGATTGGATTGGGAAGGAGTCGGATATCACATCTCATGCTATAGGAAGGGTTTCAGGTTTGGAATGGGAAGGATTTGTATACCACATCTCTTGCTATAGGAAGGGCCTCAGGTTTGGTATGAGAAACATTGAGATATCACATCTCATGGTATGGGAAGGGTCTCAGGATTCGAATGGGAAGGAGTTTGATATCACATCTCATGCCATAGGAAGGGTCTCAGGTTTGGTAGAAGCATTGAGATATCACATCTCATGCTATCAGAAGGGTCTCAGGATTGGATTGGGAAGGAGTTGGATATCCCATATCATGCTATAGGAAGGGTCTCAGGTTTGGTATTAGAAGCATTGAGATATCACGTCTCATGCTATAGGAAGGGTCTCAGGATTGGAATGGGAAGGAGTTGGATATCACATTTCATGTTAGAGGTAGGATCTCAGGTTTGTTAGAGGCATTGAGATATCACATCTCATGCTATCAGAAGGGTCTCAGGGTTGGAATGGGAAGGAGTTGGATATCACATCTCATGCCAAAGGGAGGGTCTCAGGTTTGGAAGGGGAAGGATTTGGATATCGCATCTCGTGTTATAAGAAGGATCTCAGGTTTGGTATTAGAAGAAATGAGATATCACATCTCATGCTATCGGAAGGATCTCAGGTTTGGTATTAGAAGCATTGAGATATCACATCTCATGCTCTCAGAAGGGTCTCAGGATTGGAATGGGAAGGAGTTGGATATCACATCTCATGCTATAGGAAGGGTCTCAGGATTGGAATGGGAAGGAGTTTTATATGACATCACATGCCATAAAAAGGATCTCAGGTTTGGTATTAGAAGCATTGAGACATCACATCTCATGTTATAGGAAGGGTCTCAGGATTGGAATGGGAAGGAGTTGGATATCACATCTCATGCTATAGGAAGGGTCTCAGGTTTGGTATAAGCATTGAGATATCACATCTCATGCTATAGGAAGGGTCTCAGGATTGGAATGGGAAGGAGTTGGATATCACATCTCATGCTATAGGGAGGGTCTCACATTTGGAAAGGGAAGGAGTAGGATATCACATTTCATGTTAGAGGTAGGATCTCAGGTTTGGTATTAGAGGCATTGAGATATCACATCTCATGCTATCAGAAGGCTCTCAGGATTGGAATGGGAAGGAGTTGGATATTACATCTCATGCCAAAGGGAGGGTCTCAGGTTTGGAAGGGGAAGTATTTGGATATCACATCTCGTGTTATAGGAAGGATCTCAGGTTTGGTATTAGAAGAATTGAGATATCACATCTCATGTTATCGGAAGGATCTCAGGTTTGGTATTAGAAGCATTGAGATATCACATCTCATGCTATCAGAAGGGTCTCAGGATTGGAATGGGAAGGAGTTGGATATCCCATCTCATGCTATAGGAAGGGTCTCAGGTTGGATTGTGAAGGAGTTGGATATCACATCTCATGCCATAGGAAGGATCTCAGGTTTGGTATTAGAAGCATTGAGACATCACATCTCATGCTATAGGGAGGGTCTCACGTTTGGAAAGGGAAGGAGTAGGATATCACATTTCATGTTAGAGGTAGGATCTCAGGTTTGGTATTAGAGGCATTGAGATATCACATCTCATGCTATCAGAAGGGTCTCAGGATTGGAATGGGAAGGAGTTGGATATCACATCTCATGCTAAAGGGAGGGTCTCAGGTTTGGAAGGGGAAGGATTTTGATATCACCTCTCATGTTATAGGAAGGAAATCAGGTTTGGTATTAGAGGCATTGAGATATCACATCTCATGCTATCGAAAGGGTATCAGGATTGGATTTGGAAGTAGTTGGATATCCCATCTCATGCTATAGGAAGGGTCTCAGGTTGGAATGGGAAGGAGTTGGATATCACATCTCATGTTATAGGAAGGGTCTCAGGATTGGAATGGGAAATACTTCGATATCACATCTCATGCTATAGGAAGGCTCTCAGGTTTGGAAGGGGAAGGAGTTGGATATCACATTTCATGTTAGAGGTAGGATCTCAGGTTTGTTAGAGGCATTGAGATATCACATCTCATGCTATCAGAAGGGTCTCAGGATTGGAATGGGAAGGGGTTGGATATCACATCTCATGCCAAAGGGAGGGTCTCAGGTTTGGAAGGGGAAGGATTTGGATATCACATTTCGTGTTATAGGAAGGATCTCAGGTTTGGTATTAGAAGAATTGAGATATCACATCTCATGCTATCGGAAGGATCTCAGGTTTGGTATTAGAAGCATTGAGATATCACATCTAATGCTCCCAGAAGGGTCTCAGAATTGGAATGGGAAGGAGTTGGATATCACATCTCATGTTATAGGAAGGGTCTCAGGATTGGAATGGGAACGAGTTGGATATCACATCTCATTCTATAGGAAGGTTCTCAGGTTATGTATAAGCATTGAGATATCACATCTCATGCTATAGGAAGGGTCTCAGGATTGGAATGGGAAGGAGTTGGATATCACATCTCATGCTAAAGGGAGGGTCTCAGGTTTGGAAGGGGAAGGATTTGGATATCACATCTCATGTTATAGGAAGGATCTCAGGTTTGGTATTAGAAGCATTGAGATACATCTCATGCTAACGGAAGGGTATCAGGATTGGATTTGGAAGTAGTTGGATATCCCATCTCATGCTATAAGAAGGGTCTCAGGTTGGAATGGGAAGGTGTTGGGTATCACATCTCATGTTATAGGAAGGGTCTCAGGATTGAAATGGGAAATACTTCAATATCACATCTCATGCTATAGGAAGGCTCTCAGGTTTGGAAGGGGAAGGTGTTGGATATCACATTTCCCATCTCATGCTATAGGAAGGGTCTCAGGTTTGGTATTAGAAGCATTGAGATATCACATCTCATGCTATAGGAAGGGTCTCAGGATTGAAATGGGAAGGAGTTGGATATCACATCTCATGCCATAGGAAGGGTCTCAGGTTTGGTATAAGCATTGAGATATCGCATCTCTGCTATCGGAAGGGTCTCAGGATTGGAATGGGAAGGAGCTGGATATCACATCTCATGCTAAAGGAAGGGTCTCAGGTTTGGAAGGGGAAGGATTTGGATATCACATCTCATGTTATAGGACGGGTCTCAGGTTTCGTATTAGAAGCATTAAGATATCACATCTTATGGTATAGGAAGGGTTTCAGGATTGGAATGGGAAGGAGTTGGATATCATATCTCATGCTATAGGAAGGGTCTCAGGATTGGAATGGGAAGGAGTTTGATATCAAATCTCATGCCATAGGAAGGGTCTCAGGTTTGGTATTAGAAGCATTGAGATATCACATCTCATGCTATAGGAAGTGTCTGAGGATTGGAATGGGAAGGAGTTGGATATCACATCTCATGCTATAGGAAGGGTCTCAGGATTGGATTTGGAAGTAGTTGGATATCCCATCTCATGCTATAGGAAGGGTCTCAGGTTGAAATGGGAAGGAGTTGGATATCACATCTCATGTTATAGGAAGGGTCTCAAGATTGGAATGGGAAGGACTTCGATATCACATCTCATGTTATAGGAAGGCTCTCAGGTTTGGAAGGGGAAGGAGTTGGATATCACATTTCATGTTAGATGTAGGATCTCAGGTTTGGTATTAGAGGCATTGAGACATCACATCTCATGCTATCAGAAGGGTCTAAGGATTGGAATGGGAAGGAGTTGGATATCACATCTCACACTAAAGGGAGGGTCTCTGGTTTGGAAGGGGAAGGATTTGGATATCACATCTCATGTTATAGGAAGGATCTCAGGTTTGGTATTAGAAGCATTGAGATATCACATCTCATGCTATCAGAAGGGTCTCAGGATTGGAATGGGAAGGAGTTGGATATCACATCACATGCTAAAGGGAGGGTCTCAGGTTTGGAAGGGGAAGGATTTGGATATCACATCTCATGTTATAGGAAGGATCTCAGGTTTGGTATTAGAAGCATTGAGATATCACATCTCATGCTATAGTAAGGGTCTCAGGATTGGAATGGGAAGGAGTTGGATATCACATGTCATGCTAAAGGAAGGGTCTCAGGTTTGGTAGAAGCATTGAGATATCCCATCTCATGCTATAGGAAGGGTCTCAGGATTGGAATGGGAAGGAGTTGGATATCACATCTCATGCCATAGGAAGGGTCTCAGGTTTGGTATAAGCATTGAGATATCACATCTCTGCTATCCGAAGGGTCTCAGGATTGGAATGGGAAGGACTTAGATATCACATCTCATGCTATAGGGAGGGTCTCAGTTTTGATATTAGAAGCATTGAGATATCACATCTCATGCTATCGGAAGGGTGTCAGGATTGGAATGAGAAGGAGCTGGATATCACATCTCATGCTAAAGGAAGGGTCTCAGGTTTGGAAGGGGAAGGATTTGGATATCACATCTCATGTTATAGGACGGGTCTCACGTTTGGTATTAGAAGCATTAAGATATCACATCTCATGGTATAGGAATGGTTTCAGGATTGGAATGGGAAGGAGTTGGATATCATATCTCATGCTATAGGAAGGGTCTCAGGATTGGATTGGGAAGGAGTTGGATATCAAATCTCATGCCATAGGAAGGGTCTCAGGTTTGGTATTAGAAGCATTGAGATATCACATCTCATGCTATAGGAAGTGTCTGAGGATTGGAATGGGAAGGAGTCGGATATCACATCTCATGCTATAGTAAGGGTCTCAGGTTTGGTAGAAGCATTGAGATATCACATCTCATGCTATAGGAAGAGTCTCAGGATTGGAATGGGAAGGAGTTGGATATCACATCTCATGCTATAGGACGGCTCTCAGGTTTGGAAGGGGAAGGAGTTGGATATCACATTTCATGTTAGAGGTAGGATCTCAGGTTTGGTATTAGAGGCATTGAGACATCACATCTCGTGCTATCAGAAGGGTCTCAGGATTGGAATGGGAAGGAGTTGGATATCACATCTCATGCTAAAGGGAGGGTCTCAGGTTTGGAAGGGGAAGGATTTGGATATCACATCTCATGTTATAGGAAGGATCTCAGGTTTGGTATTAGAAGCATTGAGATATCACATCTCATGCTATCGGAAGGATCTCAGGTTTGGTATTAGAAGCATTGAGACATCACATCTCATGCTATCAGAAGGGTTTCAGGATTGGAATGGGAAGGAGTTGGATATCACATCTCATGCTAAAGGGAGGGTCTCAGGTTTGGAAGGAGAAGGATTTGGATATCACATCTCATGTTATAGGAAGGATCTCAGGTTTGGTATTAGAAGCATTGAGATATCACATCTCATGCTATAGTAAGGGTCTCAGCATTGGAATGGGAAGGAGTTGGATATCACATCTCATGCTAAAGGAAGGGTGTCAGGTTTGGTAGAAGCATTGAGATATCCCATCTCATGCTATAGGAGGGGTCTCAGGATTGGAATGGGAAGGAGTTGGATATCACATCTCATGCCATAGGAAGGGTCTCAGGTTTGGTATAAGCATTGAGATATCACATCTCTGCTATCCGAAGGGTCTCAGGATTCGAATGGGAAGGACTTAGATATCACATCTCATGCTATAGGGAGGGTCTCAGTTTTGATATTAGAAGCATTGAGATATCACATCTCATGCTATCGGAAGGGTCTCAGGATTGGAATGAGAAGAAGCTGGATATCACATCTCATGCTAAAGGAAGGGTCTCAGGTTTGGAAGGGGAAGGATTTGGATATCACATCTCATGTTATAGGACGGGTCTCAGGTTTGGTATTAGAAGCATTAAGATATCACATCTCATGGTGTAGGAAGGGTTTCAGGATTGGAATGGGAAGGAGTTGGACATCATATCTCACGCTATAGGAAGGGTCTCAGGATTGGATTGGGAAGGAGTTTGATATCAAATCTCATGCCACAGGAAGGGTCTCAGGTTTGGTATTAGAAGCATTGAGATATCACATCTCATGCTATAGGAAGTGTCTGAGGATTGGAATGGGAAGGAGTCGGATATCACATCTCATGCTATAGAAGGGTCTCAGGTTTGGTAGAAGCATTGAGATATCACATCTCATGCTATAGGAAGAGTCTCAGGATTGGAATGGGAAGGAGTTGGATATCACGTCTCATGTTATAGGAAGGGTCTCAGGTTTGGTAGTAGAAACATTGAGATATCAAATCTCATGCTATAGGAAGGGACCAAACCTGAGACCCTTCCTATGGCATGAGATTTGATATCAAACTCCTTCCCAATCCAATCCTGAGACCCTTCCTATAGCATGAGATATGATATCCAACTCCTTCCCATTACAATCCTGAAACCCTTCCTATACCATGAGATGTGATATCTTAATGCTTCTAATACCAAACGTGAGACCCGTCCTATAACATGAGATGTGATATCCAAATCCTTCCCCTTCCAAACCTGAGACCCTTCCTTTAGCATGAGATGTGATATCCAGCTCCTTCTCATTCCAATCCTGAGACCCTTCCGATAGCATGAGATGTGATATCTCAATGCTTCTAATATCAAAACTGAGACCCTCCCTATAGCATGAGATGTGATATCTAAGTCCTTCCCATTCCAATCCTGAGACCCTTCGGATAGCAGAGATGTGATATCTCAATGCTTATACCAAACCTGAGACCCTTCCTATGGCATGAGATGTGATATCCAACTCCTTCCCATTCCAATCCTGAGACCCTTCCTATAGCATGAGATGTGATATCTCAATGCTTCTACCAAACCTGAGACCCTTCCTATGGCATGAGATGTGATATCCAACTCCTTCCCATTCCAATCCTGAGACCCTTACTATAGCATGAGATGTGATATCTCAATGCTTCTAATACCAAACCTGAGATCCTTCCTATAACATGAGATGTGATATCCAAATCCTTCCCCTTCCAAACCAGAGACCCTCCCTTTAGCGTGAGATGTGATATCCAACTCCTTCCCATTCCAATCCTTAGACCCTTCTGATAGCATGAGATGTGATGTCTCAATGCCTCTAATACCAAACCTGAGATCCTACATCTAACATGAAATGTGATATCCAACTCCTTCCCCTTCCAAACCTGAGAGCCTTCCTATAACATGAGATGTGATATCGAAGTCCTTCCCATTCCAAACCTGAGACCCTTCCTATAACATGAGATGTGATATCCAACTCATTCCCATTCCAACCTGAGACCCTTCCTATAGCATGAGATGGGATATCCAACTACTTCCAAATCCAATCCTGATACCCTTCCGATAGCATGAGATGTGATATCCCAATGCTTCTACCAAACCTGAGACCCATACTATGGCATGAGATGTGATATCAAACTCCTTCCCATTCCAATCCCGAGACCCTTCCTATAGCTTGAGATGTGATATCCAACTCCTTCCCATTCCAATTCTGAGACCCTTCCTATACCAGGAGACTTGCTATCTCAATGCTTCTAATACCAAACCTTACACCCGTCCTATAACATGAGTTGTGATATCCAAATCCTTCCACTTCCAAACCTGAGACCCTTCCTTTATCATGAGATGTGATATCCAACTCTTTCCCATTTCAATCCTGAGACCCTTCCCATATCATGAGACTTGTTATCTCAATGCTTCTAATATCAAACTTGAGACCCACCCTATAGCATGAGATGTGATATCCAAGTCCTTCCCATTCCAATCCTGAGACCCTTCCTATGGCATGAGATGTGATATCCAACTCCTTCCCATTCCAATCCTGAGACACTTCCTATAGCATGAGATGTGATATCTCAATGCTTCTATCAAACCTGAGACCCTTCCTTTAGCATGAGATGTGATATCCAACTCCTTCCCATTCCAATCCTGAGACCTTTCCTATGGTATGAGTTGTGATATCTCAATGCTTCTAATACCGAACCTGGACCCGTCCTATAACATGAGATGTGATATCCAAATCCTTCCCCTTCCAAACGTGAGACCCTTCCTTTAGCATGAGATGTGATATCAAAATCCTTCCCATTCCAATCCTGAAACCCTTCCTATAGCATGAGATGTGATATCTCAATGTTTCTAATAAAAAACCTGAGACCCTTCCTATAGCAAGAGATGTGATATCCACATCCTTCCCATTCAAATCCTGAGACCCTTCCTATAACATGAGATGTGATATCCAACTCCTTCCCATTCCAACCTGAGACCCTTCCTATTGCATGAGAAGGGATATCCAACTCCTTCCCATTGCAATCATGAGATCCTTCGTATAACATGAGATGTGATATCCAATTATTTCCCATTCCAAACCTGAGACCCTTCCTATTGGATGAGATGTGATATCCAACTCCTTCCCATTCCAATCCTGAGACCCTTCCTATACCATGAGATGTGAACCGCAATGTTTCAAATACCAAACCTGGGACCCGTTCTATAACATGAGATGTGATATCCAACTCCTTCCCATTCCAACCTGAGACCCTTCCTATAGCATGAGATGGGATATCCAACTACTTCCAAATCCAATCCTGATACCCTTCCGATAGCATGAGATGTGATATCCCAATGCTTCTACCAAACCTGAGACCCATACTATGGCATGAGATGTGATATCAAACTCCTTCCCATTCCAATCCCGAGACCCTTCCTATAGCTTGAGATGTGAAATCCAACTCCTTCCCATTCCAATTCTGAGACCGTTCCTATACCAGGAGACTTGCTATCTCAATGCTTCTAATACCAAACCTTATTCCCGTCCTATAACATGAGTTGTGATATCCAAATCCTTCCCCTTCCAAACCTGAGACCCTTCCTTTATCATGAGATGTGATATCCAACTCCTTCCCATTCCAATCCTGAGACCCTTCCCATATCATGAGATTTGTTATCTCAATGCTTCTAATATCAAACTTGAGACCCTCCCTATAGCATGAGATGTGATATCCAAGTCCTTCCCATTCCAATCCTGAGACCCTTCCTATGGCATGAGATGTGATATCCAACTCCTTCCCATTCCAATCCTGAGACACTTCCTATAGCATGAGATGTGATATCTCAATGCTTCTATCAAACCTGAGACCCTTCCTTTAGCATGAGATGTGATATCCAACTCCTTCCCATTCCAATCCTGAGACCCTTCCTATGGTATGAGTTGTGATATCTCAATGCTTCTAATACCAAACCTGGACCCGTCCTATAACATGAGATGTGATATCCAAATCCTTCCCCTTCCAAACGTGAGGCCCTTCCTTTAGCATGAGATGTGATATCCAAATCCTTCCCATTCCAATCCTGAAACCCTTCCTATAGCATGAGATGTGATATCTCAATGTTTCTAATAAAAAACCTGAGACCCTTCCTATAGCAAGAGATGTGATATCCACATCCTTCCCATTCAAATCCTGAGACCCTTCCTATAACATGAGATGTGATATCCAACTCCTTCCCATTCCAACCTGAGACCCTTCCTATAGCATGAGAAGGGATATCCAACTCCTTCCCATTGCAATCCTGAGATCCTTCCTATAACATGAGATGTGATATCCAATTATTTCCCATTCCAAACCAGAGACCCTTCCTATTGGATGAGATGTGATATCCAACTCCTTCCCATTCCAATCCTGAGACCCTTCCTATACCATGAGATGTGAACCGCAATGTTTCAAATACCAAACCTGGGACCCGTTCTATAACATGAGATATGATATCCAAATCCTTCCCCTTCCAAACCTGAGACCCTTCCTTTAGCATGAGATGTGATATCCAAATCCTTCCCATTCCAATCCTGAGACGCTACCTATAACATGAGATGTGATATCCAACTCCTTCCCATTCCAACCTGAGACCCTTCCTATGGCATGAGATGTGATATCCAAATCCTTCCCATTCCAATCCTGAGACCCTTCCTATAGCATGAGATGTAATATCACAATGCTTGTAATACCAAACCTGAGACCCTTCCTATAGCATAAGATGTGATATCTCAATGCTTCTAATTCCAAACCTGGGACCCGTCCTATGACATGAGATATGATATTCAAATCCTTCCCCTTCCAAACCTGAGACCCTTCCTTTAGCATGAGATGTGATATCCAAATCCTTCCAATTCCAATCCTGAAATCCTTCCTATAGAATGAGATGTGATATCTCAATGTTTCTAATAAAAAACTGAGACCCTTCCTATAGCAAGAGATGTGATATCCAAATCCTTCCCATTCCAATCCTGAGACCCTTCCTATAACATGAGATGTGATATCCAACTCCTTCCCATTCCAATCCTGAAACCCTTCCTATAGCTTCAGATGTGATATCAAACTCCTTCCCATTCCAATCCTGAGATAGCTTGAGATGTGCTATCCAACTCCTTCCCATTCCAATCCTGAGACCCTTCCTATACCATGAGATGAGATATCTCAATGCTTCTAATACCAAACCTGAGACCGTCCTAAAACATATGTGAGATCCAAATCCTTCCCCTTCCAAACCTGAGACCTTTCCTTTAGCATGAGATGTGATATCCAACTCCTTCCCATTCCAATCCTGAGACCTTTCCTATAGCATGAGATGTGATATCTTAATGCTTCTAAAACCAAACCTGAGAACCATCCTATAACATATGTGAAATCCAAATCCTTCCCTTTCCAAACCTGAGACCCTTCCGATAGCATGGGATGTGATATCTCAATGCTCCTAATACCAAACCTGAGATCCTTCCTATAACATGAGATGTGTATCCAACTCCTTCCCATTCCAAACCTGAGACCCTTCCTATAGCATGAGATGTGATATCTTAATGCTTCTAAAACCAAACCTGAGAACCATCCTATAACATATGTGAAATCCAAATCCTTCCCTTTCCAAACCTGAGACCCTTCCGATAGCATGGGATGTGATATCTCAATGCTTCTAAAACCAAACATGAGAACCATCCTACAACATGAGATGTGAAATCCAAATCCTTCCCTTTCCAAACCTGAGACCCTTCCTATAGCTTGAGATGTGATATCAAACTCCTTCCCATTCCAATCCTGAGATAGCTTGAGATGTGATATCCAACTCCTTCCCATTCCAATCCTGAGACCCTTCCTATGGCTTGAGATGTGATATGAAACTCCTTCCCATTCCAACCTGAGACCGTTCCTATGGCATGAGATGTGATATCCAAATCCTTCCCATTCCAATCCTGAGACCCTTCCTATAGCATGAGATGTGCTATCTCAATGCTTCTAATACCAAACCTGAGACCCTTCTTAAAGCATGAGATGGGATATCCAACTCCTTCCTATACCAATCCTGAGACCCTTACGAAAGCAGAGATGTGATATCTCAATGCTTATACCAAACCTGAGACCCTTCCTATGGCATGAGATGTGATATCCAACTCCTTCCCATTCCAATCCTGAGACCCTTCCTATAGCATGAGATGTGATAACTCAATGCTTTTACCAAACCTGAGACCCTTCCTATAGCATGAGATGTGATATCCAACTCCTCCCCATTCCAATCCTGAGACCCTTCCTATACCATGAGATGTGATATCTCAATGTTTCTAATACCAAACCTGAGACCCGTCCTAAAACATGAGATGTGAGATCCAAATCCTTCCCCTTCCAAACCTGAGACCCTTCCTATAGCTTGAGATGTGATATCAAACTCCTTCTCATTCTAATCCTGAGATAGCTTGAGATGTGATATCTCAATGCTTCTAATATCAAAACTGAGACCCTCCCTATAGCATGAGATGTGATATCTAAGTCCTTCCCATTCCTATCCTGAGACCCTTACGATAGCAGAGATGTGATATCTCAATGCTTATAGCAAACCTGAGACCCTTCCTATAGCATAAGATGTGATATCTCAATGCTTCTATCAAAACTGAGACCCTCCCTATAGCATGAGATGTGATATCTAAGTCCTTCCCATTCCTATCCTGAGACCCTTCCGATAGCAGAGATGTGATATCTCAATGCTTATACCAACCTGAGACCCTTCCTATAGCATGAGATGTGAAATCTCAATGCTTCTATCAAACCTGAGACCCTTCCTTTAGCATGAGATGTGATATCCAATTCCTTCCCATTCCAATCCTGAGACCCTTCCTATAGCATGAGATGTAATATCTCAATGCTTCTATCAAACCTGAGACCCTTCCTTTAGCATGAGATGTGATATCCAACTCCTTCCCCTTCCAAACCTGAGAACCTTCCTTTAGCATGAGATGTGATATCCAAATCCTTCCCATTCCAATCCTGAAACCCTTCCTATAGCATGAGATATGATATCTCTGTTTCTAATAAAAAACATGAGACCCTTCCTATAGCAAGAGATATGATATCCACATCCTTCCCATTCCAATACTGAGACCCTTCCTATAACATGAGATGTGATATCCAACTCCTTCCCATTCCAACCTGAGACCCTTCCTATAGCATGAGAAGGGATATCCAACTCCTTCCCATTCCAATCCTGAGACCCTTCTGATAGCATGAGATGTGATATCTCAATGCTTCTAATACCAAACCTGAGATCCTTCCGATAGCATGAGATGTGATATCTCAATGCTTCTAATACCAAACCTGAGATCCTTCCTATAACATGAGATGTGATATCCAAATCCTTCCCCTTCCAAACCAGAGACCCTCCCTTTAGCGTGAGATGTGATATCCAACTCCTTCCCATTCCAATCCTTAGACCCTTCTGATAGCATGAGATGTGATGTCTCAATGCCTCTAATACCAAACCTGAGATCCTACATCTAACATGAAATGTGATATCCAACTCCTTCCCCTTCCAAACCTGAGAGCCTTCCTATAACATGAGATGTGATATCGAAGTCCTTCCCATTCCAATCCTGAGACCCTTTCTATAACATGAGATGTGATATCCAACTCCTTCCCATTCCAACCTGATACCCTTCCGATAGCATGAGATGTGATATCCCAATGCTTCTACCAAACCTGAGACCCATACTATGGCATGAGATGTGATATCAAACTCCTTCCCATTCCAATCCCGAGACCCTTCCTATAGCTTGAGATGTGATATCCAACTCCTTCCCATTCCAATTCTGAGACCCTTCCTATACCAGGAGACTTGCTATCTCAATGCTTCTAATACCAAACCTTACACCCGTCCTATAACATGAGTTGTGATATCCAAATCCTTCCCCTCCCAAACCTGAGACCCTTCCGTTATCATGAGATGTGATATCCAACTCCTTCCCATTCCAATCCTGAGACCCTTCCCATATCATGAGATTTGTTATCTCAATGCTTCTAATATCAAACTTGAGACCCTCCCTATAGCATGAGATGTGATATCCAAGTCCTTCCCATTCCAATCCTGAGACCCTTCCTATGGCATGAGATGTGATATCCAACTCCTTCCCATTCCAATCCTGAGACACTTCCTATAGCATGAGATGTGATATCTCAATGCTTCTATCAAACCTGAGACCCTTCCTTTAGCATGAGATGTGATATCCAACTCCTTCCCATTCCAACCTGAGACCCTTCCTATAGCATGAGAAGGGATATCCAACTCCTTCCCATTCCAATCCTGAGACCCTTCTGATAGCATGAGATGTGATATCTCAATGCTTCTAATACCAAACCTGAGATCCTTCCGATAGCATGAGATGTGATATCTCAATGCTTCTAATACCAAACCTGAGATCCTTCCTATAACATGAGATGTGATATCCAAATCCTTCCCCTTCCAAACCAGAGACCCTCCCTTTAGCGTGAGATGTGATATCCAACTCCTTCCCATTCCAATCCTTAGACCCTTCTGATAGCATGAGATGTGATGTCTCAATGCCTCTAATACCAAACCTGAGATCCTACATCTAACATGAAATGTGATATCCAACTCCTTCCCCTTCCAAACCTGAGAGCCTTCCTATAACATGAGATGTGATATCGAAGTCCTTCCCATTCCAATCCTGAGACCCTTTCTATAACATGAGATGTGATATCCAACTCCTTCCCATTCCAACCTGATACCCTTCCGATAGCATGAGATGTGATATCCCAATGCTTCTACCAAACCTGAGACCCATACTATGGCATGAGATGTGATATCAAACTCCTTCCCATTCCAATCCCGAGACCCTTCCTATAGCTTGAGATGTGATATCCAACTCCTTCCCATTCCAATTCTGAGACCCTTCCTATACCAGGAGACTTGCTATCTCAATGCTTCTAATACCAAACCTTACACCCGTCCTATAACATGAGTTGTGATATCCAAATCCTTCCCCTCCCAAACCTGAGACCCTTCCGTTATCATGAGATGTGATATCCAACTCCTTCCCATTCCAATCCTGAGACCCTTCCCATATCATGAGATTTGTTATCTCAATGCTTCTAATATCAAACTTGAGACCCTCCCTATAGCATGAGATGTGATATCCAAGTCCTTCCCATTCCAATCCTGAGACCCTTCCTATGGCATGAGATGTGATATCCAACTCCTTCCCATTCCAATCCTGAGACACTTCCTATAGCATGAGATGTGATATCTCAATGCTTCTATCAAACCTGAGACCCTTCCTTTAGCATGAGATGTGATATCCAACTCCTTCCCATTCCAATCCTGAGACCCTTCCTATGGTATGAGTTGTGATATCTCAATGCTTCTAATACCAAACCTGGACCCGTCCTATAACATGAGATGTGATATCCAAATCCTTCCCCTTCCAAACGTGAGACCCTTCCTTTAGCATGAGATGTGATATCCAAATCCTTCCCATTCCAATCCTGAAACCCTTCCTATAGCATGAGATGTGATATCTCAATGTTTCTAATAAAAAACCTGAGACCCTTCCTATAGCAAGAGATGTGATATCCACATCCTTCCCATTCATATCCTGAGACCCTTCCTATAACATGAGATCTGATATCCAACTCCTTCCCATTCCAACCTGAGACCCTTCCTATAGCATGAGAAGGGATATCCAACTCCTTCCCATTGCAATCCTGAGATCCTTCCTATAACATGAGATGTGATATCCAATTATTTCCCATTCCAAACCTGAGACCCTTCCTATTGGATGAGATGTGATATCCAACTCCTTCCCATTCCAATCCTGAGACCCTTCCTATACCATGAGATGTGAACCGCAATGTTTCAAATACCAAACCTGGGACCCGTTCTATAACATGAGATATGATATCCAAATCCTTCCCCTTCCAAACCTGAGACCCTTCCTTTAGCATGAGATGTGATATCCAAATCCTTCCCATTCCAATCCTGAGACGCTACCTATAACATGAGATGTGATATCCAACTCCTTCCCATTCCAACCTGAGACCCTTCCTATGGCATGAGATGTGATATCCAAATCCTTCCCATTCCAATCCTGAGACCCTTCCTATAGCATGAGATGTAATATCACAATGCTTGTAATACCAAACCTGAGACCCTTCCTATAGCATAAGATGTGATATCTCAATGCTTCTAATTCCAAACCTGGGACCCGTCCTATGACATGAGATATGATATTCAAATCCTTCCCCTTCCAAACCTGAGACCCTTCCTTTAGCATGAGATGTGATATCCAAATCCTTCCAATTCCAATCCTGAAATCCTTCCTATAGCATGAGATGTGATATCTCAATGTTTCTAATAAAAAACTGAGACCCTTCCTATAGCAAGAGATGTGATATCCAAATCCTTCCCATTCCAATCCTGAGACCCTTCCTATAACATGAGATGTGATATCCAACTCCTTCCCATTCCAATCCTGAAACCCTTCCTATAGCTTCAGA
Organism: Ambystoma mexicanum; assembly: GCF_040938575.1. Taxonomy (NCBI): domain Eukaryota; kingdom Metazoa; phylum Chordata; class Amphibia; order Caudata; family Ambystomatidae; genus Ambystoma; species Ambystoma mexicanum. The sequence continues at coordinate 807,547 of NW_027182493.1, read as the reverse complement.
TGTGATATCAAACTCCTTCCCATTCCAATCCTGAGATAGCTTGAGATGTGCTATCCAACTCCTTCCCATTCCAATCCTGAGACCCTTCCTATACCATGAGATGTGATATCTCAATGCTTCTAATACCAAACCTGAGACCGTCCTAAAACATATGTGAGATCCAAATCCTTCCCCTTCCAAACCTGAGACCTTTCCTTTAGCATGAGATGTGATATCCAACTCCTTCCCATTCCAATCCTGAGACCTTTCCTATAGCATGAGATGTGATATCTTAATGCTTCTAAAACCAAACCTGAGAACCATCCTATAACATATGTGAAATCCAAATCCTTCCCTTTCCAAACCTGAGACCCTTCCGATAGCATGGGATGTGATATCTCAATGCTCCTAATACCAAACCTGAGATCCTTCCTATAACATGAGATGTGTATCCAACTCCTTCCCATTCCAAACCTGAGACCCTTCCTATAGCATGAGATGTGATATCTTAATGCTTCTAAAACCAAACCTGAGAACCATCCTATAACATATGTGAAATCCAAATCCTTCCCTTTCCAAACCTGAGACCCTTCCGATAGCATGGGATGTGATATCTCAATGCTTCTAAAACCAAACATGAGAACCATCCTACAACATGAGATGTGAAATCCAAATCCTTCCCTTTCCAAACCTGAGACCCTTCCTATAGCTTGAGATGTGATATCAAACTCCTTCCCATTCCAATCCTGAGATAGCTTGAGATGTGATATCCAACTCCTTCCCATTCCAATCCTGAGACCCTTCCTATGGCTTGAGATGTGATATGAAACTCCTTCCCATTCCAACCTGAGACCCTTCCTATGGCATGAGATGTGATATCCAAATCCTTCCCATTCCAATCCTGAGACCCTTCCTATAGCATGAGATGTAATATCACAATGCTTGTAATACCAAACCTGAGACCCTTCCTATAGCATAAGATGTGATATCCAACTCCTTCCCATTCCAATCCTTAGACCCTTCCTATAGCATGAGATGTGCTATCTCAATGCTTCTAATACCAAACCTGAGACCCTTCTTAAAGCATGAGATGGGATATCCAACTCCTTCCTATACCAATCCTGAGACTCTTACGAAAGCAGAGATGTGATATCTCAATGCTTATACCAAACCTGAGACCCTTCCTATGGCATGAGATGTGATATCCAACTCCTTCCCATTCCAATCCTGAGACCCTTCCTATAGCATGAGATGTGATAACTCAATGCTTTTACCAAACCTGAGACCCTTCCTATAGCATGCAATGTGATATCCAACTCCTCCCCATTCCAATCCTGAGACCCTTCCTATACCCTGAGATGTGATATCTCAATGTTTCTAATACCAAACCTGAGACCCGTCCTAAAACATGAGATGTGAGATCCAAATCCTTCCCCTTCCAAACCTGAGACCCTTCCTATAGCTTGAGATGTGATATCAAACTCCTTCCCATTCTAATCCTGAGATAGCTTGAGATGTGATATCTCAATGCTTCTAATATCAAAACTGAGACCCTCCCTATAGCATGAGATGTGATATCTAAGTCCTTCCCATTCCTATCCTGAGACCCTTACGATAGCAGAGATGTGATATCTCAATGCTTATAGCAAACCTGAGACCCTTCCTATAGCATAAGATGTGATATCTCAATGCTTCTATCAAAACTGAGACCCTCCCTATAGCATGAGATGTGATATCTAAGTCCTTCCCATTCCTATCCTGAGACCCTTCCGATAGCAGAGATGTGATATCTCAATGCTTATACCAACCTGAGACCCTTCCTATAGCATGAGATGTGAAATCTCAATGCTTCTATCAAACCTGAGACCCTTCCTTTAGCATGAGATGTGATATCCAATTCCTTCCCATTCCAATCCTGAGACCCTTCCTATAGCATGAGATGTAATATCTCAATGCTTCTATCAAACCTGAGACCCTTCCTTTAGCATGAGATGTGATATCCAACTCCTTCCCCTTCCAAACCTGAGAACCTTCCTTTAGCATGAGGTGTGATATCCAAATCCTTCCCATTCCAATCCTGAGACCCTTCTGATAGCATGAGATGTGATATCCAACTCCTTCCCATTCCAATACTGAGACCCTTCCTATAACATGAGATGTGATATCCAACTCCTTCCCATTCCAACCTGAGACCCTTCCTATAGCATGAGAAGGGATATCCAACTCCTTCCCATTCCAATCCTGAGACCCTTACTATAGCATGAGATGTGATATCTCAATACTTCTAATACCAAACCTGAGATCCTTCCTATAACATGAGATGTGATATCCAAATCCTTCCCCTTCCAAACCTGAGACCCTCCCTTTAGCATGAGATGTGATATCCAACTCCTTCCCATTCCAATCCTGAGACCCTTCTGATAGCATGAGATGTGATATCTCAATGCTTCTAATACCAAACCTGAGATCCTTCCGATAGCATGAGATGTGATATCTCAATGCTTCTAATACCAAACCTGAGATCCTTCCTATAACATGAGATGTGATATCCAAAGCCTTCCCCTTCCAAACCAGAGACCCTCCCTTTAGCGTGAGATGTGATATCCAACTCCTTCCCATTCCAATCCTTAGACCCTTCTGATAGCATGAGATGTGATGTCTCAATGCCTCTAATACCAAACCTGAGATCCTATATCTAACATGAAATGTGATATCCAACTCCTTCCCCTTCCAAACCTGAGAGCCTTCCTATAACATGAGATGTGATATCGAAGTCCTTCCCATTCCAATCCTGAGACCCTTTCTATAACATGAGATGTGATATCCCAATGCTTCTACCAAACCTGAGACCCATACTATGGCATGAGATGTGATATCAAACTCCTTCCCATTCCAATCCCGAGACCCTTCCTATAGCTTGAGATGTGATATCCAACTCCTTCCCATTCCAATTCTGAGACCCTTCCTATACAAGGAGACTTGCTATCTCAATGCTTCTAATACCAAACCTTACACCCGTCCTATAACATGAGTTGTGATATCCAAATCCTTCCCCTCCCAAACCTGAGACCCTTCCTTTATCATGAGATGTGATATCCAACTCCTTCCCATTCCAATCCTGAGACCCTTCCCATATCATGAGATTTGTTATCTCAATGCTTCTAATATCAAACTTGAGACCCTCCCTATAGCATGAGATGTGATATCCAAGTCCTTCCCATTCCAATCCTGAGACCCTTCCTATGGCATGAGATGTGATATCCAACTCCTTCCCATTCCAATCCTGAGACCCTTCCTATAGCATGAGAAGGGATATCCAACTCCTTCCCCTTCCAAACCTGAGACCCTCCCTTTAGCATGAGATGTGATATCCAACTCCTTCCCATTCCAATCCTGAGACCCTTCTGATAGCATGAGATGTGATATCTCAATGCTTCTAATACCAAACCTGAGATCCTTCCGATAGCATGAGATGTGATATCTCAATGCTTCTAATACCAAACCTGAGATCCTTCCTATAACATGAGATGTGATATCCAAATCCTTCCCCTTCCAAACCAGAGACCCTCCCTTTAGCGTGAGATGTGATATCCAACTCCTTCCCATTCCAATCCTTAGACCCTTCTGATAGCATGAGATGTGATGTCTCAATGCCTCTAATACCAAACCTGAGATCCTATATCTAACATGAAATGTGATATCCAACTCCTTCCCCTTCCAAACCTGAGAGCCTTCCTATAACATGAGATGTGATATCGAAGTCCTTCCCATTCCAATCCTGAGACCCTTTCTATAACATGAGATGTGATATCCCAATGCTTCTACCAAACCTGAGACCCATACTATGGCATGAGATGTGATATCAAACTCCTTCCCATTCCAATCCCGAGACCCTTCCTATAGCTTGAGATGTGATATCCAACTCCTTCCCATTCCAATTCTGAGACCCTTCCTATACAAGGAGACTTGCTATCTCAATGCTTCTAATACCAAACCTTACACCCGTCCTATAACATGAGTTGTGATATCCAAATCCTTCCCCTCCCAAACCTGAGACCCTTCCTTTATCATGAGATGTGATATCCAACTCCTTCCCATTCCAATCCTGAGACCCTTCCCATATCATGAGATTTGTTATCTCAATGCTTCTAATATCAAACTTGAGACCCTCCCTATAGCATGAGATGTGATATCCAAGTCCTTCCCATTCCAATCCTGAGACCCTTCCTATGGCATGAGATGTGATATCCAACTCCTTCCCATTCCAATCCTGAGACACTTCCTATAGCATGAGATGTGATATCTCAATGCTTCTATCAAACCTGAGACCCTTCCTTTAACATGAGATGTGATATCCAACTCCTTCCCATTCCAATCCTGAGACCCTTCCTATGGCATGAGTTGTGATATCTCAATGCTTCTAATACCAAACCTGGGACCCGTCCTATAACATGAGATGTGATATCCAAATCCTTCCCCTTCCAAACGTGAGACCCTTCCTTTAGCATGAGATGTGATATCCAAATCCTTCCCATTCCAATCCTGAAACCCTTCCTATAGCATGAGATGTGATATCTCAATGTTTCTAATAAAAAACCTGAGACCCTTCCTATAGCAAGAGATGTGATATCCACATCCTTCCCATTCAAATCCTGAGACCCTTCCTATAACATGAGATGTGATATCCAACTCCTTCCCATTCCAACCTGAGACCCTTCCTATAGCATGAGAAGGGATATCCAACTCCTTCCCATTGCAATCCTGAGGTCCTTCCTATAACATGAGATGTGATATCCAATTATTTCCCATTCCAAACCTGAGACCCTTCCTATTGGATGAGATGTGATATCCAACTCCTTCCCATTCCAATCCTGAGACCCTTCCTATACCATGAGATGTGAACCGCAATGTTTCAAATACCAAACCTGGGACCCGTTCTATAACATGAGATATGATATCCAAATCCTTCCCCTTCCAAACCTGAGACCCTTCCTTTAGCATGAGATGTGATATCCAAATCCTTCCCATTCCTATCCTGAGACGCTACCTATAACATGAGATGTGATATCCAACTCCTTCCCATTCCAACCTGAGACCCTTCCTATGGCATGAGAAGTGATATCCAAATCCTTCCCATTCCAATCCTGAGATCCTTCCTATAGCATGAGATGTAATATCACAATGCTTGTAATACCAAACCTGAGACCCTTCCTATAGCATAAGATGTGATATCTCAATGCTTCTAATTCCAAACCTGGGACCCGTCCTATAACATGAGATATGATATTCAAATCCTTCCCCTTCCAAACCTGAGACCCTTCCTTTAGCATGAGATGTGATATCCAAATCCTTCCAATTCCAATCCTGAAATCCTTCCTATAGCATGAGATGTGATATCTCAATGTTTCTAATAAAAAACTGAGACCCTTCCTATAGCAAGAGATGTGATATCCAAATCCTTCCCATTCCAATCCTGAGACCCTTCCTATAACATGAGATGTGATATCCAACTCCTTCCCATTCCAATCCTGAAACCCTTCCTATAGCTTCAGGTGTGATATCAAACTCCTTCCCATTCCAATCCTGAGATAGATTGAGATGTGCTATCCAACTCCTTCCCATTCCAATCCTGAGACCCTTCCTATACCATGAGATGTGATATCTCAATGCTTCTAATACCAAACCTGAGACCGTCCTAAAACATATGTGAGATCCAAATCCTTCCCCTTCCAAACCTGAGACCTTTCCTTTAGCATGAGATGTGATATCCAACTCCTTCCCATTCCAATCTTGAGACCTTTCCTATAGCATGATATGTGATATCTCAATGCTTCTAATACCAAACCTGAGATCCTTCCTATAACATGAGATGTGTATCCAACTCCTTCCCATTCCAAACCTGAGACCCTTCCTATAGCATGAGATGTGATATCTTAATGCTTCTAAAACCAAACCTGAGAACCATCCTATAACATATGTGAAATCCAAATCCTTCCCTTTCCAAACCTGAGACCCTTCCGATAGCATGGGATGTGATATCTCAATGCTTCTAAAACCAAACATGAGAACCATCCTACAACATGAGATGTGAAATCCAAATCCTTCCGTTTCCAAACCTGAGACCCTTCCTATAGCTTGAGATGTGATATCAAACTCCTTCCCATTCCAATCCTGAGATAGCTTGAGATGTGATATCCAACTCCTTCCCATTCCAATCCTGGGACCCTTCCTATACCATGAGATGTGCTATCTCAATGCTTCCAATACCAAACCTGAGACCCGTCCTAATACATGAGATGTGAGATCCAAATCCTTCCCCTTCCAAACCTGAGACCCTTCCTATGGCTTGAGATGTGATATGAAACTCCTTCCCATTCCAACCTGAGACCCTTCCTATGGCATGAGATGTGATATCCAAATCCTTCCCATTCCAATCCTGAGACCCTTCCTATAGCATGAGATGTAATATCACAATGCTTGTAATACCAAACCTGAGACCCTTCCTATAGCATAAGATGTGATATCCAACTCCTTCCCATTCCAATCCTTAGACCCTTCCTATAGCATGAGATGTGCTATCTCAATGCTTCTAATACCAAACCTGAGACCCTTCTTAAAGCATGAGATGGGATATCCAACTCCTTCCTATACCAATCCTGAGACCCTTACGAAAGCAGAGATGTGATATCTCAATGCTTATACCAAACCTGAGACCCTTCCTATGGCATGAGATGTGATATCCAACTCCTTCCCATTCCAATCCTGAGACCCTTCCTATAGCATGAGATGTGATAACTCAATGCTTTTACCAAACCTGAGACCCTTCCTATAGCATGAGATGTGATATCCAACTCCTCCCCATTCCAATCCTGAGACCCTTCCTATACCCTGAGATGTGATATCTCAATGTTTCTAATACCAAACCTGAGACCCGTCCTAAAACATGAGATGTGAGATCCAAATCCTTCCCCTTCCAAACCTGAGACCCTTCCTATAGCTTGAGATGTGATATCAAACTCCTTCCCATTCTAATCCTGAGATAGCTTGAGATGTGATATCTCAATGCTTCTAATATCAAAACTGAGACCCTCCCTATAGCATGAGATGTGATATCTAAGTCCTTCCCATTCCTATCCTGAGACCCTTACGATAGCAGAGATGTGATATCTCAATGCTTATAGCAAACCTGAGACCCTTCCTATAGCATAAGATGTGATATCTCAATGCTTCTATCAAAACTGAGACCCTCCCTATAGCATGAGATGTGATATCTAAGTCCTTCCCATTCCTATCCTGAGACCCTTCCGATAGCAGAGATGTGATATCTCAATGCTTATACCAAACCCGAGACCCTTCCTATAGCATGAGATGTGATATCCAACTCCTCCCCATTCCAATCCTGAGACCCTTCCTATACCATGAGATGTGATATCTCAATGTTTCTAATACCAAACCTGAGACCCGTCCTAAAACATGAGATGTGAGATCCAAATCCTTCCCCTTCCAAACCTGAGACACTTCCTATAGCTTGAGATGTGATATCAAACTCCTTCCCATTTTAATCCTGAGATAGCTTGAGATGTGATATCTCAATGCTTCTAATATCAAAACTGAGACCCTCCCTATAGCATGAGATGTGATATCTAAGTCCTTCCCATTCCTATCCTGAGACCCTTACGATAGCAGAGATGTGATATCTCAATGCTTATAGCAAACCTGAGACCGTTCCTATAGCATAAGATGTGATATCTCAATGCTTCTATCAAAACGGAGACCCTCCCTATAGCATGAGATGTGATATCTAAGTCCTTCCCATTCCTATCCTGAGACCCTTCCGATAGCAGAGATGTGATATCTCAATGCTTATACCAACCTGAGACCCTTCCTATAGCATGAGATTTGAAATCTCAATGCTTCTATCAAACCTGAGACCCTTCCTTTAGCATGAGATGTGATATCCAATTCCTTCCCATTCCAATCCTGAGACCCTTCCTATAGCATGAGATGTAATATCACAATGCTTGTAATACCAAACCTGAGACCCTTCCTATAGCATAAGATGTGATATCCAACTCCTTCCCATTCCAATCCTTAGACCCTTCCTATAGCATGAGATGTGCTATCTCAATGCTTCTAATACCAAACCTGAGACCCTTCTTAAAGCATGAGATGGGATATCCAACTCCTTCCTATACCAATCCTGAGACCCTTACGAAAGCAGAGATGTGATATCTCAATGCTTATACCAAACCTGAGACCCTTCCTATGGCATGAGATGTGATATCCAACTCCTTCCCATTCCAATCCTGAGACCCTTCCTATAGCATGAGATGTGATAACTCAATGCTTTTACCAAACCTGAGACCCTTCCTATAGCATGAGATGTGATATCCAACTCCTCCCCATTCCAATCCTGAGACCCTTCCTATACCATGAGATGTGATATCTCAATGTTTCTAATACCAAACCTGAGACCCGTCCTAAAACATGAGATGTGAGATCCAAATCCTTCCCCTTCCAAACCTGAGACCCTTCCTATAGCTTGAGATGTGATATCAAACTCCTTCTCATTCTAATCCTGAGATAGCTTGAGATGTGATATCTCAATGCTTCTAATATCAAAACTGAGACCCTCCCTATAGCATGAGATGTGATATCTAAGTCCTTCCCATTCCTATCCTGAGACCCTTACGATAGCAGAGATGTGATATCTCAATGCTTATAGCAAACCTGAGACCCTTCCTATAGCATAAGATGTGATATCTCAATGCTTCTATCAAAACTGAGACCCTCCCTATAGCATGAGATGTGATATCTAAGTCCTTCCCATTCCTATCCTGAGACCCTTCCTATAGCATGAGATGTAATATCACAATGCTTGTAATACCAAACCTGAGACCCTTCCTATAGCATAAGATGTGATATCCAACTCCTTCCCATTCCAATCCTTAGACCCTTCCTATAGCATGAGATGTGCTATCTCAATGCTTCTAATACCAAACCTGAGACCCTTCTTAAAGCATGAGATGGGATATCCAACTCCTTCCTATACCAATCCTGAGACCCTTACGAAAGCAGAGATGTGATATCTCAATGCTTATACCAAACCTGAGACCCTTCCTATGGCATGAGATGTGATATCCAACTCCTTCCCATTCCAATCCTGAGACCCTTCCTATAGCATGAGATGTGATAACTCAATGCTTTTACCAAACCTGAGACCCTTCCTATAGCATGAGATGTGATATCCAACTCCTCCCCATTCCAATCCTGAGACCCTTCCTATACCATGAGATGTGATATCTCAATGTTTCTAATACCAAACCTGAGACCCGTCCTAAAACATGAGATGTGAGATCCAAATCCTTCCCCTTCCAAACCTGAGACCCTTCCTATAGCTTGAGATGTGATATCAAACTCCTTCTCATTCTAATCCTGAGATAGCTTGAGATGTGATATCTCAATGCTTCTAATATCAAAACTGAGACCCTCCCTATAGCATGAGATGTGATATCTAAGTCCTTCCCATTCCTATCCTGAGACCCTTACGATAGCAGAGATGTGATATCTCAATGCTTATAGCAAACCTGAGACCCTTCCTATAGCATAAGATGTGATATCTCAATGCTTCTATCAAAACTGAGACCCTCCCTATAGCATGAGATGTGATATCTAAGTCCTTCCCATTCCTATCCTGAGACCCTTCCGATAGCAGAGATGTGATATCTCAATGCTTATACCAACCTGAGACCCTTCCTATAGCATGAGATGTGAAATCTCAATGCTTCTATCAAACCTGAGACCCTTCCTTTAGCATGAGATGTGATATCCAATTCCTTCCCATTCCAATCCTGAGACCCTTCCTATAGCATGAGATGTAATATCTCAATGCTTCTATCAAACCTGAGACCCTTCCTTTAGCATGAGATGTGATATCCAACTCCTTCCCCTTCCAAACCTGAGAACCTTCCTTTAGCATGAGATGTGATATCCAAATCCTTCCCATTCCAATCCTGAAACCCTTCCTATAGCATGAGATATGATATCTCTGTTTCTAATAAAAAACATGAGACCCTTCCTATAGCAAGAGATATGATATCCACATCCTTCCCATTCCAATACTGAGACCCTTCCTATAACATGAGATGTGATATCCAACTCCTTCCCATTCCAACCTGAGACCCTTCCTATAGCATGAGAAGGGATATCCAACTCCTTCCCATTCCAATCCTGAGACCCTTCTGATAGCATGAGATGTGATATCTCAATGCTTCTAATACCAAACCTGAGATCCTTCCGATAGCATGAGATGTGATATCTCAATGCTTCTAATACCAAACCTGAGATCCTTCCTATAACATGAGATGTGATATCCAAATCCTTCCCCTTCCAAACCAGAGACCCTCCCTTTAGCGTGAGATGTGATATCCAACTCCTTCCCATTCCAATCCTTAGACCCTTCTGATAGCATGAGATGTGATGTCTCAATGCCTCTAATACCAAACCTGAGATCCTACATCTAACATGAAATGTGATATCCAACTCCTTCCCCTTCCAAACCTGAGAGCCTTCCTATAACATGAGATGTGATATCGAAGTCCTTCCCATTCCAATCCTGAGACCCTTTCTATAACATGAGATGTGATATCCAACTCCTTCCCATTCCAACCTGATACCCTTCCGATAGCATGAGATGTGATATCCCAATGCTTCTACCAAACCTGAGACCCATACTATGGCATGAGATGTGATATCAAACTCCTTCCCATTCCAATCCCGAGACCCTTCCTATAGCTTGAGATGTGATATCCAACTCCTTCCCATTCCAATTCTGAGACCCTTCCTATACCAGGAGACTTGCTATCTCAATGCTTCTAATACCAAACCTTACACCCGTCCTATAACATGAGTTGTGATATCCAAATCCTTCCCCTCCCAAACCTGAGACCCTTCCGTTATCATGAGATGTGATATCCAACTCCTTCCCATTCCAATCCTGAGACCCTTCCCATATCATGAGATTTGTTATCTCAATGCTTCTAATATCAAACTTGAGACCCTCCCTATAGCATGAGATGTGATATCCAAGTCCTTCCCATTCCAATCCTGAGACCCTTCCTATGGCATGAGATGTGATATCCAACTCCTTCCCATTCCAATCCTGAGACACTTCCTATAGCATGAGATGTGATATCTCAATGCTTCTATCAAACCTGAGACCCTTCCTTTAGCATGAGATGTGATATCCAACTCCTTCCCATTCCAATCCTGAGACCCTTCCTATGGTATGAGTTGTGATATCTCAATGCTTCTAATACCAAACCTGGACCCGTCCTATAACATGAGATGTGATATCCAAATCCTTCCCCTTCCAAACGTGAGACCCTTCCTTTAGCATGAGATGTGATATCCAAATCCTTCCCATTCCAATCCTGAAACCCTTCCTATAGCATGAGATGTGATATCTCAATGTTTCTAATAAAAAACCTGAGACCCTTCCTATAGCAAGAGATGTGATATCCACATCCTTCCCATTCATATCCTGAGACCCTTCCTATAACATGAGATCTGATATCCAACTCCTTCCCATTCCAACCTGAGACCCTTCCTATAGCATGAGAAGGGATATCCAACTCCTTCCCATTGCAATCCTGAGATCCTTCCTATAACATGAGATGTGATATCCAATTATTTCCCATTCCAAACCTGAGACCCTTCCTATTGGATGAGATGTGATATCCAACTCCTTCCCATTCCAATCCTGAGACCCTTCCTATACCATGAGATGTGAACCGCAATGTTTCAAATACCAAACCTGGGACCCGTTCTATAACATGAGATATGATATCCAAATCCTTCCCCTTCCAAACCTGAGACCCTTCCTTTAGCATGAGATGTGATATCCAAATCCTTCCCATTCCAATCCTGAGACGCTACCTATAACATGAGATGTGATATCCAACTCCTTCCCATTCCAACCTGAGACCCTTCCTATGGCATGAGATGTGATATCCAAATCCTTCCCATTCCAATCCTGAGACCCTTCCTATAGCATGAGATGTAATATCACAATGCTTGTAATACCAAACCTGAGACCCTTCCTATAGCATAAGATGTGATATCTCAATGCTTCTAATTCCAAACCTGGGACCCGTCCTATGACATGAGATATGATATTCAAATCCTTCCCCTTCCAAACCTGAGACCCTTCCTTTAGCATGAGATGTGATATCCAAATCCTTCCAATTCCAATCCTGAAATCCTTCCTATAGCATGAGATGTGATATCTCAATGTTTCTAATAAAAAACTGAGACCCTTCCTATAGCAAGAGATGTGATATCCAAATCCTTCCCATTCCAATCCTGAGACCCTTCCTATAACATGAGATGTCATATCCAACTCCTTCCCATTCCAATCCTGAAACCCTTCCTATAGCTTCAGATGTGATATCAAACTCCTTCCCATTCCAATCCTGAGATAGCTTGAGATGTGCTATCCAACTCCTTCCCATTCCAATCCTGAGACCCTTCCTATACCATGAGATGTGATATCTCAATGCTTCTAATACCAAACCTGAGACCGTCCTAAAACATATGTGAGATCCAAATCCTTCCCCTTCCAAACCTGAGACCTTTCCTTTAGCATGAGATGTGATATCCAACTCCTTCCCATTCCAATCCTGAGACCTTTCCTATAGCATGAGATGTGATATCTTAATGCTTCTAAAACCAAACCTGAGAACCATCCTATAACATATGTGAAATCCAAATCCTTCCCTTTCCAAACCTGAGACCCTTCCGATAGCATGGGATGTGATATCTCAATGCTCCTAATACCAAACCTGAGATCCTTCCTATAACATGAGATGTGTATCCAACTCCTTCCCATTCCAAACCTGAGACCCTTCCTATAGCATGAGATGTGATATCTTAATGCTTCTAAAACCAAACCTGAGAACCATCCTATAACATATGTGAAATCCAAATCCTTCCCTTTCCAAACCTGAGACCCTTCCGATAGCATGGGATGTGATATCTCAATGCTTCTAAAACCAAACATGAGAACCATCCTACAACATGAGATGTGAAATCCAAATCCTTCCCTTTCCAAACCTGAGACCCTTCCTATAGCTTGAGATGTGATATCAAACTCCTTCCCATTCCAATCCTGAGATAGCTTGAGATGTGATATCCAACTCCTTCCCATTCCAATCCTGAGACCCTTCCTATGGCTTGAGATGTGATATGAAACTCCTTCCCATTCCAACCTGAGACCCTTCCTATGGCATGAGATGTGATATCCAAATCCTTCCCATTCCAATCCTGAGACCCTTCCTATAGCATGAGATGTAATATCACAATGCTTGTAATACCAAACCTGAGACCCTTCCTATAGCATAAGATGTGATATCCAACTCCTTCCCATTCCAATCCTTAGACCCTTCCTATAGCATGAGATGTGCTATCTCAATGCTTCTAATAAAAAAACCTGAGACCCTTCTTAAAGCATGAGATGGGATATCCAACTCCTTCCTATACCAATCCTGAGACTCTTACGAAAGCAGAGATGTGATATCTCAATGCTTATACCAAACCTGAGACCCTTCCTATGGCATGAGATGTGAAATCCAACTCCTTCCCATTCCAATCCTGAGACCCTTCCTATAGCATGAGATGTGATAACTCAATGCTTTTACCAAACCTGAGACCCTTCCTATAGCATGCAATGTGATATCCAACTCCTCCCCATTCCAATCCTGAGACCCTTCCTATACCCTGAGATGTGATATCTCAATGTTTCTAATACCAAACCTGAGACCCGTCCTAAAACATGAGATGTGAGATCCAAATCCTTCCCCTTCCAAACCTGAGACCCTTCCTATAGCTTGAGATGTGATATCAAACTCCTTCCCATTCTAATCCTGAGATAGCTTGAGATGTGATATCTCAATGCTTCTAATATCAAAACTGAGACCCTCCCTATAGCATGAGATGTGATATCTAAGTCCTTCCCATTCCTATCCTGAGACCCTTACGATAGCAGAGATGTGATATCTCAATGCTTATAGCAAACCTGAGACCCTTCCTATAGCATAAGATGTGATATCTCAATGCTTCTATCAAAACTGAGACCCTCCCTATAGCATGAGATGTGATATCTAAGTCCTTCCCATTCCTATCCTGAGACCCTTCCGATAGCAGAGATGTGATATCTCAATGCTTATACCAACCTGAGACCCTTCCTATAGCATGAGATGTGAAATCTCAATGCTTCTATCAAACCTGAGACCCTTTGTTAGGAAAGATTTCGTTATGGTAGGGAACTTTCCTTCCATGTGGCAACCCCTAAACTTTTTGCTATTGTTTTCAACCTGTTTTCTTGACTTTGCCAGAGAAGTGCAGCCTTCTGCCGTACTCCTCTGGGCTTTCGCTCCTTTCTTACGGGGAAACTGACATGCCCTTAAGACAGTCAGTACCGGGGAACGCTGTTTCCCGTAGTTTCTTTTATCGTGTCACCATTTTAGTGCAACACGACACAAGAGGGCACTGTAAGCTAAGTTACAGCTCTCTTGGGTCTCTAGCCTTCTACAGACCCTAGACACTCTTGTAGGATGGTTTTTGGATCGGTGCAAGTCATTCAGGGACTGGGCTGGTGGCAGCGATCATTTGGTTTATTTTGAGCTCCTTTTGCCGTTCTGAGCACCTTTTTGCCGCGAACACAAAAGGGTGGCCCGGCTACCCAAAATGGCCGGACCACGAGGCTCCTTTGTCTCGTCCACTGTCCGTCTTGCTCCCTTTACCTTCCCCCGGGTCAGGCGACCCGGGGCCTTCCTTATTTGGGCATGTATTTTCCCGCGAAACACGGTTGCTTTCGCGGGCTTCTACATGTCGTTTGAGTGCCCCCAGGATGTGGGCTGGGCTGTCTGGTCCCAATACACATCCTGGGTGCCAGAGAGTCTAGGGTGGTGTGAATGCCTGGGACCACTGTGGTCCGTGATTGGTCCACGTATGGTATGTGTGTTGATGAGCGGATCTCCCATTGGCTCCCCTCCGTTTTGGCGCGAAGGGAACCGTGGATAAGAGGGAGCTGGAAACACCACTACCATGTCGATCTCCTGAGTTCTTACGAACCCAGGGATACAGGAGCCAAGTATCCTACGAACACGAGGCTGGACCGAGGAATCACTGGTGACCCCCTGAAGAACTTCTGCTCCTCATTGCTGTCGTCCGGTGAAGCCCTTTCCACCTAAGATCGAACAAGAAGGCCTGTACTGGCGCTTCGACCTATTGGAATAGCAGGACCAGCTATTCCCGGCACCTTCATCAACTCCTGCTGTAAGCCTTCGGAAGTGTCTCTGGGCCATCCAGTTGACTGACCAGCTTACTAAGGAGGCCTGCTCTGTAATCGCCGACAGGTTGGGTGGTATTCTGAGTCCGGGGCATGCTCACACGCTTCGTTTGCTTAGCAGTCCTAAGCTAGAGGTGAGCGGTGCTCGTTTGGCTTGAATACACCCGGCCGTTCCGTTGCCCTGCTGTGGCGACAAAACTGTGCTTGTTTCTTCGATCGGGACGTCTTTTTACTCTGCACGACGACGAGACGTTCCCTGCTCTTCAGAACCTGCCAGAAGCTGCATCTATCGAGGAGAAGCTCGGGCCTGCTTGCTTCGGGGACCGGTGAGTAGATTAGCTAGGATCTGGTCGCCCTCCTGCAGTGCCCTTTGCTTTTCCCCGCTGTGAATACAGCACCCCTTGTCCGTACTCGCGCCCTGCTTCTGCCTCACAGTGGAGGCTGCGCTAGAGTCGCGGACCGTGTTCTCCTTCATTAGAGCTCCCTACAGAGCTGTTCAACGTCCTCCGAAGAGCTTCACCTTCTGCCCATTGGCACCGGCGTGTGCAGGTACTTTTGAGCGCTAGGCTCCACTCTTCGTAGGGATTGGACTACCATCCAGTTAGGGGCCTCAGAAGGCGGACATATCACTCGCATTGGTTCGCACTGCCTGTTTTCCTTCCCCTGCAGGTGGATAACATATTTCGTGCTGCTAATGCTGTGAAATTGTGTATTCTGTATATATATTGGGTGGATAGTGTATGTGTTGGTTTAATATCGTTGTATATTGCTGCTTTTACTGTGGTTATTAGTTTCAAGGCCTTATAATAAATGTGTATCTATTTTTGATATAAACAACTGTTTGGAGTAGTTTGTGAACGCTCTTGCTTTGTGTGCTCACTGCGGGCTTTCAGTCACCCTCACCCCTCTTGAGACCTAGTCTTGACCGCCGCGATCGCTACCTTGATTGGTCTGGCTTGTCCAGAGGTTACCCTGTTCCAAGTAATTAGGTTGGCCTTCTGAACTTCTGCGCCACCAGGACAGAGTTCAGAAATCCGTCTTAACAAATTGGTGTACAGCGGTGGGATACGACTGAAGGTATCCAGTGTTGCGCATGAGCTAAGGCGTTTTCAGGTTATTCCAACCAGGACACGCAGTAAAGTATTGAATATAACGTTAAAAAGGCCATAGTCCTATCAACAGTATGGAAACGAATACTTTATTAACCTTAAATGCTTCGAAATCTGAAACATTGAAGAAGATGTGTGCGGAGAGAGGGGTTTCCTCTCAAGGCACTAAATTGGAAATGATCCAGAGAATCGTGGCGTGGCAAGAAGCGCAGCTTGACGCTATAACTTCCGAGGACAGTGCAGAAGGTGGTGGGGCTGCTCTCACTGGCAGAACCGACGGTTCTGCCGCTGCACTGATCCATCACGACCACGAGGACAGGGAGGATGTAATGTCTAACGTTTCCTCTGCCAGTGTTGATGGGGAGGCTATGCTTGAATTCAAGAAGCAAGAGCTGCGGTTTAGGCAGCAGGAGCTTGAATTCAGCATAGCCAAACTGAAAATCGACCAGGCAGAAAAACAAAAAGACAGGGATCACCAGTTGGAACTGGCCAAGCTTCAGTTCGCAAATGGGTCCAAGGGTCCTGGACATGGTTCTGGGGCTTCCTCTCATCCACGGTTTCCAAAAGATCTGCTCAGTGTGTATGAGGAACGAAATGACATTATGGACTGGTTAAATGCGTTTGAGTATGCATGCGAGGTTCAAGAGGTTGATAATGCGGATAAGATTGCATGGTTACTCAGCAGACTGCCCCATTCTGGTTGCAGTGCCATTATGGAAATGTCGAAGGCTGAGCGCGCTGATTTTGCAATGTTGAAGCAGACTCTCATTTTAAAGTTTGGGAAGACTCCGACCCAATATTTGAAAAGGTTTAGAGAGTATAAGAAAAAGGAAGGTGGTACTTGGGTGTCGTATGTAGCTGAGTCCCTAAAAAACTTAACTGGCTGGGTTGAAGGTTATAAGGTTTCTACCTTCGAAGGCATGATCAATCTGGTCATGCTGGAACACATTTTTGCTTCTTCTTCCCCGGAGCTTAAGCAGCATTTGGCCGATTCGAAGGAGATAGATCCTAAGAAGCTGGCCATTGCAGCAGACTTATGGGTGTCACATCGAGTGTCCCATAAGGACAAAACTCATCCTGGTAAGCAGGAGGAAGGGAAAAAGACCAAAGATATGGAGGGTGGGGAATCTGCTAAATCATCTTCCCATAAGGGCCACAAAAAGAAAAATAAGGGTAAGCCATCCGAGAACTCACAGGGTAGTGGAGGTTCGCCTCCGAAACAGAACTCTGGTTATAATAAGCCTCCCTACGTAAACAGACCCAATGGGGCTTGTTTTTCTTGTGGAGCAACTGACCATGTGAAGGGGGATCCCCGTTGTAAGGTTAGACCTTTGGGGGTCCACTCCGCTAATCTGGCCTTCTCCTCCTACGAGGAAGAAGAGATTACAGGAGCATCCTTCTCCTCAGACTCATTTCCCAGCGGAATAGAGGCTGAGGTAGTTTTAGTGTCCCTGGGTTCCTGGGAGCCTAAAGTCGCAGAGGCGTATGCTAGGATTCCGGATAATACCAAGCACTACTTTAAAGACAGTGTGCTGATCAATGGAGTGGATACTCCAGCTCTTAGGGATAGTGGGTGCAGTCGAACTGTAGTGGATTCTACCTTGGTAGACTCAGAGGAAGTTGCCAGAGCTACTCTGATGCCCACTAAGTTGGCTGACGGCCCCCTCCGTATGTTTCCCGTGATCCCTGTTAATCTAACTTTAAATGGTACAGCAGTTAGGATTCCAGTGAGCATTCAGAGAAACGTCCCGGGAAAGGTCTTGTTGGGCAATGATCTCAGAGCTCTAGGGCTCGTAGGAGACACTGCCGAAAGACCCTACACACGGTCTCAAGCACGGGCAGCATTGGCCAAGTCCAATACGCCGCCCCAGCCGAAGGGGAAACCCAAGGCGAAAGGAGTCAACAAGTCCCGACGGGGGAAAGAGAATATTCCCCCGAGCTCGCCTACCACTGCGGTGGAGGGAGTTGGTCAATCGCCCGAGCCTGACGAGGAGGTGGCGATGCCTGAAGTGTTCGACCCCAACGACCATCCTGAACTAAAAGACTTGTTAGTTGAAGGAGGTCCTGATAGGGACGACTTCAGTAAGGGCCAACGTGAGTGCCCATCTCTGGAAGGCCTAAGGAGACAGGCCTGCTCCCAGCTTGAGGGTGAACCTCCTGGGAAGCATCGGATTTATTGGGAAGGTGGACTCCTGTACAGTGAGCCCACAGAGTCTACAGAAGGAGACCATAGGAGGTTGGTGGTTCCCCTTTCTGTTAGACCCTTCCTCCTGCAGTTGGCGCATGAAGTTCCCCTTGCTGGTCACCTTGGAATGAAGAGGACCAAGCAAAGGTTATCTATGCACTTCTACTGGCCCAAGATGGGGGTGCAAGTAGAAAGTCACTGCAGGAGTTGTGCCTCCTGCCAGTTGTCTGGTAAGGTTGGCGCGACAATCCAAGCTCCATTGGTACCGCTCCCAGTTGTGGGGGTACCATTTGAAAGGGTAGGGATCGACATCGTTGGTCCCCTTGACCCGCAAACATCCTCAGGCAATAGGTTTATCCTGGTGCTGGTCGACCATGCAACCAGGTATCCTGAGGCCATCCCATTAAAGACTGTAACTGCCAAGTCAGTTGCAAAAGCTTTACTCGGCATATTTACTAGGGTTGGCTTCCCTAAAGAAGTTGTGTCAGATCGTGGCAGCAACTTTATGTCGAAGTATATGCAGGCTATGTGGAAAGAATGTGGGGTCACCTACAAGTTCTCTTCTGCATACCACCCCCAGACCAATGGTCTGGTGGAGCGTTTCAACAGAACGCTAAAGAGCATGATTGGGGCTCTGGAGGAGCCCCAGAGAAGAAAATGGGATCTTCTTTTACCATGCTTGCTGTTTGCCTACAGAGAGGTACCACAGGAGGGTGTTGGCTTCAGCCCCTTCGAACTTCTGTTCGGTCATCCCGTACGGGGACCCTTAGCCATCGTCAAAGAGGGATGGGAGATGCCCACTCCCCCTGTTACTACCAATGTAGTTGACTATGTGCTAGGGCTCAGAAAACGGATGGTACTCCTGATGGGCTTGGCTAGTGAAAAGTTGAAGGCAGGACAAGCGCTGGTGAAACATTGGTACGACCAGAAAGCTTCCTTAATTCACTTTACCCCTGGTCAGCAAGTCCTGATCATGAACCCTATAAGGCCTCGCGCTTTACAGGACAAATGGTCAGGCCCTTACACAGTGGTGGAGCCCCTGGGTGAGGTGAACTATTTAGTGGACCTTGGAAGGCCTGGACAGGCTCCAAAAGTGTTCCACGTAAATAGGCTGAAGGCTTTCGTCCCAAGAGTCGAAATCGCAGCACTGCTACTGGCGTCAGACGTTGAGGAAGAGGAGTCAGAACCTCTTCCCGACCTGTTCCAAAGCGGTCCTTCAGATAGCTCCGTTGAGGGTGTCCGAGTGGCCCCTCACCTGACTTCTGATCAGCAGGCTGAGGTGAAAAGTTTGCTTAGGCAGTTTTCCCCCCTGTTTTCACAGTCGCCTGGTTTGACACCTTGGTGCAAACATAACATTGACACAGGAGACAGTGTACCTACCAAAAGTAGGGGATACAGGATGTCGGATAAAGTACGGTCTTATATTAAGACCGAGGTCAACAAGATGTTAGACCTTGGGGTGATTGAACCCTCTAGTAGTCCTTGGTCCAGTCCTGTGGTGTTGGTTCCAAAAGCAGGCACTTCTGAATTGAGGTTCTGCGTGGATTACAGGGCTCTGAATGCTGTCACCAAGACAGACGCTCACCCCTTGCCTCGAACTGACGAGCTGGTGGATACCTTGGGTGCCTCCAAGTACCTCAGCACGTTTGACCTGACTGCGGGCTATTGGCAAATAGCTTTAGCAGAACATGCCAAGGAGAAGACAGCATTTTCAACTCCCGACGGGCTTTACCAATTCCGGGTAATGCCGTTCGGATTGAAGAATGCACCTGCCACTTTCCAGAGGCTTGTGAATCATGTGTTGAATGGGTTGGACGAATTCTGTCTTGCATATCTAGACGATATAGCAGTTTTCAGTGCCACCTGGGAAGACCATGTGAAACACCTCGGGATTGTGCTCCAGGCTCTTCAGAAAGCCCACTTGACCATAAAGGCGAGTAAATGCCAGATTGGACAAGGCTCAGTGGTTTACCTTGGGCATGAAGTAGGTGGAGGAAGGATACAGCCTCTCCCCAGTAAAGTACAAGCAGTACAAGACTGGCCTACCCCCACTACACAAACCCAAGTGAGAGCCTTCTTAGGACTCACGGGTTATTACCGCAATTTTATGGCAGACTATGGCACCATAGCTGCTCCTCTGACTGCCCTCACAACTCCGAAGAAACCCAAGAAGGTAACTTGGACTGACGAGTGTGAGAAGGCCTTCAATGGCTTGAAAGACTCCTTGTGCCAGGCCCCTGTGCTCAGGGCCCCTGATTATCAAAGACCTTTTATCGTGCAGACGGATGCCTCTGACACTGGGATAGGAGCTGTACTATCACAAGTAGATGAGAAGGGTAAGGAACACCCTATCGGTTTTATTAGTCGCCAGCTTAAGGACAGAGAGCTCAGATGGTCCACGGTAGAGAAAGAATGTTTCTCTGTTGTGTGGGCCCTAAGGAAGCTGCGGCCCTACCTCTATGGGACCCACTTCACTGTGCAGACTGACCATAAGCCGTTAAAGTGGCTAATGAACATGAAGGGGGAGAATCCAAAGTTGCTTAGGTGGTCCATAAGTCTACAAGGCTTCGACTTCACTATTGAGCATAGGCCAGGTGTCCAACATAGCAATGCTGATGGGTTGTCCAGAATGTTTTACCGACCTGAACAAGAGACTCATCCAGGGGTGGATTAGTTCCCCCTGTCCATAGTCTGGGAGGGGCGAGTGTTAGGAAAGATTTCGTTATGGTAGGGAACTTTCCTTCCATGTGGCAACCCCTAAACTTTTTGCTATTGTTTTCAACCTGTTTTCTTGACTTTGCCAGAGAAGTGCAGCCTTCTGCCGTACTCCTCTGGGCTTTCGCTCCTTTCTTACGGGGAAACTGACATGCCCTTAAGACAGTCAGTACCGGGGAACGCTGTTTCCCGTAGTTTCTTTTATCGTGTCACCATTTTAGTGCAACACGACACAAGAGGGCACTGTAAGCTAAGTTACAGCTCTCTTGGGTCTCTAGCCTTCTACAGACCCTAGACACTCTTGTAGGATGGTTTTTGGATCGGTGCAAGTCATTCAGGGACTGGGCTGGTGGCAGCGATCATTTGGTTTATTTTGAGCTCCTTTTGCCGTTCTGAGCACCTTTTTGCCGCGAACACAAAAGGGTGGCCCGGCTACCCAAAATGGCCGGACCACGAGGCTCCTTTGTCTCGTCCACTGTCCGTCTTGCTCCCTTTACCTTCCCCCGGGTCAGGCGACCCGGGGCCTTCCTTATTTGGGCATGTATTTTCCCGCGAAACACGGTTGCTTTCGCGGGCTTCTACATGTCGTTTGAGTGCCCCCAGGATGTGGGCTGGGCTGTCTGGTCCCAATACACATCCTGGGTGCCAGAGAGTCTAGGGTGGTGTGAATGCCTGGGACCACTGTGGTCCGTGATTGGTCCACGTATGGTATGTGTGTTGATGAGCGGATCTCCCATTGGCTCCCCTCCGTTTTGGCGCGAAGGGAACCGTGGATAAGAGGGAGCTGGAAACACCACTACCATGTCGATCTCCTGAGTTCTTACGAACCCAGGGATACAGGAGCCAAGTATCCTACGAACACGAGGCTGGACCGAGGAATCACTGGTGACCCCCTGAAGAACTTCTGCTCCTCATTGCTGTCGTCCGGTGAAGCCCTTTCCACCTAAGATCGAACAAGAAGGCCTGTACTGGCGCTTCGACCTATTGGAATAGCAGGACCAGCTATTCCCGGCACCTTCATCAACTCCTGCTGTAAGCCTTCGGAAGTGTCTCTGGGCCATCCAGTTGACTGACCAGCTTACTAAGGAGGCCTGCTCTGTAATCGCCGACAGGTTGGGTGGTATTCTGAGTCCGGGGCATGCTCACACGCTTCGTTTGCTTAGCAGTCCTAAGCTAGAGGTGAGCGGTGCTCGTTTGGCTTGAATACACCCGGCCGTTCCGTTGCCCTGCTGTGGCGACAAAACTGTGCTTGTTTCTTCGATCGGGACGTCTTTTTACTCTGCACGACGACGAGACGTTCCCTGCTCTTCAGAACCTGCCAGAAGCTGCATCTATCGAGGAGAAGCTCGGGCCTGCTTGCTTCGGGGACCGGTGAGTAGATTAGCTAGGATCTGGTCGCCCTCCTGCAGTGCCCTTTGCTTTTCCCCGCTGTGAATACAGCACCCCTTGTCCGTACTCGCGCCCTGCTTCTGCCTCACAGTGGAGGCTGCGCTAGAGTCGCGGACCGTGTTCTCCTTCATTAGAGCTCCCTACAGAGCTGTTCAACGTCCTCCGAAGAGCTTCACCTTCTGCCCATTGGCACCGGCGTGTGCAGGTACTTTTGAGCGCTAGGCTCCACTCTTCGTAGGGATTGGACTACCATCCAGTTAGGGGCCTCAGAAGGCAGACATATCACTCGCATTGGTTCGCACTGCCTGTTTTCCTTCCCCTGCAGGTGGATAACATATTTCGTGCTGCTAATGCTGTGAAATTGTGTATTCTGTATATATATTGGGTGGATAGTGTATGTGTTGGTTTAATATCGTTGTATATTGCTGCTTTTACTGTGGTTATTAGTTTCAAGGCCTTATAATAAATGTGTATCTATTTTTGATATAAACAACTGTTTGGAGTAGTTTGTGAACGCTCTTGCTTTGTGTGCTCACTGCGGGCTTTCAGTCACCCTCACCCCTCTTGAGACCTAGTCTTGACCGCCGCGATCGCTACCTTGATTGGTCTGGCTTGTCCAGAGGTTACCCTGTTCCAAGTAATTAGGTTGGCCTTCTGAACTTCTGCGCCACCAGGACAGAGTTCAGAAATCCGTCTTAACACCCTTCCTTTAGCATGAGATGTGATATCCAATTCCTTCCCATTCCAATCCTGAGACCCTTCCTATAGCATGAGATGTAATATCTCAATGCTTCTATCAAACCTGAGACCCTTCCTTTAGCATGAGATGTGATATCCAACTCCTTCCCCTTCCAAACCTGAGAACCTTCCTTTAGCATGAGGTGTGATATCCAAATCCTTCCCATACCAATCCTGAGACCCTTCTGATAGCATGAGATGTGATATCCAACTCCTTCCCATTCCAATACTGAGACCCTTCCTATAACATGAGATGTGATATCCAACTCCTTCCCATTCCAACCTGAGACCCTTCCTATAGCATGAGAAGGGATATCCAACTCCTTCCCATTCCAATCCTGAGACCCTTACTATAGCATGAGATGTGATATCTCAATACTTCTAATACCAAACCTGAGATCCTTCCTATAACATGAGATGTGATATCCAAATCCTTCCCCTTCCAAACCTTTAGCATGAGATGTGATATCCAACTCCTTCCCATTCCAATCCTGAGACCCTTCTGATAGCATGAGATGTGATATCTCAATGCTTCTAATACCAAACCTGAGATCCTTCCGATAGCATGAGATGTGATATCTCAATGCTTCTAATACCAAACCTGAGATCCTTCCTATAACATGAGATGTGATATCCAAATCCTTCCCCTTCCAAACCAGAGACCCTCCCTTTAGCGTGAGATGTGATATCCAACTCCTTCCCATTCCAATCCTTAGACCCTTCTGATAGCATGAGATGTGATGTCTCAATGCCTCTAATACCAAACCTGAGATCCTATATCTAACATGAAATGTGATATCCAACTCCTTCCCCTTCCAAACCTGAGAGCCTTCCTATAACATGAGATGTGATATCGAAGTCCTTCCCATTCCAATCCTGAGACCCTTTCTATAACATGAGATGTGATATCCCAATGCTTCTACCAAACCTGAGACCCATACTATGGCATGAGATGTGATATCAAACTCCTTCCCATTCCAATCCCGAGACCCTTCCTATAGCTTGAGATGTGATATCCAACTCCTTCCCATTCCAATTCTGAGACCCTTCCTATACAGGGAGACTTGCTATCTCAATGCTTCTAATACCAAACCTTACACCCGTCCTATAACATGAGTTGTGATATCCAAATCCTTCCCCTCCCAAACCTGAGACCCTTCCTTTATCATGAGATGTGATATCCAACTCCTTCCCATTCCAATCCTGAGACCCTTCCCATATCATGAGATTTGTTATCTCAATGCTTCTAATATCAAACTTGAGACCCTCCCTATAGCATGAGATGTGATATCCAAGTCCTTCCCATTCCAATCCTGAGACCCTTCCTATGGCATGAGATGTGATATCCAACTCCTTCCCATTCCAATCCTGAGACACTTCCTATAGCATGAGATGTGATATATCAATGCTTCTATCAAACCTGAGACCCTTCCTTTAACATGAGATGTGATATCCAACTCCTTCCCATTCCAATCCTGAGACCCTTCCTATGGCATGAGTTGTGATATCTCAATGCTTCTAATACCAAACCTGGGACCCGTCCTATAACATGAGATGTGATATCCAAATCCTTCCCCTTCCAAACGTGAGACCCTTCCTTTAGCATGAGATGTGATATCCAAATCCTTCCCATTCCAATCCTGAAACCCTTCCTATAGCATGAGATGTGATATCTCAATGTTTCTAATAAAAAACCTGAGACCCTTCCTATAGCAAGAGATGTGATATCCACATCCTTCCCATTCAAATCCTGAGACCCTTCCTATAACATGAGATGTGATATCCAACTCCTTCCCATTCCAACCTGAGACCCTTCCTATAGCATGAGAAGGGATATCCAACTCCTTCCCATTGCAATCCTGAGGTCCTTCCTATAACATGAGATGTGATATCCAATTATTTCCCATTCCAAACCTGAGACCCTTCCTATTGGATGAGATGTGATATCCAACTCCTTCCCATTCCAATCCTGAGACCCTTCCTATACCATGAGATGTGAACCGCAATGTTTCAAATACCAAACCTGGGACCCGTTCTATAACATGAGATATGATATCCAAATCCTTCCCCTTCCAAACCTGAGACCCTTCCTTTAGCATGAGATGTGATATCCAAATCCTTCCCATTCCTATCCTGAGACGCTACCTATAACATGAGATGTGATATCCAACTCCTTCCCATTCCAACCTGAGACCCTTCCTATGGCATGAGAAGTGATATCCAAATCCTTCCCATTCCAATCCTGAGATCCTTCCTATAGCATGAGATGTAATATCACAATGCTTGTAATACCAAACCTGAGACCCTTCCTATAGCATAAGATGTGATATCTCAATGCTTCTAATTCCAAACCTGGGACCCGTCCTATAACATGAGATATGATATTCAAATCCTTCCCCTTCCAAACCTGAGACCCTTCCTTTAGCATGAGATGTGATATCCAAATCCTTCCAATTCCAATCCTGAAATCCTTCCTATAGCATGAGATGTGATATCTCAATGTTTCTAATAAAAAACTGAGACCCTTCCTATAGCAAGAGATGTGATATCCAAATCCTTCCCATTCCAATCCTGAGACCCTTCCTATAACATGAGATGTGATATCCAACTCCTTCCCATTCCAATCCTGAAACCCTTCCTATAGCTTCAGGTGTGATATCAAACTCCTTCCCATTCCAATCCTGAGATAGATTGAGATGTGCTATCCAACTCCTTCCCATTCCAATCCTGAGACCCTTCCTATACCATGAGATGTGATATCTCAATGCTTCTAATACCAAACCTGAGACCGTCCTAAAACATATGTGAGATCCAAATCCTTCCCCTTCCAAACCTGAGACCTTTCCTTTAGCATGAGATGTGATATCCAACTCCTTCCCATTCCAATCTTGAGACCTTTCCTATAGCATGATATGTGATATCTCAATGCTTCTAATACCAAACCTGAGATCCTTCCTATAACATGAGATGTGTATCCAACTCCTTCCCATTCCAAACCTGAGACCCTTCCTATAGCATGAGATGTGATATCTTAATGCTTCTAAAACCAAACCTGAGAACCATCCTATAACATATGTGAAATCCAAATCCTTCCCTTTCCAAACCTGAGACCCTTCCGATAGCATGGGATGTGATATCTCAATGCTTCTAAAACCAAACATGAGAACCATCCTACAACATGAGATGTGAAATCCAAATCCTTCCGTTTCCAAACCTGAGACCCTTCCTATAGCTTGAGATGTGATATCAAACTCCTTCCCATTCCAATCCTGAGATAGCTTGAGATGTGATATCCAACTCCTTCCCATTCCAATCCTGGGACCCTTCCTATACCATGAGATGTGCTATCTCAATGCTTCCAATACCAAACCTGAGACCCGTCCTAATACATGAGATGTGAGATCCAAATCCTTCCCCTTCCAAACCTGAGACCCTTCCTATGGCTTGAGATGTGATATGAAACTCCTTCCCATTCCAACCTGAGACCCTTCCTATGGCATGAGATGTGATATCCAAATCCTTCCCATTCCAATCCTGAGACCCTTCCTATAGCATGAGATGTAATATCACAATGCTTGTAATACCAAACCTGAGACCCTTCTTAAAGCATGAGATGGGATATCCAACTCCTTCCTATACCAATCCTGAGACCCTTACGAAAGCAGAGATGTGATATCTCAATGCTTATACCAAACCTGAGACCCTTCCTATGGCATGAGATGTGATATCCAACTCCTTCCCATTCCAATCCTGAGACCCTTCCTATAGCATGAGATGTGATAACTCAATGCTTTTACCAAACCTGAGACCCTTCCTATAGCATGAGATGTGATATCCAACTCCTCCCCATTCCAATCCTGAGACCCTTCCTATACCCTGAGATGTGATATCTCAATGTTTCTAATACCAAACCTGAGACCCGTCCTAATACATGAGATGTGAGATCCAAATCCTTCCCCTTCCAAACCTGAGACCCTTCCTATAGCTTGAGATGTGATATCAAACTCCTTCCCATTCTAATCCTGAGATAGCTTGAGATGTGATATCTCAATGCTTCTAATATCAAAACTGAGACCCTCCCTATAGCATGAGATGTGATATCTAAGTCCTTCCCATTCCTATCCTGAGACCCTTACGATAGCAGAGATGTGATATCTCAATGCTTATAGCAAACCTGAGACCCTTCCTATAGCATAAGATGTGATATCTCAATGCTTCTATCAAAACTGAGACCCTCCCTATAGCATGAGATGTGATATCTAAGTCCTTCCCATTCCTATCCTGAGACCCTTCCGATAGCAGAGATGTGATATCTCAATGCTTATACCAAACCTGAGACCCTTCCTATAGCATGAGATGTGATATCCAACTCCTCCCCATTCCAATCCTGAGACCCTTCCTATACCATGAGATGTGATATCTCAATGTTTCTAATACCAAACCTGGGACCCGTCCTATAACATGAGATGTGATATCCAAATCCTTCCCCTTCCAAACGTGAGACCCTTCCTTTAGCATGAGATGTGATATCCAAATCCTTCCCATTCCAATCCTGAAACCCTTCCTATAGCATGAGATGTGATATCTCAATGTTTCTAATAAAAAACCTGAGACCCTTCCTATAGCAAGAGATGTGATATCCACATCCTTCCCATTCAAATCCTGAGACCCTTCCTATAACATGAGATGTGATATCCAACTCCTTCCCATTCCAACCTGAGACCCTTCCTATAGCATGAGAAGGGATATCCAACTCCTTCCCATTGCAATCCTGAGGTCCTTCCTATAACATGAGATGTGATATCCAATTATTTCCCATTCCAAACCTGAGACCCTTCCTATTGGATGAGATGTGATATCCAACTCCTTCCCATTCCAATCCTGAGACCCTTCCTATACCATGAGATGTGAACCGCAATGTTTCAAATACCAAACCTGGGACCCGTTCTATAACATGAGATATGATATCCAAATCCTTCCCCTTCCAAACCTGAGACCCTTCCTTTAGCATGAGATGTGATATCCAAATCCTTCCCATTCCTATCCTGAGACGCTACCTATAACATGAGATGTGATATCCAACTCCTTCCCATTCCAACCTGAGACCCTTCCTATGGCATGAGAAGTGATATCCAAATCCTTCCCATTCCAATCCTGAGATCCTTCCTATAGCATGAGATGTAATATCACAATGCTTGTAATACCAAACCTGAGACCCTTCCTATAGCATAAGATGTGATATCTCAATGCTTCTAATTCCAAACCTGGGACCCGTCCTATAACATGAGATATGATATTCAAATCCTTCCCCTTCCAAACCTGAGACCCTTCCTTTAGCATGAGATGTGATATCCAAATCCTTCCAATTCCAATCCTGAAATCCTTCCTATAGCATGAGATGTGATATCTCAATGTTTCTAATAAAAAACTGAGACCCTTCCTATAGCAAGAGATGTGATATCCAAATCCTTCCCATTCCAATCCTGAGACCCTTCCTATAACATGAGATGTGATATCCAACTCCTTCCCATTCCAATCCTGAAACCCTTCCTATAGCTTCAGGTGTGATATCAAACTCCTTCCCATTCCAATCCTGAGATAGATTGAGATGTGCTATCCAACTCCTTCCCATTCCAATCCTGAGACCCTTCCTATACCATGAGATGTGATATCTCAATGCTTCTAATACCAAACCTGAGACCGTCCTAAAACATATGTGAGATCCAAATCCTTCCCCTTCCAAACCTGAGACCTTTCCTTTAGCATGAGATGTGATATCCAACTCCTTCCCATTCCAATCTTGAGACCTTTCCTATAGCATGATATGTGATATCTCAATGCTTCTAATACCAAACCTGAGATCCTTCCTATAACATGAGATGTGTATCCAACTCCTTCCCATTCCAAACCTGAGACCCTTCCTATAGCATGAGATGTGATATCTTAATGCTTCTAAAACCAAACCTGAGAACCATCCTATAACATATGTGAAATCCAAATCCTTCCCTTTCCAAACCTGAGACCCTTCCGATAGCATGGGATGTGATATCTCAATGCTTCTAAAACCAAACATGAGAACCATCCTACAACATGAGATGTGAAATCCAAATCCTTCCGTTTCCAAACCTGAGACCCTTCCTATAGCTTGAGATGTGATATCAAACTCCTTCCCATTCCAATCCTGAGATAGCTTGAGATGTGATATCCAACTCCTTCCCATTCCAATCCTGGGACCCTTCCTATACCATGAGATGTGCTATCTCAATGCTTCCAATACCAAACCTGAGACCCGTCCTAATACATGAGATGTGAGATCCAAATCCTTCCCCTTCCAAACCTGAGACCCTTCCTATGGCTTGAGATGTGATATGAAACTCCTTCCCATTCCAACCTGAGACCCTTCCTATGGCATGAGATGTGATATCCAAATCCTTCCCATTCCAATCCTGAGACCCTTCCTATAGCATGAGATGTAATATCACAATGCTTGTAATACCAAACCTGAGACCCTTCTTAAAGCATGAGATGGGATATCCAACTCCTTCCTATACCAATCCTGAGACCCTTACGAAAGCAGAGATGTGATATCTCAATGCTTATACCAAACCTGAGACCCTTCCTATGGCATGAGATGTGATATCCAACTCCTTCCCATTCCAATCCTGAGACCCTTCCTATAGCATGAGATGTGATAACTCAATGCTTTTACCAAACCTGAGACCCTTCCTATAGCATGAGATGTGATATCCAACTCCTCCCCATTCCAATCCTGAGACCCTTCCTATACCCTGAGATGTGATATCTCAATGTTTCTAATACCAAACCTGAGACCCGTCCTAAAACATGAGATGTGAGATCCAAATCCTTCCCCTTCCAAACCTGAGACCCTTCCTATAGCTTGAGATGTGATATCAAACTCCTTCCCATTCTAATCCTGAGATAGCTTGAGATGTGATATCTCAATGCTTCTAATATCAAAACTGAGACCCTCCCTATAGCATGAGATGTGATATCTAAGTCCTTCCCATTCCTATCCTGAGACCGTTACGATAGCAGAGATGTGATATCTCAATGCTTATAGCAAACCTGAGACCCTTCCTATAGCATAAGATGTGATATCTCAATGCTTCTATCAAAACTGAGACCCTCCCTATAGCATGAGATGTGATATCTAAGTCCTTCCCATTCCTATCCTGAGACCCTTCCGATAGCAGAGATGTGATATCTCAATGCTTATACCAAACCTGAGACCCTTCCTATAGCATGAGATGTGATATCCAACTCCTCCCCATTCCAATCCTGAGACCCTTCCTATACCATGAGATGTGATATCTCAATGTTTCTAATACCAAACCTGAGACCCGTCCTAAAACATGAGATGTGAGATCCAAATCCTTCCCCTTCCAAACCTGAGACACTTCCTATAGCTTGAGATGTGATATCAAACTCCTTCCCATTCTAATCCTGAGATAGCTTGAGATGTGATATCTCAATGCTTCTAATATCAAAACTGAGACCCTCCCTATAGCATGAGATGTGATATCTAAGTCCTTCCCATTCCTATCCTGAGACCCTTACGATAGCAGAGATGTGATATCTCAATGCTTATAGCAAACCTGAGACCGTTCCTATAGCATAAGATGTGATATCTCAATGCTTCTATCAAAACGGAGACCCTCCCTATAGCATGAGATGTGATATCTAAGTCCTTCCCATTCCTATCCTGAGACCCTTCCGATAGCAGAGATGTGATATCTCAATGCTTATACCAACCTGAGACCCTTCCTATAGCATGAGATTTGAAATCTCAATGCTTCTATCAAACCTGAGACCCTTCCTTTAGCATGAGATGTGATATCCAATTCCTTCCCATTCCAATCCTGAGACCCTTCCTGTAGCATGAGATGTAATATATCAATGCTTCTATCAAACCTGAGACCCTTCCTTTAGCATGAGATGTGATATCCAACTCCGTCCCCTTCCAAACCTGAGAACCTTCCTTTAGCATGAGATGTGATATCCAAATCCTTCCCATTCCAATCCTAAAACCCTTCCTATAGCATGAGATGTGATATCTCTGTTTCTAATAAAAAACATGAGACCCTTCCTATAGCAAGAGATATGATATCCAAATCCTTCCCATTCCAATACTGTGACCCTTCCTATAACATGAGATGTGATATCCAACTCCTTCCCATTCCAACCTGAGACCCTTCCTATAGCATGAGAAGGGATATCCAACTCCTTCCCATTCCAATCCTGAGACCCTTCCTATACCATCAGATGTGATATCTCAATGCTTCTAATACCAAACCTGGGACCCGTCCTATAACATGTGATATGATATCCAAATCCTTCCCCTTCCAAACCTGAGACCCTTCCTTTAGCATGAGATGTGATAGCCAAATCCTTCCCATTCCAATCCTGAAACCCTTCCTTTAGCATGAGATGTGATATCTCAATGTTTCTAATAAAAAACATGAGACCCTTCCTATAGCAAGAGATATGATATCCAAATCCTTCCCATTCCAATACTGTGACCCTTCCTATAACATGAGATGTGATATCCAACTCCTTCCCATTCCAACCTGAGACCCTTCCTATAGCATGAGAAGGGATATCCAACTCCTTCCCATTCCAATCCTGAGACCCTTCCTATACCATCAGATGTGATATCTCAATGCTTCTAATACCAAACCTGGGACCCGTCCTATAACATGTGATATGATATCCAAATCCTTCATATTCCAATCCTGAGCCCCTTCCTATAACATGAGATGTGATATCCAACTCCTTCCCATTCCAATCCTGAAACCCTTCCTATAGCTTGAGATGTGATATCAAACTCCTTCCCATTCCAATCCTGAGATAGCTTGAGATGTGCTATCCAAATCCTTCCCATTCCAATCCTGAGACCCTTCCTATAGCATGAGATGTAATATCACAATGCTTGTAATACCAAACCTGAGACCCTTCCTATAGCATAAGATGTGATATCCAACTCCTTCCCATTCCAATCCTTAGACCCTTCCTATAGCATGAGATGTGCTATCTCAATGCTTCTAATACCAAACCTGAGACCCTTCTTAAAGCATGAGATGGGATATCCAACTCCTTCCTATACCAATCCTGAGACCCTTACGAAAGCAGAGATGTGATATCTCAATGCTTATACCAAACCTGAGACCCTTCCTATGGCATGAGATGTGATATCCAACTCCTTCCCATTCCAATCCTGAGACCCTTCCTATAGCATGAGATGTGATAACTCAATGCTTTTACCAAACCTGAGACCCTTCCTATAGCATGCGATGTGATATCCAACTCCTTCCCATTCCAATCCTGAGACCCTTCCTATACCCTGAGATGTGATATCTCAATGTTTCTAATACCAAACCTGAGACCCGTCCTAAAACATGAGATGTGAGATCCAAATCCTTCCCCTTCCAAACCTGAGACCCTTCCTATAGCTTGAGATGTGATATCAAACTCCTTCCCATTCTAATCCTGAGATAGCTTGAGATTTGATATCTCAATGCTTCTAATATCAAAACTGAGACCCTCCCTATAGCATGAGATGTGATATCTAAGTCCTTCCCATTCCTATCCTGAGACCCTTACGATAGCAGAGATGTGATATCTCAATGCTTATAACAAACCTGAGACCCTTCCTATAGCATAAGATGTGATATCTCAATGCTTCTATCAAAACTGAGACCCTCCCTATAGCATGAGATGTGATATCTAAGTCCTTCCCATTCCTATCCTGAGACCCTTCCGATAGCAGAGATGTGATATCTCAATGCTTATACCAACCTGAGACCCTTCCTATAGCATGAGATGTGAAATCTCAATGCTTCTATCAAACCTGAGACCCTTCCTTTAGCATGAGATGTGATATCCAATTCCTTCCCATTCCAATCCTGAGACCCTTCCTATAGCATGAGATGTAATATCTCAATGCTTCTATCAAACCTGAGACCCTTCCTTTAGCATGAGATGTGATATCCAACTCCTTCCCCTTCCAAACCTGAGAACCTTCCTTTAGCATGAGATGTGATATCCAAATCCTTCCCATTCCAATCCTGAAACCCTTCCTATAGCATGAGATGTGATATCTCTGTTTCTAATAAAAAACATGAGACCCTTCCTATAGCAAGACATATGATATCCAAATCCTTCCCATTCCAATACTGAGACCCTTCCTATAACATGAGATGTGATATCCAACTCCTTCCCATTCCAACCTGAGACCCTTCCTATAGCATGAGAAGGGATATCCAACTCCTTCCCATTCCAATCCTGAGACCCTTACTATAGCATGAGATGTGATATCTCAATACTTCTAATACCAAACCTGAGATCCTTCCTATAACATGAGATGTGATATCCAAATCCTTCCCCTTCCAAACCTGAGACCCTCCCTTTAGCATGAGATGTGATATCCAACTCCTTCCCATTCCAATCCTGAGACCCTTCTGATAGCATGAGATGTGATATCTCAATGCTTCTAATACCAAACCTGAGATCCTTCCGATAGCATGAGATGTGATATCTCAATGCTTCTAATACCAAACCTGAGATCTTTCCTATAACATGAGATGTGATATCCAAATCCTTCCCCTTCCAAACCAGAGAGCCTTCCTATAACATGAGATGTGATATCGAAGTCCTTCCCATTCCAATCCTGAGACCCTTTCTATAACATGAGATGTGATATCCAACTCCTTCCCATTCCAACCTGATACCCTTCCGATAGCATGAGATGTGATATCCCAATGCTTCTACCAAACCTGAGACACATACTATGGCATGAGATGTGATATCAAACTCCTTCCCATTCCAATCCCGAGACCCTTCCTATAGCTTGAGATGTGATATCCAACTCCTTCCCATTCCAATTCTGAGACCCTTCCTATACAAGGAGACTTGCTATCTCAATGCTTCTAATACCAAACCTTACACCCGTCCTATAACATGAGTTGTGATATCCAAATCCTTCCCCTCCCAAACCTGAGACCCTTCCTTTATCATGAGATGTGATATCCAACTCCTTCCCATTCCAATCCTGAGACCCTTCCCATATCATGAGATTTGTTATCTCAATGCTTCTAATATCAAACTTGAGACCCTCCCTATAGCATGAGATGTGATATCCAAGTCCTTCCCATTCCAATCCTGAGACCCTTCCTATGGCATGAGATGTGATATCCAACTCCTTCCCATTCCAATCCTGAGACACTTCCTATAGCATGAGATGTGATATCTCAATGCTTCTATCAAACCTGAGACCCTTTCTTTAGCATGAGATGTGATATCCAACTCCTTCCCATTCCAATCCTGAGACCCTTCCTATGGCATGAGTTGTGATATCTCAATGCTTCTAATACCAAACCTGGGACCCGTCCTATAACATGAGATGTGATATCCAAATCCGTCCCCTTCCAAACGTGCGACCCTTCCTATAGCATGAGATGTGATATCTCAATGTTTCTAATAAAAAACCTGAGACCCTTCCTATAGCAAGAGATGTGATATCCACATCCTTCCCATTCAAATCCTGAGACCCTTCCTATAACATGAGATGTGATATCCAACTCCTTCCCATTCCAACCTGAGACCCTTCCTATAGCATGAGAAGGGATATCCAACTCCTTCCCATTGCAATCCTGAGGTCCTTCCTATAACATGAGATGTGATATCCAATTATTTCCCATTCCAAACCTGAGACCCTTCCTATTGGATGAGATGTGATATCCAACTCCTTCCCATTCCAATCCTGAGACCCTTCCTATACCATGAGATGTGAACCGCAATGATTCAAATACCAAACCTGGGACCCGTTCTATAACATGAGATATGATATCCAAATCCTTCCCCTTCCAAACCTGAGACCCTTCCTTTAGCATGAGATGTGATATCCAAATCCTTCCCATTCCTATCCTGAGACGCTACCTATAACATGAGATGTGATATCCAACTCCTTCCCATTCCAACCTGAGACCCTTCCTATGGCATGAGATGTGATATCCAAATCCTTCCCATTCCAATCCTGAGACCCTTCCTATAGCATGAGATGTAATATCACAATGCTTGTAATACCAAACCTGAGACCCTTCCTATAGCATAAGATGTGATATCTCAATGCTTCTAATTCCAAACCTGGGACCCGTCCTATAACATGAGATATGATATTCAAATCCTTCCCCTTCCAAACCTGAGACCCTTCCTTTAGCATGAGATGTGATATCCAAATCCTTCCAATTCCAATCCTGAAATCCTTCCTATAGCATGAGATGTGATATCTCAATGTTTCTAATAAAAAACTGAGACCCTTCCTATAGCAAGAGATGTGATATCCAAATCCTTCCAATTCCAATCCTGAGACCCTTCCTATAACATGAGATGTGATATCCAACTCCTTCCCATTCCAATCCTGAAACCCTTCCTATAGCTTCAGATGTGATATCAAACTCCTTCCCATTCCAATCCTGAGATAGATTGAGATGTGCTATCCAACTCCTTCCCATTCCAATCCTGAGACCCTTCCTATACCATGAGATGTGATATCTCAATGCTTCTAATACCAAACCTGAGACCGTCCTAAAACATATGTGAGATCCAAATCCTTCCCCTTCCAAACCTGAGACCTTTCCTTTAGCATGAGATGTGATATCCAACTCCTTCCCATTCCAATCTTGAGACCTTTCCTATAGCATGATATGTGATGTCTCAATGCTTCCAATACCAAACCTGAGATCCTTCCTATAACATGAGATGTGTATCCAACTCCTTCCCATTCCAAACCTGAGACCCTTCCTATAGCATGAGATGTGATATCTTAATGCTTCTAAAACCAAACCTGAGAACCATCCTATAACATATGTGAAATCCAAATCCTTCCCTTTCCAAACCTGAGACCCTTCCGATAGCATGGGATGTGATATCTCAATGCTTCTAAAACCAAACATGAGAACCATCCTACAACATGAGATGTGAAATCCAAATCCTTCCGTTTCCAAACCTGAGACCCTTCCTATAGCTTGAGATGTGATATCAAACTCCTTCCCATTCCAATCCTGAGATAGCTTGAGATGTGATATCCAACTCCTTCCCATTCCAATCCTGGGACCCTTCCTATACCATGAGATGTGCTATCTCAATGCTTCCAATACCAAACCTGAGACCCGCCCTAATACATGAGATGTGAGATCCAAATCCTTCCCCTTCCAAACCTGAGACCCTTCCTATGGCTTGAGATGTGATATGAAACTCCTTCCCATTCCAACCTGAGACCCTTCCTATGGCATGAGATGTGATATCCAAATCCTTCCCATTCCAATCCTGAGACCCTTCCTATAGCATGAGATGTATCACAATGCTTGTAATACCAAACCTGAGACCCTTCCTATAGCATAAGATGTGATATCCAACTCCTTCCCATTCCAATCCTTAGACCCTTCCTATAGCATGAGATGTGCTATCTCAATGCTTCTAATACCAAACCTGAGACCCTTCTTAAAGCATGAGATGGGATATCCAACTCCTTCCTATACCAATCCTGAGACCCTTACGAAAGCAGAAATGTGATATCTCAATGCTTATACCAAACCTGAGACCCTTCCTATGGCATGAGATGTGATATCCAACTCCTTCCCATTCCAATCCTGAGACCCTTCCTATAGCATGAGATGTGATAACTCAATGCTTTTACCAAACCTGAGACCCTTCCTATAGCATGAGATGTGATATCCAACTCCTCCCCATTCCAATCCTGAGACCCTTCCTATACCCTGAGATGTGATATCTCAATGTTTCTAATACCAAACCTGAGACCCGTCCTAAAACATGAGATGTGAGATCCAAATCCTTCCCTTTCCAAACCTGAGAACCTTCCTATAGCTTGAGATGTGATATCAAACTCCTTCCCATTCTAATCCTGAGATAGCTTGAGATGTGATATCTCAATGCTTCTAATATCAAAACTGAGACCCTCCCTATAGCATGAGATGTGATATCTAAGTCCTTCCCATTCCTATCCTGAGACCCTTACGATAGCAGAGATGTGATATCTCAATGCTTATAGCAAACCTGAGACCCTTCCTATAGCATAAGATGTGATATCTCAATGCTTCTATCAAAACTGAGACCCTCCCTATAGCATGAGATGTGATATCTAAGTCCTTCCCATTCCTATCCTGAGACCCTTCCGATAGCAGAGATGTGATATCTCAATGCTTATACCAAACCTGAGATCCTTCCTATAGCATGAGATGTGATATCCAACTCCTCCCCATTCCAATCCTGAGACCCTTCCTATACCATGAGATGTGATATCTCAATGTTTCTAATACCAAACCTGAGACCCGTCCTAAAACATGAGATGTGAGATCCAAATCCTTCCCCTTCCAAACCTGAGACACTTCCTATAGCTTGAGATGTGATATCAAACTCCTTCCCATTCTAATCCTGAGATAGCTTGAGATGTGATATCTCAATGCTTCTAATATCAAAACTGAGACCCTCCCTATAGCATGAGATGTGATATCTAAGTCCTTCCCATTCCTATCCTGAGACCCTTACGATAGCAGAGATGTGATATCTCAATGCTTATAGCAAACCTGAGACCGTTCCTATAGCATAAGATGTGATATCTCAATGCTTCTATCAAAACTGAGACCCTCCCTATAGCATGAGATGTGATATGTAAGTCCTTCCCATTCCTATCCTGAGACCCTTCCGATAGCAGAGATGTGATATCTCAATGCTTATACCAACCTGAGACCCTTCCTATAGCATGAGATTTGAAATCTCAATGCTTCTATCAAACCTGAGACCCTTCCTTTAGCATGAGATGTGATATCCAACTCCTTCCCCTTCCAAACCTGAGAACCTTCCTTTAGCATGAGATGTGATATCCAAATCCTTCCCATTCCAATCCTGAAACCCTTCCTATAGCATGAGATGTGATATCTCTGTTTCTAATAAAAAAACATGAGACCCTTCCTATAGCAAGAGATATGATATCCAAATCCTTCCCATTCCAATACTGAGACCCTTCCTATAACATGAGATGTGATATCCAACTCCTTCCCATTCCAACCTGAGACCCTTCCTATAGCATGAGAAGGGATATCCAACTCCTTCCCATTCCAATCCTGAGACCCTTCCTATACCATCAGATGTGATATCTCAATGCTTCTAATACCAAACCTGGGACCCGTCCTATAACATGTGATATGATATCCAAATCCTTCCCCTTCCAAACCTGAGACCCTTCCTTTAGCATGAGATGTGATAGCCAAATCCTTCCCATTCCAATCCTGAAACCCTTCCTTTAGCATGAGATGTGATATCTCAATGTTTCTAATAAAAAAACCTGAGACCCTTCCTAAAACATGAGATGTGATATCCAACTCCTTCCCATTCCAATCCTGAAACCCTTCCTATAGCTTGAGATGTGATATCAAACGCCTTCCCATTCCAATCCTGAGATAGCTTGAGATGTGCTATCCAACTCCTTCCCATTCCAATCCTGAGACCCTTCCTATACCATGAGATGTGATATCTCAATGCTTCTAATATCAAACCTGAGACCCGTCCTAAAACATATGTGAGATCCAAATCCTTCCCCTTCCAAACCTGAGACCTTTCCTTTAGCATGAGATTTGATATCCAACTCCTTCCCATTCCAATCCTGAGACCCTTCCTATAGCATGAGATGTGATATCACAATGCTTCTAATACCAAACCTGTGATCCTTCCTATAACATGAGATGTGATATCCAACTCCTTCCCATTCCAAACCTGAGACCCTTCCGATAGCATGAGATGTGCTATCTCAATGTTTCTAAAACCAAACATGAGAACCATCCTATAACATGAGATGTGCAATCCAAATCCTTCCCCTTCCAAACCTGAGACCCTTCCTATGGCATGAGATGGGATATCCAGCTCCTTCCCATTCCAATCCTGAGACACTTCCTATAGCATGAGATGTGATATCTGAATGCTTCTAATATCAAACCTAAGGACCTCCCTATAGCATGAGATGTGATATCCAACTCCTTCCCATTCCAATCCTGAGACTCAGACCTTCCCGTCTAACCTTCTCACCACACCTAGCTCCCGGATTGATCATGCTCTCCTTCTGTCTCTTCTCTCCCTTCTTCTACTTCCTTTCCTCTCTCCTTCCTCATCTGCCCTAGTTCAGGCTCCTTCTACACCTCCGCAGGGATTACTGATTTGTACCCCTCCCCACTCTCAACTCTCACTCAGTTTCAAACACTCATCTGACATCTGCCATTTCCCGGAAGAACCCGACCTTGATGTCCTTGGTCTAACCGAGACATGGTTGACGGCCAGCGCTGTCTCGAGCTTTGACACTCTCCTCCCTGATGACAAGTTCCTCTCCATGCCCAGATCCAATAGTTCTTGAGGGGGAGTATCCTTGATTCCTGTAGTAAATTGCTCTCCTATGCAGGCCGACTCCTCTCACGAATGCCTTGTCTGCATGCATTCTCTCTTTCCTGCCCATTCTCTCACCGTGGCTATTTGCCTGCCCCCTTCCTCTCTCAGTGGATGGACTTCTCCATCCTGGCCTCCTACCACTCAACTCCGCCTACTTGGAGAATTCAACATGAACCTGTATGCTTCCTGACCTGGACTTTTACGAGATCGGCAACTCTTCATGTCGCTGGCCCTACAAACTGCTGGGAATACTCAGGATTTTCTGATCTCAGACCTCCCCCTCTGTAACCCTCTCAACAATCCTCTCCCGTGGTGATCAAGTTCTCATCTCCAAAGAAGGCTAACTACCAGCTGTTCCTCCTCAGAGGAGTTCTTCCTATCTGTCCCTGGTCCCTGCACCGTTTCGCGTTACAAACACTCGCTTCCCCGCTTTCTGGTTTAGACGTTTTTCCTTCTCAGAGGCCTTCTTCCTTTCTGTCCTTGCTCTCTGCATCGTTTCGCGTTGCAAGTACTCGCTTCCCAGCTCTCTGGTTTAGACGCGCGTTCCCTGCCTTCTCTCCGTTTCCCGCGGCCTTGAAATAAACAAATGAGCTTCAAAAGATACACGGTGCTCAGAATGCTTTATAACACCCATTATTCAAGATATAGCTGTAACCCGCTAGACGTATTGAAAAGTGCTAAAAACTAGCAAAAATAGCTAGAAGATGTACTTTCCTCACGTTTTGGTAAATGCGAATTCTGGTGGATTCCCATTTTGTAATCGGTTCGTGCATTTGTTCAGTGGAATCCTGATGTTTTTAACCACTCGTCACCCATGCAAGGGGGGGGGGATCAAAATCTACTGTTCACAGGCTGAATGTATACTGCTGAAATCTTCAATGCATTATCGGGTAATCCGACTGTTCTGGAAAGTGTATTTGCCATGTTATTCCAGTCACCATATTTTCATCGTCCCTTCTAGTTTCAAGGCTGCACTCCCGTGGTGATCGCGTTCTCTTCTCCAAAGAAGGCTAACTAACAGCTGTTCCGCCTCAGAGGCGTTATTCCTTTCTGTCCCTGTCCCCTGCACCGTTTCGTGTTGCAAACACTCGCTTCCCTGCTCTCTGGTTTAGACGCTGTTCCTCCTCAGAGGCGGTCTTCCTTTCTGTCCCTGCTCCCTGCACAGTTTCGCTTTGCAAGTACTCGCTTCCCAACTCTCTGGTTTAGACGCGTATCCTTGCCCTCTCTCCTCTTCCCGCTGCCT
The DNA here is from genome assembly GCF_040938575.1 of Ambystoma mexicanum. NCBI lineage: Eukaryota > Metazoa > Chordata > Amphibia > Caudata > Ambystomatidae > Ambystoma > Ambystoma mexicanum. Next base: position 766,370 of record NW_027182493.1, on the reverse strand, counting down.
TCAAATCAACAAATGAGCTCCAAAAGATACACAGTGCTCAGAATGCTTTATAACACCCATTATTCAACATATAGCCATAACCCGCTAGATGTATTGAAACGTGCTAAAAACTAGCAAAAACAGCTAGAAAATGTACTTTCCTCGCGTTTTTGTAAATGCGAATTCTGGTGGGTTCCGATGTTGTTTGTACTGTGTCCGCGCGTTTGTTGTCGAATCCTGAAGTTTTTAACCACTGTTCTCCCATACAAGGGGGGTCAACATCTACTGCTGTTCACAGGCTGAATGTATACGGCTGAAATCTTCAATGCATTATCAGCTTTCCTGACTGTTTTGGAACGTGTATTTGCCATCTGTTAATGCAGTCGCCCTGTTTTCATCATCCATTCTAGTTTACAGGCTGCACTCCCATGGTGATCACATTCTCCTCTCCAGAGCAGGCTAACTACCAGCTGCTCCTCCTCAGAGGCGTTCATCCTTTCTGTCCCTGCTCCCTTAACCGTTTCGCGTTGCATGTACTCGCTTCCCAGCTCTCTGGTTTAGATGCATGTTCCCTGCCTTCTCTCCTCTTCCAACAGCCTTTCAATGAGCTCCACAAGATAGTGTTCAGAATGCTTTATCACACCCATTATTCAACATATAGCTGTAACCCGCTAGAAGTATTGAAACGTGCTAAACAACCAACAAAACCAGCTAGAAAATGTACTTCCCTCGCGTTTTGGTAAATGCAGGGTACACGCGTCTAAACCGGAGAGCAGGGAAGCGAGCATTTCAGCAGTATAAATTCAGCCTGTGAACAACACATTTTGATCCTCCCTTGTATGGGAGAAGAGTGGTTCAAAAGAACAGGATTCGACTGAACAAACGCACGAACAGAGTACAAAATGGGAACCCACTAGAATTCGCATTTACAAAAAGCGAGGAAAGTACATTTTCTAGCTGTTTTTACTAGTTTTTAGCACGTTTCAATACGTCTAGCGGGATACGGGTATATGTTGAATAATGGCATTCTGAGCACTGTGTATCTCGTGGAGCTCATGTATTCATCTTTATCCCTATCCAGCGGTGGTAAATATGAAGGAAGAAGGCTGTAGAAAGAGGAGAGAAGGCAGGGAACACGCATCTAAACCAGAGAGCTGGGAAGCGAGTCCAAGCAACGCGAAACGGTGCAGGGAGCAGGGATAGAAAGGATAAACGCCTCCGAGCAGCTGGTAGTTAGCCTGCTCTGGAGAGGAGAATGTGATCACCAGGGGAGTGAAGCCTGTAAACTAGAAGGGACGATGAACAATCACATCTCATGCTATAGGGAGGGTCTCAAGTTTGATATTAGAAGCATTGAGATAACAAATCTCATGATATGGGAAGGGTCTCAGGATTGGAATGGGAAGGAGTTGGATATCACATCTCATGATAAAGGAAGGGTCTAAGGTTTGGAAGGGGAAGGATTTGGATATCACAACTCATGTTATAGGAGGGGTGTCAGGTTTGGTATTAGAAGCATTGAGATAGCAAGTGTCCTGGTATAGGAAGGGTCTCAGAATTGGAATGGGAAGGAGTTGGATATCACATCTCAAGCTATAGGAAGGGTCTTGGGATTGGAATGGGAAGGAGTTTGATATCACATCTCATGCCACACTCCTTCCCATCCCAATCCTGAGACACTTCCGATAGCAGAGATGTTATATCTCAATGCTTATACCAAACCTGAGACCCTTCCTATGGCATGAGATGTGATATCCAACTCCTTCCCATTCCAATCCTGAGACCCTTCCTATAGCATGAGATGCGATATCTCAATGCTTCTAATACCAAACCTGAGACCCTTCCTATAGCATGAGATGTGATATCAAACTCCGTCCCATTCCAATCCTGCGTCCCTTCCTATAGCATGAGATTTGATATCTCAATGTTTCTACTACCAAACCTGAGACCCTTCCTATAACATGAGACGTGTTAGGAAAGATTTCGTAATTGTAAGTAACTTTCCTTCCATGTGGCAACCCCTAAACTTTTTGCTGTTGTTTTTCACCTTGTTCTTGACTTTGCCAGAGAAGTGCAGCCTTCTGCCGCACTCCTCTGGGCTTTTGCTCTTTTCTTATGGGGAAACTGACATGCCCTTAAGATAGTCAGTACCGGGGAACGCTGTTTCCCGTAGTTTCTTTTATCATGTTGCGGCTTTAGTGCAACATGACACAAGAGGGCACTGTAAGCTAAGTTACAGCTCTCTTGGGTCTCTAGCCTTCTACAGGCCCTAGATACTCGTTTAGGATTGTATTTGATCGGTGCAAGTCATTCAGGGACTGGAATGGTGGCAGCGATCGTTTTGTTTATTTTGATCTCCTTTTGGCGTTCTGAGCACGTTTTTTGCACTGAACCCAAAATGGTGGCCTGGCTCCCAAAATGGCCAGACCACGAGGCTCCTTTGTCCTGTCCACTGACCGTCTTGCTCCCTTCACCTTCCCCAGGTCGAGCGACCCGGGGCCTTCCTTATTTGGGCATGTACTTTCCCGCGAAACGTGGTTGCTTTCGCGGGCTTCTACATGTCGTTTGTGTGCCTCCAGGGTGTGGGCTGGGATGTCTGGTCCCAATACACATCCTGGGTGCCAGAGAGTCTAGGGTGGTGTGAATGCCTGGGACCACCGTGGTCCGTGATTGGTCCACGTATGGTATGTGTGTTGATGAGCGGATCTCCCATTGGCTCCCCTCCGTTTTGGCGCGAAGGGAACCGTGGATAAGAGGGGGCTGGAAACACCACTACCATGTCGATCTCCTGAGTTCTCACGAACGAAGGAATACAGGAGCCAAGTATCCTGCAACCACGAGGCTGGACCGAGGAATCGCTGGTGACCCACTGAAGGAATCCTCCTTTGCACTGCTGTCGTCCTGTGAAACCCTTTCCTCCTTTGATCGAACCAGAAGGCCTGTACTGGTGCTTCGACCTTTGGAATAGCAGGAACAGCTATTCCCGGCGACTTCATCATCTCCTGCCAAGTAAGCCTTCGGAAGTGTCTCTGGGCCATCCAGTTGACTGACCAGCTTACAAGGGAGTCCTGCTCTGTAACCGCCGCCAGGTTGTGTTGTATTCCGTGTCCTTGTCACTCTCCCACGCTTCGTACACTTGGCGTTCCCAAGTCTGAAGGGAGGAGTGTACATTTGGCTCGAATACACACGGCCGCTCCGTTGCCCTGCGGTGGTGACAAAACTGTGCAGGTTTCTTCGATTGGGACGTCTTTTTGCTCTACACGACGACGAGGCATTTCCCGACTCTTCTGAACCTGCCAGCTGCTGAAACTAACGTGGAGAAGCCTGGGTCTGCTTGCTTCGGGGACCGGTGAGTAGTATAGCTAGGATCTGGTCGCCCTCCTGCAGTAGCCCATTGCTTTTCCCCGCTGTGTAAAAACAGCACCCTTTTGTCCGCCCTCGCGCTCTGCTTCTGCTCGCTGTGGAGGCTGCGCTTGAGTCGCGGAACCTGTTCTCCTTCTGTTGTGCACTAACCCGAACTGCCTGACTTCCTCCGAAGAGCTTCTCCTTTTGCCCGTTGGCACCGGCGTGGCAGGTACTTTGAGCACAAGGCTCCACTCTTCGCAGGGCTCGGACTTCCATCTAGTTAGGTACCTCTGAAGGCGAACTGAGTCTAAAGCGTTATCGCACTGCCTGTTTTCCTTCCCTTTCAGGTGGACTACACATTTCGTGCTTATAACGCTAGCGACTATTGTATTTGTATATATATTGTGTTGATATGGTATGTGTTGGTTTAATATTGTGATATTGTGATTTTCTCGCTACGGTCATTATTTTAAAGGCCTTAAAATAAATGTGTATCTATTTTTGATATAACAACTGTTTGGAGTAGTTTGTAAGCGCTCTTGCTTTGTGTGCTCATTGCGGGCTTTCAGTCACCCTCACCCCTCTTGAGACCTAGTCCTGACCGCCGCGATCGCTACCTTGATTGGTCTGGCTCGTCCAGAGGTTACCCTGTTCCAAGTAATTAGGTTGGCCTTCTGAACTTCTGCGCCACCAGGACAGAGTTCAGAAATCCATCTTAACAAATTGGTGTACAGCGGTGGGATACGACTGAAGGTATCCAGTGTTGCGCACGAACTAAGGCATTTGAGGTTATTCCAACCAGTACACGTAGTGAATTGTTGTAGTATAACTTTAAAAAGGCCATAGTCCTATCAAACAGTATGGAAACAAATACCTTGTTAACTTTAAATGCTTCCAAATCAGAAACATTGAAGAAGATGTGTGCGGAGAGAGGTGTTTCCTCTCAAGGCACGAAATTGGAAATGATCCAAAGAATCGTGGCGTGGCAAGAAGTGCAGCTTGATGCTATAACTTCTGAGGACAGTGCAGAAGGTGGTGGGGCTGCTCTCACTGGTAGAACCGACGGTTCTGCCGCTGCACTGATCCATCGCGACCACGAGGACAGGGAGGATGTGATGTCTAATGTTTCCTCTGCCAGTGCTGATGGGGAGGCTATGCTTGAATTCAAGAAGCAAGATCTGCGGTTTAGGCAGCAGGAGCTTGAATTCAGCATAGCCAAACTAAAAATCGAACAGGCAGAAAAACAAAAAGACAGGGATCACCAGTTGGAACTGGCCAAGCTTCAGGTTGCAAATGGGTCCAAGGGTCCTGGACATGGGTCTGGGGCTTCCTCTCATCCACGGTTTCCGAAAGATCTGCTCAGTGTGTATGAAGAAAGGAATGACATTATGGACTGGCTGAATGCGTTTGAGTAAGCATGCGAGGTTCAAGAAGTTGACAATGCTGATAAGATTGCGTGGTTGCTCAGTAGACTGCCCCATTCTGGCTGTAGTGCCATTATGGAAATGTCGAAGGCTGAGCGAGCTGATTTCGCAATGTTAAAGCAAACTCTCATTTTAAAGTTTGGGAAGACTCCGGCCCAATATTTAAAGCGTTTTCGAGAGTATAAGAAAAAGGAAGGTGGTACTTGGGTATCTTATGTCGCTGAATCTTTGAAAAACTTAACTGGCTGGGTCGAAGGTTATAAGGTTTCTACCTTCGAAGGCATGATAAATCTTGTCGCTCATCCTGGTAAGCAGGAGGAAGGGAAAAAGTCCAAAGATATGGAGGGTGGGGAATCTGCTAAATCTTCTTCCCATAAGGGCCACAAAAAGAAAAACAAGGGTAAGACACAAGAGAACTCACAGGGCAGTGGAGGTCAGCCTCCGAAACAGAACTCTGGTTACAATAAGCCTCCCTACGTAAACAGACCCACTGTGGCTTGTTTTTCTTGTGGAGCAACTGACCATGTGAAGGGGGATCCCCGGTGTAAGGTTAGACCTTTGGGGGTCCACTCCGCTAATCTGGCCTTCTCCTCCTACGAGGAAGAAGAGATTACAGGAGCATCCTTCTCCTCAGACTCATTTCCCAGCGGAATAGAGGTTGAGGTAGTTTTAGTGTCCCTGGGTTCCTGGGAGCCTAAAGTCGCAGAGGCTTATGCTAGGATTCCGGATAATACCAAGCACTACTTTAAAGACAGTGTGCTGATCAATGGAGTGGATACTCCAGCTCTTAGGGATAGTGGGTGCAGTCGCACTGTAGTGGATTCTACCTTGGTAGACTCAGAGGAAGTTGCCAGAGCTACTCTGATGCCCACTAAGTTGGCTGACGGCCCCCTCTGTATGTTTCCCGTAATACCTGTAAATCTTACTTTAAATGGTACAGCAGTCAGGATTCCAGTGAGCATTCAGAGAAACGTCCCGGGAAAGGTCTTGTTGGGTAATGATCTCAGAGCTTTAGGGCTCGTAGGAGACACTGCCGAAAGACCCTACACACGGTCTCAAGCACGGGCAGCATTGGCCAAGTCCAATACGCCGCCCCAGCCGAAGGGCAAACCCAAGGCGAAAGGAGTCTACAAGTCAAGACGAGGGAAAGAGAATATTCCCCCGAGCTCGCCTACCACTGCGGTGGAGGAAGTTGGTCAATCGCCCGGGCCTGACGAGGAGGTGGTGATGCCTGAAGTATTCGACCCCAACGATCATCCTGAACTAAAAGACTTGTTAGTTGAAGGAGGTCCTGATAGGGACGAATTCAGTAAAGGCCAACGTGAGTGCCCATCTCTGGAAGGCCTAAGGAGACAGGCCTGCTCCCAGCTTGAGGGTGAACCTCCTGGGAAGCATAGGATTTATTGGGAAGGTGGACTCCTGTATAGTGAGCCCACAGAGTCTACAGAAGGAGACCATAGGAGGTTGGTGGTTCCCCTTGCTGTTAGGCCCTTCCTCCTGCAGTTGGCGCATGAAGTTCCCCTTGCTGGTCACCTTGGTATGAAGAGGACCAAGCAAAGGTTATCCATGCACTTCTACTGGCCCAAGATGGGGGTGCAAGTAGAAAGTCACTGCAGGAGTTGTGCCTCCTGCCAGTTGTCTGGTAAGGTTGGCGCGACAATCCAAGCTCCGTTGGTACCGCTCCCAGTTGTGGGGGTACCATTTGAAAGGGTAGGGATCGACATTGTTGGTCCCCTTGACCCGCAAACATCCTCGGGCAATAGGTTTATCCTGGTGCTGGTCGACCATGCAACCAGGTATCCTGAGGCCATCCCATTGAAAACTGTAACTGCCAAGTCAGTTGCAAAAGCTTTACTCGGCATATTTACTAGGGTTGGCTTCCCTAAAGAAGTTGTGTCGGATCGTGGCAGCAACTTTATGTCGAAGTATATGCAGGCTATGTGGAAAGAATGTGGGGTCACCTACAAGTTCTCTTCTGCATACCACCCCCAGACCAATGGTCTGGTGGAACGTTTCAACAGAACGTTAAAGAGCATGATTGGGGCTCTGGAGGAGCCTCAGAGAAGAAAATGGGATCTTCTGTTACCATGCTTACTGTTTGCCTACCGAGAGGTACCACAGGAGGGTGTTGGCTTCAGCCCCTTCGAACTTCTGTTCGGTCATCCCGTACGGGGACCCTTAGCCATCGTCAAAGAGGGATGGGAGATGCCCACTCCCCCTGTTACTACCAACGTAGTTGATTATGTGCTAGGGCTCAGAAAACGGATGGTACTTCTGATGGGCTTGGCTAGTGATAAATTGAAGGCAGGGCAAGCGCTGGTGAAACATTGGTACGACCAGAAAGCTTCCCTCATCAACTTTACACCTGGTCAGCAAGTCCTGATCATGAATCCAATAAGGCCTCGAGCTTTACAGGACAAATGGTCAGGCCCTTACACAGTGGTGGAGCCCATGGGTGAGGTCAACTATTTAGTGGACCTTGGAAGGCCTGGACAGGCTCCAAAAGTGTTTCACGTGAATAGGCTGAAGGCTTTCGTCCCAAGAGTCGAAATCGCAGCACTGTTACTGGCTTCAGACGTTGAGGAAGAGGAGTCTGAACCTCTTCCCGACCTGTTCCAAAGCGGTCCTTCAGATAGCTCCTTTGAGGGTGTCCGAGTGACCCCTCACCTGACTTCTGATCAGCAGGCTGAGGTGAAAAGTGTGCTTAGGCAGTTTTCCCCCCTGTTTTCACAGTCGCCTGGTTTGACACCTTGGTGCAAACATAACATTGACACAGGAGACAGTGTACCTACCAAAAGTAGGGGATACAGGATGTCAGACAAAGTATGGTCTTATATTAAGACCGAGGTCAACAAGATGTTAGACCTTGGGGTGATTGAACCCTCTAGTAGTCCTTGGTCCAGCCCTGTGGTGTTGGTTCCAAAGGCAGGCACTTCTGAATTGAGGTTCTGCATGGATTACAGGGCTCTGAATGCTGTCACCAAGACAGATGCTCACCCCTTGCCTCGAACAGATGAGCTGGTGGATACTTTGGGTGCCTCCAAGTACCTCAGCACGTTTGACCTCACTGCTGGCTATTGGCAAATAGCTTTAGCAGAACATGCCAAGGAGAAGACAGCATTTTCTACTCCAGACGGCCTTTACCAATTCCGGGTAATGCCGTTCGGGTTGAAGAATGCACCTGCCACTTTCCAGAGGCTTGTGAATCATGTGTTGAATGGGTTGGATGAATTCTGTCTTGCATATCTGGACGATATAGCAGTTTTCAGTGCCACCTGGGAAGACCATGTGAAACACCTCGGGATTGTGCTCCAGGCTCTTCAGAAAGCCCACTTGACCATAAAGGCTAGTAAATGCCAGATTGGACAAGGCTCAGTGGTTTACCTTGGACATGAAATAGGTGGAGGGAGGATACAGCCTCTACCCAGTAAAGTACAAGCAGTACGAGACTGGCCTACCCCCACTACGCAAACCCAAGTGAGAGCCTTCTTAGGACTCACGGGGTATTACCGCAATTTTGTGGAAGACTATGGCACCATAGCTGCTCCTCTGACTGCCCTCACAACTCCGAAGAAACCCAAGAAGGTAACTTGGACCGACGAGTGTGAGAAGTCCTTCAATGGCTTAAAAGACTCCTTGTGCCAGGCCCCTGTCCTCAGGGCCCCGGATTATCAAAGACCTTTTATCGTGCAGACGGACGCCTCTGACACTGGGATAGGAGCTGTACTATCACAAGTAGATGAGAAGGGTAAGGAACACCCTATCGGTTTTATTAGGCGCCAGCTTAAGGACAGAGAGCTCAGATGGTCCACGGTAGAGAAAGAATGTTTCTCTGTTGTGTGGGCCCTAAGGAAGCTGAGGCCCTACCTCTATGGGACCCACTTCACTGTGCAAACTGACCATAAGCCGTTAAAGTGGCTAATGAACATGAAGGGGGAGAATCCAAAGTTGCTTAGGTGGTCCATAAGTCTACAAGGCTTCGACTTCACTATTGAGCATAGGCCAGGTGTCCAACATAGCAATGCTGATGGGTTGTCCCGAATGTTTAACCGACCTGAACAAGAGACTCATCCAGGGGTGGATTAGTTCCCCCTGTCCATAGTCTGGGAGGGGCGAGTGTTAGGAAAGATTTCCTAATTGTAGGTAATTTTCCTTCCATGTGGCAACCCCTAAACTTTTTGCTGTTGTTTTTCACCTTGTTCTTGACTTTGCCAGAGAAGTGCAGCCTTCTGCCGCACTCCTCTGGGCTTTCGCTCCTTTTCTTACGGGGAAACTGACATGCCCTTAAGACAGTCAGTACCGGGGAACGCTGTTTCCCGTAATTTATTTTATCATGTTGCGGCTTTAGTGCAACATGACACAAGAGGGCACTGTAAGCGAAGTTACAGCTCTCTTGGGTCTCTAGCCTTCTACAGGCCCTAGATACTCTTTTAGGATGGTATTTTGATCGGTGCAAGTCATTCAGGGACTGGAATGGTGGCAGCGATCGTTTTGTTTATTTTGAGCTCCTTTTGGCATTCTGAGCACGTTTTTCGCACTGAACCCAAAATGGTGGCCTGGCTCCCAAAATGGCCAGACCACGAGGCTCCTTTGTCCTGTCCACTGACCGTCTTGCTCCCTTCACCTTCCCCAGGTCGAGCGACCCGGGGCATTCCTTATTTGGGCATGTACTTTCCCGCGAAACGTGGTTGCTTTCGCAGGCTTCTACATGTCGTTTGTGTGCCTCCAGGGTGTGGGCTGGGATGTCTGGTCCCAATACACATCCTGGGTGCCAGAGAGTCTAGGGTGGTGTGAATGCCTGGGACCACCGTGGTCCGTGATTGGTCCACGTATGGTATGTGTGTTGATGAGCGGATCTCCCATTGGCTCCCCTCCGTTTTGGCGCGAAGGGAACCGTGGATAAGAGGGGGCTGGAAACACCACTACCAGGTCGATCTCCTGAGTTCTCACGAACGAAGGAATACAGGAGCCAAGTATCCTGCAACCAAGAGGCTGGACCGAGGAAACGCTGGTGACCCGCTGAAGGAATCCTCCTTTGCACTGCTGTCGTCCTGTGAAACCCTTTCCTCCTTTGATCGAACCAGAAGGCCTGTACTGGTACTTCGACCTTTGGAATAGCAGGAACAGCTATTCCCGGCGACTTCATCATCTCTTGCCAAGTAAGCCTTCGGAAGTGTCTCTGGGCCATCCAGTTGACTGACCAGCTTACAAGGGAGTCCTGCTCTGTAACCGCCGCCAGGTCGTGTTGTATTTCGAGTCCTGGTCACTCTCCCACGCTTGAGTCGCGGAACCTGTTCTTCTGTTGTGCACTAACCCGAACTGCCTGACTTCCTCCGAAGAGCTTCTCCTTTTGCCCGTTGGCACCGGCATGGCAGGTACTTTGAGCACAAGGCTCCACTCTTCGCAGGGCTCGGACTTCCATCTAGTTAGGTGCCTCTGAAGGCGAACTGAGTCTAAAGCGTTATCGCACTGCCTGTTTTCCTTCCCTTTCAGGTGGACTACACATTTCGTGCTTATAACGCTAGCGACTGTTGTATTTGTATATATATTGTGTTGATATGGTATGTGTTGGTTTAGTATTGTGATATTGTGATTTTCTCGCTACGGTCATTATTTTAAAGGCCTTAAAATAAATGTGTATCTATTTTTGATATAACAACTGTTTGGAGTAGTTTGTAAGCGCTCTTGCTTTGTGTGCTCATTGCGGGCTTTCAGTCACCCTCACCCCTCTTGAGACCTAGTTTTGACCGCCGCGATCGCTACCTTGATTGGTCTGGCTTGTCCAGAGGTTACCCTGTTCCAAGTAATTAGGTTGGCCTTCTGAACCTCTGCGCCACCAGGACAGAGTTCAGAAATCCGTTTAACAATATCCAATTATTTCCCATTCCAAACCTGAGACCCTTCCTATTGGATGAGATGTGATATCCAACTCCTTCCCATTCCAATCCTGAGACCCTTCCTATACCATGAGATGTGAACCGCAATGTTTCAAATACCAAACCTGGGACCCGTTCTATAACATGAGATGTGATATCCAACTCCTTCCCATTCCAACCTGAGACCCTTCCTATAGCATGAGATGGGATATCCAACTACTTCCAAATCCAATCCTGATACCCTTCCGATAGCATGAGATGTGATATCCCAATGCTTCTACCAAACCTGAGACCCATACTATGGCATGAGATGTGATATCAAACTCCTTCCCATTCCAATCCCGAGACCCTTCCTATAGATTGAGATGTGATATCCCACTCCTTCCCATTCCAATTCTGAGACCCTTCCTATACCAGGAGACTTGCTATCTCAATGCTTCTAATACCAAACCTTACACCCGTCCTATAACATGAGTTGTGATATCCAAATCCTTCCCCTTCCAAACCTGAGACCCTTCCTTTATCATGAGATGTGATATCCAACTCCTTCCCATTCCAATCCTGAGACCCTTCCCATATCATGAGATTTGTTATCTCAATGCTTCTAATATCAAACTTGAGACCCTCCCTATAGCATGAGATGTGATATCCAAGTCCTTCCCATTCCAATCCTGAGACCCTTCCTATGGCATGAGATGTGATATCCAACTCCTTCCCATTCCAATCCTGAGACACTTCCTATAGCATGAGATGTGATATCTCAATGCTTCTATCAAACCTGAGACCCTTCCTTTAGCATGAGATGTGATATCCAACTCCTTCCCATTCCAATCCTGAGACCCTTCCTATGGTATGAGTTGTGATATCTCAATGCTTCTAATACCAAACCTGGACCCGTCCTATAACATGAGTTGTGATATCCAAATCCTTCCCCTTCCAAACGTGAGACCCTTCCTTTAGCATGAGATGTGATATCCAAATCCTTCCCATTCCAATCCTGAAACCCTTCCTATAGCATGAGATGTGATATCTCAATGTTTCTAATAAAAAACCTGAGACCCTTCCTATAGCAAGAGATGTGATATCCACATCCTTCCCATTCAAATCCTGAGACCCTTCCTATAACATGAGATGTGATCTCCAACTCCTTCCCATTCCAACCTGAGACCCTTCCTATAGCATGAGAAGGGATATCCAACTCCTTCCCATTGCAATCCTGAGATCCTTCCTATAACATGAGATGTGATATCCAATTATTTCCCATTCCAAACCTGAGACCCTTCCTATTGGATGAGATGTGATATCCAACTCCTTCCCATTCCAATCCTGAGACCTTTCCTATACCATGAGATGTGAACCGCAATGTTTCAAATACCAAACCTGGGACCCGTTCTATAACATGAGATATGATATCCAAATCCTTCCCCTTCCAAACCTGAGACCCTTCCTTTAGCATGAGATATGATATCCAAATCCTTCCCATTCCAATCCTGAGACGCTACCTATAACATGAGATGTAATATCACAATGCTTGTAATACCAAACCTGAGACCCTTCCTATAGCATAAGATGTGATATCTCAATGTTTCAAATACCAAACCTGGGACCCGTCCTATAACATGAGATATGATATCCAGATCCTTCCAATTCCAATCCTGAAATCCTTCCTATAGCATGAGATGTGATATCTCAATGTTTCTAATAAAAAACTGAGACCCTTCCTATAGCAAGAGATGTGATATCCAAATCCTTCCCATTCCAATCCTGAAACCCTTCCTATAGCTTCAGATGTGATATCAAACTCCTTCCCATTCCAATCCTGAGATAGCTTGAGATGTGCTATCCAACTCCTTCCCATTCCAATCCTGAGACCCTTCCTATACCATGAGATGTGATATCTCAATGCTCCTAATACCAAACCTGAGATCCTTCCTATAACATGAGATGTGTATCCAACTCCTTCCCATTCCAAACCTGAGACCCTTCCTATAGCATGAGATGTGATATCTTAATGCTTCTAAAACCAAACCTGAGAACCATCCTATAACATATGTGAAATCCAAATCCTTCCCTTTCCAAACCTGAGACCGTCCTAAAACATATGTGAGATCCAAATCCTTCCCCTTCCAAACCTGAGACCTTTCCTTTAGCATGAGATGTGATATCCAACTCCTTCCCATTCCAATCCTGAGACCTTTCCTATAGCATGATATGTGATATCTCAATGCTCCTAATACCAAACCTGAGATCCTTCCTATAACATGAGATGTGTATCCAACTCCTTCCCATTCCAAACCTGAGACCCTTCCTATAGCATGAGATGTGATATCTTAATGCTTCTAAAACCAAACCTGAGAACCATCCTATAACATATGTGAAATACAAATCCTTCCCTTTCCAAACCTGAGACCCTTCCGATAGCATGGGATGTAATATCTCAATGCTTCTAAAACCAAACATGAGAACCATCCTACAACATGAGATGTGAAATCCAAATCCTTCCCTTTCCAAACCTGAGACCCTTCCTATAGCTTGAGATGTGATATCAAACTCCTTCCCATTCCAATCCTGAGATAGCTTGAGATGTGATATCCAACTCCTTCCCATTCCAATCCTGGGACCCTTCCTATACCATGAGATGTGCTATCTCAATGCTTCCAATACCAAAACTGAGACCCGTCCTAATACATGAGATGTGAGATCCAAATCCTTCCCCTTACAAACCTGAGACCCTTCCTATGGCTTGAGATGTGATATGAAACTCCTTCCCATTCCAACCTGAGACCCTTCCTATGGCATGAGATGTGATATCCAAATCCTTCCCATTCCAATCCTGAGACCCTTCCTATAGCATGAGATGTAATATCACAATGCTTGTAATACCAAACCTGAGACCCTTCCTATAGCATAAGATGTGATATCCAACTCCTTCCCATTCCAATCCTTAGACCCTTCCTATAGCATGAGATGTGCTATCTCAATGCTTCTAATACCAAACCTGAGACCCTTCTTAAAGCATGAGATGGGATATCCAACTCCTTCCTATACCAATCCTGAGACCCTTACGAAAGCAGAGATGTGATATCTCAATGCTTATACCAAACCTGAGACCCTTCCTATGGCATGAGATGTGATATCCAACTCCTTCCCATTCCAATCCTGAGACCCTTCCTATAGCATGAGATGTGATAACTCAATGCTTTTACCAAACCTGAGACCCTTCCTATAGCATGAGATGTGATATCCAACTCCTCCCCATTCCAATCCTGAGACCCTTCCTATACCATGAGATGTGATATCTCAATGTTTCTAATACCAAACCTGAGACCCGTCCTAAAACATGAGATGTGAGATCCAAATCCTTCCCCTTCCAAACCTGAGACCCTTCCTATAGCTTGAGATGTGATATCAAACTCCTTCCCATTCTAATCCTGAGATAGCTTGAGATGTGATATCTCAATGCTTCTAATATCAAAACTGAGACCCTCCCTATAGCATGAGATGTGATATCTAAGTCCTTCCCATTCCTATCCTGAGACCCTTACGATAGCAGAGATGTGATATCTCAATGCTTATAGCAAACCTGAGACCCTTCCTATAGCATAAGATGTGATATCTCAATTCTTCTATCAAAACTGAGACCCTCCCTAAAGCATGAGATGTGATATCTAAGTCCTTCCCATTCCTATCCTGAGACCCTTCCGATAGCAGAGATGTGATATCTCAATGCTTATACCAACCTGAGACCCTTTCTATAGCATGAGATGTGAAATCTCAATGCTTCTATCAAACCTGAGACCCTTCCTTTAGCATGAGATGTGATATCCAATTCCTTCTCATTCCAATCCTGAGACCCTTCCTATAGCATGAGATGTAATATCTCAATGCTTCTATCAAACCTGAGACCCTTCCTTTAGCATGAGATGTGATATCCAACTCCTTCCCCTTCCAAACCTGAGAACCTTCCTTTAGCATGAGATGTGATATCCAAATCCTTCCCATTCCAATCCTGAAACCCTTCCTATAGCATGAGATGTGATATCTCTGTTTCTAATAAAAAACATGAGACCCTTCCTATAGCAAGAGATATGATATCCAAATCCTTCCCATTCCAATACTGAGGTCCTTCCTATAACATGAGATGTGATATCCAACTCCTTCCCATTCCAACCTGAGACCCTTCCTATAGCATGAGAAGGGATATCCAACTCCTTCCCATTCCAATCCTGAGACCCTTACTATAGCATGAGATGTGATATCTCAATACTTCTAATACCAAACCTGAGATCCTTCCTATAACATGAGATGTGATATACAAATCCTTCCCCTTCCAAACCTGAGACCCTCCCTTTAGCATGAGATGTGATATCCAACTCCTTCCCATTCCAATCCTGAGACCCTTCTGATAGCATGAGATGTGATATCTCAATGCTTCTAATACCAAACCTGAGATCCTTCCGATAGCATGAGATGTGATATCTCAATGCTTCTAATACCAAACCTGAGATCCTTCCTATAACATGAGATGTGATATCCAAATCCTTCCCCTTCCAAACCAGAGACCCTCCCTTTAGCGTGAGATGTGATATCCAACTCCTTCCCATTCCAATCCTTAGACCCTTCTGATAGCATGAGATGTGATGTCTCAATGCCTCTAATACCAAACCTGAGATCCTACATCTAACATGAAATGTGATATCCAACTCCTTCCCCTTCCAAACCTGAGAGCCTTCCTATAACATGAGATGTGATATCGAAGTCCTTCCCATTCCAATCCTGAGACCCTTTCTGTTAGGAAAGATTTCGTAATTGTAGGTAACTTTCCTTCCATGTGGCAACCCCTAAACTTTTTGCTGTTGTTTTTCACCTTGTTCTTGACTTTGCCAGAGAAGTGCAGCCTTCTGCTGCACTCCTCTGGGGTTTCACTCCTTTTCTTATGGGGAAACTGACATGCCCTTAAGACAGTCAGTACCGGGGAACGCTGTTTCCCGTAGTTTCTTTTATCGTGTTGCGGCTTTCGCGCAACATGACACAAGAGGGCACTGTAAGCTAAGTTACAGCTCTCTTGGGTCTCTAGCCTTCTACAGGCCCTAGATACTCTTTTAGGATGGTATTTGATCGGTACAAGTCATTCAGGGACTCGAATGGTGGCAGCAATCGTTTTGTTTATTTTGAGCTCCTTTTGGCGTTCTGAGCACGTTTTTCGCACTGAACCCAAAATGGTGGCCTGGCTCCCAAAATGGCCAGACCACGAGGCTCCTTTGTCTTGTCCACTGACCGTCTTGCTCCCTTCACCTTCCCCAGGTCGAGCGACCCGGGGCCTTCCTTATTTGGGCATGTACTTTCCCGCGAAACGTGGTTGCTTTCGCGTGCTTCTACATGTCCTTTTGTGCCTCCAGGGTGTGGGCTGGGATGTCTGGTCCCAATACACATCCTGGGTGCCAGAGAGTCTAGGGTGGTGTGAATGCCTGGGACCACCGTGGTCCGTGATTGGTCCACGTATGGTATGTGTGTTGATGAGCGGATCTCCCATTGGCTCCCCTCCGTTTTGGCGCGAAGGGAACCGTGGATAAGAGGGAGCTGGAAACACCACTACCATGTCGATCTCCTGAGTTCTCACGAACGAAGGAATACAGGAGCCAAGTATCCTCCAACCAAGAGGCTGGACCGAGGAATCGCTGGTGACCCGCTGAAGGAATCCTCCTTTGCACTGCTGTCGTCCTGTGAAACCCTTTCCTCCTTGGATCGAACCAGAAGGCCTGTACTGGTGCTTCGACCTTTGGAATAGCAGGAACAGCTATTCCCGGCGACTTCATCATCTCCTGCCAAGTAAGCCTTCGGAAGTGTCTCTGGGCCATCCAGTTGACTGACCAGCTTACAAGGGAGTCCTGCTCTGTAACTGCCGCCAGGTTGTGTTGTATTTCGAGTCCTGGTCACTCTCCCACGCTTCGTACACTTGGCGTTCCCAAGTCTGAAGGGAGGAGTGTACATTTGGCTTGAATACACACGGCCGCTCCGTTGTCCTGCTGCGGCAACAAACTGTGCTGGTTTCGTCGATTGGGACGTCTTTTTGCTCTACACGACTACGAGGCGTTCCCTGCTCTTCTGAACCTGCCAGCTGCTGAAACTAACGTGGAGAAGCCTGGGTCTGCTTGCTTCGGGGACCGGTGAGTAGTTTAGCTAGGATCTGGTCGCCCTCCTGCAGTATCCCATTGCTTTTCCCTGCTGTGTAAAAACAGCACCCTTTTGGCCGTACTCGCGCTCTGCTTCTGCCTGCTGTGGAGGCTGCGCTTGAGTTGCGGAACCTGTTCTCCTGCTGTGCACTAACCCGAACGGCCTGACTTCCTCCGAAGAGCTTCCCCTTTTGCCCGTTGGCACCGGCGTGGCAGGTACTTTGAGCACAAGGCTCCACTCTTCGCAGGGCTCGGACTTCCATCTAGTTAGGTGCCTCTGAAGGCGAACTGAGTCTAAAGCGTTATCGCACTGCCTGTTTTCCTTTACTTTCAGGTGGACTACATATTTCGTGCTTTAAACGCTAGCGACTGTGTATTTGTATATATATTGTGTTGATATGGTATGTGTTGGTTTAATATTGTGATATTGTGATTTTCTCGCTACGGTCATTATTTTAAAGGCCTTAAAATAAATGTGTATCTATTTTTGATATAACAACTGTTTGGAGTAGTTTGTAAGCGCTCTTGCTTTGTGTGCTCATTGCAGGCTTTCAGTCACCCTCACCCCTCTTGAGACCTAGTCTTGACCGCCGCGATCGCTACCTTGATTGGTCTGGCTTGTCCAGAGGTTACCCTGTTCCAAGTAATTAGGTTGGCCTTCTGAACTTCTGCGCCACCAGGACAGAGTTCAGAAATCCGTCTTAACGAATTGGTGTACAGCGGTGGGATACGACTGAAGGTATCCAGTGTTGCGCTCGAATTAGGGCATTTCAGGTTATTCCAAGCAGTGCACGTAGTGAATTGTTGTAATATAACTTTAAAAAGGCCATAGTCCTATCAAACAGTATGGAAACAAATACCTTGTTAACTTTAAATGCTTCCAAATCAGAAACATTGAAGATGTGTGCGGAGAGAGGTGTTTCCTCTCAAGGCACGAAATTGGAAATGATCCAAAGAATCGTGGCGTGGCAAGAAGCGCAGCTTGACGCTATAACTTCTGAGGACAGTGCGGAAGGTGGTGGGGCTGCTCTCACTGGTAGAACCGACGGTTCTGCCGCTGCACTGATCCATCGCGACCACGAGGACAGGGAGGACGAGATGTCTAATGTTTCCTCTGCCAGTGTTGATGGGGATGCTATGCTTGAATTCGAGAAGCAAGATCTGCGGTTTAGGCAGCAGGAGCTTGAATTCAGCATAGCAAAACTAAAAATCGAACAGGCAGAAAAACAAAAAGACAGGGATCACCAGTTGGAACTGGCCAAGCTTCAGGTTGCAAATGGGTCCAAGGGTCCTGGACATGGGTCTGGGGCTTCCTCTCATCCACGGTTTCCGAAAGATCTGCTCAGTGTGTATGAAGAAAGGAATGACATTATGGACTGGCTGAATGCGTTTGAGTATGCATGCGAGGTTCAAGAAGTTGACAATGCTAATAAGATTGCGTGGTTGCTCAGTAGACTGCCCCATTCTGGCTGCAGTGCCATTATGGAAATGTCGAAGGCTGAGCGGGCTGATTTCGCAATGTTAAAGCAAACTCTCATTTTAAAGTTTGGGAAGACTCCGGCCCAATATTTAAAGCTTTTTCGAGAGTATAAGAAAAAGGAAGGTGGTACTTGGGTATCTTATGTCGCTGAATCTTTGAAAAACTTAACTGGCTGGGTCGAAGGTTATAAGGTTTCTACCTTCGAAGGCATGATAAATCTTGTCATGCTGGAACATATTTTTGCTTCATTTGGCCGATTCGAAGGAGATAGATCCTAAGAAGCTGGCCATTGCAGCAGACTTATGGGTGTCACATCGAGTGTCCCATAAGGACAAAACTCATCCTGGTAAGCAGGAGGAAGGGAAAAAGTCCAAAGATATGGAGGGTGGGGAATCTGCTAAATCTTCTTCCCATAAGGGCCACAAAAAGAAAAACAAGGGTACGACACAAGAGAACTCACAGGGTAGTGGAGGTTCGCCTCCGAAACAGAACTCTGGTTACAATAAGCCTCCCTACGTAAACAGACCCACTGGGGCTTGTTTTTCTTGTGGAGCAACTGACCATGTGAAGGGGGATCCCCGGTGTAAGGTTAGACCTTTGGGGGTCCACTCCGCTAATCTGGCCTTCTCCTCCTACGAGGAAGAAGAGATTACAGGAGCATCCTTCTCCTCAGACTTATTTCCCAGCGGAATAGAGGCTGAGGTAGTTTTAGTGTCCCTGGGTTCCTGGGAGCCTAAAGTCGCAGAGGCTTATGCTAGGATTCCGGATAATACCAAGCACTACTTTAAAGACAGTGTGCTGATCAATGGAGTGGATACTCCAGCTCTTAGGGATAGTGGGTGCAGTCGAACTGTAGTGGATTCTACCTTGGTAGACTCAGAGGAAGTTGCCAGAGCTACTCTGATGCCCACTAAGTTGGCTGACGGCCCCCTCCGTATGTTTCCCATGATCCCTGTAAATCTTACTTTAAATGGTACAGCAGTCAGGATTCCAGTGAGCATTCAGAGAAACGTCCCGGGAAAGGTCTTGTTGGGTAATGATCTCAGAGCTTTAGGGCTCGTAGGAGACACTGCCGAAAGACCCTACACACGGTCTCAAGCACGGGCAGCATTGGCCAAGTCCAATACGCCGCCCCAGCCAAAGGGGAAACCCAAGGCGAAAGGAGTCTACAAGTCAAAACAAGGGAAAGAGAATATTCCCCCGAGCTCGCCTACCACTGCGGTGGAGGAAGTTGGTCAATCGCCCGGGCCTGACGAGGAGGTGGCGATGCCTGAAGTATTCGACCCCAACGATCATCCTGAACTAAAAGACTTGTTAGTTGAAGGAGGTCCTGATAGGGACGAATTCAGTAAAGACCAACGTGAGTGCCCATCTCTGGAAGGCCTAAGGAGACAGGCCTGCTCCCAGCTTGAGGGTAAACCTCCTGGGATGCATAGGATTTACCAGGACGGTGGACTCCTGTATAGTGAGCCCACAGAGTCTACAGGAGGAGACCATAGGAGGTTGGTGGTTCCCCTTGCTGTTAGGCCCTTCCTCCTGCAGTTGGCGCATGTCGTTCCCCTTGCTGGTCACCTTGGTATGAGGAGGACCAAGCAAAGGTTATCCATGCACTTCTACTGGCCCAAGATGGGGGAGCAAGTAGAAAGTCACTGCAGGAGTTGTGCCGCCTGCCAGTTGTCTGGTAAGGTTGGCGCGACAATCCAAGCTCCGTTGGTACCGCTCCCAGTGTGGGGGTACCATTTGAAAGGGTAGGGATCGACATGGTTGGTCCCCTTGACCCGCAAACATCCTCGGGCAATAGGTTTATCCTGGTGCTGGTCGACCATGCAACCAGGTATCCTGAGGCCATCCCATTGACAACTGTAACTGCCAAGTCAGTTGCAGAAGCTTTACTCGGCATATTTACTAGGGTTGGCTTCCCTAAAGAAGTTGTCGGATCATGGCAGCAACTTTATGTCGAAGTATAGGCAGGCTATGTGGAAAGAATGTGGGGTCACCTACAGGTTCTCTTCTGCATACCACCCCCAGACCAATGGTCTGGGGGGGCGTTTCAACAGGACGTTAAAGAGCATGATTGGGGCTCTGGAGGAGCCTCAGAGAAGAAAATGGGATCTTCTTGTTTCATGCTTACTGTTTGCCTACCGAGAGGTACCACAGGAGGGTGTTGGCTACAGCCCCTTCGAACTTCTGTTCGGTCATCCCGTACGGCGACCCTTAGCCATCGTCAAGGAGGGATGGGAGATGCCCTCTCCCCCTGTTACTACCAACGTAGTTGATTATGTGCTAGGGCTCAGAAAACGGATGGTACTTCTGATGGGCTTGGCTAGTGATAAATTGAAGGCAGGGCAAGCGCTGGTGAAACATTGGTACGACCAGAAAGCTTCCCTCATCAACTTTACACTTGGTCAGCAAGTCCTGATCATGAATCCCATAAGGCCTAGAGCTTTACAGGACAAATGGTCAGGCCCTTACCCTGTGGTGGAGCCCCTGGGTGAGGTTAACTATTCAGTGGACCTTGGAAGGCCTGGACAGGCTCTAAAAGTGTTTCACCTGAATAGGCTGAAGGCTTTCGGCCCAAGCGTCGAAATCGCAGCACTGCTACTGGCTTCAGATGTTGAGGAAGAGGAGTCTGAACCTCTCCCCGACCTGTTCCAAAGCAGTCCTTCAGATAGCTCTTTTGAGGGTGTCCGAGTGGCCCCTCACCAAAATGGACAAGGCTCAGTGGTTTACCTTAGACATGAAGTAGGTGGAGGGAGGAGACAGCCTCTATCCAGTAAAGTACAAGCAGTACAAGACTGGCCTACCCCCACTACGCAAACCCAAGTGAGAGCCTTCTTAGGACTCACGGGGTATTACCGCAATTTTGTGGCAGACTATGGCACCATAGCTGCCCCTCTGACTGCCCTCACAACTCCGAAGAAACCCAAGAAGGTAACTTGGACCGACGAGTGTGAGAAGGCCTTCAATGGCTTAAAAGACTCCTTGTGCCAGGCCCCTGTCCTTAGGGCCCCTGATTATCAAAGACCTTTTATCGTGCAGACGGACGCCTCTGACACTGGGATAGGAGCTGTACTATCACAAGTAGATGAGAAGGGTAAGGAACACCCTATCGGTTTTATTAGTCGCCAGCTTAAGGACAGAGAGCTCAGATGGTCCACGGTAGAGAAAGAATGTTTCTCTGTTGTGTGGGCCCTAAGGAAGCTGAGGCCCTACCTCTATGGGACCCACTTCACTGTGCAGACTGACCATAAGCCGTTAAAGTGGCTAATGAACATGAAGGGGGAGAATCCAAAGTTGCTTAGGTGGTCCATAAGTCTACAAGGCTTCGACTTCACTATTGAGCATAGGCCAGGTGTCCAACATAGCAATGCTGATGGGTTGTCCAGAATGTTTAACCGACCTGAACAAGAGACTCATCCAGGGGTGGATTAGTTCCCCCTGTCCATAGTCTGGGAGGGGCGAGTGTTAGGAAAGATTTCGTAATTGTAGGTAACTTTCCTTCCATGTGGCAACCCCTAAACTTTTTGCTGTTGTTTTTCACCTTGTTCTTGACTTTGCCAGAGAAGTGCAGCCTTCTGCTGCACTCCTCTGGGCTTTCGCTCCTTTTCTTATGGGGAAACTGACATGCCCTTAAGACAGTCAGTACCGGGGAACGCTGTTTCCCGTAGTTTCTTTTATCGTGTTGCGGCTTTCGCGCAACATGACACAAGAGGGCACTGTAAGCTAAGTTACAGCTCTCTTGGGTCTCTAGCCTTCTACAGGCCCTAGATACTCTTTTAGAATGGTATTTTGATCGGTGCAAGTCATTCAGGGACTGGAATGGTGGCAGCGATCGTTTTGTTTATTTTGAGCTCCTTTTGGTGTTCTGAGCACGTTTTTCGCACTGAACCCAAAATGGTGGCCTGGCACCCAAAATGGCCAGACCACGAGGCTCCTTTGTCCTGTCCACTGACCGTCTTGCGCCCTTCACCTTCCCCAGGTCGAGCGACCCAGGCCTTCCTTATTTGGGCATGTACTTTCCCGCGAAACGTGGTTGCTTTCGCGGGCTTCTACATGTCTTTTGTGTGCCTCCAGGGTGTGGGCTGGGATGTCTGGTCCCAATACACATCCTGGGTGCCAGAGAGTCTAGGGTAGTGTGAATGCCTGGGACCACCGTGGTCCGTGATTGGTCCACGTATGGTATGTGTGTTGATGAGCGGATCTCCCATTGGCTCCCCTCCGTTTTGGCGCGAAGGGAACCGTGGATAAGAGGGGGCTGGAAACACCACTACCATGTCGATCTCCTGAGTTCTCACGAACGAAGGAATACAGGAGCCAAGTATCCTGCAACCAAGAGGCTGGACCGAGGAATCGCTGGTGACCCGCTGAAGGACTCCTCCTTTGCACTGCTGTCGTCCTGTGAAACCCTTTCCTCCTTTGATCGAACCAGAAGGCCTGTACTGGTGCTTCGACCTTTGGAATAGCAGGAACAGCTATTCCCGGCGACTTCATCATCTCCTGCCAAGTAAGCCTTCGGAAGTGTCTCTGGGCCATCCAGTTGACTGACCAGCTTACAAGGGAGTCCTGCTCTGTAACCGCCGCCAGGTTGTGTTGTATTTTGAGTCCTTGTCACTCTCCCACGCTTCGTACACTTGGCGTTCCCAAGTCTGAAGGGAGGAGTGTACATTGGGCTCGGATACACACGGCCGCTCCGTTGCCCTGCTGTGGTGACAAAACTGTGCAGGTTTCGTCGATTGGGACGTCTTTTTGCTCTACACGACTACGAGGCGTTCCCTGCTCTTCTGAACCTGCCAGCTGCTGAAACTAACGTGGAGAAGCCTGGGTCTGCTTGCATCGGGGACCGGTGAGTAGTTTAGCTAGGATCTGGTCACCCTCCTGCAGTAGCCCATTGCTTTTCCCCGCTGTGTAAAAACAGCACCCTTTTGTCCGTACTCGCGCTCTGCTTCTGCTCGCTGTGGAGGCTGCGCTTGAGTCGCGGAACCTGTTCTTCTGTTGTGCACTAACCCGAACTGCCTGACTTTCTCCGAAGAGCTTCTCCTTTTGCCCGTTGGCACCGGCGTGGCAGGTACTTTGAGCACAAGGCTCCACTCTTCGCAGGGCTCGGACTTCCATCTAGTTAGGTGCCTCTGAAGGCGAACTGAGTCTAAAGCATTATCGCACTGCCTGTTTTCCTTCCCTTGCAGGTGGACTACACATTTCGTGCCTCTAATGCTTGCGACTGTCGTATTTGTATATATATTGTGTTGATATGGTATGTGTTGGCTTAATATTGTGATATTGTGATTTTCTCGCTACGGTCATTGTTTTAAAGGCCTTAAAATAAATGTGTATATATTTTTGATATAACAACTGTTTGGAGTAGTTTGTAAGCGCTCTTGCTTTGTGTGCTCATTGCGGGCTTTCAGTCACCCTCACCCCTCTTGAGACCTAGTCTTGACCGCCGCGATCGCTACCTTGATTGGTCTGGCTCGTCCAGAGGTTACCCTGTTCCAAGTAATTAGGTTGGCCTTCTGAACTTCTGCGCCACCAGGACAGAGTTCAGAAATCCGTCTTAACAAATTGGTGTACAGCGGTGGGATACGACTGAAGGTATCCAGTGTTGCGCACGAACTAAGGCATTTCAGGTTATTCCAACCAGTACACGTAGTGAATTGTTGTAGTATAACTTTAAAAAGGCCATAGTCCTATCAAACAGTATGGAAACAAATACCTTGTTAACTTTAAATGCTTCCAAATCAGAAACATTGAAGAAGATGTGTGCGGAGAGAGGTGTTTCCTCTCAAGGCACTAAATTGGAAATGATCCAAAGAATCGTGGCGTGGCAAGAAGCGCAGCTTGACGCTATAACTTCTGAGGACAGTGCAGAAGGTGGTGGGGCTGCTCTCACTGGTAGAACCGACAGTTCTGCCGCTGCACTGATCCATCGCGACCACGAGGACAGGGAGGATGTGATGTCTAATGTTTCCTCTGCCAGTGCTGATGGGGAGGCTATGCTTGAATTCAAGAAGCAAGAGCTGCGGTTTAGGCAGCAGGAGCTTGAATTCAGCATAGCCAAACTAAAAATCGAACAGGCAGAAAAACAAAAAGACAGGGATCACCAGTTGGAACTGGCCAAGCTTCAGGTTGCAAATGGGTCCAAGGGTCCTGGACATGGGTCTGGGGCTTCCTCTCATCCACGGTTTCCGAAAGATCTGCTCAGTGTGTATGAAGAGAGGAATGACATTATGGACTGGCTGAATGCGTTTGAGTATGCATGCGAGGTTCAAGAAGTTGACAATGCTGATAAGATTGCGTGGTTGCTCAGTAGACTGCCCCATTCTGGCTGTAGTGCCATTATGGAAATGTCAAAGGCTGAGCGAGCTGATTTCGCAATGTTAAAGCAAACTCTCATTTTAAAGTTTGGGAAGACTCCGGCCCAATATTTAAAGCGTTTTCGAGAGTATAAGAAAAAGGAAGGTGGTACTTGGGTATCTTATGTCGCTGAATCCTTGAAAAACTTAACTGGCTGGGTCGAAGGTTATAAGGTTTCTACCTTCGAAGGCATGATAAATCTTGTCATGCTGGAACACATTTTTGCTTCTTCTTCCCCGGAGCTTAAGCAGCATTTGGCCGATTCGAAGGAGATAGATCCTAAGAAGCTGGCCATTGCAGCAGACTTATGGGTGTCACATCGAGTGTCCCATAAGGACAAAACTCATCCTGGTAAGCAGGAGGAGGGGAAAAAGTCCAAAAATATGGAGGGTGGGGAATCTGCTAAATCTTCTTCCCATAAGGGCCTTAAAAAGAAAAATAAGGGTAAGACACAAGAGAACTCACAGGGTAGTGGAGGTTCGCCTCCGAAACAGAACTCTGGTTACAATAAGCCTCCCTACGTAAACAGACCCAATGGATCTTGTTTTTCTTGTGGAGCAACTGACCATGTGAAGGGGGATCCCCGTTGTAAGGTTAGACCTTTGGGGGTCCACTCCGCTAATCTGGCCTTCTCCTCCTACGAGGAAGAAGAGATTACAGGAGCATCCTTCTCCTCAGACTCATTTCCCAGCGGAATAGAGGCTGAGGTAGTTTTAGTGTCCCTGGGTTCCTGGGAGCCTAAAGTCGCAGAGGCTTATGCTAGGATTCCGGATAATACCAAGCACTACTTTAAAGACAGTGTGCTGATCAATGGAGTAGATACTCCAGCTCTTAGGGATAGTGGGTGCAGTCGCACTGTAGTGGATTCTACCTTGGTAGACTCAGAGGAAGTTGCCAGAGCTACTCTGATGCCCACTAAGTTGGCTGACGGCCCCCTCCGTATGTTTCCAGTAATACCTGTAAATCTTACTTTAAATGGTACAGCAGTCAGGATTCCAGTGAGCATTCAGAGAAACGTCCCGGGAAAGGTCTTGTTGGGTAATGATCTCAGAGTTTTAGGGCTCGTATGAGACACTGCCGAAAGACCCTACACACGGTCTCAAACACGGGCAGCATTGGCCAAGTCCAATACGCCGCCCCAGCCAAAGGGGAAACCCAAGGCGAAAGGAGTCTACAAGTCAAAACGAGGGAAAGAGAATATTCCCCCGAGCTCGCCTACCACTGCGGTGGAGGAAGTTGGTCAATCGCCCGGGCCTGACGAGGAGGTGGCGATGCCTGAAGTATTCGACCCCAACGATCATCCTGAACTAAAAGACTTGTTAGTTGAAGGAGGTCCTGATAGGGACGAATTCAGTAAAGGACAACGTGAGTGCCCATCTCTGGAACGCCTAAGGAGACAGGCCTGCTCCCAGCTTGAGGGTGAACCTCCTGAGACGCATAGGATTTATTGGGAAGGTGGACTCCTGTATAGCGAGCCCACAGAGTCTACAGAAGGAGACCATAGGAGGTTGGTGGTTCCCCTTGCTGTTAGGCCCTTCCTCCTGCAGTTGGCGCATGAAGTTCCCCTTGCTGGTCACCTTGGTATGAAGAGGACCAAGCAAAGGTTATCCATGCACTTCTACTGGCCCAAGATGGGGGTGCAAGTAGAAAGTCACTGCAGGAGTTGTGCCTCCTGCCAGTTGTCTGGTAAGGTTGGCGCGACAATCCAAGCTCCGTTGGTACCGCTCCCAGTTGTGGGGGTACCATTTGAAAGGGTAGGGATCGAAATCATTGGTCCCCTTGACCCGCAAACATCCTCGGGCAATAGGTTTATCCTGGTGCTGGTCGACCATGCAACCAGGTATCCTGAGGCCATCCCATTGAAAACTGTAACTGCCAAGTCAGTTGCAAAAGCTTTACTCGGCATATTTACTAGGGTTGGCTTCCCTAAAGAAGTTGTGTCGGATCATGGCAGCAACTTTATGTCGAAGTATAGGCAGGCTATGTGGAAAGAATGTGGGGTAACCTACGGGTTCTCTTCTGCATACCACCCCCAGACCAATGGTCTGGGGGGGCGTTTCAACAGGACGTTAAAGTGCGTGATTGGGGCTCTGGAGGAGCCTCAGAGAAGAAAGTGGGATCTTCTTGTTTCATGCTTACTGTTTGCCTACCGAGAGGTACCACAGGAGGGTGTTGGCTTCATTCCCTTCGAACTTCTGTTCGGTCATCCCGTACGGGGACCCTTACCCATCGTCAAGAAGGGATGGGAGATGCCCACTCCCTCTGTTACTACCAACGTAGTTGATTATGTGCTAGGGCTCAGAAAACGGATGGTACTTCTGATGGGCTTGGCTAGTGATAAATTGAAGGCAGGGCAAGCGCTGGTGAAACCTTGGTACGACCAGAAAGCTTCCCTCATCAACTTTACACTTGGTCAGCAAGTCCTGATCATGAATCCCATAAGGCCTCGAGCTTTACAGGACAAATGGTCAGGCCCTTACCCAGTGGTGGAGCCCCTGGGTGAGGTTAACTATTCAGTGGACCTTGGAAGGCCTGAACAGGCTCCAAAAGTGTTTCACGTGAATAGGCTGAAGGCTTTCGTCCCAAGCGTCGAAATCGCAGCACTGCTACTGGCTTCAGATGTTGAGGAAGAGGAGTCTGAACCTCTCCCCGACCTGTTCCCAAGCAGTCCTTCAGATAGCTCTTTTGAGGGTGTCCGAGTGGCCCCTCACCAAAATGGACAAGGCTCAGTGGTTTACCTTGGACATGAAGTAGGTGGAGGGAGGAAACAGCCTCTACCCAGTAAGGTACAAGCAGTACAAGACTGGCCTACCCCCACTACGCAAACCCAAGTGAGAGCCTTCTTAGGACTCACGGGGTATTATCGCAATTTTATGGCAGACTATGGCACCATAGCTGCTCCTCTGACTGCCCTCACAACTCCGAAGAAACCCAAGAAGGTAACTTGGACCGACGAGTGTGAGAAGGCCTTCAATGGCTTAAAAGACTCCTTGTGCCAGGCCCCTGTCCTCAGGGCCCCGGATTATCAAAGACCTTTTATCGTGCAGACGGACGCCTCTGACACTGGGATAGGAGCTGTCACAAGTAGATGAGAAGGGTAAGGAATACCCTATCGGTTTTATTAGTCGCCAGCTTAAGGACAGAGAGCTCAGATGGTCCACGGTAGAGAAAGAATGTTTCTCTGTTGTGTGGGCCCTAAGGAAGCTGAGGCCCTACCTCTATGGGACCCACTTCACTGTGCAGACTGACCATAAGCCGTTAAAGTGGCTAATGAACATGAAGGGGGAGAATCCAAAGTTGCTTAGGTGGTCCATAAGTCTACAAGGCTTCGACTTCACTATTGAGCATAGGCCAGGTGTCCAACATAGCAATGCTGATGGGTTGTCCAGAATGTTTAACCGACCTGAACAAGAGACTCATCCAGGGGTGGATTAGTTCCCCCTGTCCATAGTCTGGGAGGGGCGAGTGTTAGGAAAGATTTCGTAATTGTAGGTAATTTTCCTTCCGTCTTGACAAGTTGTGATATCTCAATGCTTCTAATACCAAACCTGGGACCCGTCCTATAACATGAGATGTGATATCCAAATCCTTCCCCTTCCAAATGTTAGACCCTTCCTTTAGCATGAGATGTGATATCCAAATCCTTCCCATTCCAATCCTGAAACCCTTCCTATAGCATGAGATGTGATATCTCAATGTTTCTAATAAAAAACCTGAGACCCTTCCTATAGCAAGAGATGTGATATCCACATCCTTCCCATTCAAATCCTGAGACCCTTCCTATAACATGAGATGTGATATCCAACTCCTTCCCATTCCAATCTGAGACCCTTCCTATAGCATGAGAAGGGATATCCAACTCCTTCCCATTGCAATCCTGAGATCCTTCCTATAACATGAGATGTGATATCCAATTATTTCCCATTCCAAACCTGAGACCCTTCCTATTGGATGAGATGTGATATCCAACTCCTTCCCATTCCAATCCTGAGACCCTTCCTATACCATGAGATGTGAACCGCAATGTTTCAAATACCAAACCTGGGACCTGTTCTATAACATGAGATATGATATCCAAATCCTTCCCCTTCCAAACCTGAGACCCTTCCTTTAGCATGAGATGTGATATCCAAATCCTTCCCATTCCAATCCTGAGACCCTACCTATAACATGAGATGTGATATCCAATGCCTTCCCATTCCAACCTGAGACCCTTCCTATGGCATGTGATGTGATATCCAAATCCTTCCCATTCCAATACTGAGACCCTTCCTATAGCATGAGATGTAATATCACAATGCTTGTAATACCAAACCTGAGACCCTTCCTATAGCATAAGATGTGATATCTCAATGCTTCTAATTCCAGACCTGGGACCCGTCCTATAACATGAGATATGATATTCAAATCCTTCCCCTTCCAAACCTGAGACCCTTCATTTAGCATGAGATGTGATATCCAAATCCTTCCAATTCCAATCCTGAAATCCTTCCTATAGCATGAGATGTGATATCTCAATGTTTCTAATAAAAAACTGAGACCCTTCCTTAGCAAGAGATGTGATATCCAAATCCTTCCCATTCCAATCCTGAGACCCTTCCTATAACATGAGATGTGATATCCAACTCCTTCCCATTCCAATCCTGAAACCCTTCCTATAGCTTCCGATGTGATATCAAACTCCTTCTCATTCCAATCCTGAGATAGCTTGAGATGTGCTATCCAACTCCTTCCCATTCCAATCCTGAGACCCTTCCTATACCATGAGATGTGATATCTCAATGCTTCTAATACCAAACCTGAGACCGTAATAAAACATATGTGAGATCCAAATCCTTCACCTTCCAAACCTGAGACCTTTCCTTTAGCATGAGATGTGATATCCAACTCCTTCCCATTCCAATCCTGAGACCTTTGCTATAGCATGATATGTGATATCTCAATGCTTCTAATACCAAACCTGAGATCCTTCCTATAACATGAGATGTGTATCCAACTCCTTCCCATTCCAAACCTGAGACCCTTCCTATAGCATGAGATGTGATATCTTAATGCTTCTAAAAACCAAACCTGAGAACCATCCTATAACATATGTGAAATCCAAATCCTTCCCTTTCCAAACCTGTGACCCTTCCGATAGCATGGGATGTGATATCTCAATGCTTCTAAAACCAAACATGAGAACCATCCTACAACATGAGATGTGAAATCCAAATCCTTCCCTTTCCAAACCTGAGACCCTTCCTATAGCTTGAGATGTGATATCAAACTCCTTCCCATTCCAATCCTGAGATAGCTTGAGATGTGATATCCAACTCCTTCCCATTCCAATCCTGGGACCCTTCCTATACCATGAGATGTGCTATCTCAATGCTTCCAATACCAAACCTGAGACCCGTCCTAATACATGAGATGTGAGATCCAAATCCTTCCCCTTCCAAACCTGAGACCCTTCCTATGGCTTGAGATGTGATATGAAACTCCTTCCCATTCCAACCTGAGACCCTTCCTATGGCATGAGATGTGATATCCAAATCCTTCCCATTCCAATCCTGAGACCCTTCCTATAGCATGAGATGTTATATCACAATGCTTGTAATACCAAACCTGAGACCCTTCCTATAGCATAAGATGTGATATCCAACTCCTTCCCATTCCAATCCTTAGACCCTTCCTATAGCATGAGATGTGATAACTCAATGCTTTTACCAAACCTGAGACCCTTCCTATAGCATGAGATGTGATATCCAACTCCTTCCTATACCAATCCTGAGACCCTTACGAAAGCAGAGATGTGATATCTCAATGCTTATACCAAACCTGAGACCCTTCCTATGGCATGAGATGTGATATCCAACACCTTCCCATTCCAATCCTGAGACCCTTCCTATAGCATGAGATGTGATAACTCAATGCTTTTACCAAACCTGAGACCCTTCCTATAGCATGAGATGTGATATCCAACTCCTCCCCATTCCAATCCTGAGACCCTTCCTATACCATGAGATGTGATATCTCAATGTTTCTAATACCAAACCTGAGACCCGTCCTAAAACATGAGATGTGAGATCCAAATCCTTCCCCTTCCAAACCTGAGACCCTTCCTATAGCTTGAGATGTGATATCAAACTCCTTCCTATACCAATCCTGAGACCCTTACGAAAGCAGAGATGTGATATCTCAATGCTTATACCAAACCTGAGACCCTTCCTATGGCATGAGATGTGATATCCAACACCTTCCCATTCCAATCCTGAGACCCTTCCTATAGCATGAGATGTGATAACTCAATGCTTTTACCAAACCTGAGACCCTTCCTATAGCATGAGATGTGATATCCAACTCCTCCCCATTCCAATCCTGAGACCCTTCCTATACCATGAGATGTGATATCTCAATGTTTCTAATACCAAACCTGAGACCCGTCCTAAAACATGAGATGTGAGATCCAAATCCTTCCCCTTCCAAACCTGAGACCCTTCCTATAGCTTGAGATGTGATATCAAACTCCTTCCCATTCTAATCCTGAGATAGCTTGAGATGTGATATCTCAATGCTTCTAATATCAAAACTGAGACCCTCCCTATAGCATGAGATGTGATATCTAAGTCCTTCCCATTCCTATCCTGAGACCCTTACGATAGCAGAGATGTGATATCTCAATGCTTATAGCAAACCTGAGACCCTTCCTATAGCATAAGATGTGATATCTCAATGCTTCTATCAAAACTGAGACCCTCCCTATAGCATGAGATGTGATATCTAAGTCCTTCCCATTCCTATCCTGAGACCCTTCCGATAGCAGAGATGTGATATCTCAATGCTTATACCAACCTGAGACCCTTCCTATAGCATGAGATGTGAAATCTCAATGCTTCTATCAAACCTGAGACCCTTCCTTTAGCATGAGATGTGATATCCAATTCCTTCCCATTCCAATCCTGAGACCCTTCCTATAGCATGAGATGTAATATCTCAATGCTTCTATCAAACCTGAGAACCTTCCTTTAGCATGAGATGTGATATCCAACTCCTTCACCTTCCAAACCTGAGAACATTCCTTTAGCATGAGATGTGATATCCAAATCCTTCCCATTCCAATCCTGAAACCATTCCTATAGCATGAGATGTGATATCTCTGTTTCTAATAAAAAACATGAGACCCTTCCTATAGCAAGAGATATGATATCCAAATCCTTCCCATTCCAATACTGAGACCCTTCCTATAACATGAGATGTGATATCCAACTCCTTCCCATTCCAACCTGAGACCCTTCCTATAGCATGAGAAGGGATATCCAACTCCTTCCCATTCCAATCCTGAGACCCTTCCTATACCATGAGATGTGATATCTCAATGTTTCTAAAACCAAACATGAGAACCATCCTATAACATGAGATGTGCAATCCAAATCCTTCCCCTTCCAAACCTGAGACCCTTCCTATGGCATGAGATGGGATATCCAACTCCTTCCCATTCCAATCCTGAGACACTTCCTATAGCATGAGATTTGATATCTGAATGCTTCTAATATCAAACGTGAGAACCTCCCTATAGCATGAGATGTGATATCCAACTCCTTCCCATTCCAATCCTGAGACTCAGACCTCCCCGTCTAACCTTCTCACCACACCTAGGGAACAGGCATCTAAACCAGAGAGCTGGGAAGCGAGTCCAAGCAACGCGAAACGGTGCAGGGAGCAGGGATAGAAAGGATAAACGCCTCTGAGGAGGAGCAGCTGGTAGTTAGCCTGCTCTGGAGAGGAGAATGTGATCACCAGGGGAGTGCAGCCTGTAAACTAGAAGGGACGATGAACACAGGGCGACTGCATTAACAGATGGCAAATACACTTTCCAAAACAGGAAAGCTGATAATGCATTGAAGATTTCAGCCGTATACATTCAGCCTGTGAACAGCAGTAGATGTTGAACCCCCCTTGTATAGGAGAACAGTGGTTAAAATCTTCATGATTGGACAACAAACGCACAGACACAGTACATACAACATGGGAACCCACCAGAATTCGCATTTACAAAAACGCGAGGAAAATACATTTTCTAGCTGTTTTTGCTAGTTTTTAGCACGTTTCAATACGTCTAGCGGGTTACGGCTACATGTTGAATAATGGGTGTTATAAAGCATTCTGAGCAACGTGTTTCTTTTGAAGCTCATTTGTTGGTTTGAAGGCAGCGGGAAGAGGAGAGAAGGCAGGAAACGCGTCTAAACCAGAGAGCTGGGAAGCGAGTACTTGCAACGCGAAACGATGCAGAGAACAAGGACAGAAAGGAAGAAGGCCTCTGAGAAGGAACAGCTTCTAAACCAGAGAGCAGGGAAGCGAGTGTTTGCAAGGCGAAACGGTGCAGGGACCAGGGACAGAAAGGAAGAACGCCTCTGAGGAGGAACAGCTGGTAGTTATCCTTCTTTGGAGAGGAGAACGTGATCACCATGGGAGAGGATTGTTGAGAGGGTTACAGAGGGGGAGGTCTGAGATCAGAAAATCCAGAGTATTCCCTGCAGAGTGTGTAGGGCCAGCGGCATGAAGAGTTGCAGATCTCGTAAAAGTCCAGGTCAGGAAGCATACAGGTTCATGTTGAATTCTCAAAGTAGGCGGAGTTGAGTGGTAGGAGGCCAGGATGGAGAAGTCCATCCACTGAGAGATGAAGGGGGCAGGCAAATAGAGAGAGAATGGCCAGGACAGAGAGAATGAATGCAGACAAGGCATTTGTAAGAGGAGTAGGCCTGCATAGGAAAGCAATCTACTACGGGAATCAAGGATACTGCCCCACAAGAACGGTTGGATCTGGGCATGGAGAGGAACTTGTCATCAGGAAGGAGAGTGTCAAAGCTCGAGACAGCGCTAGCCGTCAACCATATCTCGGTTAGACCAAGGACATCATTGTCAGATTCTTCGAGGAATTGTCAGATGTCAGATTTTTTGAAACTGAATGAGAGTTGAGAGTGGGGAGGGGAACAAATCAGGTACTCCCTGCGGAGGTGTAGAAGGAGCCTGAACTAGGGCAGATGAGGAAGGAGAGAGGCAAGGAAGCCGAAGAAGGGAGAAAAGAGACAGCAGGAGAGCAGGATCAATCCGGGAGCTAGGAGTGGTGAGAAGGTTAGACGGGGGATCTGAGTCTCAGGATTGGAATGGGAAGGAGTTTGATATCACATGTCATGCTATAGGAAGGGTCTCAGGTTTGGTATTAGAAGCATTGGGATATCACATCTCATACTATCGGAAGGGTCTCAGGATTGGAATGGGAAGGAGTTGGATATCACTTCTCATGATAAAGAAAGGGTCTAAGGTTTGGAAGGGGAAGGATTTGGATATCTCATCTCATGTTATAGGAAGGTTCTCAGGATTGGAATTGGAAGGAGTTTGATATCACATCTCATGCAATAGTATGGTAGGTAGGTAGAAGCATTGAGATATCAAGTCTCATGGTATAGGAAGGGTCTCAGAATTGGAATGGGAAGGAGTTGGATATCACATCTCAAGCTATAGGAAGGGTCTCAAGATTGGAATGGGAAGCAGTTTGATATCACATCTGATGTCATAGTATGGGTCTCAGGTTTGGTAGAAGCATTGGGATATCACATCTCATGCAATCAGAAGGGTATCAGGATTGGATTTGGAAGGAGTTGGATATCCAATCTCATGCTATAGGAAGGGTCTCAGGTTGGACTCAGAAGGAGTTGGATATCACATCTCATGTTATAGGAAGGGTCTCCGGATTGGAATGAGAAGGACTTGGATATCACATCTCATGCTATAGGAAGGCTCTCAGGTTTGGAAAGGGAAGGAGTTGGATATCACATTTCATGTTAGAGGTAGGATCTCAGGTTTGGTATTAGAAGCATTGAGATATCACATCTCATGCTATCGGAAGGATCTCAGGTTTGGTATTAGAGGCATTGAGATATCACATCTCATGCTATCGGAAGGGTCTCAGGTTTGGAACGGGAAGGATTTGGATATCACATCTCATGTTATAGGAAGGATCTCAGGTTTGGTATTAGAAGCATTGAGATATCACATCTCATGCTATCGGAAGGATCTCAGGTTTGGTATTAGAGACATTGAGATATCACATCTCTGCTATCGGAAGGGTCTCAGGTTTGGAATGGGAAGGAGTTGGATATCCCATTTCATGTTATAGGAAGGGTCTCAGGTTTGGTATAAGAATTGAGATATCACATCTCTGCTATCGAAAGTGTCTCAGGATTGGGATGGGAAGGAGTTGGATATCACATCTCATGCTATAGGACGGGTCTCGGGTTTGGTATTAGTAGAATCATTGAGATATCACATCACATGCTGTAGGAAGGGTCTCCGGTTTGGCATGGGAAGGAATTGGATATCACATCTCATGTCATAGGAAGGATCACAGGTTTGCTATTAGAAGCATTGAGATATCACATCTCATGCTATAGGAATGGTCTCAGGATTGGAATGGGAAGGAGATGGATATTACATTCTTGCTATAGGAAGGGTCTCATGTTTGGAATGCGAAGGAGTTGGATACCACATCTCATGTTAGAGGAAGGGTCTCAGGGTTGGTATAAGCATTGAGATATCACATCTCTGCTATCGGAAGTGTCTCAGGATTGAAATGGAAGGAGTTGGATATCCCATCTCATGTTATAGGACGGGTCTCAGGTTTGGTATTAGAATCATTGAGATATCACATCTCATGCTGTAGGAAGGGTCTAAGGATTGGAATGGGAAGGACTTGGATATCACATCTCATGCTATAGGTAGGCTCTCAGGTTTGGAAAGGGAAGGAGTTGGATATCACATTTCATGTTAGAAAATGGATCTCATGTTTGGTATTAGAGGCATTGAGATATCACATCTCATGCTATAGGAAGGGTCTCAGGATTGGAATGGGAAGGAGTTGGATATCCCATCTCATGTTATAGGACGGGTCTCGGGTTTGTTATTAGAATCATTGAGATATCACATCTCATGCTGTAGGAAGGGTCTCAGGATTGGAATGGGAAGGAGTTGGATATCACATCTCATGCCAAAGGGAGGGTCTCAGGTTTGGAAGGGGAAGGATTTTGATATCACATCTCGTGTTATAGGAAGGATCTCAGATTTGGTATTAGAAGCATTGAGACATCACATCTCATGCTATAGGAAGGGTCTCATTTTGGAATGGGAAGGAATGGGATATCACATCTCATGCTATAGGAAGGGTCTCAGGTTTGGTATAAGCATTGAGATATCACATCTCATGCTGTTAGGAAAGATTTCGTAATTGTAGGTAATTTTCCTTCCATGTGGCAACCCCTAAACTTTTTGCTGTTGTTTTTCACCTTGTTCTTGACTTTGCCAGAGAAGTGCAGCCTTCTGCTGCACTCCTCTGGGCTTTCGCTCCTTTTCTTATGGGGAAACTGACATGCCCTTAAGACAGTCAGTACCGGGGAACGCTGTTTCCCGTAGTTTCTTTTATCATGTTGCGGCTTTAGTGCAACATGACACAAGAGGGCACTGTAAGCTAAATTACAGCTCTCTTGGGTCTCTAGCCTTCTACAGGCCCTAGATACTCTTTTAGGATGGTATTTTGATCGGTGCAAGTCATTCAGGGACTGGAATGGTGGCAGCGATCGTTTTGTTTATTTTGAGCTCCTTTTGGCGTTCTGAGCACGTTTTTCGCACTGAACCCAAAATGGTGGCCTGGCTCCCAAAATGGCCAGACCACGAGGCTCCTTTGTCCTGTCCACTGACCGTCTTGCTCCCTTCACCTTCCCCAGGTCGAGCAACCCGGGGCCTTCCTTATTTGGGCATGTACTTTCCCGCGAAACGTGGTTGCTTTCGCAGGCTTCTACATGTCTTTGGTGTGCCTCCAGGGTGTGGGCTGGGATGTCTGGTCCCAATACACATCCTGGGTGCCAGAGAGTCTAGGGTGGTGTGAATGCCTGGGACCACCGTGGTCCGTGATTGGTCCACGTATGGTATGTGTGTTGATGAGCGGATCTCCCATTGGCTCCCCTCCGTTTTGGCGCGAAGGGAACCGTGGATAAGAGGGAGCTGGAAACACTACTACCATGTCGATCTCCTGAGTTCTCACGAACGAAGGAATACAGGAGCCAAGTATCCTGCAACCAAGAGGCTGGACCGAGGAATCGCTGGTGACCCGCTGAAGGAATCCTCCTTTGCACTGCTGTCGTCCTGTGAAACCCTTTCCTCCTTTGATCGAACCAGAAGGCCTGTACTGGTGCTTCGACCTTTGGAATAGCAGGAACAGCTATTCCCGGCGACTTCATCATCTCCTGCCAAGTAAGCCTTCGGAAGCGTCTCTGGGCCATCCAGTTGACTGACCAGCTTACAAGGGAGTCCTGCTCTGTAACCGCAGCCAGGTTGTGTTGTATTTCGAGTCCTGGTCACTCTCACACGCTTCGTACACTTGGCGTTCCCAAGTCTGAAGTGAGTAGTGTACATTTGACTCGGATACACACGGCCGCTCCGTTGCCCTGCGGTGGTGACAAAACTGTGCAGGTTTCTTCGATTGGGACGTCTTTTTTCTCTACACGACGACGAGGCATTCCCGGCTGTTCTGAACCTGCCAGCTGCTGAAACTAACGTGGAGAAGCCTGGGTCTGCTTGCATCGGGGACCGGTGAGTAGTATAGCTAGGATCTGGTCGCCCTCCTGCAGTAGCCCATTGCTTTTCCCCGCTGTGTAAAAACAGCACCCTTTTGTCCGTACTCGCGCTCTGCTTCTGCTCACTGTGGAGGCTGCGCTTGAGTCGCGGAACCTGTTCTTCTTCTGTTGTGCACTAACCCGAACTGCCTGACTTCCTCCGAAGAGCTTCTCCTTTTGCCCGTTGGCACCAGCGTGTGCAGGTACTTTGAGCACAAGGCTCCACTCTTCGCAGGGCTCGGACTTCCATCTAGTTAGGTGCCTCTGAAGGCGAACTGAGTCTAAAGCATTATCGCACTGCCTGTTTTCCTTCCCTTGCAGGTGGACTACACATTTCGTGCCTCTAATGCTTGCGACTGTCGTATTTGTATATATATTGTGTTGATATGGTATGTGTTGGCTTAATATTGTGATATTGTGATTTTCTCGCTACGGTCATTGTTTTAAAGGCCTTAAAATAAATGTGTATATATTTTTGATATAACAACTGTTTGGAGTAGTTTGTAAGCGCTCTTGCTTTGTGTGCTCATTGCGGGCTTTCAGTCACCCTCACCCCTCTTGAGACCTAGTCTTGACCGCCGCGATCGCTACCTTGATTGGTCTGGCTCGTCCAGAGGTTACCCTGTTCCAAGTAATTAGGTTGGCCTTCTGAACTTCTGCGCCACCAGGACAGAGTTCAGAAATCCGTCTTAACAAATTGGTGTACAGCGGTGGGATACGACTGAAGGTATCCAGTGTTGCGCACGAACTAAGGCATTTCAGGTTATTCCAACCAGTACACGTAGTGAATTGTTGTAGTATAACTTTAAAAAGGCCATAGTCCTATCTAACAGTATGGAAACAAATACCTTGTTAACTTTAAATGCTTCCAAATCAGAAACATTGAAGAAGATGTGTGCGGAGAGAGGTGTTTCCTCTCAAGGCACTAAATTGGAAATGATCCAAAGAATTGTGGCGTGGCAAGAAGCGCAGCTTGACGCTATAACTTCTGAGGACAGTGCAGAAGGTGGTGGGGCTGCTCTCACTGGTAGAACCGACGGTTCTGCCGCTGCACTGATCCATCGCGACCACGAGGACAGGGAGGATGTGATGTCTAATGTTTCCTCTGCCAGTGCTGATGGGGAGGCTATGCTTGAATTCAAGAAGCAAGAGCTGCGGTTTAGGCAGCAGGAGCTTGAATTCAGCATAGCCAAACTAAAAATCGAACAGGCAGAAAAACAAAAAGACAGGGATCACCAGTTGGAACTGGCCAAGCTTCAGGTTGCAAATGGGTCCAAGGGTCCTGGACATGGGTCTGGGGCTTCCTCTCATCCACGGTTTCCGAAAGATCTGCTCAGTGTGTGTGAAGAAAGGAATGACATTATGGACTGGCTAAATGCGTTTGAGTATGCATGCGAGGTTCAAGAAGTTGACAATGCTGATAAGATTGCGTGGTTGCTCAGTAGACTGCCCCATTCTGGCTGTAGTGCCATTATGGAAATGTCAAAGGCTGAGCGAGCTGATTTCGCAATGTTAAAGCAAACTCTCATTTTAAAGTTTGGGAAGACTCCGGCCCAATATTTAAAGCGTTTTCAAGAGTATAAGAAAAAGGAAGGTGGTACTTGGGTATCTTATGTCGCTGAATCCTTGAAAAACTTAACTGGCTGGGTCGAAGGTTATAAGGTTTCTACCTTCGAAGGCATGATAAATCTTGTCATGCTGGAAAACATTTTTGCTTCTTCTTCCCCGGAGCTTAAGCAGCATTTGGCCGATTCGAAGGAGATAGATCCTAAGAAGCTGGCCATTGCAGCAGACTTATGGGTGTCACATCGAGTGTCCCATAAGGACAAAACTCATCCTGGTAAGCAGGAGGAAGGGAAAATTCCAAAGATATGGAGGGTGGGGAATCTGCTAAATCTTCTTCCCATAAGGGCCACAAAAAGAAAAACAAGGGTAAGACACAAGAGAACTCACAGGGTAGTGGAGGTCAGCCTCCGAAACAGAACTCTGGTTACAATAAGCCTCCCTACGTAAACAGATCCACTGGGGCTTGTTTTTCTTGTGGAGCAACTGACCACGTGAAGGGGGATCCCCGTTGTAAGGTTAGACCTTTGGGGGTCTGTTAGGAAAGATTTCGTTATTGTAGGGAACTTTCCTTCCATGTGGCAACCCCTAAACTTTTTGCTATTGTTCTCAACCTGTTTTCTTGACTTTGCCAGAGAAGTGCAGCCTTCTGCCGTACTCCTCTGGGCTTTCGCTCCTTTCTTACGGGGAAACTGACATGCCCTTAAGACAGTCAGTACCGGGGAACGCTGTTTCCCGTAGTTTCTTTTATCGTGTCGCCATTTTAGTGCAACACGACACAAGAGAGCACTGTAAGCTAAGTTACAGCTCTCTTGGGTCTCTAGCCTTCTACAGACCCTAGACACTCTTGTAGGATGGTTTTTGGATCGGTGCAAGTCATTCAGGGACTGGGCTGGTGGCAGCGATCATTTGGTTTATTTTGAGCTCCTTTTGCCGTTCTGAGCACGTTTTTGCCGCGAACACAAAAGGGTGGCCCGGCTACACAAAATGGCCGGACCACGAGGCTCCTTTGTCTAGTCCACTGTCCGTCTTGCTCCCTTTACCTTCCCCCGGGTCAGGCGACCCGGGGCCTTCCTTATTTGGGCATGTAGTTTCCCGCGAAACACGGTTGCTTTCGCGGGCTTCTACATGTCGTTTGAGTGCCCCCAGGATGTGGGATGGGCTGTCTGGTCCCAATACACATCCTGGGTGCCAGAGAGTCTAGGGTGGTGTGAATGCCTGGGACCACCGTGGTCCGTGATTGGTCCACGTATGGTATGTGTGTTGATGAGCGGATCTCCCATTGGCTCCCCTCCGTTTTGGCGCGAAGGGAACCGTGGATAAGAGGGAGCTGGAAACACCACTACCATGTCGATCTCCTGAGTTCTTACGAACCCAGGGATACAGGAGCCAAGTATCCTGCGAACACGAGGCTGGACCGAGGAATCGCTGGTGACCCCCTGAAGAACTTCTGCTCCTCATTGCTGTCGTCCGGTGAAGCCCTTTCCACCTAAGATCGAACAAGAAGGCCTGTACTGGCGCTTCGACCTATTGGAATAGCAGGACCAGCTATTCCCGGCACCTTCATCAACTCCTGCTGTAAGCCTTCGGAAGTGTCTCTGGGCCATCCAGTTGACTGACCAGCTTACTAAGGAGGCCTGCTCTGTAATCGCCGACAGGTTGGGTGGTATTCTGAGTCCGGGGCATGCTCACACGCTTCGTTTGCTTAGCAGTCCTAAGCTAGAGGTGAGCAGTGCTCGTTTGGCTTGAATACACCCGGCCGTTCCGTTGCCCTGCTGTGGCGACAAAACTCTGCTTGTTTCTTCGATCGGGACGTCTTTTTACTCTGCACGACGACGAGACGTTCCCTGCTCTTCAGAACCTGCCAGAAGCTGCATCTATCGAGGAGGAGCTCGGGCCTGCTTGCTTCGGGGACCGGTGAGTAGATTAGCTAGGATCTGGTCGCCCTCCTGCAGTGCCTCTTGCTTTTCCCCGCTGTAAATACAGCACCCCTTGTCCGTACTCGCGCCCTGCTTCTGCCTCACAGTGGAGGCTGCGCTAGAGTCGCGGACCGTGTTCTCCTTCATTAGAGCTCCCTACAGAGCTGTTCAACGTCCTCCGAAGAGCTTCACCTTCTGCCCATTGGCACCGGCGTGTGCAGGTACTTTTGAGCGCTAGGCTCCACTCTTCGTAGGGATTGGACTACCATCCAGTTAGGGGCCTCAGAAGGCGGACATATCACTCGCATTGGTTCGCACTGCCTGTTTTCCTTCCCCTGCAGGTGGATAACATATTTCGTGCTGCTAATGCTGTGAAACTGTGTATTCTGTATATATATTGGGTGGATAGTGTATGTGTTGGTTTAATATCGTTGTATATTGCTGCTGTTACTGTAGTTATTAGTTTCAAGGCCTTATAATAAATGTGTATCTATTTTTGATATAAACAACTGTTTGGAGTAGTTTGTAAGCGCTCTTGCTTTGTGTGCTCATTGCGGGCTTTCAGTCACCCTCACCCCTCTTGAGACCTAGTCTTGACCGCCGCGATCGCTACCTTGATTGGTCTGGCTTGTCCAGAGGTTACCCTGTTCCAAGTAATTAGGTTGGCCTTCTGAACCTCTGCGCCACCAGGACAGAGTTCAGAAATCCGTCTTAACAAATTGGTGTACAGCGGTGGGATACGACTGAAGGTATCCAGTGTTGCGCACGAGCTAAGGCGTTTTCAGGTTATTCCAACCAGGACACGCAGTAAAGTATTGAATATAACGTTAAAAAGGCCATAGTCCTATCGACAGTATGGAAACGAATACTTTATTAACCTTAAATGCTTCGAAATCTGAAACATTGAAGAAGATGTGTGCGGAGAGAGGGGTTTCCTCTCAAGGCACTAAATTGGAAATGATCCAGAGAATCGTGGCGTGGCAAGAAGCGCAGCTTGACGCTATAACTTCCGAGGACAGTGCAGAAGGTGGTGGGGCTGCTCTCACTGGCAGAACCGACGGTTCTGCCGCTGCACTGATCCATCACGACCACGAGGACAGGGAGGATGTAATGTCTAACGTTTCCTCTGCCAGTGTTGATGGGGAGGCTATGCTTGAATTCAAGAAGCAAGAGCTGCGGTTTAGGCAGCAGGAGCTTGAATTCAGCATAGCCAAACTGAAAATCGACCAGGCAGAAAAACAAAAAGACAGGGATCACCAGTTGGAACTGGCCAAGCTTCAGTTCGCAAATGGGTCCAAGGGTCCTGGACATGGTTCTGGGGCTTCCTCTCATCCACGGTTTCCAAAAGATCTGCTCAGTGTGTATGAGGAACGAAATGACATTATGGACTGGTTAAATGCGTTTGAGTATGCATGCGAGGTTCAAGAGGTTGATAATGCGGATAAGATTGCATGGTTACTCAGCAGACTGCCCCATTCTGGTTGCAGTGCCATTATGGAAATGTCGAAGGCTGAGCGCGCTGATTTTGCAATGTTGAAGCAGACTCTCATTTTAAAGTTTGGGAAGACTCCGACCCAATATTTGAAAAGGTTTAGAGAGTATAAGAAAAAGGAAGGTGGTACTTGGGTGTCGTATGTAGCTGAGTCCCTGAAAAACTTGACTGGCTGGGTTGAAGGTTATAAGGTTTCTACCTTCGAAGGCATGATCAATCTGGTCATGCTGGAACACATTTTTGCTTCTTCTTCCCCGGAGCTTAAGCAGCATTTGGCCGATTCGAAGGAGATAGATCCTAAGAAGCTGGCCATTGCAGCAGATTTATGGGTGTCACATCGAGTGTCCCATAAGGACAAAACTCATCCTGGTAAGCAGGAGGAAGGGAAAAAGTCCAAAGATGTGGAGGGTGGGGAATCTGCTAAATCTTCTTCCCATAAGGGCCACAAAAAGAAAAATAAGGGTAAGCCATCCGAGAACTCACAGGGTAGTGGAGGTTCGCCTCCGAAACAGAACTCTGGTTATAATAAGCCTCCCTACGTAAACAGACCCAATGGGGCTTGTTTTTCTTGTGGAGCAACTGACCATGTGAAGGGGGATCCCCGTTGTAAGGTTAGACCTTTGGGGGTCCACTCCGCTAATCTGGCCTTCTCCTCCTACGAGGAAGAAGAGATTACAGGAGCATCCTTCTCCTCAGACTCATTTCCCAGCGGAATAGAGGCGGAGGTAGTTTTAGTGTCCCTGGGTTCCTGGGAGCCTAAAGTCGCAGAGGCGTATGCTAGGATTCCGGATAATACCAAGCACTACTTTAAAGACAGTGTGCTGATCAATGGAGTGGATACTCCAGCTCTTAGGGATAGTGGGTGCAGTCGAACTGTAGTGGATTCTACCTTGGTAGACTCAGAGGAAGTTGCCAGAGCTACTCTGATGCCCACTAAGTTGGCTGACGGCCCCCTCCGTATGTTTCCCGTGATCCCTGTTAATCTAACTTTAAATGGTACAGCAGTTAGGATTCCAGTGAGCATTCAGAGAAACGTCCCGGGAAAGGTCTTGTTGGGCAATGATCTCAGAGCTCTAGGGCTCGTAGGAGACACTGCCGAAAGACCCTACACACGGTCTCAAGCACGGGCAGCATTGGCCAAGTCCAATACGCCGCCCCAGCCGAAGGGGAAACCCAAGGCGAAAGGAGTCAACAAGTCCCGACGGGGGAAAGAGAATATTCCCCCGAACTCGCCTACCACTGCGGTGGAGGGAGTTGGTCAATCGCCCGAGCCTGACGAGGAGGTGGCGATGCCTGAAGTGTTCGACCCCAACGACCATCCTGAACTAAAAGACTTGTTAGTTGAAGGAGGTCC
The DNA here is from genome assembly GCF_040938575.1 of Ambystoma mexicanum. Taxonomy (NCBI): domain Eukaryota; kingdom Metazoa; phylum Chordata; class Amphibia; order Caudata; family Ambystomatidae; genus Ambystoma; species Ambystoma mexicanum. The sequence goes on along the minus strand of NW_027182493.1, from coordinate 722,767 downwards.
TGATAGGGACGACTTCAGTAAGGGCCAACGTGAGTGCCCATCTCTGGAAGGCCTAAGGAGACAGGCCTGCTCCCAGCTTGAGGGTGAACCTCCTGGGAAGCATCGGATTTATTGGGAAGGTGGACTCCTGTACAGTGAGCCCACAGAGTCTACAGAAGGAGACCATAGGAGGTTGGTGGTTCCCCTTTCTGTTAGACCCTTCCTCCTGCAGTTGGCGCATGAAGTTCCCCTTGCTGGTCACCTTGGAATGAAGAGGACCAAGCAAAGGTTATCTATGCACTTCTACTGGCCCAAGATGGGGGTGCAAGTAGAAAGTCACTGCAGGAGTTGTGCCTCCTGCCAGTTGTCTGGTAAGGTTGGCGCGACAATCCAAGCTCCGTTGGTACCGCTCCCAGTTGTGGGGGTACCATTTGAAAGGGTAGGGATCGACATCGTTGGTCCCCTTGACCCGCAAACATCCTCAGGCAATAGGTTTATCCTGGTGCTGGTCGACCATGCAACCAGGTATCCTGAGGCCATCCCATTAAAGACTGTAACTGCCAAGTCAGTTGCAAAAGCGTTACTCGGCATATTTACTAGGGTTGGCTTCCCTAAAGAAGTTGTGTCAGATCGTGGCAGCAACTTTATGTCGAAGTATATGCAGGCTATGTGGAAAGAATGTGGGGTCACCTACAAGTTCTCTTCTGCATACCACCCCCAGACCAATGGTCTGGTGGAGCGTTTCAACAGAACGCTAAAGAGCATGATTGGGGCTCTGGAGGAGCCCCAGAGGAGGAAATGGGACCTTCTTTTACCATGCTTGTTGTTTGCCTACAGAGAGGTACCACAGGAGGGTGTTGGCTTCAGCCCCTTCGAACTTCTGTTCGGTCATCCCGTACGGGGACCCTTAGCCATCGTCAAAGAGGGATGGGAGATGCCCACTCCCCCTGTTACTACCAATGTAGTTGACTATGTGCTAGGGCTCAGAAAACGGATGGTACTCCTGATGGGCTTGGCTAGTGAAAAGTTGAAGGCCGGACAAGCGCTGGTGAAACATTGGTACGACCAGAAAGCTTCCTTAATTCACTTTACCCCTGGTCAGCAAGTCCTGATCATGAACCCTATAAGGCCTCGCGCTTTACAGGACAAATGGTCAGGCCCTTACACAGTGGTGGAGCCCCTGGGTGAGGTGAACTATTTAGTGGACCTTGGAAGGCCTGGACAGGCTCCAAAAGTGTTCCACGTAAATAGGCTGAAGGCTTTCGTCCCAAGAGTCGAAATCGCAGCACTGCTACTGGCGTCAGACGTTGAGGAAGAGGAGTCAGAACCTCTTCCCGACCTGTTCCAAAGCGGTCCTTCAGATAGCTCCGTTGAGGGTGTCCGAGTGGCCCCTCACCTGACTTCTGATCAGCAGGCTGAGGTGAAAAGTTTGCTTAGGCAGTTTTCCCCCCTGTTTTCACAGTCGCCTGGTTTGACACCTTGGTGCAAACATAACATTGACACAGGAGACAGTGTACCTACCAAAAGTAGGGGATACAGGATGTCGGATAAAGTACGGTCTTATATTAAGACCGAGGTCAACAAGATGTTAGACCTTGGGGTGATTGAACCCTCTAGTAGTCCTTGGTCCAGTCCTGTGGTTCTGGTTCCAAAAGCAGGCACTTCTGAATTGAGGTTCTGCGTGGATTACAGGGCTCTGAATGCTGTCACCAAGACAGACGCTCACCCCTTGCCTCGAACTGACGAGCTGGTGGATACCTTGGGTGCCTCCAAGTACCTCAGCACGTTTGACCTGACTGCGGGCTATTGGCAAATAGCTTTAGCAGAACATGCCAAGGAGAAGACAGCATTTTCAACTCCCGACGGGCTTTACCAATTCCGGGTAATGCCGTTCGGATTGAAGAATGCACCTGCCACTTTCCAGAGGCTTGTGAATCATGTGTTGAATGGGTTGGACGAATTCTGTCTTGCATATCTGGACGATATAGCAGTTTTCAGTGCCACCTGGGAAGACCATGTGAAACACCTCGGGATTGTGCTCCAGGCTCTTCAGAAAGCCCACTTGACCATAAAGGCGAGTAAATGCCAGATTGGACAAGGCTCAGTGGTTTACCTTGGGCATGAAGTAGGTGGAGGAAGGATACAGCCTCTCCCCAGTAAAGTACAAGCAGTACAAGACTGGCCTACCCCCACTACACAAACCCAAGTGAGAGCCTTCTTAGGACTCACGGGTTATTACCGCAATTTTATGGCAGACTATGGCACCATAGCTGCTCCTCTGACTGCCCTCACAACTCCGAAGAAACCCAAGAAGGTAACTTGGACTGACGAGTGTGAGAAGGCCTTCAATGGCTTGAAAGACTCCTTGTGCCAGGCCCCTGTGCTCAGGGCCCCTGATTATCAAAGACCTTTTATCGTGCAGACGGATGCCTCTGACACTGGGATAGGGGCTGTACTATCACAAGTAGATGAGAAGGGTAAGGAACACCCTATCGGTTTTATTAGTCGCCAGCTTAAGGACAGAGAGCTCAGATGGTCCACGGTAGAGAAAGAATGTTTCTCTGTTGTGTGGGCCCTAAGGAAGCTGCGGCCCTACCTCTATGGGACCCACTTCACTGTGCAGACTGACCATAAGCCGTTAAAGTGGCTAATGAACATGAAGGGGGAGAATCCAAAGTTGCTTAGGTGGTCCATAAGTCTACAAGGCTTCGACTTCACTATTGAGCATAGGCCAGGTGTCCAACATAGCAATGCTGATGGGTTGTCCAGAATGTTTTACCGACCTGAACAAGAGACTCATCCAGGGGTGGATTAGTTCCCCCTGTCCATAGTCTGGGAGGGGCGAGTGTTAGGAAAGATTTCGTTATTGTAGGGAACTTTCCTTCCATGTGGCAACCCCTAAACTTTTTGCTATTGTTCTCAACCTGTTTTCTTGACTTTGCCAGAGAAGTGCAGCCTTCTGCCGTACTCCTCTGGGCTTTCGCTCCTTTCTTACGGGGAAACTGACATGCCCTTAAGACAGTCAGTACCGGGGAACGCTGTTTCCCGTAGTTTCTTTTATCGTGTCGCCATTTTAGTGCAACACGACACAAGAGAGCACTGTAAGCTAAGTTACAGCTCTCTTGGGTCTCTAGCCTTCTACAGACCCTAGACACTCTTGTAGGATGGTTTTTGGATCGGTGCAAGTCATTCAGGGACTGGGCTGGTGGCAGCGATCATTTGGTTTATTTTGAGCTCCTTTTGCCGTTCTGAGCACGTTTTTGCCGCGAACACAAAAGGGTGGCCCGGCTACACAAAATGGCCGGACCACGAGGCTCCTTTGTCTAGTCCACTGTCCGTCTTGCTCCCTTTACCTTCCCCCGGGTCAGGCGACCCGGGGCCTTCCTTATTTGGGCATGTAGTTTCCCGCGAAACACGGTTGCTTTCGCGGGCTTCTACATGTCGTTTGAGTGCCCCCAGGATGTGGGATGGGCTGTCTGGTCCCAATACACATCCTGGGTGCCAGAGAGTCTAGGGTGGTGTGAATGCCTGGGACCACCGTGGTCCGTGATTGGTCCACGTATGGTATGTGTGTTGATGAGCGGATCTCCCATTGGCTCCCCTCCGTTTTGGCGCGAAGGGAACCGTGGATAAGAGGGAGCTGGAAACACCACTACCATGTCGATCTCCTGAGTTCTTACGAACCCAGGGATACAGGAGCCAAGTATCCTGCGAACACGAGGCTGGACCGAGGAATCGCTGGTGACCCCCTGAAGAACTTCTGCTCCTCATTGCTGTCGTCCGGTGAAGCCCTTTCCACCTAAGATCGAACAAGAAGGCCTGTACTGGCGCTTCGACCTATTGGAATAGCAGGACCAGCTATTCCCGGCACCTTCATCAACTCCTGCTGTAAGCCTTCGGAAGTGTCTCTGGGCCATCCAGTTGACTGACCAGCTTACTAAGGAGGCCTGCTCTGTAATCGCCGACAGGTTGGGTGGTATTCTGAGTCCGGGGCATGCTCACACGCTTCGTTTGCTTAGCAGTCCTAAGCTAGAGGTGAGCAGTGCTCGTTTGGCTTGAATACACCCGGCCGTTCCGTTGCCCTGCTGTGGCGACAAAACTGTGCTTGTTTCTTCGATCGGGACGTCTTTTTACTCTGCACGACGACGAGACGTTCCCTGCTCTTCAGAACCTGCCAGAAGCTGCATCTATCGAGGAGGAGCTCGGGCCTGCTTGCTTCGGGGACCGGTGAGTAGATTAGCTAGGATCTGGTCGCCCTCCTGCAGTGCCTCTTGCTTTTCCCCGCTGTAAATACAGCACCCCTTGTCCGTACTCGCGCCCTGCTTCTGCCTCACAGTGGAGGCTGCGCTAGAGTCGCGGACCGTGTTCTCCTTCATTAGAGCTCCCTACAGAGCTGTTCAACGTCCTCCGAAGAGCTTCACCTTCTGCCCATTGGCACCGGCGTGTGCAGGTACTTTTGAGCGCTAGGCTCCACTCTTCGTAGGGATTGGACTACCATCCAGTTAGGGGCCTCAGAAGGCGGACATATCACTCGCATTGGTTCGCACTGCCTGTTTTCCTTCCCCTGCAGGTGGATAACATATTTCGTGCTGCTAATGCTGTGAAACTGTGTATTCTGTATATATATTGGGTGGATAGTGTATGTGTTGGTTTAATATCGTTGTATATTGCTGCTGTTACTGTAGTTATTAGTTTCAAGGCCTTATAATAAATGTGTATCTATTTTTGATATAAACAACTGTTTGGAGTAGTTTGTAAGCGCTCTTGCTTTGTGTGCTCATTGCGGGCTTTCAGTCACCCTCACCCCTCTTGAGACCTAGTCTTGACCGCCGCGATCGCTACCTTGATTGGTCTGGCTTGTCCAGAGGTTACCCTGTTCCAAGTAATTAGGTTGGCCTTCTGAACCTCTGCGCCACCAGGACAGAGTTCAGAAATCCGTCTTAACAGGGTCCACTCCGCTAATCTGGCCTTCTCCTCCTACGAGGAAGAAGAGATTACAGGAGCATCCTTCTCCTCAGACTCATTTCCCAGCGGAATAGAGGCTGAGGTAGTTTTAGTGTCCCTGGGTTCCTGGGAGCCTAAAGTCGCAGAGGCTTATGCTAGGATTCCGGATAATACCAAGCACTACTTTAAAGACAGTGTGCTGATAAATGGAGTGGATACTCCAGCTCTTAGGGATAGTGGGTGCAGTCGCACTGTAGTGGATTCTACCTTGGTAGACTCAGAGGAAGTTGCCAGAGCTACTCTGATGCCCACTAAGTTGGCTGACGGCCCCCTCCGTATGTTTCCAGTAATACCTGTAAATCTTACTTTAAATGGTACAGCAGTCAGGATTCCAGTGAGCATTCAGAGAAACGTCCCGGGAAAGGTCTTGTTGGGTAATGATCTCAGAGCTTTAGGACTCGTAGGAGACACTGCCGAAAGACCCTACACACGGTCTCAAGCACGGGCAGCATTGGCCAAGTCCAATACGCCGCCCCAGCCGAAGGGGAAACCCAAGGCGAAAGGAGTCAACAAGTCACGACGAGGGAAAGAGAATGTTCCCCCGAGCTCGCCTACCACTGCGGTGGAGGAAGTTGGTCAATCGCCCGGGCCTGACGAGGAGGTTGCGATGCCTGAAGTATTCGACCCCAACGATCATCCTGAACTAAAAGACTTGTTAGTTGGAGGAGGTCCTGATAGGGACGAATTCAGTAAAGGCCAACGTGAGTGCCCATCTCTGGAAAGCCTAAGGAGACAGGCCTGCTCCCAGCTTGAGGGTGAACCTCCTGGGACGCATAGGATTTATTGGGAAGGTGGACTCCTGTATAGTGAGCCCACAGAGTCTACAGAAGGAGACCATAGGAGGTTGGTGGTTCCCCTTGCTGTTAGGCCCTTCCTCCTGCAGTTGGCGCATGAAGTTCCCCTTGCTGGTCACCTTGGTATGAAGAGGACCAAGCAAAGGTTATCCATGCACTTCTACTGGCCCAAGATGGGGGTGCAAGTAGAAAGTCACTGCAGGAGTTGTGCCTCCTGCCAGTTGTCTGGTAAGGTTGGCGCGACAATCCAAGCTCCGTTGGTACCGCTCCCAGTTGTGGGGGTACCATTTGAAAGGGTAGGGATCGACATCGTTGGTCCCCTTGACCCGCAAACATCCTCAGGCAATAGGTTTATCCTGGTGCTGGTCGACCTTGCAACCAGGTATCCTGAGGCCATCCCATTGAAAACTGTAACTGCCAAGTCAGTTGCAAAAGCTTTACTCGGCATATTTACTAGGGTTGGCTTCCCTAAAGAAGTTGTGTCAGATCGTGGCAGCAACTTTATGTCGAAGTATATGCAGGCTATGTGGAAAGAATGTGGGGTCACCTACAAGTTCTCTTCTGCATACCACCCCCAGACCAATGGTCTGGTAGAACGTTTCAACAGAACGTTAAAGAGCATGATTGGGGCTCTGGAGGAGCCTCAGAGAAGAAAATGGGATCTTCTTTTACCATGCTTACTGTTTGCCTACCGAGAGGTACCACAGGAGGGTGTTGGCTTCAGCCCCTTCGAAATTCTGTTCGGTCATCCCGTACGGGGACCCTTAGCCATCGTCAAAGAGGGATGGGAGATGCCCACTCCCCCTGTTACTACCAATGTAGTTGATTATGTGCTAGGGCTCAGAAAACGGATGGTACTTCTGATGGGCTTGGCTAGTGATAAATTGAAGGCAGGGCAAGCGCTGGTGAAACATTGATACGACCAGAAAGCTTCCCTCATCAACTTTACACCTGGTCAGCAAGTCCTGATCATGAATCCCATAAGGCCTCGAGCTTTACAGGACAAATGGTCAGGCCCTTACACAGTGGTGGAGCCCCTGGGTGAGGTTAACTATTTAGTGGACCTTGGAAGGCCTGGACAGGCTCCAAAAGTGTTTCACATGAATAGGCTGAAGGCTTTCGTCCCAAGAGTCGAAATCGCAGCACTGCTACTGGCTTCAGATGTTGAGGAAGAGGAGTCTGAACCTCTCCCCGACCTGTTCCAGAGCGGTCCTTCAGATAGCTCCTTTGAGGGTGTCCGAGTGGCCCCTCACCTGACTTCTGATCAGCAGGCGGAGGTGAAAAGTTTGCTTAGGCAGTTTTCCCCCCTGTTTTCACAGTCCCCTGGTTTGACACCTTGGTGCAAACATAACATTGACACAGGAGACAGTGTACCTACCAAAAGTAGGGGATACAGGATGTCAGACAAAGTACGGTCTTATATTAAGACCGAGGTCAACAAGATGTTAGATCTTGGGGTGATTGAACCCTCTAGTAGTCCTTGGTCCAGCCCTGTGGTGTTGGTTCCAAAGGCAGGCACTTCTGAATTGAGGTTCTGCGTGGATTACAGGGCTCTGAATGCTGTCACCAAGACAGACGCACACCCCTTGCCTCGAACAGATGAGCTGGTGGATACTTTGGGTGCCTCCAAGTACCTCAGCACGTTTGACCTCACTGCTGGCTATTGGCAAATAGCTTTAGCAGAGCATGCCAAGGAGAAGACAGCATTTTCTACTCCAGACGGCCTTTACCAATTCCGGGTAATGTCGTTCGGGTTGAAGAATGCACCTGCCACTTTCCAGAGGCTTGTGAATCATGTGTTGAATGGGTTGGACGAATTCTGTCTTGCATATCTGGACGATATAGCAGTTTTCAGTGCCACCTGGGAAGACCATGTGAAACACCTCGGGATTGTGCTCCAGGCTCTTCAGAAAGCCCACTTGACCATAAAGGCTAGTAAATGCCAGATTGGACAAGGCTCAGTGGTTTACCTTGGACATGAAGTAGGTGGAGGGAGGATACAGCCTCTACCCAGTAAACTACAAGCAGTACAAGACTGGCCTACCCCCACTACACAAACCTAAGTGAGAGCCTTCTTAGGACTCACGGGGTATTACCGCAATTTTGTGGCAGACTATGGCACCATAGCTGCTCCTCTGACTGCCCTCACAACTCCGAAGAAACCCAAGAAGGTAACTTGGACCGACGAGTGTGAGAAGGCCTTCAATGGCTTAAAAGACTCCTTGTGCCAGGCCCCTGTCCTCAGGGCCCCTGATTATCAAAGACCTTTTATCGTGCAGACGGACGCCTCTGACACTGGGATAGGAGCTGTACTATCACAAGTAGATGAGAAGGGTAAGGAACACCCTATCGGTTTTATTAGTCGCCAGCTTAAGGACAGAGAGCTCAGATGGTCCACGGTAGAGAAAGAATGTTTCTCTGTTGTGTGGGCCCTAAGGAAGCTGAGGCCCTACCTCTATGGGACCCACTTCACAGTGCAGACTGACCATAAGCCGTTAAAGTGGCTAATGAACATGAAGGGGGAGAATCCAAAGTTGCTTAGGTGGTCCATAAGTCTACAAGGCTTCGACTTCACTATTGAGCATAGGCCAGGTGTCCAACATAGCAATGCTGATGGGTTGTCCAGAATGTTTAACCGACCTGAACAAGAGACTCATCCAGGGGTGGATTAGTTCCCCCTGTCCATAGTCTGGGAGGGGCGAGTGTTAGGAAAGATTTCGTAATTGTAGGTAATTTTCCTTCCATGTGGCAACCCCTAAACTTTTTGCTGTTGTTTTTCACCTTGTTCTTGACTTTGCCAGAGAAGTGCAGCCTTCTGCTGCACTCCTCTGGGCTTTCGCTCCTTTTCTTATGGGGAAACTGACATGCCCTTAAGACAGTCAGTACCGGGGAACGCGGTTTCCCGTAGTTTCATTTGTCATGTTGTGGCTTTAGTGCAACATCACACAAGAGGGCACTGTAAGCTAAGTTACAGCTCTCTTGGGTCTCTAGCCTTCTACAGGCCCTAGATACTCGTTTAGGATGGTATTTGATCGGTGCAAGTCATTCAGGGATTGGAATGGTGGCAGCGATCGTTTTGTGTATTTTGAGCTCCTTTTGGCGTTCTGAGCGTGTTTTTTGCACTGAACCCAAAATGGTGGCCTGGCTCCCAAAATGGCCAGACCACGAGGCTCCTTTGACCTGTCCACTGACCGTCTTGCTCCCTTCACCTTCCCCAGGTCGAGCGACCCGGGGCCTTCCTTATTTGGGCATGTACTTTGCCGCGAAACGTGGTTGCTTTCGCGGGCTTCTACATGTCTTTTGTGTGCCTCCAGGGTGTGGGCTGGGATGTCTGGTCCCAATACACATCCTGGGTGCCAGAGAGTCTAGGGTGGTGTGAATGCCTGGGACCACCGTGGTCCGTGATTGGTCCACGTATGGTGTGTGTGTTGATGAGCGGATCTCCCATTGGCTCCCCTCCGTTTTGGCGCGAAGGGAACCGTGGATAAGAGGGGGCTGGAAACACCACTACCATGTCGATCTCCTGAGTTCTCACGAACGAAGGAATACAGGAGCCAAGTATCCTGCAACCAAGAGGCTGGACCGAGGAATCGCTGGTGACCCGCTGAAGGACTCCTCCTTTGCACTGCTGTCGTCCTGTGAAACCCTTTCCTCCTTTGATCGAACCAGTAGGCCTGTACTGGTGCTTCGACCTTTGGAATATCAGGAACAGCTATTCCCGGCGACTTCATCATCTCCTGCCAAGTAAGCCTTCAGAAGCGTCTCTGGGCCATCCAGTTGACTGACCAGCTTACAAGGGAGTCCTGCTCTGTAACCGCCGCCAGGTTGTGTTGTATTTCGAGTCCTGGTCACTCTCACACGCTTCGTACACTTGGCGTTCCCAAGTCTGAAGTGAGTAGTGTACATTTGACTCGGATACACACGGCCGCTCCGTTGCCCTGCGGTGGTGACAAAACTGTGCAGGTTTCTTCGATTGGGACGTCTTTTTTCTCTACACGACGACGAGGCATTCCCGGCTGTTCTGAACCTGCCAGCTGCTGAAACTAACGTGGAGAAGCCTGGGTCTGCTTGCATCGGGGACCGGTGAGTAGTATAGCTAGGATCTGGTCGCCCTCCTGCAGTAGCCCATTGCTTTTCCCCGCTGTGTAAAAACAGCACCCTTTAGTCCGTACTCGCGCTCTGCTTCTGCTCACTGTGGAGGCTGCGCTTGAGTCGCGGAACCTGTTCTTCTTCTGTTGTGCACTAACCCGAACTGCCTGACTTCCTCCGAAGAGCTTCTCCTTTTGCCCGTTGGCACCAGCGTGTGCAGGTACTTTGAGCACAAGGCTCCACTCTTCGCAGGGCTCGGACTTCCATCTAGTTAGGTGCCTCTGAATGCGAACTGAGTCTAAAGCATTATCGCACTGCCTGTTTTCCTTCCCTTGCAGGTGGCCTACACATTTCGTGCCTCTAATGCTTGCGACTGTCGTATTTGTATATATATTGTGTTGATATGGTATGTGTTGGCTTAATATTGTGATATTGTGATTTTCTCGCTACGGTCATTGTTTTAAAGGCCTTAAAATAAATGTGTATATATTTTTGATATAACAACTGTTTGGAGTAGTTTGTAAGCGCTCTTGCTTTGTGTGCTCATTGCAGGCTTTTAGTCACCCTCACCCCTCTTGAGACCTAGTCTTGACCGCCGCGATCGCTACCTTGATTGGTCTGGCTCGTCCAGAGGTTACCCTGTTCCAAGTAATTAGGTTGGCCTTCTGAACTTCTGCGCCACCAGGACAGAGTTCAGAAATCCGTCTTAACACATGCTATAGGAAGGGTCTCAGGATTGGAATGGGAAGGAGTTGTATATGACATCTCATGCCATAGGAAGGGTCTCAGGTTTGGTATAAGCATTGAGATATCACATCTCTGCTATCGGAAGGGTTTTAGGATTGGAATGGGAAGGAGTTGGATATCCCATATCATGTTATAGGAAGGGTCTCAGTTTTGGTATTAGAAGCATTGAGATATCACATCTCATGCTATAGGAAGGGTCTCAGGATTGGAATGGGAAGGACTTGGATATCACATCTCATGCTATAGGGAGGGTCTCGAGTTTGATATTAGAAGCATTGAGTTAACAAATCTCATGATATGGGAAGGGTCTCAGGATTGGAATGGGAAGGAGTTGGATATCACATCTCATGATAAAGGAAGGGTCTAAGGTTTGGAAGGGGAAGGATTTGGATATCACAACTCATGTTATAGGACGGGTGTCAGGTTTGGTATTAGAAGCATTGAGATAGCAAGTGTCCTGGTATAGGAAGGGTCTCAGAATTGGAATGGGAAGGAGTTGGATATCACATCTCAAGCTATAGGAAGGGTCTCGGGATTGGAATGGGAAGGAGTTTGATATCACATCTCATGCCATAGTATGGGTCTCAGGTTTGGTAGAAGCATTGGGATATCACATCTCATGCTATCAGAAGGGTATCAGGATTGGATTTGGAAGTAGTTGGATATCCCATCTCATGCTATAGGAAGGGTCTCAGGTTGGAATGGGAAGGAGTTGGATATCACATCTCATGCTATAGGAAGGGTCTCAGGATTGGAATGGGAAGGAGTTGGATATCACATCTCATGCCAAAGGGAGGGTCTCAGGTTTGGAAGGGGAAGGAGTTGGATACCACATCTCATATTATAGGAAGGTTCTCAGGGTTGGTATCAGCATTGAGATATCACATCTCTGCTATCGGAAGTGTCTCAGGATTGAAATGGAAGGAGTTGGATATCCCATCTCATGTTATAGGACGGGTCTCAGGTTTGGTATTAGAATCATTGAGATATCACATCTCATGCTGTAGGAAGGGTCTAAGGATTGGAATGGGAAGGACTTGGATATCACATCTCATGCTATAGGTAGGCTCTCAGGTTTGGAAAGGGAAGGAGTTGGATATCACATTTCATGTTAGAGGATGGATCTCATTTTTGGTATTAGAGCCATTGAGATATCACATCTCATGCTATAGGAAGGGTCTCAGGATTGGAATGGGAAGGATTTGGATATCACATCTCATGCTATAGGAAGGGTCTCAGGTTTGGTATAAGCATTGAGATATCACATCTCATGCTATAGGAAGGGTCACAGGATTGGAATGGGAAGGAGTTGGATATCACATCTCATGTTATAGGACGGGTCTCGGGTTTGTTATTAGAATCATTGAGATATCACATCTCATGCTGTAGGAAGGGTCTCAGGATTGGAATGGGAAGGAGTTGGATATCACATCTCATGCCAAAGGGAGGGTCTCAGGTTTGGAAGGGGAAGGATTTTGATATCACATCTCGTGTTATAGGAAGGATCTCAGATTTGGTATTGGAAGCATTGAGACATCACATCTCATACTATAGGAAGGGTCTCATTTTGGAATGGGAAGGAATGGGATATCACATCTCATGCTATAGGAAGGGTCTCAGGTTTGGTATAAGCATTGAGATATCACATCTCATGCTATAGGAAGGGTCTCAGGATTGGAATGGGAAGGAGTTGTATATCCCATATCATGTTATAGGAAGGGTCTCAGTTTTGGTATTAGAAGTATTGAGATATCACATCTCATGCTATAGGAAGGGTCTCAGGATTGGAATGGGAAGGACTTGGATATCACATCTCATGCTATAGGGAATGTCTCAAGTTTGATATTAGAAGCATTGAGATAACAAATCTCATGATATGGGAAGGGTCTCAGGATTGGAATGGGAAGGAGTTGGATATCACATCTCATGATAAAGGAAGGGTCTAAGGTTTGGAAGGGGAAGGATTTGGATATCACAACTCATGTTATAGGACGGGTGTCAGGTTTGGTATTAGAAGCATTGAGATAGCAAGTCTCCTGGTATAGGAAGGGTCTCAGAATTGGAATGGGAAGGAGTTGGATATCACATCTTAAACTATAGGAAGGGTCTCGGGATTGGAATGGGAAGGAGTTTGATATTACATCTCATGCCATAGTATGGGTCTCAGGTTTGGTAGAAGCATTGGGATATCACATCTCATGCTATCGGAAGGGTATCAGGATTGGATTTGGAAGTAGTTGGATATCCCATCTCATGCTATAGGAAGGGTCTCAGGTTGGAATGGGAAGGAGTTGGATATCACATCTCATGTTATAGGAAGGGTCTCAGGATTGGAATGGGAAGGACTTCGATATCACATCTCATGTTCTAGGAAGGCTCTCAGGTTTGGAAGGGGAAGGAGTTGGATATCACATCTCGTGTTATAGGAAGGATCTCAGGTTTGGTATTAGAGGCATTGAGATATCACATCTCATGCTATCAGAAGGCTCTAAGGATTGGAATGGGAAGGAGTTGGATATCACATCTCATGCCAAAGGGAGGGTCTCAGGTTTGGAAGGGGAAGTATTTGGATATCACATCTCGTGTTATAGGAAGGATCTCAGGTTTGGTATTAGAAGAATTGAGATATCACATCTCATGTTATCGGAAGGATCTCAGGTTTGGTATTAGAAGCATTGAGATATCACATCTCATGCTATCAGAAGGGTCTCAGGATTGGAATGGGAAGGAGTTGGATATCCCATCTCATGCTATAGGAAGGGTCTCAGGTTGGAAAGGGAAGGAGTTGGAAATCACATCTCATGCCATAGGAAGGATCTCAGGTTTGGTATTAGAAGCATTGAGACATCACATCTCATGTTATAGGAAGGGTCTCAGGATTGGAATGGGAAGGAGTTGGATATCAAATCTCATGCTATAGGAAGGGTCTCAGGTTTGGTATAAGCATTGAGATATCACATCTCATGCTATCGGAAGTGTCTCAGGATTGGAATGGGAAGGATTTGGATATCACATCTCATGTTATAGGAAGGATCTCAGGTTTGGTATTAGAAGCATTGAGATATCACATCTCATGCTATCGGAAGGATCTCAGGTTTGCTATTAGAGACATTGAGATATCACATCTCTGCTATCGGAAGGGTCTCAGGTTTGGAATGGGAAGGAGTTGGATATCACATCTCATGCTATAGGATGGGTCTCGGTTTTGGTATTAGTAGAAGCATTGAGATATCACATCTCATGCTATAGGAAGGGTCTCAGGATTGGAATGGGAAGGAGTTGTATATGACATCTCATGCCATAGGAAGGGTCTCAGGTTTGGTATGAGCATTGAGATATCACATCTCTGCTATCAGAAGGGTCTCAGGATTGAAATGGAAGGAGTTGGATATCCCATTTCATGTTATAGGAAGGGTCTCAGGTTTGGTATAAGAATTGAGATATCACATCTCTGCTATCGAAAGTGTCTCAGGATTGGGATGGGAAGGAGTTGGATATCACATCTCATGCTATCGGACGGGTCTCGGGTTTGGTATTAGTAGAAGCATTGAGATATCACATCTCATGCTATAGGAAGGGTCTCAGGATTGGAATGGGAAGGAGTTGTATATGACATCTCATGCCATAGGAAGGGTCTCAGGTTTGGTATGAGCATTGAGATATCACATCTCTGCTATCAGAAGGGTCTCAGGATTGAAATGGAAGGAGTTGGATATCCCATCTCATGTTATAGGACGGGTCTCAGGTTTGTTATTAGAATCATTGAGATATCACATCTCATGCTGTAGGAAGGGTCTAAGGATTGGAATGGGAAGGACTTGGATATCACATCTCATGCTATAGGTAGGCTCTCAGGTTTGGAAAGGGAAGGAGTTGGATATCACATTTCATGTTAGAAAATGGATCTCATGTTTGGTATTAGAGGCATTGAGATATCACATCTCATGCTATAGGAAGGGTCTCAGGATTGGAATGGGAAGGATTTGGATATCACATCTCATGCTATAGGAAGGGTCTCAGGTTTGGTATAAGCATTGAGATATCACATCTCATGCTATAGGAAGGGTCTCAGGATTGGAATGGGAAGGAGTTGGATATCCCATCTCATGTTATAGGACGGTTCTCGGGTTTGTTATTAGAATCATTGAGATATCACATCTCATGCTGTAGGAAGGGTCTCAGGATTGGAATGGGAAGGAGTTGGATATCACATCTCATGCCAAAGGGAGGGTCTCAGGTTTGGAAGGGTAAGGATTTTGATATCACATCTCGTGTTATAGGAAGGATCTCAGATTTGGTATTAGAAGCATTGAGACATCACATCTCATGCTATAGGAAGGGTCTCATTTTGGAATGGGAAGGAATGGGATATCACATCTCATGCTATAGGAAGGGTCTCAGGTTTGGTATAAGCATTGAGATATCACATCTCATGCTATAGGAAGGGTCTCAGGATTGGAATGGGAAGGAGTTGTATATGACATCTCATGCCATAGGAAGGGTCTCAGGTTTGGTATAAGCATTGAGATATCACATCTCTGCTATCGGAAGGGTTTTAGGATTGGAATGGTAAGGAGTTGGATATCCCATATCATGTTATAGGAAGGGTCTCAGTTTTGGTATTAGAAGCATTGAGATATCACATCTCATGCTATAGGAAGGGTCTCAGGATTGGAATGGGAAGGACTTGGATATCACATCTCATGCTATAGGGACGGTCTCAAGTTTGATATTAGAAGCATTGAGATAACAAATCTCATGATATGGGAAGGGTCTCAGGATTGGAATGGGAAGGAGTTGGATATCAAATCTAATGATAAAGGAAGGGTCTAAGGTTTGGAAGGGGAAGGATTTAGATATCACAACTCATGTTATAGGACGGGTGTCAGGTTTGGTATTAGAAGCATTGAGATAGCAAGTGTCCTGGTATAGGAAGGGTCTCGGGATTGGAATGGGAAGGAGTTTGATATCACATCTCATGCCATAGTATGGGTCTCAGGTTTGGTAGAAGCATTGGGATATCACATCTCTTGCTATCGGAAGGGTATCAGGATTGGATTTGGAAGTAGTTGGATATCCCATCTCATGCTATAGGAAGGGTCTCAGGTTGGAATGGGAAGGAGTTGGATATCACATCTCATGCTATAGGAAGGGTCTCAGGATTGGAATGGGAAGGACTTCAATATCACATCTCATGTTATAGGAAGGCTCTCAGGTTTGGAAGGGGAAGGAGTTGGATATCACATTTCATGTTAGAGGTAGGATCTCAGGTTTGGTATTAGAGGCATTGAGATATCACATCTCATGCTATCAGAAGGGTCTCAAGATTGGAATGGGAAGGAGTTGGATATCAAATCTCATGCCAAAGGGAGGGTCTCAGGTTTGGAAGGGGAAGGAGTTGGATACCACATCTCATGTTATAGGAAGGGTCTCAGGGTTGGTATCAGCATTGAGATATCACATCTCTGCTATCGGAAGTGTCTCAGGATTGAAATGGAAGGAGTTGGATATCCCATCTCATGTTCTAGGACGGGTCTCAGGTTTGGTATTAGAATCATTGAGATATCACATCTCATGCTGTAGGAAGGGTCTAAGGATTGGAATGGGAAGGACTTGGATATCACATCTCATGCTATAGGTAGGCTCTCAGGTTTGGAAAGGGAAGGAGTTGGATATCACATTTCATGTTAGAGGATGGATCTCATTTTTGGTATTAGAGGCATTGAGATATCACATCTCATGCTATAGGAAGGGTCTCAGGATTGGAATGGGAAGGATTTGGATATCACATCTCATGCTATAGGAAGGGTCTCAGGTTTGGTATAAGCATTGAGATATCACATCTCATGCTATAGGAAGGGTCTCAGGATTGGAATGGGAAGGAGTTGGATATCACATCTCATGTTATAGGACGGGTCTCGGGTTTGTTATTAGAATCATTGAGATATCACATCTCATGCTGTAGGAAGGGTCTCAGGATTGGAATGGGAAGGAGTTGGATATCACATCACATGCCAAAGGGAGGGTCTCAGGTTTGGAAGGGGAAGGATTTTGATATCACATCTCGTGTTATAGGAAGGATCTCAGATTTGGTATTAGAAGCATTGAGACATCACATCTCATGCTATAGGAAGGGTCTCATTTTGGAATGGGTAGGAATGGGATATCATATCTCATGCTATAGGAAGGGTCTCAGGTTTGGTATAAGCATTGAGATATCACATCTCATGCTATAGGAAGGGTCTCAGGATTGGAATGGGAAGGAGTTGTATATCCCATATCATGTTATAGGAGGGTCTCGGTTTTGGTATTAGAAGCATTGAGATATCACATCTCATGCTATAGGAAGGGTCTCAGGATTGGAATGGGGAGGACTTGGATATCACATCTCATGCTATAGGGAATGTCTCAAGTTTGATATTAGAAGCATTGAGATAACAAATCTCATGATATGGGAAGGGTCTCAGGATTGGAATGGGAAGGAGTTGGATATCACATCTCATGATAAAGGAAGGGTCTAAGGTTTGGAAGGGGAAGGATTTGGATATCACAACTCATGTTATAGGACGGGTGTCAGGTTTGGTATTAGAAGCATTGAGATAGCAAGTCTCCTGGTATAGGAAGGGTCTCAGAATTGGAATGGGAAGGAGTTGGATATCACATCTTAAACTATAGGAAGGGTCTCGGGATTGGAATGGGAAGGAGTTTGATATTACATCTCATGCCATAGTATGGGTCTCAGGTTTGGTAGAAGCATTGGGATATCACATCTCATGCTATCGGAAGGGTATCAGGATTGGATTTGGAAGTAGTTGGATATCCCATCTCATGCTATAGGAAGGGTCTCAGGTTGGAATGGGAAGGAGTTGGATATCACATCTCATGTTATAGGAAGGGTCTCAGGATTGGAATGGGAAGGACTTCGATATCACATCTCATGTTCTAGGAAGGCTCTCAGGTTTGGAAGGGGAAGGAGTTGGATATCACATCTCGTGTTATAGGAAGGATCTCAGGTTTGGTATTAGAGGCATTGAGATATCACATCTCATGCTATCAGAAGGCTCTAAGGATTGGAATGGGAAGGAGTTGGATATCACATCTCATGCCAAAGGGAGGGTCTCAGGTTTGGAAGGGGAAGTATTTGGATATCACATCTCGTGTTATAGGAAGGATCTCAGGTTTGGTATTAGAAGAATTGAGATATCACATCTCATGTTATCGGAAGGATCTCAGGTTTGGTATTAGAAGCATTGAGATATCACATCTCATGCTATCAGAAGGGTCTCAGGATTGGAATGGGAAGGAGTTGGATATCCCATCTCATGCTATAGGAAGGGTCTCAGGTTGGAAAGGGAAGGAGTTGGAAATCACATCTCATGCCATAGGAAGGATCTCAGGTTTGGTATTAGAAGCATTGAGACATCACATCTCATGTTATAGGAAGGGTCTCAGGATTGGAATGGGAAGGAGTTGGATATCAAATCTCATGCTATAGGAAGGGTCTCAGGTTTGGTATAAGCATTGAGATATCACATCTCATGCTATCGGAAGTGTCTCAGGATTGGAATGGGAAGGATTTGGATATCACATCTCATGTTATAGGAAGGATCTCAGGTTTGGTATTAGAAGCATTGAGATATCACATCTCATGCTATCGGAAGGATCTCAGGTTTGCTATTAGAGACATTGAGATATCACATCTCTGCTATCGGAAGGGTCTCAGGTTTGGAATGGGAAGGAGTTGGATATCACATCTCATGCTATAGGATGGGTCTCGGTTTTGGTATTAGTAGAAGCATTGAGATATCACATCTCATGCTATAGGAAGGGTCTCAGGATTGGAATGGGAAGGAGTTGTATATGACATCTCATGCCATAGGAAGGGTCTCAGGTTTGGTATGAGCATTGAGATATCACATCTCTGCTATCAGAAGGGTCTCAGGATTGAAATGGAAGGAGTTGGATATCCCATTTCATGTTATAGGAAGGGTCTCAGGTTTGGTATAAGAATTGAGATATCACATCTCTGCTATCGAAAGTGTCTCAGGATTGGGATGGGAAGGAGTTGGATATCACATCTCATGCTATCGGACGGGTCTCGGGTTTGGTATTAGTAGAAGCATTGAGATATCACATCTCATGCTATAGGAAGGGTCTCAGGATTGGAATGGGAAGGAGTTGTATATGACATCTCATGCCATAGGAAGGGTCTCAGGTTTGGTATGAGCATTGAGATATCACATCTCTGCTATCAGAAGGGTCTCAGGATTGAAATGGAAGGAGTTGGATATCCCATCTCATGTTATAGGACGGGTCTCAGGTTTGTTATTAGAATCATTGAGATATCACATCTCATGCTGTAGGAAGGGTCTAAGGATTGGAATGGGAAGGACTTGGATATCACATCTCATGCTATAGGTAGGCTCTCAGGTTTGGAAAGGGAAGGAGTTGGATATCACATTTCATGTTAGAAAATGGATCTCATGTTTGGTATTAGAGGCATTGAGATATCACATCTCATGCTATAGGAAGGGTCTCAGGATTGGAATGGGAAGGATTTGGATATCACATCTCATGCTATAGGAAGGGTCTCAGGTTTGGTATAAGCATTGAGATATCACATCTCATGCTATAGGAAGGGTCTCAGGATTGGAATGGGAAGGAGTTGGATATCCCATCTCATGTTATAGGACGGGTCTCGGGTTTGTTATTAGAATCATTGAGATATCACATCTCATGCTGTAGGAAGGGTCTCAGGATTGGAATGGGAAGGAGTTGGATATCACATCTCATGCCAAAGGGAGGGTCTCAGGTTTGGAAGGGTAAGGATTTTGATATCACATCTCGTGTTATAGGAAGGATCTCAGATTTGGTATTAGAAGCATTGAGACATCACATCTCATGCTATAGGAAGGGTCTCATTTTGGAATGGGAAGGAATGGGATATCACATCTCATGCTATAGGAAGGGTCTCAGGTTTGGTATAAGCATTGAGATATCACATCTCATGCTATAGGAAGGGTCTCAGGATTGGAATGGGAAGGAGTTGTATATGACATCTCATGCCATAGGAAGGGTCTCAGGTTTGGTATAAGCATTGAGATATCACATCTCTGCTATCGGAAGGGTTTTAGGATTGGAATGGTAAGGAGTTGGATATCCCATATCATGTTATAGGAAGGGTCTCAGTTTTGGTATTAGAAGCATTGAGATATCACATCTCATGCTATAGGAAGGGTCTCAGGATTGGAATGGGAAGGACTTGGATATCACATCTCATGCTATAGGGACGGTCTCAAGTTTGATATTAGAAGCATTGAGATAACAAATCTCATGATATGGGAAGGGTCTCAGGATTGGAATGGGAAGGAGTTGGATATCAAATCTAATGATAAAGGAAGGGTCTAAGGTTTGGAAGGGGAAGGATTTAGATATCACAACTCATGTTATAGGACGGGTGTCAGGTTTGGTATTAGAAGCATTGAGATAGCAAGTGTCCTGGTATAGGAAGGGTCTCGGGATTGGAATGGGAAGGAGTTTGATATCACATCTCATGCCATAGTATGGGTCTCAGGTTTGGTAGAAGCATTGGGATATCACATCTCTTGCTATCGGAAGGGTATCAGGATTGGATTTGGAAGTAGTTGGATATCCCATCTCATGCTATAGGAAGGGTCTCAGGTTGGAATGGGAAGGAGTTGGATATCACATCTCATGCTATAGGAAGGGTCTCAGGATTGGAATGGGAAGGACTTCAATATCACATCTCATGTTATAGGAAGGCTCTCAGGTTTGGAAGGGGAAGGAGTTGGATATCACATTTCATGTTAGAGGTAGGATCTCAGGTTTGGTATTAGAGGCATTGAGATATCACATCTCATGCTATCAGAAGGGTCTCAAGATTGGAATGGGAAGGAGTTGGATATCAAATCTCATGCCAAAGGGAGGGTCTCAGGTTTGGAAGGGGAAGGAGTTGGATACCACATCTCATGTTATAGGAAGGGTCTCAGGGTTGGTATCAGCATTGAGATATCACATCTCTGCTATCGGAAGTGTCTCAGGATTGAAATGGAAGGAGTTGGATATCCCATCTCATGTTCTAGGACGGGTCTCAGGTTTGGTATTAGAATCATTGAGATATCACATCTCATGCTGTAGGAAGGGTCTAAGGATTGGAATGGGAAGGACTTGGATATCACATCTCATGCTATAGGTAGGCTCTCAGGTTTGGAAAGGGAAGGAGTTGGATATCACATTTCATGTTAGAGGATGGATCTCATTTTTGGTATTAGAGGCATTGAGATATCACATCTCATGCTATAGGAAGGGTCTCAGGATTGGAATGGGAAGGATTTGGATATCACATCTCATGCTATAGGAAGGGTCTCAGGTTTGGTATAAGCATTGAGATATCACATCTCATGCTATAGGAAGGGTCTCAGGATTGGAATGGGAAGGAGTTGGATATCACATCTCATGTTATAGGACGGGTCTCGGGTTTGTTATTAGAATCATTGAGATATCACATCTCATGCTGTAGGAAGGGTCTCAGGATTGGAATGGGAAGGAGTTGGATATCACATCACATGCCAAAGGGAGGGTCTCAGGTTTGGAAGGGGAAGGATTTTGATATCACATCTCGTGTTATAGGAAGGATCTCAGATTTGGTATTAGAAGCATTGAGACATCACATCTCATGCTATAGGAAGGGTCTCATTTTGGAATGGGTAGGAATGGGATATCATATCTCATGCTATAGGAAGGGTCTCAGGTTTGGTATAAGCATTGAGATATCACATCTCATGCTATAGGAAGGGTCTCAGGATTGGAATGGGAAGGAGTTGTATATCCCATATCATGTTATAGGAGGGTCTCGGTTTTGGTATTAGAAGCATTGAGATATCACATCTCATGCTATAGGAAGGGTCTCAGGATTGGAATGGGGAGGACTTGGATATCACATCTCATGCTATAGGGAATGTCTCAAGTTTGATATTAGAAGCATTGAGATAACAAATCTCATGATATGGGAAGGGTGTCAGGATTGGAATGGGAAGGAGTTGGATATCACATCTCATGATAAAGGAAGGGTCTAAGGTTTGGAAGGGGAAGGATTTGGATATCACAACTCATGTTATAGGGCGGGTGTCAGGTTTGCTATTAGAAGCATTGAGATAGCAAGTCTCCTGGTATAGGAAGGGTCTCAGAATTGGAATGGGAAGGAGTTGGATATCACATCTTAAACTATAGGAAGGGTCTCGGGATTGGAATGGGAAGGAGTTTGATATCACATCTCATGCCATAGTATGGGTCTCAGGTTTGGTAGAAGCATTGGGATATCACATCTCATGCTATCGGAAGGGTATCAGGATTGGATTTGGAAGTAGTTGGATATCCCATCTCATGCTATAGGAAGTGTCTCAGGTTGGAATGGGAAGGAGTTGGATATCACATCTCATGTTATAGGAACGGTCTCAGGATTGGAATGGGAAGGACTTCGATATCACATCTCATGTTCTAGGAAGGCTCTCAGGTTTGGAAGGGGAAGGAGTTGGATATCACATTTCATGTTAGAGGTAGGATCTCAGGTTTGGTATTAGAGGCATTGAGATATCACATCTCATGGTATCAGAAGGCTCTAAGGATTGGAATGGGAAGGAGTTGGATATCACATCTCATGCCAAAGGGAGGGTCTCAGGTTTGGAAGGGGAAGTATTTGGATATCACATCTCGTGTTATAGAAAGGATCTCAGGTTTGGTATTAGAAGAATTGAGATATCACATCTCATGTTATCGGAAGGATCTCAGGTTTGGTATTAGAAGCATTGAGATATCACATCTCATGCTATCAGAAGGGTCTCAGGATTGGAATGGGAAGGAGTTGGATATCCCATCTCATGCTAAAGGAAGGGTCTCAGGTTGGAATGGGAAGGAGTTGGATATCACATCTCATGCCATAGGAAGGATCTCAGGTTTGGTATTAGAAGCATTGAGACATCACATCTCATGTTATAGGAAGGGTCTCAGGATTGGAATGGGAAGGAGTTGGATATCACATCTCATGCCATAGGAAGGGTCTCAGGTTTGGTATAAGCATTGAGATATCACATCTCATGCTATCGGAAGTGTCTCAGGATTGGAATGGGAAGCATTTGGATATCACATCTCATGCTATAGGGAGGGTCTCACGTTTGGAAAGGGAAGGAGTAGGATATCACATTTCATGTTAGAGGTAGGATCTCAGGTTTTGTATTAGAGGCATTGAGATATCACATCTCATGCTATCAGAAGGGTCTCAGGATTGGAATGGGAAGGAGTTGGATATCACATCTCATGCTAAAGGGAGGGTCTCAGGTTTGGAAGGGGAAGGATTTTGATATCACATCTCATGTTATAGGAAGGAAATCAGGTTTGGTATTAGAAGCATTGAGATATCACATCTCATGCTAAAGGGAGGGTCTCAGGTTTGGAAGGGGAAGGATTTGGATATCACATCTCATGTTATAGGAAGGATCTCAGGTTTGGTATTAGAAGCTTTGAGATATCACATCTCATGCTATAGGAAGGCTCTCAGGATTGGAATGGGAAGGAGTTGGATATCACATCTCATGCTATAGGAAGGCTCTCAGGATTGGAATGGGAAGGAGTTGGATATCACATCTCATGCCATAGGAAGGATCTCAGGTCTGGTATTAGAAGCATTGAGACATCACATCTCATGTTATAGGAAGGGTCTCAGGATTGGAATGGGAAGGAGTTGGATATCACATCTCATGCCATAGGAAGGGTCTCAGGTTTGGTATAAGCATTGAGATATCACATCTCATGCTATCAGAAGGGTCTCAGGATTGGAATGGGAAGGAGTTGGATATCACATCTCATGCTAAAGGGAGGGTCTCAGGTTTGGAAGGGGAAGGATTTTGATATCACATCTCATGTTATAGGAAGGAAATCAGGTTTGGTATTAGAAGCATTGAGAAGCATTGAGCATCTCATGCTATCGGAAGGATCTCAGGTTTGGTATTAGAGGCATTGAGATATCACATCTCATGCTATCGAAAGGGTATCAGGATTGGATTGGGAAGGAGTCGGATATCACATCTCATGCTATAGGAAGGGTTTCAGGTTTGGAATGGGAAGGATTTGTATACCACATCTCATGCTAAAGGAAGGGTCTCAGGTTTGGCAGAAGCATTGAGATATCACATCTCATGCTATAGGAAGGGTCTCAGGATTGGAATGGGAAGGATTTGGATATCACATCTCATGCCATAGGAAGGGTCTCAGGTTTGGTATAAGCATTGAGATATCACATCTCTGCTATCGGAAGGGTCTCAGGATTGGATTGGGAAGGAGTTGGATATCCCTTCTCATGCTATAGGAAGGATCTCAGGTTGGAATGGGAAGGAGTTGGAAGGGGAATGATTTGGATATCATATCTCATGTTATAGGACGGGTCCCAGGTTTGGTATTAGAAGCATTGAGATATCACATCTCATGGTATAGGAAGGGTCTCAGGATTGGAATGGGAAGGAGTTGGATATCACATCTCATCCAATAGGAAGGGTCTCAGGTTTGGAATGGGAAATAATTGGATATCACATCTCATGTTATAGGAAGGATCTCAGGATTGGAATGGGAAGGATTTGGATAACACATCTCTTGCTATAGGAAGGGTCTCAGGATTGGAATGGGAAGGAGTTTGATATCCCTTCTCATGCTATAGGAAGAGTCTCAGGTTGGAATGGGAAGGAGTTGGATATCACATCTCATGTTATAGGAAGGGTCTCAGGATTGGAATGGGAAGGATTTGGATATCACATCTCTTGCTATAGGAAGGGTCTCAGGTTTTTTATTAGAAACATTGAGATATCACATCTCATGCTATAGGAAGGGTTTCAGGATTGGAATGGGAAGGATTTGGATATCACATCTTATGCTAAAGGAAGGGTCTCAGGTTTGGAAGGGGAAGGATTTGGATATCACATCTCATGTTATAGGACGGGTCCCAGGTTTGGTATTAGAAGCATTGAGATATCACAACTCATGCTATAGGAAGGGTCTCAGGATTGGAATGGGAAGGAGTTGGATATCACATCTCATGCTAAAGGAAGGGTCTCAGGTTTGATAGAAGTATTGAGATATCACATCTCATGCTATAGGAAGTGTCTCAGGATTGGAATATGAAGGAGTTGGATATCCCATCTCAGGCCATAGTAAGGGTCTCAGATTTGGTATAAGCATTGAGATATCATATCTCTGCTATCGGAAGGGTCTCAGGATAGGAATGGGAAGGACTTAGATATCACATCTCATGCTATAGGGAGGGTCTCAGTTTTGATATTAGAAGCATTGAGATATCACATCTCATGCTATCGGAAGGGTCTCAGGATTGGAATGCGAAGAAGTTGGATATCACATCTCAAGCTATGTCAGGGTTGGAATGGGAAGGAGTTTCAAATCACATCTCAAGCTATCGGAAGGGTCTCAGGTTTGGAAGGGGAAGGATTTGGATCTCACATCTCATGTATTAGGACGGGTCTCAGGTTTGGTATTGGAAGCATTGAGATATCACATCTCATGTTATAGGAAGGGTCCCAGGATTGGAATGGGAAGGAGTTGGATATCACATCTCAAGCTATCTCAGGATTGGAATGGGAAGGAGTTTGATATCACAATGCTTGTAATACCAAATCTGAGTCCCTTCATATAGCATGAGATGTGATATCCAACTCCTTCCCATTCCAATCTGAGACCCTTCCTATAGCATGAGATGTAACATCTCAATGCTTCTAATACCAAACCTGAGACCCTTCCTATAGCCTGAGATGGGATATCCAACTCCTTCCCATTCCAATCCTGAGACACTTCCGATAGCAGAGATGTGATATCTCAATGCTTATACCAAACCTGAGACCCTTCCTATAACATGAGATGTGATATCCAACTCCTTCCCGTTCCAAACGTGAGACCCTTCCTATAGAATATGTGGTATCCAACTCCTTCCCCTTCCAAACATGAGACCCTTCCTATAGCAAGAATGTAATATCCAACTCCTTCTCATTCCAATCCTGAGACCATGCCTATAGCATGAGATGTGATATCTCAATGCTTCCAATACCAAACCTGAGATCCTTGCTATGACATGAGATGTGATATCCAATTCCTTCCCATTCCAAACCTGAAACCCTTCCTACAGCATGCGATGTGATATCTCAATGCTTCTAATACCAAACCTGAGACACTTCCTATAACATGAGATGGGATATCCAACTCCTTCCCGTTCCAAACCTGAGACCCTTCCTATAGTATGAGATGTGATATCCAACTCCTTCCCATCCCAATCCTGAGACACTTCCGATAGCAGAGATGTTATATCTCAATGCTTATACCAAACCTGAGACCCTTCCTATGGCATGAGATGTGATATCCAACTCCTTCCCATTCCAATCCTGAGACCCTTCCTATAGCATGAGATGTGATATCTCAATGCTTCTAATACCAAACCTGGACCCTTCCTATAGCATGAGATGTGATATCAAACTCCGTCCCATTCCAATCCTGCGTCCCTTCCTATAGCATGAGATTTGATATCTCAATGTTTCTACTACCAAACCTGAGACCCTTCCTATAACATGAGACGTGATATCCAACTCCTTCCCATTCCAATCCTGAGACTCTTCCTATAGCATGAGATGTGATATCTCAATGCTTCTACCAAACCTGAGACCCTTCCTATAGCATGAGATGTGATATCCGACTCCTTCCCATTCCAATCCTCAGACACTTGCTATAGCATGAGATGTGATATCTCAATGCTTCTAATAACAAACATGAGACCCTTCCTATGGCATGAGATTTGATATCAAACTCCTTCCCAATCCAATCCTGAGACCCTTCCTATAGCATGAGATATGATATCCAACTCCTTCCCATTCCAATCCTGAAACCCTTCCTACACCATGAGATGTGATATCTTAATGCTTCTAATACCAAACCTGAGACCCGTCCTATAACATGAGATGTGATATCCAAATCCTTCCCCTTCCAAACCTGAGACCCTTCCTTTAGCATGAGATGTGATATCCAGCTCCTTCTCATTCCAATCCTGAGACCCTTCCGATAGCATGAGATGTGATATCTCAATGCTTCTAATATCAAAACTGAGACCCTCCCTATAGCATGAGATGTGATATCTAAGTCCTTCCCATTCCAATCCTGAGACCCTTCGGATAGCAGAGATGTGATATCTCAATGCTTATACCAAACCTGAGACCCTTCCTATGGCATGAGATGTGATATCCAACTCCTTCCCATTCCAATCCTGAGACCCCTCCTATAGCATGAGATGGGATATCTCAATGCTTCTACCAAACCTGACACCCTTCCTTTAGCATGAGATGTGATATCCAACTCCTTCCCATTCCAATCCTGAGACCCTTAATATAGCATGAGATGTGATATCTCAATGCTTCTAATACCAAACCTGAGATCCTTCCTATAACATGAGATGTGATATCCAAATCCTTCCCCTTCCAAACCTGAGACCCTCCCTTTAGCATGAGATGTGATATCCAACTCCTTCCCATTCCAATCCTGAGACCCTTCTGATAGCATGAGATGTGATGTCTCAATGCTTCTAATACCAAACCTGAGATCCTTCCGATAGCATGAGATGTGATATCTCAATGCTTCTAATACCAAACCTGAGATCCTTCCTATAACATGAGATGTGATATCCAAATCCTTCCCCTTCCAAACCTGAGACCCTCCCTTTAGTGTGAGATGTGATATCCAACTCCTTGCCATTCCAATCCTGAGACCCTTCTGATAGCATGAGATGTGATGTCTCAATGCCTCTAATACCAAACCTGAGATCCTACCTCTAACATGAAATGTGATATCCAACTCCTTCCCCTTCCAAACCTGAGAGCCGTCCTATAGCATGAGATGTGATATCCAACTCCTTCCCATTCCAATCCTGAGACTCTTCCTATAGCATGAGATGTGATATCTCAATGCTTCTACCAAACCTGAGACCCTTCCTATAGCATGAGATGTGATATCCGACTCCTTCCCATTCCAATCCTCAGACACTTCCTATACCATGAGATGTGATATCTCAATGCTTCTAATACCAAACCTGAGACCCTTCCTATGGCATGATATTTGATATCAAACTCCTTCCCAATCCAATCCTGAGACCCTTCCTATAGCATGAGATATGATATCCAACTCCTTCCCATTCCAATCCTGAAACCCTTCCTATACCATGAGATGTGATATCTTAATGCTTCTAATACCAAACGTGAGACCCGTCCTATAACATGAGATGTGATATCCAAATCCTTCCCCTTCCAATCCTGAGACCCTTCCTTTAGCATGAGATGTGATATCCAGCTCCTTCTCATTCCAATCCTGAGACCCTTCCGATAGCATGAGATGTGATATCTCAATGCTTCTAATATCAAAACTGAGACCCTCCCTATAGCATGAGATGTGATATCTAAGTCCTTCCCATTCCAATCCTGAGACCCTTCGGATAGCAGAGATGTGATATCTCAATGCTTATACCAAACCTGAGACCCTTCCTATGGCATGAGATGTGATATCCAACTCCTTCCCATTCCAATCCTGAGACCCTTCCTATAGCATGAGATGTGATATCTCAATGCTTCTACCAATCCTGAGACCCTTACTATAGCATGAGATGTGATATCTCAATGCTTCTAATACCAAACCTGAGATCCTTCCTATAACATGAGATGTGATATCCAAATCCTTCCCCTTCCAAACCTGAGACCCTCCCTTTAGCATGAGATGTGATATCCAACTCCTCCCCATTCCACACCTGAGACCCTTCTGATAGCATGAGATGTGATATCTCAATGCTTCTAATACCAAACCTGAGATCCTTCCGATAGCATGAGATGTGATATCTCAATGCTTCTAATACCAAACCTGAGATACTTCCTATAACATGAGATGTAATATCCAAATCCTTCCCCTTCCAAACCAGAGACCCTCCCTTTAGCGTGAGATGTGATATCCAACTCCTTCCCATTCCAATCCTTAGACCCTTCTGATAGCATGAGATGTGATGTCTCAATGCCTCTAATACCAAACCTGAGATCCTACATCTAACATGAAATGTGATATCCAACTCCTTCCCCTTCCAAACCTGAGAGCCTTCCTATAACATGAGATGTGATATTGAAGTCCTTCCCATTCCAATCCTAAGACCCTTCAGATAGCATGAGATGTGATATCCCAATGCTTCTACCAAACCTGAGACCCATACTATGGCATGAGATGTGATATCAAACTCCTTCCCATTCCAATCCCGAGACCCTTCCTATAGCTTGAGATGTGATATCCAACTCCTTCCCATTCCAATTCTGAGACCCTTCCTATACCAGGAGACTTGCTATCTCAATGCTTCTAATACCAAACCTGACACCCGTCCTATAACATGAGTTGTGATATACAAATCCTTCCCCTTCCAAACCTAAGACCCTTCCTTTATCATGAGATGTGATATCCAACTCCTTCCCATTCCAATCCTGAGACCCTTCCCATATCATGAGATTTGTTATCTCAATGCTTCTAATATCAAACTTGAGACCCTCCCTATAGCATGAGATGTGATATCCAAGTCCTTCCCATTCCAATCCTGAGACCCTTCCTATAGCATGAGATGTGATATCTCAATGCTTCTAATACCAAACCTGAAACCCTTCCTTTAACATGAGACGTGATATCCAACTCCTTCCCATTCCAATCCTGAGACTCTTCCTATAGCATGAGATGTGATATCTCAATGCTTCTACCAAACCTGAGACCCTTCCTATAGCATGAGATGTGATATCCAACTCCTTCCCATTCCAATCCTCAGACACTTCCTATAGCATGAGATGTGATATCTCAATGCTTCTAATACCAAACCTGGGACCCTTCCTATGGCATGAGATTTGATATCAAACTCCTTCCCATTCCGATCCTGAGACCCTTCCTACAGCATGAGATATGATATCCAACTTCTTCCCATTCCAATCCTGAAACCCTTCCTATACCATAAGATGTGATATCTTAATGCTTCTAATACCAAACCTGAGACCCGTCCTATAACATGACATGTGATATCCAAATCCTTCCCCTTCCAAACCTGAGACCCTTCCTTTAGCATGAGATGTGATATCCAGCTCCTTCCCATTCCAATCCTGAGACCCTTCCGATAGCAGAGATGCGATATCTCAATGCTTATACCAAACCTGAGACCCTTCCTATGGCATGAGATGTGATATCCAACTCCTTCCCATTTCAATCCTGAGACCCTTCCTATAGCATGAGATGTGATATCTCAATGCTTATACCAAACCTGAGAACCTTCCTATAACATGAGATGTGATACCCAACACCTTCCCATTCCAACCTGAGACCCTTCCTATAGCATGAGATGGGATATCCAACTACTTCCAAATCCAATCCTGATACCCTTCCGTTAGCATGAGATGTATCTCAATGCTTCTAATACCAAACCTGAGATCCTTCCTATAACATGAGATGTGATATCCAAATCCTTCCCCTTCCAAACCTGAGACCCTCCCTTTAGCATGAGATGTGATATCCAACTCCTTCCCATTCCAATCCTGAGACCCTTCTGATAGCATGAGATGTGATATTTCAATGCCTCTAATACCAAACCTGAGATCCTACCTCTAACATGAAATGTGATATCCTACTCCTTCCCTTTCCAAACGTGAGACCCTCCCTATAGCATGAGATGTGATATCCAACTCCTTTACATTCCAATCCTGAGACCCTTCCTATAGCATGAGATGTGATATCTCAATGCTTATACCAAACCTGAGAACCTTCCTATAGCATGAGATGTGATATCCAACTCCTTCCCATTCCAATCCTGAGACCCTTCCTATAACATGAGATGTGATATCCAACTCCTTCCCATTCCAATCCTGAGACCCTTCTGAGAGCATGAGATGTGATATCTCAATGCTTCTAATACCAAACCTGAGATCCTTCCGATAACATGAGATGTGATATCTCAATTCCTCTAATACCAAACCTGAGATCCTTCCTATAACACGAGATGTGATATCCAAATCCTTCCCCTTCGAAACCTGAGACCCTCCCTTTGGCATGAGATGTGATATCCAACTCCTTCCCATTCCAATCCTGAGACCCTTCTGATAGCATGAGATGTGATATCTCAATGCCTCTAACAAACCTGAGATCCTACCTCTAACATGAAATGTGATATCCAACTCCTTCCCCTTCCAAACCTGAGAGCCTTCCTATAGCATGAGACGTGATATCGAAGTATTTCCCATTCCAATCCTGAGACCCTTCCTATAACATGAGATGTGATATCCAACTCCTTCCCATTCCAAAATGAGACCCTTCCTATAGCATGAGATGGGATATCCAACTACTTCCAAATCCAATTCTGATACCCTTTCGATAGCATGAGATGTGATATCTCAATGCCTCTAATACCAAACCTGAGATCCTTCCGATAGCATGAGATGCGATATCTCAATGCTTCTAATACCAAACCTGATTTCCTTCCTATAACATGAGATGTGATATCAAAATCCTTCCCCTTCCAAACCTGAGACCCTCCCTTTAGCATGAGATGTGATATCCAAATCCTTTCCATTCCAATCCTGAGACCCTTCTGATAGCATGAGATGTGATATCTCAATGCCTCTAATACCAAACCTGAGATCCTACCTCTAACATGAAATGTGATATCCTACTCCCTCCCTTTCCAAACGTGAGACCCTCCCTATAGCATGAGATGTGATATCCAACTACTTCCCATTCCAATCCTGAGACCCTTCCCATAGCATGAGATGTGATATCTCAATGCTTATACCAAACCTGAGACCCTTCCTATAGCATGAGATGTGATATCCAACTCCTTCCCATTCCAATCCTGAGACCCTTCCTATAACATGAGATGTGATGTCTCAATGCTTCTAATACCAGACCTGAGATCCTTCCTATGGCATGAGATGTGATATCCAACTCCTTCCCATTCCAATCCTGAGAGCCTTCCTATAGCATGAGATGTGATATCCAACTCCTTCCCATTCCAATCCTGAGAGCCTTCCTATAGCATGAGATGTGATATCTCAAAGCTTCTAATACCAAACCTGAGATCCTTCCTATAACATGAGATGTGATATCCAAATCCTTCCCCTTCTAAACCTGAGACCCTCCCTTTAGCATGAGATGTGATATCTCAATGCTTCTAATACCAAACCTGATTTCCTTCCTATAACATGAGATGTGATATCAAAATCCTTCCCCTTCCAATCCTGAGACCCTCCCTTTAGCATGAGATGTGATATCCAACTCCTTCCCATTCCAATCCTGAGACCCTTCTGATAGCATGAGATGTGATATCTCAATGCCTCTAATACCAAACCTGAGATCCTTCCTATAACATGAGATGTGATATCCAAATCCTTCCCCTTCCAAACCTGAGATCCTTCCGATAGCATGAGATGCGATATCTCAATGCTTCTCATACCAAACCTGATTTCCTTCCTATAACATGAGATGTGATATCAAAATCCTTCCCCTTCCAATCCTGAGACCCTCCCTTTAGCATGAGATGTGATATCCAACTCCTTCCCATTCCAATCCTGAGACCCTTCTGATAGCATGAGATGTGATATCTCAATGCCTCTAATACCAAACCTGAGATCCTTCCTATAACATGAGATGTGATATCCAAATCCTTCCCCTTCCAAACCTGAGATCCTTCCGATAGCATGAGATGCGATATCTCAATGCTTCTCATACCAAACCTGATTTCCTTCCTATAACATGAGATGTGATTTCAAAATCCTTCCCATTCCAATCCTGAGACCCTCCCTTTAGCATGAGATGTGATATCCAACTCCTTCCCATTCCAATCCTGAGACCCTTCTGATAGCATGAGATGTGATATCTCAATGCCTCTAATACCAAACCTGAGATCCTACCTCTAACATGAAATGTGATATCCTACTCCTTCCCTTTCCAAACGTGAGACCCTCCCTATAGCATGAGATGTGATATCCAAATACTTCCCATTCCAATCCTGAGACCCTTCCTATAGCATGAGATGTGATATCTCAATGCTTATACCAAACCTGAGACCCTTCCTATAGCATGAGATGTGATATCCAACTCCTTCCCATTCCAATCCTGAGACCCTTCCTATAACATGAGATGTGATGTCTCAATGCTTCTAATACCAAACCTGAGATCCTTCCTATGGCATGAGATGTGATATCCAACTCCTTCCCATTCCAACCTGAGACCCTTCCTATAGCATGAGATGGGATATCCAACTCCTTCCCATTCCAATCCTGAGACCCTTCTGATAGCATGAGATGTGATATCTCAATGCTTCTAATACCAAACCTGAGATCCTTCCGATAACATGAGATGTGATATCTCAATTCTTCTAATACCAAACCTGAGATCCTTCCTATAACTCGAGATGTGATATCCAAATACTTCCCCTTCCAAACCTGAGACCCTCCCTTTGGCATGAGATGTGATATCCAACTCCTTCCCATTCCAATCCTTAGAGCCTTCTGATAGCATGAGATGTGATATCTCAATGCCTCTAATACCAAACCTGAGATCCTACCTCTAACATGAAATGTGATATCCAACTCCTTCCCCTTCCAAACCTGAGAGCCTTCCTATAACATGAGATGTGATATCGAAGTCCTTCCCATTCCAATCCTGAGACCCTTCCTATAACATGAGATGTGATACCCAACACCTTCCCATTCCAACCTGAGACCCTTCCTATAGCATGAGATGGGATATCCAACTACTTCCAAATCCAATCCTGATACCCTTCCGATAGCATGAGATGTGATATCTCAATGCTTCTAATACCAAACCTGAAATCCTTCCTATAACATGAGATGTGATATCCAAATCCTTCCCCTTCCAAACCTGAGACCCTCCCTTTAGCATGAGATGTGATATCCAACTCCTTCCCATTCCAATCCTGAGACCCTTCTGATAGCATGAGATGTGATATCTCAATGCCTCTAATACCAAACCTGAGATCCTACCTCTAACATGAAATGTGATATCCTACTCCTTCCCTTTCCAAACGTGAGACCCTCCCTATAGCATGAGATGTGATATCCAACTCCTTCCCATTCCAATCCTGAGACCCTTCCTATAGCATGAGATGTGATATCTCAATGCTTATACCAAACCTGAGACCCTTCCTATAGCATGAGATGTGATATCCAACTCCTTCCCATTCCAATCCTGAGACCCTTCCTATAACATGAGATGTGATGTCTCAATGCTTCTAATACCAAACCTGAGATCCTTCCTATGGCATGTGATTTCATATAAAACTCCTTCCCATTCCAATCCTGAGACCCTTCCTATAGCATGAGATGTGATATCCAACTCCTTCCCATTCCAATCCTGAGACCCTTCTGAGAGCATGAGATGTGATATCTCAATGCTTCTAATACCAAACCTGAGATCCTTCCTATAGCATGAGATGTGATATCCAACTCCTTCCCATTCCAATCCTGAGACCCTTCTGAGAGCATGAGATGTGATATCTCAATGCTTCTAATACCAAACCTGAGATCCTTCTGATAGCATGAGATGTGATATCTCAATTCTTCTAATACCAAACCTGAGATCCTTCCTATAACACGAGATGTGATATCCAAATCCTTCCCCTTCCAAACCTGAGACCCTCCCTTTGGCATGAGATGTGATATCCAACTCCTTCCCATTCCAACCCTGAGACCCTTCTGATAGCATGAGATGTGATATCTCAATGCCTCTAACAAACCTGAGATCCTACCTCTAACATGAAATGTGATATCCAACTCCTTCCCATTCCAATCCTGAGACCCTTCCTATAGCATGAGACGTGATATCTCAATGCTTCTAATACCAAACCTGAGACCCTTCCTATAGCATGATATGGGATATCCAACTCCTTCCCAATCCAATCCTGAGACCCTTCTGATAGCATGAGATGTGATATCTCAATGCTTCTACCAAACCTGAGACCCTTCCTATGGCATGAGATGTGATATCAAACTCCTTCCCATTCGAATCCTGAGTCCCTTCATATAGCATGAGATGTGATATCCAACTCCTTCCCATTCCAATCTGAGACCCTTCCTTTAGCATGAGATGTGACATCTCAATGCTTCTAATACCAAACCTGAGACCCTTCCTATGGCCTGAGATGGGATATCCAACTCCTTCCCATTCCAATCCTGAGACACTTCCGATAGCAGAGATGTGATATCTCAATGCTTATACCAAACCTGAGACCCTTCCTATAACATGAGATGTGATATCCAACTCCTTCCCGTTCCAAACCTGAGACCCTTCCTATAGCATGTGTGGTATCCAACTCCTTCCCATTCCAAACATGAGACCCTTCCTATAGCAAGAATGTAATATCCAACTCCTTCCCATTCCAATCCTGAGACCATGCCTATAGCATGAGATGTGATATCTCAATGCTTCCAATACCAAACCTCTGATCCTTGCTATGACATGAGATGTGATATCCAATTCCTTCCCATTCCAAACCTGAAACCCTTCCTACAGCATGCGATGTGATATCTCAATGCTTCTAATACCAAACCTGAGACCCGTCCTATAACATGAGATGGGATATCAAACTCCTTCCCGTTCCGAACCTGAGACCCTTCCTATAGAATGAGATGTGATATCCAACTCCTTCCCATCCCAATCCTGAGACACTTCCGATAGCAGAGATGTTATATCTCAATGCTTATACCAAACCTGAGACCCTTCCTATGGCATGAGATGTGATATCCAACTCCTTCCCATTCCAATCCTGAGTCCCTTCCTATAGCATGAGATGCGATATCTCAATGCTTCTAATGCAAACCTGGACCCTTCCTATAGCATGAGATGTGATATCAAACTCCGTCCCATTCCAATCCTGCGTCCCTTCCTATAGCATGAGATTTGATATCTCAATGTTTCTACTACCAAACCTGAGACCCTTCCTATAACATGAGACGTGATATCCAACTCCTTCCCATTCCAATCCTGAGACTCTTCCTATAGCATGAGATGTGATATCTCAATGCTTCTACCAAACCTGAGACCCTTCCTATAGCATGAGATGTGATATCCGACTCCTTCCCATTCCAATCCTCAGACACTTCCTATAGCATGAGATGTGATATCTCAATGCTTCTAATACCAAACCTGAGACCCTTCCTATGGCATGAGATTTGATATCAAACTCCTTCCCAATCCAATCCTGAGACCCTTCCTATAGCATGAGATATGATATCCAACTCGTTCCCATTCCAATCCTGAAACCCTTCCTACACCATGAGATGTGATATCTTAATGCTTCTAATACCAAACCTGAGACCCATCCTATAACATGAGATGTGATATCCAAATCCTTCCCCTTCCAAACCTGAGACCCTTCCTTTAGCATGAGATGTGATATCCAACTCCTTCCCATTCCAATCCTGAGACTCTTCCTATAGCATGAGATGTGATATCTCAATGCTTCTACCAAACCTGAGACCCTTCCTATAGCATGAGATGTGATATCCGACTCCTTCCCATTCCAATCCTCAGACACTTCCTATAGCATGAGATGTGATATCTCAATGCTTCTAATACCAAACCTGAGACCCTTCCTATGGCATGAGATTTGATATCAAACTCCTTCCCAATCCAATCCTGAAACCCTTCCTATACCATGAGATGTGATATCTTAATGCTTCTAATACCAAACGTGTGACCCGTCCTATAACATGAGATGTGATATCCAAATCCTTCCCCTTCCAAACCTGAGACCCTTCCTTTAGCATGAGATGTGATATCCAGCTCCTTCTCATTCCAATCCTGAGACCCTTCCGATAGCATGAGATGTGATATCTCAATGCTTCTAATATCAAAACTGAGACCCTCCCTATAGCATGAGATGTGATATCTAAGTCATTCCCATTCCAATCCTGAGACCCTTCGGATAGCAGAGATGTGATATCTCAATGCTTATACCAAACCTGAGACCCTTCCTATGGCATGAGATGTGATATCCAACTCCTTCCCATTCCAATCCTGAGACCCCTCCTATAGCATGAGATGGGATATCTCAATGCTTCTACCAAACCTGACACCCTTCCTTTAGCATGAGATGTGATATCCAACTCCTTCCCATTCCAATCCTGAGACCCTTACTATAGCATGAGATGTGATATCTCAATGCTTCTAATACCAAACCTGAGATCCTTCCTATAACATGAGATGTGATATCCAAATCCTTCCCCTTCCAAACCTGAGATCCTCCCTTTAGCATGAGATGTGATATCCAACTCCTTCCCATTCCAATCCTGAGACCCTTCTGATAGCATGAGATGTGATGTCTCAATGCTTCTAATACCAAACCTGAGATCCTTCCGATAGCATGAGATGTGATATCTCAATGCTTCTAATACCAAACCTGAGATCCTTCCTATAACATGAGATGTGATATCCAAATCCTTCCCCTTCCAAACCTGAGACCCTCCCTTTAGCGTGAGATGTGATATCCAACTCCTTCCCATTCCAATCCTGAGACCCTTCTGATAGCATGAGATGTGATGTCTCAATGCCTCTAATACCAAACCTGAGATCCTACCTCTAACATGAAATGTGATATCCAACTCCTTCCCCTTCCAAACCTGAGAGCCGTCCTATAGCATGAGATGTGATATCCAACTCCTTCCCATTCCAATCCTGAGACTCTTCCTATAGCATGAGATGTGATATCTCAATGCTAATACCAAACCTGAGACCCTTCCTATGGCATGAGATTTGATATCAAACTCCTTCCCAATCCAATCCTGAGACCCTTCCTATAGCATGAGATATGATTTCCAACTCCTTCCCATTCCAATCCTGAAACCCTTCCTATACCATGAGATGTGATATCTTAATGCTTCTAATACCAAACGTGTGACCCGTCCTATAACATGAGATGTGATATCCAAATCCTTCCCCTTCCAAACCTGAGACCCTTCCTTTAGCATGAGATGCGATATACAGCTCCTTCTCATTCCAATCCTGAGACCCTTCCGATAGCATGAGATGTGATATCTCAATGCTTCTAATATCAAAACTGAGACCCTCCCTATAGCATGAGATGTGATATCTAAGTCCTTCCCATTCGAATCCTGAGACACTTCGGATAGCAGAGATGTGATATCTCAATGCTTATACCAAACCTGAGACCCTTCCTATGGCATGAGATGTGATATCCAACTCCTTCCCATTCCAATCCTGAGACCCTTCCTATAGCATGAGATGTGATATCTCAATGCTTCTACCAAACCTGAGACCCTTCCTTTAGCATGAGATGTGATATCTCAATGCTTCTACCAAACCTGAGACCCTTCCTTTAGCATGAGATGTGATATCCAACTCCTTCCCATTCCAATCCTGAGACCCTTACTATAGCATGAGATGTGATATCTCAATGCTTCCAATACCAAACCTGAGATCCTTCCTATAACATGAGATGTGATATCCAAATCCTTCGCCTTCCAAACCTGAGACCCTCCCTTTAGCATGAGATGTGATATCCAACTCCTTCCCATTCCAATCCTGAGACCCTTCTGATAGCATGAGATGTGATATCTCAATGCTTCTAATACCAAACCTGAGATCCTTCCGATAGCATGAGATGTGATATCTCAATGTTTCTAATACCAAACCTGAGATCCTTCCTATAACATGAGATGTAATATCCAAATCCTTCCCCTTCCAAACCAGAGACCCTCCCTTTAGCGTGAGATGTGATATCCAACTCCTTCCCATTCCAATCCTTAGACCCTTCTGATAGCATGAGATGTGATGTCTCAATGCCTCTAATACCAAACCTGAGATCCTACATCTAACATGAAATGTGATATCCATCTCCTTCCCCTTCCAAACCTGAGAGCCTTCCTATAACATAAAATGTGATATCGAAGTCCTTCCCATTCCTATCCTGAGACCCTTCCTATAACATGAGATTTGATATCCAACTCCTTCCCATTCCAACCTGAGACCCTTCCTATAGCATGAGATGGGATATCCAACTCCTTCCCATTCCAATCCTGAGACCCCTCCTATAGCATGAGATGGGATATCTCAATGCTTCTACCAAACCTGACACCCTTCCTTTAGCATGAGATGTGATATCCAACTCCTTCCCATTCCAATCCTGAGACCCTTACTATAGCATGAGATGTGATATCTCAATGCTTCTAATACCAAACCTGAGATCCTTCCTATAACATGAGATGTGATATCCAAATCCTTCCCCTTCCAAACCTGAGATCCTCCCTTTAGCATGAGATGTGATATCCAACTCCTTCCCATTCCAATCCTGAGACCCTTCTGATAGCATGAGATGTGATGTCTCAATGCTTCTAATACCAAACCTGAGATCCTTCCGATAGCATGAGATGTGATATCTCAATGCTTCTAATACCAAACCTGAGATCCTTCCTATAACATGAGATGTGATATCCAAATCCTTCCCCTTCCAAACCTGAGACCCTCCCTTTAGCGTGAGATGTGATATCCAACTCCTTCCCATTCCAATCCTGAGACCCTTCTGATAGCATGAGATGTGATGTCTCAATGCCTCTAATACCAAACCTGAGATCCTACCTCTAACATGAAATGTGATATCCAACTCCTTCCCCTTCCAAACCTGAGAGCCGTCCTATAGCATGAGATGTGATATCCAACTCCTTCCCATTCCAATCCTGAGACTCTTCCTATAGCATGAGATGTGATATCTCAATGCTAATACCAAACCTGAGACCCTTCCTATGGCATGAGATTTGATATCAAACTCCTTCCCAATCCAATCCTGAGACCCTTCCTATAGCATGAGATATGATTTCCAACTCCTTCCCATTCCAATCCTGAAACCCTTCCTATACCATGAGATGTGATATCTTAATGCTTCTAATACCAAACGTGTGACCCGTCCTATAACATGAGATGTGATATCCAAATCCTTCCCCTTCCAAACCTGAGACCCTTCCTTTAGCATGAGATGCGATATACAGCTCCTTCTCATTCCAATCCTGAGACCCTTCCGATAGCATGAGATGTGATATCTCAATGCTTCTAATATCAAAACTGAGACCCTCCCTATAGCATGAGATGTGATATCTAAGTCCTTCCCATTCGAATCCTGAGACACTTCGGATAGCAGAGATGTGATATCTCAATGCTTATACCAAACCTGAGACCCTTCCTATGGCATGAGATGTGATATCCAACTCCTTCCCATTCCAATCCTGAGACCCTTCCTATAGCATGAGATGTGATATCTCAATGCTTCTACCAAACCTGAGACCCTTCCTTTAGCATGAGATGTGATATCCAACTCCTTCCCATTCCAATCCTGAGACCCTTACTATAGCATGAGATGTGATATCTCAATGCTTCCAATACCAAACCTGAGATCCTTCCTATAACATGAGATGTGATATCCAAATCCTTCGCCTTCCAAACCTGAGACCCTCCCTTTAGCATGAGATGTGATATCCAACTCCTTCCCATTCCAATCCTGAGACCCTTCTGATAGCATGAGATGTGATATCTCAATGCTTCTAATACCAAACCTGAGATCCTTCCGATAGCATGAGATGTGATATCTCAATGTTTCTAATACCAAACCTGAGATCCTTCCTATAACATGAGATGTAATATCCAAATCCTTCCCCTTCCAAACCAGAGACCCTCCCTTTAGCGTGAGATGTGATATCCAACTCCTTCCCATTCCAATCCTTAGACCCTTCTGATAGCATGAGATGTGATGTCTCAATGCCTCTAATACCAAACCTGAGATCCTACATCTAACATGAAATGTGATATCCATCTCCTTCCCCTTCCAAACCTGAGAGCCTTCCTATAACATAAAATGTGATATCGAAGTCCTTCCCATTCCTATCCTGAGACCCTTCCTATAACATGAGATTTGATATCCAACTCCTTCCCATTCCAACCTGAGACCCTTCCTATAGCATGAGATGGGATATCCAACTACTTCCAAATCCAATCCTGATACCCTTCCGATAGCATGAGATGTGATATCCCAATGCTTCTACCAAACCTGAGACCCATACTATGGCATGAGATGTGATATCAAACTCCTTCCCATTCCCATCCCGAGACCCTTCCTATAGCTTGAGATGTGATATCCAAATCCTTCCTATTGCAATTCTGAGAACCTTCCTATACCAGGAGACTTGCTATCTCAATGCTTCTAATACCAAACCTGAAACCCTTCCTTTAACATGAGACGTGATATCCAACTCCTTCCCATTCCAATCCTGAAACTCTTCCTATAGCATGAGATGTGATATCTCAATGCTCCTACCAAACCTGAGACCCTTCCTATAGCATGAGATGTGATATCCAACTCCTTCCCATTCCAATCCTCAGACACTTCCTTTAGCATGAGATGTGATATCTCAATGCTTCTAATACCAATCCTGAGACCCTTCCTATGGCATGAGATTTGATATCAAACTCCTTCCCATTCCAATCCTGAGACCCTTCCTATAGCATGAGATATGATATCCAACTCCTTCCCATTCCAATCCTGAAACCCTTCCTATACCATAAGATGTGATATCTTAATGCTTCTAATACCAAACCTGAGACCCGTCCTATAACATGAGATGTGATATCCAAATCCTTCCCCTTCCAAACCTGAGACCCTTCCTTTAGCATGAGATGTGATATCCAGCTCCTTCCCATTCCAATCCTGAGACCCTTCCGATAGAAGAGATGCGATATCTCAATGCTTATACCAAACCTGAGACCCTTCCTATGGCATGAGATGTGATATCCAACTCCTTCCCATTTCAATCCCGAGACCCTTCCTATAGCATGAGATGTGATATCTCAATGCTTCTAATACCAAACCTGAGACCCTTCCTATAGCATGAGACGGGAAATGTGATATCCAACTCCTTCCCCTTCCAAACCCGAGAGCCTTCCTATAGCATGAGATGGGATATCCAACTACTTCCAAATCCAATCCTGATACCCTTCCGTTAGCATGAGATGTATCTCAATGCTTCTAATACCAAACCTGTGATCCCTCCTATAACATGAGATGTGATATCCAAATCCTTCCCCTTCCAAACCTGAGACCCTCCCTTTAGCATGAGATATGATATCAACTCCTTCCCATTCCAATCCTGAGACCCTTCTGATAGCATGAGATGTGATATCTCAATGCCTCTAATACCAAACCTGAGATCCTACCTCTAACATGAAATGTGATATCCTACTCCTTCCCTTTCCAAACGTGTGACCCTCCCTATAGCATGAGATGTGATATCCAACTCCTTCCCATTCCAATCCTGAGACCCTTCCTATAGCATGAGATGTGATATCTCAATGCTTATACCAAACCTGAGAACCTTCCTATAGCATGAGATGTGATATCCAACTCCTTCCCATTCCAATCCTGAGACCCTTCCTATAATATGAGATGTGATATCCAACTCCTTCCCATTCCAATCCTGAGACCCTTCTGAGAGCATGAGATGTGATATCTCAATGCTTCTAATACCAAACCTGAGATCCTTCCGATAGCATGAGATGTGATATCTCAATTCTTCTAATACCAAACCTGAGATCCTTCCTATAACACGAGATGTGATATCCAAATCCTTCCCCTTCCAAACCTGAGACCCTCCCTTTGGCATGAGATGTGATATCCAACTCCTTCCCATTCCAATCCTGAGACCCTTCTGATAGCATGAGATGTGATATCTCAATGCCTCTAACAAACCTGAGATCCTACCTCTAACATGAAATGTGATATCCAACTCCTTCCCCTTCCAAACCTGAGAGGCTTCATATAGCATGAGATGTGATATCGAAGTATTTCCCATTCCAATCCTGAGACCCTTCCTATAACATGAGATGTGATATCCAACTCCTTCCCATTCCAACCTGAGACCCTTCCTATAGCATGAGATGGGATGTCCAACTACTTCCAAATCCAATCCTGATACCCTTTCGATAGCATGAGATGTGATATCTCAATGCCTCTAATACCAAACCTGAGATCCTTCCGATAGCATGAGATGCGATATCTCAATGCTTGTAATACCAAACCTGATTT
Source organism: Ambystoma mexicanum (assembly GCF_040938575.1). Classification (NCBI taxonomy): domain Eukaryota; kingdom Metazoa; phylum Chordata; class Amphibia; order Caudata; family Ambystomatidae; genus Ambystoma; species Ambystoma mexicanum. Next base: position 679,942 of record NW_027182493.1, on the reverse strand, counting down.
CCTTCCTATAACATGAGATGTGATATCAAAATCCTTCCCCTTCCAAACCTGAGACCCTCCCTTTAGCATGAGATGTGATATCCAACTCCTTCCCATTCCAATCCTGAGACCCTTCTGATAGCATGAGATGTGATATCTCAATGCCTCTAATACCAAACCTGAGATCCTACCTCTAACATGAAATGTGATATCCTACTCCCTCCCTTTCCAAACGTGAGACCCTCCCTATAGCATGAGATGTGATATCCAACTACTTCCCATTCCAATCCTGAGACCCTTCCTATAGCATGAGATGTGATATCTCAATGCTTATACCAAACCTGAGACCCTTCCTATAGCATGAGATGTGATATCCAACTCCTTCCCATTCCAATCCTGAGACCCTTCCTATAGCATGAGATGTGATGTCTCAATGCTTCTAATAGCAGACCTGAGATCCTTCCTATGGCATGAGATGTGATATCCAACTCCTTCCCATTCCAATCCTGAGAGCCTTCCTATAGCATGAGATGTGATATCCAACTCCTTCCCATTCCAATCCTGAGAGCCTTCCTATAGCATGAGATGTGATATCTCAAAGCTTCTAATACCAAACCTGAGATTCTTCCTATAACATGAGATGTGATATCCAAATCCTTCCCCTTCCAAACCTGAGACCCTCCCTTTAGCATGAGATGTGATATCTCAATGCTTCTAATACCAAACCTGATTTCCTTCCTATAACATGAGATGTGATATCAAAATCCTTCCCCTTCCAAACCTGAGACCCTCCCTTTAGCATGAGATGTGATATCCAACTCCTTCCCATTCCAATCCTGAGACCCTTCTGATAGCATGAGATGTGATATCGCAATGCTTCTAATACCAAACCTGAGATCCTTCCGATAACATGAGATGTGATATCTCAATTCTTCTAATACCAATCCTGAGATCCTTCCTATAACACGAGATGTGATATCCAAATGCTTCCCCTTTCAAACCTGAGACTCTCCCTTTGGCATGAGATGTGATATCCAACTCCTTCCCATTCCAATCCTTAGAGCCTTCTGATAGCATGAGATGTGATATCTCAATGCCTCTAATACCAAACCTGAGATCCCACCTCTAACATGAAATGTGATATCCAACTCCTTCCCCTTCCAAACCTGAGAGCCTTCCTATAACATGAGATGTGATATCGAAGTCCTTCCCATTCCAATCCTGAGACTGTTAAGACGGATTTCTGAACTCTGTCCTGGTGGCGCAGAAGTTCAGAAGGCCAACCTAATTACTTGGAACAGGGTAACCTCTGGACGAGCCAGACCAATCAAGGTAGCGATCACGGCGGTCAAGAATAGGTCTCAAGAGGGGTGAGGGTGACTGAAAGCCCGCAATGAGCACTCAAAGCAAGAGCGCTTACAAACTACTCCAAACAGTTGTTATATCAAAAATAGATACACATTTATTTTAAGGCCTTTAAAACAATGACCGTAGCGAGAAAATCACAATATCACAATACTAAACCAACACATACCATATCAACACAATATATATACAAATACACAGTCACAAGCGTTTAAAGCACGAAATATGTAGTCCACCTGAAAGGAAAGGAAAACAGGCAGTGCGATAACGCTTTAGACTCAGTTCGCCTTCAGAGGCACCTAACTAGATGGAAGTCCGAGCCCTGCGAAGAGTGGAGCCTTGTGCTCAAAGTACCTGCCATGCCGGTGCCAACGGGCAAAAGGGGAAGCTCTTCGGAGGAAGTCAGGCAGTTCGGGTTAGTGCACAGCAGAAGGAGAACAGGCTCCGCAACTCAAGCGCAGCCTCCACAGCGGGCAGAAGCAGAGCGCGAGCACGGCCAAAAGGGTGCTGTTTTTACACAGCAGGGAAAAGCACTGGGATACTGCAGGAGGGCGACCAGATCCTAGCTAAACTACTCACCGGTCCCCGATGCAAGCAGACCCAGGCTTCTCCACGTTAGTTTCAGCAGCTGGCAGGTTCAGAAGAGCAGGGAACGCCTCGTAGTCGTGTAGAGCAAAAAGACGTCCCAATCGACGAAACCAGCACAGTTTGTTGCCGCAGCAGGACAACGGAGCGGCCGTGTGTATGCGAGCCAAATGTACACTCCTCCATTCAGACTTGGGAACGCCAAGTGTACGAAGCGTGGGAGAGTGACAAGGACTCGAAATACAACACAACCTGGCGGCGGTTACAGAGCAGGACTCCCTTGTAAGCTGGTCAGTCAACTGGATGGCCCAGAGACACTTCCGAAGGCTTACTTGGCAAGAGATGATGAAGTCGCCGGGAATAGCTGTTCCTGCTATTCCAAAGGTCGAAGCACCAGTACAGGCCTTCTGGTTCGATCAAAGGAGGAAAGGGTTTCACAGCACGACAGCAGTGCAAAGGAGGATTCCTTCAGCGGGTCACCAGCGATTCCTCGGTCCAGCCTCTTGGTTGCAGGATACTTGGCTCCTGTATTCCTTCGTTCGTGAGAACTCAGGAGATCGACATGGTAGTGGTGTTTCCAGCCCCCTCTTATCCACGGTTCCCTTCACGCCAAAATGGAGGGGAGCCAATGGGAGATCCGCTCATCAACACACATACCATACGTGGACCAATCACGGACCACGGTGGTCCCAGGCATTCACACCACCCTAGACTCTCTGGCACCCAGGATGTGTATTGGGACCAGACATCCCAGCCCACACCCTGGAGGCACACAAACGACATGTAGAAGCCCGCGAAAGCAACCACGTTTCGCTGGAAAGTACATGCCCAAATAAGGAAGGCCCCGGGTCGCTCGACCTGGGGAAGGTGAAGGGAGCAAGACGGTCAGTGGACAAGACAAAGGAGCCTCGTGGTCTGGCCATTTTGGGAGCCAGGCCACCATTTTGGGTTCAGTACGAAAAACGTGCTCAGAACGCCAAAAGGAGCTCAAAATAAACAAAACGATCGCTGCCACCATTCGAGTCCCTGAATGACTTGCACCGATCAAATACCATCCTAAAAGAGTATCTAGGGCCTGTAGAAGGCTAGAGACCCAAGAGAGCTGTAACTTAGTTTACAGTGCCCTCTTGTGTCATGTTGCACTAAAGCCGCAACATGATAGAAGAAACTACGGGAAACAGCGTTCCCCGGTACTGACTGTCTTAAGGGCATGTCAGTTTCCCCGTAAGAAAGGAGCGAAAGCCCAGAGGAGTGCGGCAGAAGGCTGCACTTCTCTGGCAAAGTCAAGAACAAGGTGAAAACAACAGCAAAAAGTTTAGGGGTTGCCACATGGAAGGAAAATTACCTACAATTACGAAAACTTTCCTAACACTCGCCCCTCCCAGACTATGGACAGGGGGAACTAATCCACCCCTGGATGAGTCTCTTGTTCAGGTCGGTTAAACATTCTGGACAACCCATCAGCATTGCTATGTTGGACACCTGGCCTATGCTCAATAGTGAAGTCGAAGCCTTGTAGACTTATGGACCACCTAAGCAACTTTGGATTCTCCCCCTTCATGTTCATTAGCCACTTTAACGGCTTATGGTCAGTTTGCACAGTGAAGTGGGTCCCATAGAGGTAGGGCCTCAGCTTCCTTAGGGCCCACACAACAGAGAAACATTCTTTCTCTACCGTGGACCATCTGAGCTCTCTGTCCTTAAGCTGGCGACTAATAAAACCGATAGGGTGTTCCTTACCCTTCTCATCTACTTGTGATAGTACAGCTCCTATCCCAGTGTCAGAGGCGTCCGTCTGCACGATAAAAGGTCTTTGATAATCCGGGGCCCTGAGGACAGGGGCCTGGCACAAGGAGTCTTTTAAGCCATTGAAGGCCTTCTCACACTCGTCGGTCCAAGTTACCTTCTTGGGTTTCTTCGGAGTTGTGAGGGCAGTCAGAGGAGCAGCTATGGTGCCATAGTCTGCCACAAAAGTGCGGTAATACCCCGTGAGTCCTAAAAAGGCTCTCACTTGGGTTTGCGTAGTGGGGGTAGGCCAGGCTTGTACTGCTTGTACCTGACTGAGTAGAGGCTGTCTCCTCCCTCCACCTACTTCATGTCCAAGGTAAACCACTGAGCCTTGTCCATTTTGGTGAGGGGCCACTCGGACACCCTCAAAAGAGCTATCTGAAGGACTGCTTGGGAACAGGTCGGGGAGAGGTTCAGACTCCTCTCCCGCAACGTCTGAAGCCAGTAGCAGTGCTGCGATTTCGACGCTTGGGCCGAAAGCCTTCAGCCTATTCACGTGAAACACTTTTAGAGCCTGTCCAGGCCTTCCAAGGTCCACTGAATAGCTAACCTCACCCAGGGGCTCCACCACTGGGTAAGGGCCTGACCATTTGTCCTGTAAAGCTCGAGGCCTTATGGGATTCATGATCAGGACTTGCTGACTGAGTGTAAAGTTGATGAGGGAAGCTTTCTGGTCGTACCAATGTTTCACCAGCGCTTGCCCTGCCTTCAATTTATCACTAGCCAAGCCCATCAGAAGTACAATCCGTTTTCTGAGCCCTAGCACATAATCAACTACATTGGTAGTAACAGGGGGAGTGGGCATCTCCCATCCCTCCTTGTCGATGGCTAAGGGTCCCCGTACGGGATGACCGAACAGAAGTTCGAAGGGGCTGAAGCCAACACCCTCCTGTGGTACCTCTCGGTAGGCAAACAGTAAGCATGAAACAAGAAGATCCCATTTTCTTCTCTGAGGCTCCTCCAGAGCCCCAATCATGCTCTTTAACGTCCTGTTAAAACGCCCCCCCCCAGACCATTGGTCTGGGGGTGGTATGCAGAAGAGAACCTGTAGGTGACCCTACATTCTATCCACATAGCCTGCCTATACTTCGACATAAAGTTGCTGCCATCATCCGGCACAACTTCTTTAGGGAAGCCAACCCTAGTAAACATGCCGAGTAAAGATTCTGCAACTGGCTTGGCAGTTACAGTTGTAAATGGGACGGCCTCAGGATACCTGGTTTCATGGTCGACCAGCACCAGGATAAACCTATTGCCTGAGGATGTTTGCGGGTCAAGGGGACCAACCATGTCGATCCCTACCCTTTCAAATGGTACCCCCACAACTGGGAGCGGTACCAACGGAGCTTGGATTGTCGCGCCAACCTTACCAGACAACTGGCAGGAGGCACAACTCCTGCAGTGACTTTCTACTTGCTCCCCCATCTTGGGCCAGTAGAAGTGCATGGATAACCTTTGCTTGGTCCTTTTCATACCAAGGTGACCAGCAAGGGGAACTTCATGCGCCAACTGCAGGAGGAAGGGCCTAACAGCAAGGGGAACCACCAACCTCCTATGGTCTCCTTCTGTAGACTCTGTGGGCTCACTTTACAGGAGTCCACCTTCCCAATAAATCCTATGCGTCCCAGGAGGTTCACCCTCAAGCTGGGAGCAGGCCTGTCTCCTTAGGCCTTCCAGAGATGGGCACTCACGTTGGCCTTTACTGAATTCGTCCCTATCAGGACCTCCTTCAACTAACAAGTCTTTTAGTTCAGGATGATCGTTGGGGTCGAATACTTCAGGCATCGCCACCTCCTCGTCAGGCCCGGGCGATTGACCAACTTCCTCCACCGCAGTGGTAGGCGAGCTCGGGGAATATTCTCTTTCCCTCGTCTTGACTTGTCGACTCCTTTCGCCTTGGGTTTCCCCTTCGGCTGTGGCGGCGTATTGGACTTGGCCAATGCTGCCCGTGCTTGAGACCGTGTGTAGGGTCTTTCGGCAGTGTCTCCTACGAGCCCTAAAGCTCTGAGATCATTACCTAACAAGACCTTTCCCGGGACGTTTCTCTGAATGCTCACTGGAATCCTGACTGCTGTACCATTTAAAGTAAGATTTACAGGTATTACGGGAAACATACGGAGGGGGCCGTCAGCCAACTTAGTGGGCATCAGAGTAGCTCTGGCAACTTCCTCTGAGTCTACCAAGGTAGAATCCACTACAGTGCGACTGCACCCACTATCCCTAAGAGCTGGAGTATCCACTCCATTGATCAGCACACTGTCTTTAAAGTAGTGCTTGGTATTATCCGGAATCCTAGCATAAGCCTCTGCGACTTTAGGCTCCCAGGAACCCAGGGACACTAAAACTACCTCAGCCTCTATTCCGCTGGGAAATGAGTCTGAGGAGAAGGATGCTCCTGTAATCTCTTCTTCCTCGTAGGAGGAGAAGGCCAGATTAGCGGAGTGGACCCCCAAAGGTCTAACCTTACACCGGGGATCCCCCTTCACATGGTCAGTTGCTCCACAAGAAAAACAAGCCCCAGTGGGTCTGTTTACGTAGGGAGGCTTATTGTAACCAGAGTTCTGTTTCGGAGGCGAACCTCCACTACCCTGTGAGTTCTCTTGTGTCTTACCCTTGTTTTTCTTTTTGTGGCCCTTATGGGAAGAAGATTTAGCAGATTCCCCACCCTCCATATCTTTGGACTTTTTCCCTTCCTCCTGCTTACCAGGATGAGTTTTGTCCTTATGGGACACTCAATGTGACACCCATAAGTCTGCTGCAATGGCCAGCTTCTTAGGATCTATCTCCTTCGAATCGGCCAAATGCTGCTTAAGCTCCGGGGAAGAAGAAGCAAAAATGTGTTCCAGCATGACAAGATTTATCATGCCTTCGAAGGTAGAAACCTTATAGCCTTCGACCCAGCCAGTTAAGTTTTTCAAAGATTCAGCGACATAAGATACCCAAGTACCACCTTCCTTTTTCTTATACTCTCCAAAACGCTTTAAATATTGGGCCGGAGTCTTCCCAAACTTTAAAATGAGAGTTTGCTTTAACATTGCGAAATCAGCCCGCTCAGCCTTCGACATTTCCATAATGGCACTACAGCCAGAATGGGGCAGTCTACTGAGCAACCACGCAATCTTATCAGCATTGTCAACTTCTTGAACCTCGCATGCATACTCAAACGCATTCAGCCAGTCCATAATGTCATTCCTTTCTTCATACACACTGAGCAGATCTTTTGGAAACCGTGGATGAGAGGAAGCCCCAGACCCATGTCCAGGACCCTTGGACCCATTTGCAACCTGAAGCTTGGCCAGTTCCAACTGGTGATCCCTGTCTTTCTGTTTTTCTGCCTGTTCGATTTTTAGTTTGGCTATGCTGAATTCAAGCTCCTGCTGCCTAAACCACAGCTCTTGCTTCTTGAATTCAAGCATAGCCTCCCCATCAACACTGGCAGAGGAAACATTAGACATCACATCCTCCCTGTCCTCGTGGTCGCGATGGATCAGTGCAGCGGCAGAACCGTCGGTTCTACCAGTGAGAGCAGCCCCACCACCTTCTGCACTGTCCTCAGAAGTAATAGCGTCAAGCTGCGCTTCTTGCCACGCCACGATTCTTTGGATCATTTCCAATTTCGTGCCTTGAGAGGAAACACCTCTCTCCGCACACATCTTCTTCAATGTTTCTGATTTGGAAGCATTTAAAGTTAACAAGGTATTTGTTTCCATACTGTTTGATAGGACTATGGCCTTTTTAAAGTTATACTACAACAATTCACTACGTGTACTGGTTGGAATAACCTGAAATGCCTTAGTTCGAGCGCAACACTGGATACCTTCAGTCGTATCCCACCGCTGTACACCAATTTGTTAAGACGGATTTCTGAACTCTGTCCTGGTGGCGCAGAAGTTCAGAAGGCCAACCTAATTACTTGGAACAGGGTAACCTCTGGACGAGCCAGACCAATCAAGGTAGCGATCGCGGCGGTCAAGACTAGGTCTCAAGAGGGGTGAGGGTGACTGAAAGCCCGCAATGAGCACTCAAAGCAAGAGCGCTTACAAACTACTCCAAACAGTTGTTATATCAAAAATAGATACACATTTATTTTAAGGCCTTTAAAACAATGACCGTAGCGAGAAAATCACAATATCACAATACTAAACCAACACATACCATATCAACACAATATATATACAAATACACAGTCACAAGCGTTTAAAGCACGAAATATGTAGTCCACCTGAAAGGAAAGGAAAACAGGCAGTGCGATAACGCTTTAGACTCAGTTCGCCTTCAGAGGCACCTAACTAGATGGAAGTCCGAGCCCTGCGAAGAGTGGAGCCTTGTGCTCAAAGTACCTGCCACGCCGGTGCCAACGGGCAAAAGGGGAAGCTCTTCGGAGGAAGTCAGGCAGTTCGGGTTAGTGCACAGCAGAAGGAGAACAGGCTCCGCAACTCAAGCGCAGCCTCCACAGCGGGCAGAAGCAGAGCGCGAGTACGGCCAAAAGGGTGCTGTTTTTACACAGCAGGGAAAAGCACTGGGATACTGCAGGAGGGCGACCAGATCCTAGCTAAACTACTCACCGGTCCCCGATGCAAGCAGACCCAGGCTTCTCCACGTTAGTTTCAGCAGCTGGCAGGTTCAGAAGAGCAGGGAACGCCTCGTAGTCGTGTAGAGCAAAAAGACGTCCCAATCGACGAAACCAGCACAGTTTGTTGCCGCAGCAGGACAACGGAGCGGCCGTGTGTATGCGAGCCAAATGTACACTCCTCCCTTCAGACTTGGGAACGCCAAGTGTACGAAGCGTGGGAGAGTGACAAGGACTCGAAATACAACACAACCTGGCGGCGGTTACAGAGCAGGACTCCCTTGTAAGCTGGTCAGTCAACTGGATGGCCCAGAGACACTTCCGAAGGCTTACTTGGCAGGAGATGATGAAGTCGCCGAGAATAGCTGTTCCTGCTATTCCAAAGGTCGAAGCACCAGTACAGGCCTTCTGGTTCGATCAAAGGAGGAAAGGGTTTCACAGGACGACAGCAGTGCAAAGGAGGATTCCTTCAGCGGGTCACCAGCGATTCCTCGGTCCAGCCTCTTGGTTGCAGGATACTTGGCTCCTGTATTCCTTCATTCGTGAGAACTCAGGAGATCGACATGGTAGTGGTGTTTCCAGCCCCCTCTTATCCACGGTTCCCTTCACGCCAAAACGGAGGGGAGCCAATGGGAGATCCGCTCATCAACACACATACCATACGTGGACCAATCACGGACCACGGTGGTCCCAGGCATTCACACCACCCTAGACTCTCTGGCACCCAGGATGTGTATTGGGACCAGACATCCCAGCCCACACCCTGGAGGCACACAAACGACATGTAGAAGCCCGCGAAAGCAACCACGTTTCGCGGGAAAGTACATGCCCAAATAAGGAAGGCCCCGGGTCGCTCGACCTGGGGAAGGTGAAGGGAGCAAGACGGTCAGTGGACAAGACAAAGGAGCCTCGTGGTCTGGCCATTTTGGGAGCCAGGCCACCATTTTGGGTTCAGTGCGAAAAACGTGCTCAGAACGCCAAAAGGAGCTCAAAATAAACAAAACGATCGCTGCCACCATTCGAGTCCCTGAATGACTTGCACCGATCAAATACCATCCTAAAAGAGTATCTAGGGCCTGTAGAAGGCTAGAGACCCAAGAGAGCTGTAACTTAGTTTACAGTGCCCTCTTGTGTCATGTTGCACTAAAGCCGCAACATGATAGAAGAAACTACGGGAAACAGCGTTCCCCGGTACTGACTGTCTTAAGGGCATGTCAGTTTCCCCGTAAGAAAGGAGCGAAAGCCCAGAGGAAGGTGGCAGAAGGCTGCACTTCTCTGGCAAAGTCAAGAACAAGGTGAAAACAACAGCAAAAAGTTTAGGGGTTGCCACATGGAAGGAAAATTACCTACAATTACGAAATCTTTCCTAACAGAGACCCTTCCTATAACATGAGATGTGATACCCAACACCTTCCCATTCCAACCTGAGACCCTTCCTATAGCATGAGATGGGATATCCAACTACTTCCAAATCCAATCCTGATACCCTTCCGATAGCATGAGATGTGATATCTCAATGCTTCTAATACCAAACCTGAGATCCTTCCTATAACATGAGATGTGATATCCAAATCCTTCCCCTTCCAAACCTGAGACCCTCCCTTTAGCATGAGATGTGATATCCAACTCCTTCCCATTCCAATCCTGAGACCCTTCTGATAGCATGAGATGTGATATCTCAATGCCTCTAATACCAAACCTGAGATCCTACCTCTAACATGAAATGTGATATCCTACTCCTTCCCTTTCCAAACGTGAGACCCTCCCTATAGCATGAGATGTGATATCCAACTCCTTCCCATTCCAATCCTGAGACCCTTCCTATAGAATGAGATGTGATATCTCAATGCTTATACCAAACCAGTGTTAGGAAAGATTTCGTAATTGTAGGTAATTTTCCTTCCATGTGGCAACCCCTAAACTTTTTGCTGTTGTTTTTCACCTTGTTCTTGACTTTGCCAGAGAAGTGCAGCCTTCTGCCGCACTCCTCTGGGCTTTCGCTCCTTTCTTACGGGGAAACTGACATGCCCTTAAGACAGTCAGTACCGGGGAACGCTGTTTCCCGTAGTTTCTTTTCTCATGTTGCGGCTTTAGTGCAACATGACACAAGAGGGCACTGTAAGCTAAGTTACAGCTCTCTTGGGTCTCTAGCCTTCTACAGGCCCTAGATACTCATTTAGGATGGTATTTGATCGGTGCAAGTCATTCAGGGACTGGAATGGTGGCAGCGATCGATTTGTGTATTTTGAGCTCCTTTTGGCGTTCTGAGCGCGTTTTTCGCGCTGAACCCAAAATGGTGGCCTGGCTCCCAAAATGGCCAGACCACGAGGCTCCTTTGTCTTGTCCACTGACCGTCTTGCTCCCTTCACCTTCCCCTGGTCGAGCGACCCGGGGCCTTCCTTATTTGGGCATGTACTTTCCCGCGAAACGTGGTTGCTTTCGCGGGCTTCTACATGTCGTTTGTGTGCCTCCAGGGTGTGGGCTGGGATGTCTGGTCCCAATACACATCCTGGGTGCCAGAGAGTCTAGGGTGGTGAGAATGCCTGGGACCACCGTGGTCCGTGATTGGTCCACGTATGGTATGTGTGTTGATGAGCGGATCTCCCATTGGCTCCCCTCCGTTTTGGCGCGAAGGGAACCGTGGATAAGAGGGGGCTGGAAACACCACTACCAGGTCGATCTCCTGAGTTCTCACGAACGAAGGAATACAGGAGCCAAGTATCCTGCAACCAAGAGGCTGGACAGAGGAATCGCTGGTGACCCGCTGAAGGACTCCTCCTTTGCACTGCTGTCGTCCTGTGAAACCCTTTCCTCCTTTGATCGAACCAGAAGGCCTGAACTGGTGCTTCGACCTTTGGAATAGCAGGAACAGCTATTCTCGGCGACTTCATCATCTCCTGCCAGTAAGCCTTCGGAAGCGTCTCTGGGCCATCCAGTTGACTGACCAGCTTACACGGGAGTCCTGCTCTGTAACCGCCGCCAGGTTGTGTTGTATTTCGAGTCCTTGTCACTCTCACACGCTTAGTACACTTGGCGTTCCCAAGTCTGAAGTGAGTAGTGTACATTTGGCTCAGATACACACGGCCGCTCCGTTGCCCTGCTGTGGTGACAAAACTGTGCAGGTTTCTTCGATTGGGACGTCTTTTTTCTCTACACGATGACGAGGCATTCCCGGCTCTTCTGAACCTGCCAGCTGCTGAAACTAACGTGGAGAAGCCTGGGTCTGCTTGCATCGGGGACCGGTGAGTAGTATAGCTAGGATCTGGTCGCCCTCCTGCAGTAGCCCATTGCTTTTCCCCGCTGTGTAAAAACAGCACCCTTTTGTCCGTACTCGCGCTCTGCTTCTGCTCACTGTGGAGGCTGCGCTTGAGTCGCGGAACCTGTTCTTCTTCTGTTGTGCACTAACCCGAGCTGCCTGACTTCCTCCGAAGAGCTTCTCCTTTTGCCCGTTGGCACCAGCGTGTGCAGGTACTTTGAGCACAAGGCTCCACTCTTCGCAGGGCTCGGACTTCCATCTAGTTAGGTGCCTCTGAAGGCGAACTGAGTCTAAAGCATTATCGCACTGCCTGTTTTCCTTCCCTTTCAGGTGGACTACACATTTCGTGCATATAACGCTTGCGACTGTCGTATATGTATATATATTGTGTTGATATGGTATGTGTTGGCTTAATATTGTGATATTGTGATTTTCTCGCTACGGTCGTTGTTTTAAAGGCCTTAAAATAAATGTGTATATATTTTTGATATAACAACTGTTTGGAGTAGTTTGTAAGCGCTCTTGCTTTGTGTGCTCATTGCGGGCTTTCAGTCACCCTCACCCCTCTTGAGACCTAGGCCCTCATTACGACCCTGGCGGAAATCAACCGACCGGACCGCCATAGCGTAAATAGCGTTTCCGCCATTGCACGATGGAGCAAAGTGCGGCTCATTCCGACCCATCGGGCACGAGCACCACGCCATGGCGGAAGTGCAAAGTCCGCGATGGCGGAAATGACCCCAAAACGGCCCACACCGCCGCCGTACGGCGCCCTAGGTGCAATACCGCCACCCATCTCAGCGGACACCGCAGTGAGCGCCAACCGGAAAGTACGGTGACCGTAAATATACGGAAACGGAAGTAAAAGCATGGTCCCGGAACGGGAAACATCCCGCCGTACACCTATAAAACCACAAATTCCACACAACCATTAAAAATACTACCCTGAGACACATCCCAACCCGTCATCCACCCTAGTGAAACCAAGAAAAATGGGAAAAGTAGCGAAGAAAGCGTGCGACCGCAAGCGGCAGGTCCACTTCTCCCGTGAGGAACTCACCGTGCTCACGGAGACCCTCCAGGAGAATGCTGCCGCCGTCTTCTCCACGCAAATGACCAGGACGGCACTTGCAAACAAGAAGGCCATATGGCCCTGGTGGCACAGCGGGTAAGTGCGGTGGGGACCGCACCCCGCAACCCACAGCAATGCAGAAAGCGATGGGACGACCTGCGGATACGCGTCCGTAGCATACTTTCTGCCAACCGCAACATTGCCACAGCTACCGGGGGAGGATCAGAATCACCCATCAAGTTGACCCCCTGGGAAGAAATCTGTGCCTCCACCATTGGAATGGAGAGCATAGAGGGAGTCGGAGGGATGGAGAAAGGAGTGCAGACATCCGAAGATTCAGGTAGGTGTCCCAAATAAAACAATGCCAAAACCACAATGTCCAATCATGTGAAGTACCACGTGCCCACATAGTGCAACAGGAACACATGTCCAGGAGAACGTCCACATACATAGGCCTGATAGCACACTTTAAAACTCACATCAAATACATAAATAATTAAAAATCCTAAAAACACCCTCTACACGTGCAGCAGGCACACCCTAACTGCAGGCTGCCAAACAACTGCACCCTCACTCCACACACAAATGAAACCACCTCCAAGGCCCCGACCCAAATCACCCTCAGGTACCACCCCAATGCATGTGATACATTGCCATTCCAATTCCCACAGACCCATTAATAACGCTCGCCCTCCTTTACTCCACCACAGGGTCCGATCCAAACGACGAGCTCCAGGACACCCCTACCAGCACACCTGCAAAGAGGGCCAAGACCAACGGCCAAAGACCCTCCACCTCAGCTGCACGCATCAAGACACGGCAGCAGCACAAATCAAGTGACAGCACACAGGAGGGAACTCCAACAGGCACCCCAGCAGCCAGCATGCCCACAACAACACCACCACAGGTCCCCCCAATGGATGCCACAGTAGGCACTGCTTCTGGTGGCAGCAGCACCATAGGTGATACTGCATTAATGGCAGCATGCTCCGACACAGAAAACGGGGATGTCGAAGTTAGATCCATCCATGACCTGTCTCAATCCCCCTGTCTGTTCCATCCCGTACACCATGAGGATACCACGCAGGGGCACCCACAAGACGACGACTGGCCATCCCCCACAAGCCCTGTGGCAAGGCAACATGAGGTGATCAGCCACTCTGTGACACCACCGCAAATGGCCATGGCCCAGCAGAGGCAACAGTCCCTCGACCAGGTAATCGTGCAACAGCAGCAACTGGCCACGCTCCTCAAGGACCATGCCGATGAATGTGGGGGCACTAAGGCAGACATAGAAACATCAACTGAGACACTTAGGGCAGAAATGGAGAGAAGTACAGAGACACTAAGGGCACAAATGGAGAGTAGCACCGAGAGCCTGAGAGTAGAAATGGAGAGAAGCACCGAGAGCCTGAGAGTACAAATGGAGAGAAGCACCGAGAGCCTGAGGGGGGAACTGCATGCGACGTCCAAAGACGTATGTGCCGAACTTGCCGCAGTGCGCCGTGTGCTCACTGAGCTCTCACAAACCCTTAGGGACATGCATGGACGTGAGCAGGCAGAGACATCATCCGTTGCAAGTTCCGTCCAGGGCAGCCCCCAACGTAGATCTGGGAGGAACCTACGCTCCACAGGCAGGGGTGCCCCTGATACCCGCAGAGGGGGCTTGCAATAGCGACTGCCCACTGACAATGAGCATCTTTGGACACTGGTGTTCGGGGGGGAGGTAGGAGGGTGGAGGGGGTGTGTTGGGCTCACTTGGGTGGCGGGTCGATAGGGTGTTTAACATGATATCACATATGCCATAAACAATGCACGATCATGCAATGAGATGTGTGGACATTGATCTTTGTGTACGAGGCCATTATAGGCGTACAGTCCATATTGTGCATGTTCCAGACACACACAGTGCCACGAGTCCCGTGTCCATGTATCAGCCACCAGGCGTGAGTGCTAGAAGCATGCATCTATGAGATGCTGACGAATGTCACGGCCCTCCTGTGCCTCGCAGACTCCTTGAGGTGCTGCCACATCCCCACCCTCATCATGACCATCATCAGGTGCTTGCAGTTCTGCGTCAGGGGGCATGGGCACATTTCTACGTACGCACATGTTGTGGAGCATGACACATGCCATGACCATCTTTGCAACCTTCACATGGCGGTACAGGAGTGCCCCGCCAGACCTGCTGAGGCAGCGGAAACGAGTCTTCAGTAGGCCGAATGCCTGTTCTATGACTACACGGGTACGTGAGTGGGCATGGTTGTAGTCCTCCTCATGCTGGTCCCGTGGGTTCCGGACTGGTGTGAGGAGCCATCTCTTCAGTGGATACCCGGCATCACCTGTATGTGGACAATAAAGGAATTTTGAGGAATGCCATTGCTACGTACGCACCCCCCCCCTTCCTGCCAGGTCATTGCCGCATCACATACCCCACATCATCATGCATGAAATGAGACTCACCGTGTAGCCAGGATCTGTTCCCTGCGTGTCGCTCCATGTAGCGTGGTATAGTAGAGTTCCTCAAGACCATAGAATCATGGGTTGATCCAGGGAATCTGGCACAACAATGTGTAATGATCCTGTTGGAGTCACACACCATTTGTACATTCAGAGAATGAAATTGTTTTCGGTTGCGGTACTGGGCCTCCATGGCATGTGGGACGACCAATTCCACATGGGTGCAGTCGATGGCACCAATGCAACCCGGTATGCCGGCAAGTGCATGGAATCCCACTTTTGTGTTGGTAATTTCCTGCTCCGAGCGTGGTAGAGAGATGTAGTCGTCTGCGTGCTTCAGGAGGGCATCGAGCACTTGCAATAGTGTCCGTGAGAACAGTGGCTGTGATATGCCATGCAACTGTCCGACTGTGTGCTGGTAGGTGCCTGTGGCCAGGAAGTGGAGTACAGACACCACCTTCAGTAGGGGTGGGATGGCGGTTGGGCTATCTATCATGCTGACAAGGTCAGCCTGTGTCATGTCCACAATGGCGGTTATGGTGTCCCGGTCCAAACGGTAGAGGGTGTGGATCTGCTCATCAGTGAGGTTGAACGGATGTGCTCGGAGGCGTGGGATTGCGGGCTGCCTGCGTGGTGGTAGTGGCTGTGCTGGCGGCCCTTGCTGGCCCTGCCTTGCCCTCCTCCTCCTCCTGCGTCTCCGCCGTGCGGCAGGTTGTAGTTGGTGTTCGTCTTCTTCTTGAAGTTGGAGTACTTGCAGTGCTATCAGGTCCCCCAGGGCCAACATAGCTAGTCCTGCCGGTAGCATTTCGGAGTGGGTGTGGTTGTGGGAGGAGACTGGGTGTGCAATGTATGTGTTTTCAGGCTGTATGGCCTCCACCTGTGGTGATTCATTCCACCTGTGCAAGCTGCTCTCCCCTTTGGACGAGCACGTCCCGCACACAACGCTGCAATTCGACGAATGGCATCTTGCTATTGCAATCATGTATTTGTACCCGATGGCAGTGTAACATTGGTTGATATGTTCATTCGGCTATGGTCCCATTGTTTCACATACTATCTTTGCAGTCGCGAACAGACTTGTGAAGGATCAGTGGAACGTAGTACTCGAGTAACGGTGGACCCTCATGCAACACTGTACCGAGCTTCACCGACGGGCGGGGCGTCCCATTTGTGAGTGAAGGCAGTTGCCATTTTCACACACAGTCGCACTAGATGGATTAATTTGTGAATTCAAGCGGCCACAGATGCCTTTTCGACGTGATGTTGCAAATGAGGAATTCGAAGGGCGGCGCTTTCAGTTTTCAGCTAGCGGCGAGGAGATGCCCACAGGTCTGACTGCAAATATAACGTTCTATTGTTCAATGTCCTTGGGACAGGGGCCATGGCGAGGATGCAATGATTGATATGAATAGTTTGGGATGCGCAATAGCGACGTGGGCGATGAGGCCGGACGTTCCCAAATACATGTTACTTCACAACACTGGAATTACGGGCTGGGGCACAGTGGATTTTGCAGGCTGCATAACGCACAGACTCAATGGAAATTTCACATGTTATGTGAGTATGGAAACAGGCGTTTTCATTACGGGATGAGGGAATGATATATGGATGCATGGACAGATGATTTGATACAGAGTTTGCCATGTACAGGGCTTCTTGGAATCTATCCGCCTCCCCTGCGCTATGTGATGCAGGGCTGCCATAGTGGGACCATCGTCTGTCTGGCCTTGTTGAGCCCTCCCTGTCTCGACGCGCCTTCAGACACTTGTGTCTATGCACGTTACCAATCCCATCAGATGGATTCTGTTTTAACAGACGCATGCACAGGTACACTCGTTTGTGATAGTGTTTTCACCTCGATATAGATAGTTATGATTCGCAAGTGGTTTTTGGGTGGTGATGATCCTTTGGAGTGGGCTAGCATGCATATGGCTGTGGATTTGGTGTGATCATTGAAGTGAGTAATTCAAATGTAGTTCTGATGGCCATACTATTCTTTTTCATTTCATTTGGTTGACAGGTATCTCCTCCCCTTTTGCCACTGCCATCTGTATGCCACTCCTGCAGATGGATTTTACTCCCGACACCTGCTGCTTCGTGTTAATCAGTGGAGCAGCATTACAATCTTATGGGACGATCGCCAATGGGCCACATGCCCTTACGCAGTACTAGTGGCTAGGAGCAACATTTCGGCCTTTCAGCTGGACTAGTGCCTCCCTATTGGGACGGCCCTGCGGTTCTAGGCGCTTCCATGTTGCCTTTTCGTACGAGAATGTAGCCCCTGTGTACCATGAAGGAACAGGGCGTCACACAAGAAGTAGCTGGTCATTTATTGCGGATGCAGCCCACAATGGTGAAATGTATTTTGGAGTTCATGGCCTAATGGCTGTATGGGCTTGGAGAATTTGTTGTGCATTAAATTTCTATTCTGATATGAACCGTGTAGCGTTCTTCTTTGCAAGTGATGTGGCATATTACTATTTGGGGAGCGATGTATTGTGAGGAGATCTGCATTGGGTTCCAGCTTCGGGGTATAGTTGCGTGGTACTGTGCTGGGCGCGTTTGCCTACGAAGCCCAGTGAGGTCAGGGATAAGGGCTGCCATTATGACTGTTTTGATGATGTCATGCACAGGGGCGGGGGATTAGCTTTTGTGTAACAGATGCCGGTCAGCCAGTTGGATTGGTGGAATGATGTGATTATCGGAATATTGCTGGTCACAGGTGCCTGTGTTTGCGTGCATTTCTTGGTGGGAGACTGAGGTCATGTCCATTTGTATAGCTTCTGTATTCGTGCCATCTGTGCCGTGCAGCTCCCATTGGGCCCTCTTGAGATTCATTTGTTCGTTGGCAGGCATGGATGACTAGTACATTTCACTGGTTGCATTGTGTGACTTCATTGCACCTACGGGGGGTTGTACAATGTGGCCAGGGAGCGGTGTACAAGCACTCAGTAGGGCCGTTTACGGTTGGTTCGCGATGCCGTACTTCTCACCATGGCGGAATGGTACTTTCCGCCGTGCTTGATGGCGTTAGGTGCATGTCCGCTAGGGTCGGAATTCGCGTACCGTTGCGCCATGGTGGTAATTACGGTTTGGCATGGCGCGCGCGCGCGTACTTGGTGCAGTTAGCGTTGGCGTTCACTACGGTGTCGCTAATGGCATCGTACTTTGCGGTGACGGGTCATGATCGCACCGAGCGCTATTCGATGGCGGTATTGCATTTCCGCCACCGTTTTTCGATTTCCGCCAGGGTCGTAATGAGGGCCCTAGTCTTGACCGCTGCGATCGCTACCTTGATTGGTCTGGCTCGTCCAGAGGTTACCCTGTTCCAAGTAATTAGGTTGGCCTTCTGAACTTCTGCGCCACCAGGACAGAGTTCAGAAATCCGTCTTAACAAATTGGTGTACAGCGGTGGGATACGACTGAAGGTATCCAGTGTTGCGCACGAACTAGGGCATTTCAGGTTATTCCAACCAGGACACGTAGTGAATTGTTGTAGTATAACTTTAAAAAGGCCATAGTCCTATCTAACAGTATGGAAACAAATACCTTGTTAACTTTAAATGCTTCCAAATCAGAAACATTGAAGAAGATGTGTGCGGAGAGAGGTGTTTCCTCTCAAGGCACGAAATTGGAAATGATCCAAAGAATCGTGGCGTGGCAAGAAGCGCAGCTTGACGCTATAACTTCTGAGGACAGTGCAGAAGGTGGTGGGGCTGCTCTCACTGGTAGAACCGACGGTTCTGCCGCTGCACTGATCCATCGCGACCACGAGGACAGGGAGGATGTGATGTCTAATGTTTCCTCTGCAAGTGCTGATGGGGAGGCTATGCTTGAATTCAAGAAGCAAGAGCTGCGGTTTAGGCAGCAGGAGCTTGAATTCAGCATAGCCAAACTAAAAATCGAACAGGCAGAAAAACAAAAAGACAGGGATCACCAGTTGGAACTGGCCAAGCTTCAGTTTGCAAATGGGTCCAAGGGTCCTGGACATGGGTCTGGGGCTTCCTCTCATCCACGGTTTCCGAAAGATCTGCTCAGTGTGTATGAAGAAAGGAATGACATTATGGACTGGCTGAATGCGTTTGAGTATGCATGCGAAGTTCAACAAGTTGACAATGCTGATAAGATTGCCTGGTTACTCAGCAGACTGCCCCATTCTGGCTGTAGTGCCATTATGGAAATATCGAAGGCTGAGCGAGCTGATTTCGCAATGTTAAAGCAAACTCTCATTTTAAAGTTTGGGAAGACTCCGGCCCAATATTTGAAACGTTTCAGAGAGTATAAGAAAAAGGAAGGTGGTACTTGGGTATCTTATGTCACTGAATCCTTGAAAAACTTAACTGGCTGGGTCGAAGGTTATAAAGTTTCTACCTTCGAAGGCATGATAAATCTTGTCATGCTGGAACACATTTTTGCTTCTTCTTCCCCGGAGCTTAAGCAGCATTTGGCCGATTCGAAGGAGATAGATCCTAAGAAGCTGGCCATTGCAGCAGACTTATGGGTGTCACATCGAGTGTCCCATAAGGACAAAACTCATCCTGGTAAGCAGGAGGAAGGGAAAAAGTCCAAAGATATGGAGGGTGGAGAATCTGCTAAATATTCTTTCCATAAGGGCCACAAAAAGAAAAATAAGGGTAAGACACAAGAGAACTCACAGGGTAGTGGAGGTCAGCCTCCGAAACAGAACTCTGGTTACAATAAGCCTCCCTATGTAAACAGACCCAATGGATCTTGTTTTGCTTGTGGAGCAACTGACCACGTGAAGGGGGATCCCCGTTGTAAGGTTAGACCTTTGGGGGTCCACTCCGCTAATCTGGCCTTCTGCTCCTACGAGGAAGAAGAGATTACAGGAGCATCCTTCTCCTCAGACTCATTTCCCAGCGGAATAGAGGCTGAGGTAGTTTTAGTGTCCCTGGGTTCCTGGGAGCCTAAAGTCGCAGAGGCTTATGCTAGGATTCCGGATGATACCAAGCACTACTTTAAAGACAGTGTGCTGATCAATGGAGTAGATACTCCAGCTCTTAGGGATAGTGGGTGCAGTCGCACTGTAGTGGATTCTACCTTGGTAGACTCAAAGGAAGTTGCCAGAGCTACTCTGATGCCCACTAAGTTGGCTGACGGCCCCCTCCGTATGTTTCCCGTAATACCTGTAAATCTTACTTTAAATGGTACAGCAGTCAGGATTCCAGTGAGCATTCAGAGAAACGTCCCGGGAAAGGTCTTGTTAGGTAATGATCTCAGAGCTTTAGGGCTCGTAGGAGACACTGCCGAAAGACCCTACACACGGTCTCAAGCACGGGCAGCATTGGCCAAGTCCAATACGCCGCCCCAGCCGAAGGGGAAACCCAAGGCGAAAGGAGTCGACAAGTCAAGACGAGGGAAAGAGAATATTCCCCCGAGCTCGCCTATCACTGCGGTGGAGGAAGTTGGTCAATCGCCCGGGCCTGACGAGGAGGTGGCGATGCCTGAAGTATTTGACCCCAACGATCATCCTGAACTAAAAGACTTGTTAGTTGAAGGAGGTCCTGATAGGGACGAATTCAGTAAAGGCCAACGTGAGTGCCTATCTCTGGAAGGCCTAAGGAGACAGGCCTGCTCCCAGCTTGAGGGTGAACCTCCTGGGACGCATAGGATTTATTGGGAAGGTGGACTCCTGTATAGCGAGCCCACAGAGTCTACAGAAGGAGACCATAGGAGGTTGGTGGTTCCCCTTGCTGTTAGGCCCTTCCTCCTGCAGTTGGCGCATGAAGTTCCCCTTGCTGGTCACCTTGGTATGAAGAGGACCAAGCAAAGGTTATCCATGCACTTCTACTGGCCCAAGATGGGGTGCAAGTAGAAAGTCACTGCAGGAGTTGTACCTCCTGCCAGTTGTCTGGTAAGGTTGGCGCGACAATCCAAGCTCCGTTGGTACCGCTCCCAGTTGTGGGGGTACCATTTGAAAGGGTAGGGATCGACATCGTTGGTCCCCTTGACCCAAAAACATCCTCAGGCAATAGGTTTATCCTGGTGCTGGTCGACCATGCAACCAGGTATCCTGAGGCCATCCCATTGAAAACTGTAACTGCCAAGTCAGTTGCAAAACCTTTACTCGGCATATTTACTAGGGTTGGCTTCCCTAAAGAAGTTGTGTCAGATCGTGGCAGCAACTTTATGTCAAAGTATATGCAGGCTATGTGGAAAGAATATGGGGTCACCTACAAGTTCTCTTCTGCATACCACCCCCAGACCAATGGTCTGGTGGAACGGTTCAACAGAACGTTAAAGAGCATGATTGGGGCTCTGGAGGAGCCTCAGAGAAGAAAATGGGATCTTCTTTTACCATGCTTACTGTTTGCCTACCGAGAGGTACCACAGGAGGGTGTTGGCTTCAGCCCCTTCGAACTTCTGTTCGGTCATCCCGTACGGGGACCCTTAGCCATCGTCAAAGAGGGATGGGAGATGCCCACTCCCCCTGTTACTACCAACGTAGTTGATTATGTGCTAGGGCTCAGAAAACGGATGGTACTTCTGATGGGCTTGGCTAGTGATAAATTGAAGGCAGCACAAGCGCTGGTGAAACATTGGTACGACCAGAAAGCTTCCCTCATCAACTTTACACCGGGTCAGCAAGTCCTGATCATGAATCCCATAAGGCCTCGAGCTTTACAGGACAAATGGTCAGGCCCTTACACAGTGGTGGAGCCCCTGGGTGAGGTTAACTATTTAGTGGACCTTGGAAGGCCTGGACAGGCTCCAAAAGTGTTTCACGTGAATAGGCTGAAGGCTTTCGTCCCAAGAGTCGAAATCGCAGCACTGCTACTGGCTTCAGACGTTGAGGAAGAGGAGTCTGAACCTCTCCCCGACCTGTTCCAAAGCGGTCCTTCAGATAGCTCCTTTGAGGGTGTCCGAGTGGCCCCTCACCTGACTTCTGATCAGTGGGCTGAGGTGAAAAGTTTGCTTAGGCAGTTTTCCCCCCTGTTTTCACAGTCGCCTGGTTTGACACCTTGGTGCAAACATAACATTGACACAGGAGACAGTGTACCTACCAAAAGTAGGGGATACAGGATGTCAGACAAAGTACGGTCTTATATTAAGACCGAGGTCAACAAGATGTTAGTCCTTGGGGTGATTGAACCCTCTAATAGTCCTTGGTCCAGCCCAGTGGTTTTTGTTCCAAAGGCAGGCACTTCTGAATTGAGGTTCTGCATGGATTACAGGGCTCTGAATGCTGTCACCAAGACAGATGCACACCCCTTGCCTCGAACAGATGAGCTGGTGGATACTTTGGGTGCCTCCAAGTACCTCAGCACGTTTGACCTCACTGCTGGCTATTGGCAAATAGCTTTAGCAGAGCATGCCAAGGAGAAGACAGCATTTTCTACTCCAGACGGCCTTTACCAATTCCGGGTAATGCCGTTCGGGTTGAAGAATGCACCTGCCACTTTCCAGAGGCTTGTGAATCATGTGTTGAATGGGTTGGACGAATTCTGTCTTGCATATCTGGACGATATAGCAGTTTTCAGTGCCACCTGGGAAGACCATGTGAAACACCTCGGGATTGTGCTCCAGGCTCTTCAGAAAGCCCACTTGACCATAAAGGCTAGTAAATGCCAGATTGGACAAGGCTCAGTGGTTTACCTTGGACATGAAGTAGGTGGAGGGAGGATACAGGCTCTACCCAGTAAAGTACAAGCAGTACAAGACTGGCCTACCCCCACTACGCAAACCCAAGTGAGAGCCTTCTTAGGACTCACGGGGTATAACCGCAATTTTGTGGCAGACTATGGCACCATAGCTGCTCCTCTGACTGCCCTCACAACTCCAAAGAAACCCAAGAAGGTAACTTGGACCGACGAGTGTGAGAAGGCCTTCAATGGCTTAAAAGACTCCTTGTGCCAGGCCCCTGTCCTTAGGGCCCCTGATTATCAAAGACCTTTTATCGTGCAGACGGACGCCTCTGACACTGGGATAGGAGCTGTACTATCACAAGTAGATGAGAAGGGTAAGGAACACCCTATCGGTTTT
The DNA here is from genome assembly GCF_040938575.1 of Ambystoma mexicanum. Lineage (NCBI taxonomy): Eukaryota > Metazoa > Chordata > Amphibia > Caudata > Ambystomatidae > Ambystoma > Ambystoma mexicanum. The sequence goes on along the minus strand of NW_027182493.1, from coordinate 656,863 downwards.
ATTAGTCGCCAGCTTAAGGACAGAGAGCTCAGATGGTCCACGGTAGAGAAAGAATGTTTCTCTGTTGTGTGGGCCCTAAGGAAGCTGAGGCCCTACCTCTATGGGACCCACTTCACTGTGCAAACTGACCTTAAGCCGTTAAAGTGGCTAATGAACATGAAGGGGGAGAATCCAAAGTTGCTTAGGTGGTCCATAAGTCTACAAGGCTTCGACTTCACTATTGAGCATAGGCCAGGTGTCCAACATAGCAATGCTGATGGGTTGTCCAGAATGTTTTACCGACCTGAACAAGAGACTCATCCAGGGGTGGATTAGTTCCCCCTGTCCATAGTCTGGGAGGGGCGAGTGTTAGGAAAGATTTCGTAATTGTAGGTAATTTTCCTTCCATGTGGCAACCCCTAAACTTTTTGCTGTTGTTTTTCACCTTGTTCTTGACTTTGCCAGAGAAGTGCAGCCTTCTGCCGCACTCCTCTGGGCTTTCGCTCCTTTCTTACGGGGAAACTGACATGCCCTTAAGACAGTCAGTACCGGGGAACGCTGTTTCCCGTAGTTTCTTTTCTCATGTTGCGGCTTTAGTGCAACATGACACAAGAGGGCACTGTAAGCTAAGTTACAGCTCTCTTGGGTCTCTAGCCTTATACAGGCCCTAGATACTCGTTTAGGATTGTATTTGATCGGTGCAAGTCATTCAGGGACTGGAATGGTGGCAGTGATCGTTTTGTTTATTTTGAGCTCCTTTTGGCGTTCTGAGCACGTTTTTCGCACTGAACCCAAAATGGTGGCCTGGCTCCCAAAATGGCCAGACCACGAGGCTCCTTTGTCTTGTCCACTGACCGTCTTGCTCCCTTCACCTTCCCCGGGTCGAGCGACCCGGGGCCTTCCTTATTTGGGCATGTACTTTCCCGCGAAACTTGGTTGCTTTCGCGGGCTTCTACATGTCTTTTGTGTGCCTCCAGGGTGTGGGCTGGGATGTCTGGTCCCAATTCACATCCTGGGTGCCAGAGAGTCTAGGGTGGTGTGAATGCCTGGGACCACCGTGGTCCGTGATTGGTCCACGAATGGTGTGTGTGTTGATGAGCGGATCTCCCATTGGCTCCCCTCCGTTTTGGCGCGAAGGGAACCGTGGATAAGAGGCGGCTGGAAACACCACTACCAGGTCGATCTCCTGAGTTCTCACGAACGAAGGAATACAGGAGCCAAGTATCCTGCAACCAAGAGGCTGGACCGAGGAATCGCTGGTGACCCGCTGAAGGACTCCTCCTTTGCACTGCTGTCGTCCTGTGAAACCCTTTCCTCCTTTGATCGAACCAGAAGGCCTGAACTGGTGCTTCGACCTTTGGAATAGCAGGAACAGCTATTCTCGGCGACTTCATCATCTCCTGCCAGTAAGCCTTCGGAAGCGTCTCTGGGCCATCCAGTTGACTGACCAGCTTACACGGGAGTCCTGCTCTGTAACCGCCGCCAGGTTGTGTTGTATTTCGAGTCCTTGTCACTCTCACTCGCTTAGTACACTTGGCGTTCCCAAGTCTGAAGTGAGTAGTGTACATTTGGCTCAGATACACACGGCCGCTCCGTTGCCCTGCTGTGGTGACAAAACTGTGCAGGTTTCTTCGATTGGGACGTCTTTTTTCTCTACACGACGACGAGGCATTCCCGGCTCTTCTGAACCTGCCAGCTGCTGAAACTAACGTGGAGAAGCCTGGGTCTGCTTGCATCGGGGACCGGTGAGTAGTATAGCTAGGATCTGGTTGCCCTCCTGCAGTAGCCCATTGCTTTTCCCCGCTGTGTAAAAACAGCACCCTTTTGTCCGTACTCGCGCTCTGCTTCTGCTCACTGTGGAGGCTGCGCTTGAGTCGCGGAACCTGTTCTTCTTCTGTTGTGCACTAACCCGAACTGCCTGACTTCCTCCGAAGAGCTTCTCCTTTTGCCCGTTGGCACCAGCGTGTGCAGGTACTTTGAGCACAAGGCTCCACTCTTCGCAGGGCTCGGACTTCCATCTAGTTAGGTGCCTCTGAAGGCGAACTGAGTCTAAAGCATTATCGCACTGCCTGTTTTCCTTCCCTTTCAGGTGGACTACACATTTCGTGCATATAACGCTTGCGACTGTCGTATTTGTATATATATTGTGTTGATATGGTATGTGTTGGCTTAATATTGTGATATTGTGATTTTCTCGCTACGGTCGTTGTTTTAAAGGCCTTAAAATAAATGTGTATATATTTTTGATATAACAACTGTTTGGAGTAGTTTGTAAGCGCTCTTGCTTTGTGTGCTCATTGCGGGCTTTCAGTCACCCTCACCCCTCTTGAGACCTAGTCTTGACCGCCGCGATCGCTACCTTGATTGGTCTGGCTCGTCCAGAGGTTACCCTGTTCCAAGTAATTAGGTTGGCCTTCTGAACTTCTGCGCCACCAGGACAGAGTTCAGAAATCCGTCTTAACACCAAACCTGAGACCCTTCCTATAGCATGAGATGTGATATCCAACTCCTTCCCATTCCAATCCTGAGACCCTTCCTATAACATGAGATGTGATGTCTCAATGCTTCTAATACCAAACCTGAGATCCTTCCTATGGCATGTGATGTCATATAAAACTCCTTCCCATTCCAATCCTGAGACCCTTCCTATAGCATGAGATGTGATATCCAACTCCTTCCCATTCCAATCCTGAGACCCTTCTGAGAGCATGAGATGTGATATCTCAATGCTTCTAATACCAAACCTGAGATCCTTCCGATAGCATGAGATGTGATATCTCAATTCTTCTAATACCAAACCTGAGATCCTTCCTATAACACGAGATGTGATATCCAAATCCTTCCCCTTCCAAACCTGAGACCCTCCCTTTGGCATGAGATGTGATATCCAACTCCTTCCCATTCCAACCCTGAGACCCTTCTGATAGCATGAGATGTGATATCTCAATGCCTCTAACAAACCTGAGATCCTACCTCTAACATGAAATGTGATATCCAACTCCTTCCCATTCCAATCCTGAGACCCTTCCTATAGCATGAGACGTGATATCTCAATGCTTCTAATACCAAACCTGAGACCCTTCCTATAGCATGATATGGGATATCCAACTCCTTCCCAATCCAATCCTGAGACCCTTCTGATAGCATGAGATGTGATATCTCAATGCTTCTACCAAACCTGAGACCCTTCCTATGGCATGAGATGTGATATCAAACTCCTTCCCATTCGAATCCTGAGTCCCTTCATATAGCATGATATGTGATATCCAACTCCTTCCCATTCCAATCTGAGACCCTTCCTATAGCATGAGATGTGACATCTCAATGCTTCTAATACCAAACCTGAGACCCTTCCTAAAGCCCGAGATGGGATATCCAACTCCTTCCCATTCCAATCCTGAGACACTTCCGATAGCAGAGATGTGATATCTCAATGCTTATACCAAACCTGAGACCCTTCCTATAACATGAGATGTGATATCCAACTCCTTCCCGTTCCAAACCTGAGACCCTTCCTATAGCATATGTGGTATCCAACTCCTTCCCATTCCAAACATGAGACCATTCCTATAGCAAGAATGTAATATCCAACTCCTTCCCATTCCAATCCTGAGACCATGCCTATAGCATGAGATGTGATATCTCAATGCTTCCAATACCAAACCTGATATCCTTGCTATGACATGAGATGTGATATCCAATTCCTTCCCATTCCAAACCTGAAACCCTTCCTACAGCATGCAATGTGATATCTCAATGCTTCTAATACCAAACCTGAGACCCGTCCTATAACATGAGATGGGATATCCAACTCCTTCCCGTTCCAAACCTGAGACCCTTCCTATAGTATGAGATGTGATATCCAACTCCTTCCCATCCCAATCCTGAGACACTTCCGATAGCAGAGATGTTATATCTCAATGCTTATACCAAACCTGAGACCCTTCCTATGGCATGAGATGTGATATCCAACTCCTTCCCATTCCAATCCTGAGACCCTTCCTATAGCATGAGATGCGATATCTCAATGTTTCTACTACCAAACCTGAGACCCTTCCTATAACATGAGACGTGATATCCAACTCCTTCCCATTCCAATCCTGAGACTCTTCCTATAGCATGAGATGTGATATCTCAATGCTTCTACCAAACCTGAGACCCTTCCTATAGCATGAGATGTGATATCCGACTCCTTCCCATTCCAATCCTCAGACACTTCCTATAGCATGAGATGTGATAACTCAATGCTTCTAATACCAAACCTGAGACCCTTCCTATGGCATGAGATTTGATATCAAACTCCTTCCCAATCCAATCCTGAGACCCTTCCTATAGCATGAGATATGATATCCAACTCCTTCCCATTCCAATCCTGAAACCCTTCCTACACCATGAGATGTGATATCTTAATGCTTCTAATACCAAACCTGAGACCCGTCATATAACATGAGATGTGATATCCAAATCCTTCCCCTTCCAAACCTGAGACCCTTCCTTTAGCATGAGATGTGATATCCAGCTCCTTCTCATTCCAATCCTGAGACCCTTCCGATAGCATGAGATGTGATATCTCAATGCTTCTAATATCAAAACTGAGACCCTCCCTATATCATGAGATGTGATATCTAAGTCCTTCCCATTCCAATCCTGAGACCCTTCGGATAGCAGAGATGTGATATCTCAATGCTTATACCAAACCTGAGACCCTTCCTATAGCATGAGATGTGATATCCAACTCCTTCCCATTCCAATCCTGAGACCCTTACTATAGCATGAGATGTGATATCTCAATGCCTCTAATACCAAACCTGAGATCCTACCTCTAACATGAAATGTGATATCCAACTCCTTCCCCTTCCAAACCTGAGAGCCTTCCTATAACACGAGATGTGATATCGAAGTCCTTCCCATTCCAATCCTGAGACCCTTCCTATAACGTGAGATGTGATATCCAACTCCTTCCCATTCCAACCTGAGACCCTTCCTATAGCATGAGATGGGATGTCCAACTACTTCCAAATCCAATCCTGATACCTGTTAAGACGGATTTCTGAACTCTGTCCTGGTGGCGCAGAAGTTCAGAAGGCCAACCTAATTACTTGGAACAGGGTAACCTCTGAACAAGCCAGACCAATCAAGGTAGCGATCGCGGCGGTCAAGACTAGGTCTCAAGAGGGGTGAGGGTGACTGAAAGCCCGCAATGAGCACACAAAGCAAGAGCGCTTACAAACTACTCCAAACAGTTGTTATATCAAAAATAGATACACATTTATTTTAAGGCCTTTAAAACAATGACCGTAGCGAGAAAATCACAATATCACAATATTAAACCAACACATACCATATCAACACAATATATATACAAATACACAGTCGCAAGCGTTTAAAGCACGAAATATGTAGTCCACCTGAAAGGAAAGGAAAACAGGCAGTGCGATAACGCTTTAGACTCAGTTCGCCTTAAGATGCACCTAACTAGATGGAAGTCCGAGCCCTGCGAAGAGTGGAGCCTTGTGCTCAAAGTACCTGCCACGCCGGTGCCAACGGGCAAAAGGGGAAGCTCTTCGGAGGAAGTCAGGCAGTTCAGTATAGTGCACACAGAAGGAGAACAGGTTCCGCAACTCAAGCGCAGCCTCCACAGCGGGCAGAAGCAGAACGCGAGTACGGCCAAAAGGGTGCTGTTTTTACACAGCAGGGAAAAGCAATGGGATACTGCAGGAGGGCGACCAGATCCTAGCTAAACTACTCACCGGTCCCCGAAGCAAGCAGACCCAGGCTTCTCCACGTTAGTTTCAGCAGCTGGCAGGTTCAGAAGAGCAGGGAACGCCTCGTAGTCGTGTAGAGCAAAAAGACGTCCCAATCGACGAAACCAGCACAGTTTGTTGCCGCAGCAGGACAACGGAGCGGCCGTGTGTATTCGAGCCAAATGTACACTCCTCCCTTCAGACTTGGGAACGCCAAGTGTACGAAGCGTGGGAGAGTGACAAGGACTCGGAATACAACACAACCTGGCGGCAGTTACAGAGCAGGACTCCCTTGTAAGCTGGTCAGTCAACTGGATGGCCCAGAGACACTTCCGAAGGCTTACTTGGCAGGAGATGATGAAGTCGCCGGGAATAGCTGTTCCTGCTATTCCAAAGGTCGAAGCACCAGTACAGGCCTTCTGGTTCGATCAAAGGAGGAAAGGGTTTCACAGGACGACAGCAGTGCAAAGGAGGATTCCTTCAGCGGGTCACCAGCGATTCCTCGGTCCAGCCTCGTGGTTGCAGGATACTTGGCTCCTGTATTCCTTCGTTCGTGAGAACTCAGGAGATCGACCTGGTAGTGGTGTTTCCAGCTCCCTCTTATCCACGGTTCCCTTCACGCCAAAACGGAGGGGAGCCAATGGGAGATCCGCACATCAACACACATACCATACGTGGACCAATCACGGACCACGGTGGTCCCAGGCATTCACACCACCCTAGACTCTCTGGCACCCAGGATGTGTATTGGGACCAGACATCCCAGCCCACACCCTGGAGGCACACAAACGACATGTAGAAGCCCGCGAAAGCAACCACGTTTCGCGGGAAAGTACATGCCCAAATAAGGAAGGCCCCGGGTCGCTCGACCTGGGGAAGGTGAAGGGAGCAAGACGGTCAGTGGACAAGACAAAGGAGCATCGTGGTCTGGCCATTTTGGGAGCCAGGCCACCATTTTGGGTTCAGTGCGAAAAACGTGCTCAGAACGCCAAAAGGAGCTCAAAATAAACAAAACGATCGCTGCCACCATTCGAGTCCCTGAATGACTTGCACCGATCAAATACCATCCTAAAAGAGTATCTAGGGCCTGTAGAAGGCTAGAGACCCAAGAGAGCTGTAACTTAGCTTACAGTGCCCTCTTGTGTCATGTTGCACTAAAGCCGCAACACGATAAAAGAAACTACGGGAAACAGCGTTCCCCGGTACTGACTGTCTTAAGGGCATGTCAGTTTCCCCGTAAGAAAGGAGCGAAAGCCCAGAGGAGTGAGGCAGAAGGCTGCACTTCTCTGGCAAAGTCAAGAACAAGGTGAAAACAACAGCAAAAAGTTTAGGGGTTGCCACATGGAAGGAAAATTACCTACAATTACGAAATCTTTCCTAACACTCGCCCCTCCCAGACTATGGACAGGGGGAACTAATCCACCCCTGGATGAGTCTCTTGTTCAGGTCGGTTAAACATTCTGGACAACCCATCAGCATTGCTATGTTGGACACCTGGCCTATGCTCAATAGTGAAGTCGAAGCCTTGTAGACTTATGGACCACCTAAGCAACTTTGGATTCTCCCCCTTCATGTTCATTAGCCACTTTAACGGCTTATGGTCAGTCTGCACAGTGAAGTGGGTCCCATAGAGGTAGGGCCTCAGCTTCCTTAGGGCCCACACAACAGAGAAACATTCTTTCTCTACCGTGGACCATCTGAGCTCTCTGTCCTTAAGCTGGCGACTAATAAAACCGATAGGGTGTTCCTTACCCTTCTCATCTACTTGTGATAGTACAGCTCCTATCCCAGTGTCAGAGGCGTCCGTCTGCACGATAAAAGGTCTTTGATAATCCGGGGCCCTAAGGACAGGGGCCTGGCACAAGGAGTCTTTTAAGCCATTGAAGGCCTTCTCACACTCGTCGGTCCAAGTTACCTTCTTGGGTTTCTTCGGAGTTGTGAGGGCAGTCAGAGGGGCAGCTATGGTGCCATAGTCTGCCACAAAAGTGCGGTAAAACCCCATGAGTCCTAAAAAGGCTCTCACTTGGGTTGGCGTAGTGGGGGTAGGCCAGTCTTGTACTGCTTGTATCTTACTGGATAGAGGCTGTCTCCTCCCTCCACCTACTTCATGTCCAAGGTAAACCACTGAGCCTTGTCCATTTTGGTGAGGGGCCACTCGGACACCCTCAAAAGAGCTTTCTGAAGGACTGCTTTGGAACAGGTTGGGGAGAGGTTCAGACTCCTCTTCCTCAACGTCTGAAGCCAATAGCAGTGCTGCGATTTCGCCGCTTGGGACGAAAGCCTTCAGCCTATTCACGTGAAACACTTTTAGAGCCTTTCCAGGCCTTCCAAGGTCCACTGAATAGTTAACCTCACCCAGGGGCTCCACCACTGGGTAAGGGCCTGACCATTTGTCCTGTAAAGCTCGAGGCCTTATGGGATTCATGATCAGGACTTGCTGACCAAGTGTAAAGTTGATGAGGGAAGCTTTCTGGTCGTACCAATGTTTCACCAGCGCTTGCCCTGCCTTCAATTTATCACTAGCCAAGCCCATCAGAAGTACCATCCGTTTTCTGAGCCCTAGCACATAATCAACTACGTTGGTAGTAACAGGGGGAGTGGGCATCTCCCATCCCTCCTTGACGATGGCTAAGGGTCCCCGTACGGGATGACCGAACAGAAGTTCGAAGGGGCTGAAGCCAACACCCTCCTGTGGTACCTCTCGGTAGGCAAATAGTAAGCATGAAACAAGAAGATCCCATTTTCTTCTCTGAGGTTCCTCCAGAGCCCCAATCATGCTCTTTAACGTCCTGTTAAAACGCCCCCCCAGACCATTGGTCTGGGGGTGGCATGCAGAAGAGAACCTGTAGGTGACCCCACATTCTTTCCACATAGCCTGCCTATACTTCGACATAAAGTTGCTGCCATGATCCGACACAACTTCTTTAGGGAAGCCAACCCTAGTGAATATGCCGAGTAAAGCTTCTGCAACTGGCTTGGCAGTTACAGTTGTAAATGGGACGGCCTCAGGATACCGGGTTGCATGGTCGACCAGCACCAGGATAAACCTATTGCCTGAGGATGTTTGCGGGTCAAGGGGACCAACCATGTCGATCCCTACCCTTTCAAATGGTACCCCCACAACTGGGAGCGGTACCAACGGAGCTTGGATTGTCGCGTCGACCTTACCAGACAACTGGCAGGCGGCACAACTCCTGCAGTGACTTTCTACTTGCTCCCCCATCTTGGGCCAGTAAAAGTGCATGGATAACCTTTGCTTGGTCTTCCTCATACCGAGGTGACCAGCAAGGGGAACTTCATGCGCCAACTGCAGGCGGAAGGGCCTAACAGCAAGGGGAACCACCAACCTCCTATGGTCTCCTTCTGTAGACTCTGTGGGCTCACTATACAGGAGTCCACCTTCCTGGTAAATCCTATGCATCCCAGGAGGTTCACCCTCAAGCTGGGAGCAGGCCTGTCTCCTTAGGCCTTCCAGAGATGGGCACTCACGTTGGCCTTTACTGAATTCGTCCCTATCAGGACCTCCTTCAACTAACAAGTCTTTTAGTTCAGGATGATCGTTGGGGTCGAATACTTCAGGCATCTCCACCTCCTCGTCAGGCCCGGGCGATTGACCAACTTCCTCCACCGCAGTGGTAGGCGAGCTCGGGGGAATATTCTCTTTCCCTCGTTTTGACTTGTAGACTCCTTTCGCCTTGGGTTTCCCCTTTGGCTGGGGCGGCGTATTGGACTTGGCCAATGCTGCCCGTGCTTGAGACCGTGTGTAGGGTCTTTCGGCAGTGTCTCCTACGAGCCCTAAAGCTCTGAGATCATTACCCAACAAGACCTTTCCCGGGACGTTTCTCTGAATGCTCACTGGAATCCTGACTGCTGTACCATTTAAAGTAAGATTTACAGGTATTACGGGAAACATACGGAGGGGGCCGTCAGCCAACTTAGTGGGCATCAGAGTAGCTCTGGCAACTTCCTCTGAGTCTACCAAGGTAAAATCCACTACAGTGCGACTGCACCCACTATCCCTAAGAGCTGGAGTATCCACTCCATTGATCAGCACACTGTCTTTAAAGTAGTGCTTGGTTTTATCCGGAATCCTAGCATAAGCCTCTGCGACTTTAGGCTCCCAGGAACCCAGGGACACTAAAACTACCTCAGCCTCTATTCCGCTGGGAAATGAGTCTGAGGAGAAGGATGCTCCTGTAATCTCTTCTTCCTCGTAGGAGGAGAAGGCCAGATTAGCGGAGTGGACCCCCAAAGGTCTAACCTTACAACGGGGATCCCCCTTCATATGGTCAGTTGCTCCACAAGAAAAACAAGCCCCAGTGGGTCTGTTTACGTAGGGAGGCTTATTGTAACCAGAGTTCTGTTTCGGAGGCGAACCTCCACTACCCTGTGAGTTCTCTTGTGTCTTACCCTTGTTTTTCTTTTTGTGGCCCTTATGGGAAGAAGATTTAGCAGATTCCCCACCCTCCATATCTTTGGACTTTTTCCCTTCCTCCTGCTTACCAGGATGAGTTTTGTCCTTATGGGACACTCGATGTGACACCCATAAGTCTGCTGCAATGGCCAGCTTCTTAGGATCTATCTCCTTCGAATCGGCCAAATGCTGCTTAAGCTCCGGGGAAGAAGCAAAAATGTGTTCCAGCATGACAAGATTTATCATGCCTTCGAAGGTAGAAACCTTATAACCTTCAACCCAGCCAGTTAAGTTTTTCAAAGATTCAGCGACATAAGATACCCAAGTACCACCTTCCTTTTTCTTATACTCTCTAAAACGCTTTAAATATTGGGCCGGAGTCTTCCCAAACTTTAAAATGAGAGTTTGCTTTAACATTGCGAAATCAGCCCGCTCAGCCTTCGACATTTCCATAATGACACTACAGCCAGAATGGGGCAGTCTACTGAGCAACCACGCAATCTTATCAGCACTGTCAACTTTTTGAACCTCGCATGCATACTCAAACGCATTCAGCCAGTCCATAATGTCATTCCTTTCTTCATACACACTGAGCAGATCTTTTGGAAACCGTGGATGAGAGGAAGCCCCAGACCCATGTCCAGGACCCTTGGACCCATTTGCAACCTGAAGCTTGGCCAGTTCCAACTGGTGATCCCTGTCTTTCTGTTTTTCTGCCTGCTCGATTTTTAGTTTGGCTATGCTGAATTCAAGCTCCTGCTGCCTAAACCGCAGCTCTTGCTTCTTGAATTCAAGCATAGCCTCCCCATCAGCACTGGCAGAGGAAACATTAGACATCACATCCTCCCTGTCCTCGTGGTCGCGATGGATCAGTGCAGCGGCAGAACCGTCGGTTCTACCAGTGAGAGCAGCCCCACCACCTTCTGCACTGTCCTCGGAAATTATAGCGTCAAGCTGCGCTTCTTGCCACGCCACGATTCTTTGGATCATTTCCAATTTAGTTCCTTGAGAGGAAACACCTCTCTCCGCACACATCTTCTTCAATGTTTCTGATTTGGAAGCATTTAAAGTTAACAAGGTATTTGTTTCCATACTGTTTGATAGGACTATGGCCTTTTTAAAGTTATACTACAACAATTCACTACGTGTACTGTTTGGAATAACCTGAAATGCCTTAGTTCGAGCGCAACACTGGATACCTTCAGTCGTATCCCACCGCTGTACACCAATTTGTTAAGACGGATTTCTGAACTCTGTCCTGGTGGCGCAGAAGTTCAGAAGGCCAACCTAATTACTTGGAACAGGGTAACCTCTGGACAAGCCAGACCAATCAAGGTAGCGATCGCGGCGGTCAAGACTAGGTCTCAAGAGGGGTGAGGGTGACTGAAAGCCGGCAATGAGCACACAAAGCAAGAGCGCTTACAAACTACTCCAAACAGTTGTTATATCAAAAATAGATACACATTTATTTTAAGGCCTTTAAAACAATGAACGTAGCGAGAAAATCACAATATCACAATATTAAACCAACACATACCATATCAACACAATATATATACAAATACACAGTCGCAAGCGTTTAAAGCACGAAATATGTAGTCCACCTGAAAGGAAAGGAAAACAGGCAGTGCGATAACGCTTTAGACTCAGTTCGCCTTAAGATGCACCTAACTAGATGGAAGTCCGAGCCCTGCGAAGAGTGGAGCCTTGTGCTCAAAGTACCTGCCACGCCGGTGCCAACGGGCAAAAGGGGAAGCTCTTCGGAGGAAGTCAGGCAGTTCAGTATAGTGCACACAGAAGGAGAACAGGTTCCGCAACTCAAGCGCAGCCTCCACAGCGGGCAGAAGCAGAGCGCGAGTACGGCCAAAAGGGTGCTGTTTTTACACAGCAGGGAAAAGCAATGGGATGCTGCAGGAGGGCGACCAGATCCTAGCTAAACTACTCACCGGTCCCCGAAGCAAGCAGACCCAGGCTTCTCCACGTTAGTTTCAGCAGCTGGCAGGTTCAGAAGAGCAGGGAACGCCTCGTAGTCGTGTAGAGCAAAAAGACGTCCCAATCGACGAAACCAGCACAGTTTGTTGCCGCAGCAGGACAACGGAGCGGCCGTGTGTATTCGAGCCAAATGTACACTCCTCCCTTCAGACTTGGGAACGCCAAGTGTACGAAGCGTGGGAGAGTGACAAGGACTCGGAATACAACACAACCTGGCGGCAGTTACAGAGCAGGACTCCCTTGTAAGCTGGTCAGTCAACTGGATGGCCCAGAGACACTTCCGAAGGCTTACTTGGCAGGAGATGATGAAGTCGCCGGGAATAGCTGTTCCTGCTATTCCAAAGGTCGAAGCACCAGTACAGGCCTTCTGGTTCGATCAAAGGAGGAAAGGGTTTCACAGGACGACAGCAGTGCAAAGGAGGATTCCTTCAGCGGGTCACCAGCGATTCCTCGGTCCAGCCTCGTGGTTGCAGGATACTTGGCTCCTGTATTCCTTCGTTCGTGAGAACTCAGGAGATCGACCTGGTAGTGGTGTTTCCAGCTCCCTCTTATCCACGGTTCCCTTCGCGCCAAAAAGGAGGGGAGCCAATGGGAGATCCGCACATCAACACACATATCATACGTGGACCAATCACGGACCACGGTGGTCCCAGGCATTCACACCACCCTAGACTCTCTGGCACCCAGGATGTGTATTGGGACCAGACATCCCCGCCCACACCCTGGAGGCACACAAACGACATGTAGAAGCCCGTGAAAGCAACCACGTTTCGCAGGAAAGTACATGCCCAAATAAGGAAGGCCCCGGGTCGCTCGACCTGGGGAAGGTGAAGGGAGCAAGACGGTCAGTGGACAAGACAAAGGAGCATCGTGGTCTGGCCATTTTGGGAGCCAGGCCACCATTTTGGGTTCAGTGCGAAAAACGTGCTCAGAACGCCAAAAGGAGCTCAAAATAAACAAAACGATCGCTGCCACCATTCGAGTCCCTGAATGACTTGCACCGATCAAATACCATCCTAAAAGAGTATCTAGGGCCTGTAGAAGGCTAGAGACCCAAGAGAGCTGTAACTTAGCTTACAGTGCCCTCTTGTGTCATGTTGCACTAAAGCCGCAACACGATAAAAGAAACTACGGGAAACAGCGTTCCCCGGTACTGACTGTCTTAAGGGCATGTCAGTTTCCCCGTAAGAAAGGAGCGAAAGCCCAGAGGAGTGCGGCAGAAGGCTGCACTTCTCTGGCAAAGTCAAGAACAAGGTGAAAACAACAGCAAAAAGTTTAGGGGTTGCCACATGGAAGGAAAATTACCTACAATTACGAAATCTTTCCTAACAATACCCTTCCGATAGCATGAGATGTGATATCCCAATGCTTCTACCAAACCTAGGACCCATACTATGGCATGAGATGTGATATCAAGCTCCTTCCCATTCCAATTCTGAGACCCTTCCTATACCAGGAGACTTGCTATCTCAATGCTTCTAATACCAAACCTGCACCCGTCCTATAACATGAGTTGTGATATCCAAATCCTTCCCCTTCCAAACCTGAGACCCTTCCTTTATCATGAGATGTGATATCCAACTCCTTCCCATTCCAATCCTGAGACCCTTCCCATATCATGAGATGTGATATCTCAATGCTTCTAATATCAAACTTGAGACCCTCCCTATAGCATGAGATGTGATATCCAAGTCCTTCCCATTCCAATCCTGAGACTCTTCCTATAGCATGAGATGTGATATCTCAATGCTTCTACCAAACCTGAGACCCTTCCTATAGCATGAGATGTGATATCCAACTCCTTCCCATTCCAATCCTCAGACACTTCCTATAGCATGAGATGTGATATCTCAATGCTACTAATACCAAACCTGAGACCCTTCCTATGGCATGAGATTTGATATCAAACTCCTTCCCAATCCAATCCTGAGACCCTTCCTATAGCATGAGATATGATATCCAACTCCTTCCCATTCCAATCCTGAAACCCTTCCTATACCATGAGATGTGATATCTTAATGCTTCTAATACCAAACGTGAGACCCGTCCTATAACATAAGATGTGATATCCAAATCCTTCCCCTTCCAAACCTGAGACCCTTCCTTTAGCATGAG